>NW_023416307.1:95241645-95906090 GCF_014176215.1 Rousettus aegyptiacus | reverse complement strand
ATTGGACATTTACATATTTTCTTTGTATTAAGGTTTATTTAACTTCTTTGATCATTTTTAAATGGGAATATATTTTTTATTCATAACTTTGTAAGTTTTTGTATAATATGTACGCTGGACTGCAAATATTTTCCCCCATTCAGTTGATTGTCTTTTTAATTTCTTGATAGAATTCTTTTATGATCAAAGGTTTTTAATTTTATTATAGTTCAATTTATGTATTTTTTCTTTTGTCTCTATGCTTCAGGTTGTATCTAACAAATTACTGCCTAATTCAAGATCATGAAGATTTATTTACATTTTTGTTTTCTTCTGTAATTTATATATTTTTAGCACTTATATTTTGTTTCCTATGTCATTTAGGGTTAATTTTTGTATAGGGTGTGAAGTAGAGATTAAGCTATTTAAAACATTTAAATTTAATGTAATTACCAGTAAAGTAGGATTTATATCTGCTATTTGACTATTTATTTTTTATATGGTTCACATGTTTTTGTTCTTTCGTTCCTTATTAGTGCCCTCTTTTGTCTTAAATAGTGATTTTTAGCATACCATTTCAATTCTTTTGTTATTGCTTTTACTATATATTTTAAATTAGTATTTTTAGTCATTGCCTGGAGCTTAAAATAACACTTAATTTATAATAATGTAGTCTTAATTAATACCAGCTTAATTTTAATAGAATATGAAAATTTTGCTTCTGTATTGCTGTGTTCCCCCCTCCTATCCGTGTGCTATTATTGTCATACAAATTACATCTTTATACATTAAATGCTCATCAACATAGACTTGCATTTATTCCCTTTTGCAGTTGTCTTTTAAATCATAGAGAAGAAAAAAAGGTATAAACAAACAATGTATTTATACTTCCTTTTACATATGTCCCTGTAGTTACAATTGCTGAAGCTCATTAACTCTTCATGTAGATTTAGTCATTAATGTTGTTGATTAATGTTTGAAGGTCTCTTTTTGGCCTTTTTGTGGGGTAGGTTAGCTAGTGACAGAAACTCTCATTTTCTTATATATGAGAATAGTCTTTATCTTTGTAATTTTTTAAGATTAATTTCCCTTGTTATAGGATTCTTGGTTGACAGTCTTTTTCTTTTAGCACTTTGGATATTCCACCCAACTGTTTCTGTCCTCCATGAATTCTTATGATAATTCAGCTATAAATCATACTGAGAGTACTTTGTATGTGATAAGTTCTCTCTTGCTGATTTCAAGATTTCTCTTCTCTTTAGGTTTCAACAATTAGATTTTAATGTGTCTAAGTGTGGATGTGCTTGAATGTGTATCACTTGGAGTTTGTTGAGTTCCTTGAATGTGTAAATTCATCCTTTTCATTCAATTTTGGAAATATTCTGACATTATTTCTTTAAATTATTTTTCTGTTCCTTTGTCTGCTCTCCTTCTGAGACTTGCATTTTACCTATATTAATATACTTGACATTTTCTCTCAGGTCTGTGAGATTATGTTCATTTGTCTTTATTTCATTTTTTTTAAAAAACTAAATTATATCAATTGACTCATTATAATGTTTAATAATTCCTTAATTTCCTCAAATCTGCTGTCAAGCACCTATAGTAATTTTTTTAAAAAAATTTCACTTACTGTACTCTTCAACTCTAGAATTTTATGTGGTTCTTTTTTTCTAAATTCTGTCTCTTTATTGGTATAATCTATTTGTTGCTACAACATTCACCACTTTCATTTGACTTTTGTGATATGGTTTTCTTTAGTCCTTGAACAAATTTTAAATAACTGATTTAAAGTCTTTGTATAGTGAGTTCAATATTTGGGCTTCACAGGCACAATTTCTATTGATTGCTTTTTTCATGTGCATAGACCATATTTTCTCATTTCTAGTAGGCCTTAAAATGTTTTTGAAAATGAACATATTACAAACAGAGACTCATAGACATGGACTATAGACTAGTAATTACCAGAAAGTACGGGGTGAGAGAGTAGGGGGTAGGTAGATGGTTCAAAGGGGTCAAATATAGGGGGTAGGGGGAGGGTGAAGTGAGTAAAGGGGATCAAATATATGGTAGCTGAAGGAAACTGGACTTTGGGTGGTAAACACACAATAGAATATACAGATGTCAAATTATAATGTACACCTGAAAATTATATAATTGTATTAAACGATGTTACCCCAATAAACAATAAAAAAAGAAAAAAAAAGAAAAAAGAACATTTTAAATAATATAACATTTCAACTCTGGAAATCAGATTATTTTCCTCAGGATTTATTGATGTTACCATTTTTGTTGTTGTTATTATCTTTGTTTAGTGACTTTTCTGAATTAATTCTGTAAGGTCTATACTCTTCATCATTTGTGACCACTGAAGTTCCTTATTGGTTAGATCAGTTGTCAGCTAATGATTAAACAAAGGTTTCCATAATGCCTGGAATGAATACTCTCAGTTTTTGCCAAGTGGCTTTGTTTGCTTGTTAAGTATATGTACAGCACTCAACCTGGGAGTTGACAAATCTACCTTGGCCTTCATGTACTGCCTTCTCAGAGACTCAAGTTTAGCCTGAAGTGAAAGTCTTTCCTGAGCATGTGCACAACCCTCAGCATACTCACAGCCCTCCGCACATGTATGAACATCTATATTCCCAAGAATATGTCACAGTTTTTCAAAGCTCTTATGAACATCTTTATTCTCCAGATCTTTTTCCTTCTTAGCTTTTTGTGTACCTTATATTTTTCCTCAACTTTTATTTATTGCTTCATATAGTCACAAAGTTAAATGACTGCCTCTAAATTGTTTTGGTAAAGTCCTTTGGGGGTAAGACTTTTTGCACAAGTTGAGCTCAGAAGCAGGTCAATTAAAGACAATGCAAGTGGAATCTTTCAAGGAGCCACAGTTCTCTGAGAATAAGATTTGAAAGCATTCCAACCCTGTTCTGGCACCTCTGGTAGCTGTTGCCTGCTGGTTTTCACTGTGACTATAAGCTGTTGATTTTTCAGGCTACCATGGAGCTGGAGAGTGAGATGAGAATAAGGCAAGTTAAAATGCCACAAAACTTGCTCTTTTTACTGACATTCAGCCATATTTCTTGAATAAATACTCCCCAGATTGCTGCAAGCCTTTGGATTACTTTCCAGAGTTCTGATAAAATTTTTACCAGTTCTGCATTGCTTTTATGGAGGAGAGAATTTTTAGAGATCTTACATAATCATTTTCACTGATTTATCTCTCTAAAAAGTTTTATGATGGTATAAATTTTTACTATTCCTAACATAGAAGTCAATATAGAAAAGCTAAAAGAGAAACTTTGTATCGTTAAAGCCATCTAGTTGTTGGTCTTAATGAACAGTATCTCAGCTTTTTAAAAAATTATAGATTTTTCTCACTAGTACCTACCCACTATGTATTTTGCAGTCTCTTCTTCATCCATGCCTAGACTAGGATCCTTGCAGCTTATGTCATTCATGGACTGGAGTATGTCTACAGGAGCCAGCATACAGAATGGTCCAGTAAGGAGGATGGCCTACAAGTAGTAGACCTTGAATTTTTGTTTGTTTGCTTCCCTCCCTCCTTCCTTCCTTCCTTCCTTCCTTCCTTCCTTCCTTCCTTCCTTCCTTCCTTCCTTCCTTCCTTTCTTGAAGAAATGATTTAAATTATTTTCCCCCATCTACCTCCCCGCTTCTCCCTGCCTCCTCCCACTAGTCCATTTTCCATGTCCATGAGTCTCTGTTTGTTTGTCCTGTTAATTTGTTGCTTTTTAGGTTTATATCCAATATATAAGTGATGTCATGTGATTTTCAAATTTTTTAGACTGCCTTATTTCGCTTAGCATTATCTTGAGGTCCATCCATGTTGTCACAAATGGCAGTATTGAATCTCTTCTTATGGCTGAGTAACACTACATTGTATATATGTACCAGAGCTTCTTTAGCCAATCATCTATCATAGGAGACCTTGAATTTTAAAACAAACTTTACATATGTTTTTTCCCCCAAATTTTGGCATCAACAAGTAAAATTTCTAGAAGTAGGAAATGCATTATATTATATATTGTGGTTATAAAATGGAGTCTTTGTTTATCTTCTCATGTTCCTTCATTATACATCAACACACTCAAGTTTAGTAATTTATTTAAAATATTCTTTAATTATAAAATTGAAAAAATTGATGTGTTTATAAAGTTAACAATATACTTCATTTCTAGCACTTTTCTAAGATAAGTATTTATTTTGATAGTGGGAGGCAGAAACTGAATTTATCACTTTATGATTTATCTAAAAATGCTATGTCCCTGATATGTAAAAATGTTTTTAGAGAGTGTTATTTTCACATAACAACTTCAAGTGTGGCAAAAATTTTAGAATAAGTAAAATAATATTCTAAATGATTTGGTTCAAAAAATTGTTGTGTCACAATATTTAATAAGTCATATTACTAATTATATTTTAAAGGCAAAATTTAAGCTTCCAAAAGCTTCATTGTTTTTTAACAATGATTTTAATTTTTTTCCTGGAAAACGTTAATGCATTCAAACCATACAATTTGATCTTGATTTGTTGCAGCATTCCAAATATAAAAACTTCAAAATTTTTCCGGGGTCCTTGAAAAGAAACTTTGGATTGATTCTTATATTTCCAGTGCACTTTAATTTCAACTGCTGCCTGGTTGAAGCACTTATGAACTTCTCTAAGATTAAGGCTGAATTTCTCTAGCAGGTTTTTGTAATGTCTGGATTCATTTTCCAGTATTATATCTGGTATATTATTGGAAAGATTGAAAACACCGTAATTTTACAAATATTTCCCAGTTCTGAACATTATATATAACATCTACTATTATAGGCTACCAAGATTTTTGTAGTCACCTTGAGGTCAACTCAGGATAGGAGTCAAGAAAAATAGAGGTTGCAAGATTGTATTGGCCTAGAAAATAAGAATCTGAGGGTAAACACGAAGTTTCTATCATCACATTCAAGGAAAATACACAGTGCTCACTTAGGCTGCTTTTCCAGACTTTCTCATCTGAACCACAAACTTTTTGGCCTTCTGGTTTATAGTTTAGTACTTCTAGCCAAAGAACAGTATATTTATTTTGAACGGAGAAAATGTGCTTCATGATGTAGGAAAAAAAGAGCAAGTTAAATGGGCTGAGTTCTACTACCATTTTAGGTACTTTCATATTTCTCATTCAAAATTGTTCCTGTCTTAATTTAATTGGGCTGCTACAACAAAATGCCACAAACTGGGTAGCTTATGAAAAACAGAAATTCACAATTCTGGAGACTGGGAGTCCTAGATTAGGGTGCCATCTTAGTCTGGTGAGGGCCTTCTTCATGGTGCATAGCCTGTGCCTTCTCACTGTGTCCTCACATGGCGGAAGGGGCTAGGGATCTCTATGGGGTCTCTTTTATAAAGAACACTAATCCTATTCATGAAGCCTCTACCATCATGATCTAAGACCCTCCCCAAAGCCCCATCTTCTAATACTGTAACCTTTGGAGGTTAGGTTTTCAACATATGAATTTCGAGGGTGGGGGATACAAACGTTCATACCACTGCAATTATAAACCTGTCGATGTGAAAATATAGCTATTTGATGAAGTATTTCATCCATGGGAACTGTGTCATATGGGGAAAATTAGAATAAGTTTTGGTCTCTAGATATCAGCTTAAATATCTCTTCTACTCACAAATGAAATTGAGTCTTTTATAGTATAAGCTTTTCCATAAATTTAACACAATTGCACAGCATTCTATAAAAATTTTATTTTTCTTCTATTCTTGAAGTATGCTGGTAACCTAGCTCTCTGGGAGACAAAAATCTGATTTGTAGATTGTCAATTTCCATGTTCTAAATATTTCTGTTACAGCTAGCTTCAAGCTACCCATGCAGAGTTAGGAAGAAATACACAATTGTTTTTTTGGAGCCAGCACGAGTGGGCTATATAAATATATAGTCTTACTATATATTTTTTCAAAGTTCAATGTTATTACAATCCCTGTCTTCTATGAATCTCTGAGAAAACTTTGAACTGATCTGAATCTACCAACTTGAAGCTAGATTGGATTGACTTTTTACTCATTCTTCTTTGGAGACTTGGGAACCTTTAGATGCCCTCTGATTTCCAGGAGTTAGTAAGTCAGCCACAACTGCCTGGCAGGATGAGTAAAATAGCTATGTGTATCCCACATATGCACATCTTTTGGGTAAATATATTTTTATTTCTTCTCACCTCAATACAAATTCTCCTTAATACAAATCAATGACAGTTTAATAAACAAAAATAAAATGTATATATCTTCACATGAAAAGTCCAGTTCTCTGTGGATTAGGTGACCTAGAGTTGTCAGTTAATAGTGGTAAGTACACAACTATAGCGTAACACCCTGGGGTTTATTCATCAGACTTTTCTTGTATGTTTTCAGTGTTCTTATCTATATTTGGAAGCCCAGTTCCAAATTACTCACAGATTGTAAAAGCATTAATTGGTAATCCTTTTTTTTTTTTTTTAGCTCATTGACTTCCACATTCTCTGGCAATTGTTGGTATAAGTTTAAACATGAACCTAGTAAAGGTACTGTTTTTAACAAATGTAACATAAGCAATATTTTCTTATTTGGGAGCTTATTTTAAGCTGATACAACATCAGTGACTCTTGGTATTAAACCAGTCTAGATTAAGTTTTATAGCAATTACTGAATTTAAATTTTAGAATTGCAAGTATATGACTAGATAGCCAGGTAAAAATGAAGCTTGTTGAAACTAGAACTAAAGAAAACATGTTTCAGAATTTACTCCTTCCTCTTTGTTATTAATATGCATAGACATGCATAATTGGGTGGAGTGTATGCCTGGAATGTAAAATAGAATAGTATCTAGGAGTCAGCAAGTACAGTGGATATAAAATTATAAGTTACATTTCACTTTTGGATATTTCCAGGGATATAAATCAGTTATCTGTATTTAAATGGGTGTAGCCATGCCTGTGTCAGTGTGTGTGTTTTTGTGTTGGATTAAGGGGAGTAGGGGTAGAAGCAAAGTAAATAAAAAAGTCAGAAATTTCTGATGACCATCATTTTGTAATTCTTTAGTACCTTTAAGTGCTCCTACATTTCTGGTTAGACATTGGTGTGAGAATTGTCCCTTCTGGGTTTGTTAGATATGTGAAGCCTGAAGAACCTGGGAAGTTTCTGAAACTGGAGAATATTAGTACATTAGAAAATAGTATCTATAATACAGTAATATATATCTTGAAAGGATAAAGATAAGAGAAATTTCAGTAATTTTACCAAAGTAACCTCCGTGGAAAATTAAGTAAAATATTTCTATTTTCAAAGAAAGAAGGAACACAAACACTGGAATTTCCATCTGTGGAAGTTACAGTACAGAACAGTTTAAGGAATGTTATAAGTGATCATTTATTTTTTTGAATCTCTCTTTTTTCCTCAAATAATGTAATTTTAACTAGTTTTTAACTTTTTTCAGTGTTGTTACAATTGAAAAGAAATGTAAAGTTTTATGTAGTCATTTCTCGTTTTACTCCAAATATTTTGACTTGAAAAAGTCATATATATGTGTACATATTCCTTCTTCTGTTGTAATATGTGTCAAAATGATTACTTAATATCTATGTTCTCTATTTCCCTTCATGTTTTGTTGATTTTTTATGCTTGATAATGCTCTGGTTTGAAAAATGCAGAAGTAAATTTATTTGTGTAGCTCTTACCCTTTCTCTTTTTTTCTCTCTCTTTTTTATCCTTTGGTCTTCCTTCCTTCCTTCCTTCCTTCCTTCCTTCCTTCCTTCCTTCCTTCCTTCCTTCCTCCCTCCCTCCCTCCCTCCCTCCCTCCCTCCCTCCCTCCCTCCCTCTCTCTCTCTCTCTCTCTCTCTCTCTCTCTCTCTCTCTCTCTCCCTAGTTTGGCAACAACTCTAGGAATGTCAGTGTAATAAAATGAAGCTAATAGCCTTATGGAAAGTCTAGTTATAAAATAGAGAAAAAAAATACTAGGAAGCAGATTTACTGTGTCATTAATTAACCTCCTTTGGGCCTGAAAAGTATCTCCTGTTACTATTTTGAGCGATACAGCATGGCCAGTAAAGGACAAGACAGAAATGTTCTGAAGGGAGGAATATAGCTGGCTTCAGGAATAAAAGGCGGTGGCCTTTAACCTTGGGTGCACATTAAAATCACTTGGGATATATTTAAAGTTCCAGTTGACAGATGTCTGATTTCTGCTTTGGCATTCAGTAGAGAGCTGGAAAGGGTGTCACTCACACATACATCTTTACAACAAAAAGACATGAACATACTGCAAGTTGCTGGCTTCTCTTGATTATGGCTTTTCCTGAATCAGCTAATTACCCAAACTGAAATACAAAATATCACTGGTTATAGGGGCTGAAGGTTGGTGGAAGGATTGACCAGAAGAGGACAGCAGAAGAAATTTTCTGGATGATGGATGGAACCATTTTGTATCAATGACTCTGGAGGTGGAAATGTGATACTATACACTTGTGAAGGAGACCCATCGAACAGTATACTATAAATAGTGAGGTATACTATACTCTTTGTGAATTTTAAAACCAACGCAGAAAACAACAATCCTGATTCTGAGAGTAATTAAATCAGCATTTCTGAGAATGGGATCTTGGCATCAACCAGGTGATTCCAATATGGATCTAAAATAGAAAACTTCTTCTAGAGTTGCCATTAATCTTGGTGAATTTATTATAGTATAAGCATTGATTCCTATACTTCACTAGCCATTGGAATCACCTGGAATCTTTGAAAAATACTGATGTCTCTTATCTCAAGGCACTTTGATTTAATTTGTGAGATGATATAGTTATCAGGAATTTTAAAAACTCTTCCAGTGATTCTAATGTGCAGCAAAGTTTGAGAACTACTGGTCTAGAGCAGTGATTCTCCAACTTTAATCTGCATCAGAATCATCTGAAAAACATGATAAAATACAGATTACTGGGGCCCAGAGATTTTTGATTAAATAGATCAAAGCCAATGTCTAAGAATTTGCAGTTCTAATAAGTTCCCAGATGATGCCAATACTGTTAGCCTTTTGACAATTACTGGTCTTAGAACAGTGTTTCTCAATTTTACTGTGCACAAAGTCGCTGAAGTCAAAGTAAAAATTATGAGCCATCGATCTGGAGTGAGTCTTAAGATTCTTCAATTCCAACAAGCTGCAATGTAATGTTATTGGACTCAAGACTACATTTTAATTAACAAGGTCTCTAGAATCTTGCATGACTTATGAAGCAGCAGCAGCTGCAGCTGCAGCAGCATCTGTTAATTTTGTGTACATTTAAAGTTTGAAAAGTATGCTCTAGAGGTTGATGGGTATTAAATATTGTATTCTTTAAACCTGACTTTTCATCACTCAGCACATTAAGTTTTGGTATCTCTCTCTCAGAAGTTAGACTTGCTTACCTATGTGCATAATTTATGAAGTCATAATAAAAAATGTGAGTACAAAGGCTGTCTCATTCTAGTATAATGTGTCCCTCTTGGGCATATCAGTTAGTGGCCTATGAACAACTACCTGCAGCCTCTCTCCCTAGTTCAATAAGTTGTTCTTCAGAAGGTGAAGTCACCAATTACAGAGTATGTTGGTGGTTTCCTCCAAAGGCTGGTGTGGGTATGAGTAACTAAGCACCACAGGCCCCTCTTTAGTAAAAAACTCAGATGAAAACAAATATTTTTGCCATTAAATAGCTTGTGATAAAGTTAAATTTCTAGCAGAATAAAGCCAAAAGTTAATGAAAGAGTGTTTGCTCTTAGCTTTTAAAAAATTAATTTTTAATTTATCATGACTTAGGTAAAAAAAAAGAGAAAGTGATCTGCATATTTTTCTATATTTGCATATCTTAATGCATCTTTGCTTTCTAAATGAAAAGAACAAAAGGTGGGCTTGTTGTGGCCGCCAGCCCCCGAAAGACACACGGACCACCAGAACTCAGTGAGTGAGCTATAGGAAACACTCTTTATTCAGCCAGCTGGGTCTGCCAGGGGTACGCAGACCCCAAATTAAGCAGCTCCGAAATGTAGAGGTACAGGGGTTTTAAGCCCCAAATCCCATTCTTCATTCTGTCTAAATACAAAGGTCTATTTGTCTTCTATTCATTATCTGTCAACTTCACAGGTCAAGTGCGTAAGTGAGGTTACAGAAACAGAAAGCTTGTGTAGAATGTTATGTTCCTATAATCAAAGGCCTAAGTTCCCATAGTGATAGCCAAGCAGTAATTTTTCCAGTAAGAGTCATTGTTTCAGCCACCACATTCCCCACTGGCCTTAGCAGACAATCAAATCTTTGATTCTTTAAGCAGAATTTTCTCAAAGCCTCTACTCTATAATACTAAAAGTTTAATAGAATTGACTCTTTTTCTTATATATGCAAACAAGAAATTAAGGAAGCATGGGCCAAAAGCTAACAAGAGGAGGAGGAGGATTACAGGTCTAGCTACAGCAGATAAAAGGGTTGTTAGCCATGGTGACCAATTGAACATCTTATGAAACCAGTTATTTGATTTTAGTCTCTGTTTTTTTTCTGGTATCTAAATTTCTCTGTACTAGTAATAAACTTTCTCTAATTATTCCAGAGTTATTGGCATAGAAGTAACAGGTTTCACTTAGAGCCATACATAGTCCATCTTGTTGTAAGAAAAATAAATTTAAACCTCTTCTATTTTGGAAGACTACTTCTACTAGTGAATTGACTTGAAGTTCTAGCCTGCTGAGCTCAGTTAAGTTTAGGGGAGTTCCTACCCAGACATACATAATAAGGGAGTTTTGAGGTTAAGGCACACCAGCAATCTTGTCTGGTTGTGGCTGGTCGAATGCCTGGACTAAAGAGGAAAAAAGGAAGAAACAGAGTGTTATACTTATGTATGCTTGAGTCTTAGTCTTAAGGGCCCGTCTTCCTGAGCCTTCCACTCTCGTGCCGCCTTCACGTGGGAGTGATGAATCCATGAAGGGATGCCGTCTACTTTAACTGCAGGGGGTGTTGTCAGGTAGACAGTGAACGGTCCTTTCCACTTGGTTTCTAGGCCTTTGGAAGTGAACTTCCAGATCCACACAGAGTCCCCAAGCTGAAACTGTTGGGGAAGTCCGTCCCCCAGAGAGGAGTAGATAGCACGAACCCAGGACCAAATTTTCTTCTATATACTTTGAAGAGCCTGTAAAGACTTAAGTAAGACAAGGTTACGCAGTTCTGCCTTTTTTTCGTCTTTTATTCTAAGTATTAAAGGTGGGGGTTTTCCAAAGAAAATTTCAAATGGGGTGAATCCATTAATATACAGAGTCCACCTGGCTCAGAGAAGAGCAAAGGGGAGAAGTTCTACCCAGGTCCCACCAGTTTTTAATCTTAACTTGAGTAATGTCTCTTTTAGGTTCTGATTCATTTTCTCTACTTGGCCTGAACTTTGGGGCCAGTTGGCACAGTGGAGTTTCTATTGCAAATTTAGGTAGCTAGCCAATTGCTGTGATGATACCTTTGCTATGAAGACTGCCCCATCATCTGACCCTAAAATTCTGGGGAGACCAAATCAAGGGAGGATTTCTGGTAGTAGTTTCTTAGTAACTACTATGGCAGTCTCTTTCCTGGCAGGGAAGGCCTCTACCCATTCTGAAAAAGTGTCTGTAAAAACAAGTAAATATTTGTAGCCCCCCACAATCAGGGTTACCTCAGTGAAATCGACTTTCCAGTGGTCCCCCAGATAAGTTCTCCTTTCTCTATGCCTAGGTTCTTCTATCTTCTCTTTTTTTGGATTAACTTGCCCACAAGCTGGGCATCGTGAGGCAATCTCTTTTGCGGTTCATCTCACCTTCTGGAGGATCTTAGTTTGCCCTAGGTGTGTGGTCTGGTGTAGCTGGTGGAGGAGAGTCCTTCCAAGGGCCCGAGAGAACCCGATTTTTTCATCTAGGGTCATCCACTAACCCTGTTGGTTCCTAGTGCCTCCCTTATCTTGAAACAGAGGCCATTCTGGGTAAGGGACAACAGTCAGTAGTTGTAGTGGGGGCCTCACTGGCCTTGTGGCCACTCCTCTTGCCTCTGCATCTGCTTGTTGGTTTCCCTCAGCCTCAGGACTATTTCTTTTTTGATGCGCTTTACAAGAACAATAGCCAAAGCCTTAGGCGTCTATATGGCTTCAAGTAAGGCTAAGATCTCTTCCTTTTTCTTAATGTCCTTTCCAGCTGAAGTCAGAAGCTCTTTTTCCTTGTAGATGGCTCCATGTACATGTGCAGTGGCAAAGGCATATTGGCTGTCAGTGTATATTTGACTGCCTTATCCTTTCCCCATCTTAGTGTCTCAGTGAAGGCGATGAGTTCTGCCTTTTGAGCAGAAGTCCTATGGGGAAGAGCTTGTGACCAGATAGTATCAGTTAGAGTTACAACCACTGTCCCAGCATACCTCCTTCCTTCATGCATGAGGTTGCTCCCATTTGTGAACAGAACTTCGTCGGCCTCAGGTAGAGGGAAGTCTTTGAGGTCTGGCTTCAAGGAATACAGAGCATCTGTGAAATCTGTGCATCATGAATGGGGGTCTCGGGGTCTGAGTCTGGCAACAGATTGGCTGGGTTGATGACAGTAGCTTTGGATTTTAGCCATAGGGTTGGGGTCATCTGGTGCCTCCCTGTTGTTGAACACTTTCTGGGCTATCTGAACAAGTTGGGACTGGTTCATCCTTGCAAAACCTTCTAATTTTTCAGATATTAGGGGCTACCTGAGTAGCAAAGGCTATATTAATTTCCTGCTGGTTCTCAGGAGCCTCAGGATCAATGGGGGTGTATACCTGGTAAATCTCATTCAAGAGACATTCCAGGAGATTCCTGAGGTCCCTCCCTGTATAACTTCAATTATCTTAGAAAGGTTAGTTGGCTGGCAAGCAGCTATCCTAATTCCCCCAATTAGAATCTGGTGGTACTGATGTAATGCCATTCTCCCTGCCTGAGAATTGTGTCTGGGTGGGTGGAGGGAAATTCCTCTTCAATCTGTTCCCCTGTTTCCTCAACTCTCCTCCCTCTCACAGGTATCTTTTGTGTTTCAGTTTGAATGCATCCACGTTCTTCTGAGGGGTCAAGGGGGTAATTAAAAGCTCTTGGCAATTGTCCCAGGTGGGGCAGTGAGTCTGAAAGACACTTTTTAAGAGTCCCATTAATGCCTGGGGTTTCTCAGAGAAAGGTGTATTCTTTGCCATCCAGTTGTACAGGTCACTAGTTGAGAAAGTCACGTAAACCATAAAGGGCCTGTCAGTGTGCTGCCCCTGGGGTGGCGCTTCTCCCAAGAGGAGGATGGCCAGGGTGGTGGTATCATTGGCTGATGCCCTGCCCGGAGCAGGAACCGGAGGCCCATAGGGGTTACCTGCTGGCCATCCGAGGAGGTGAGGCAGTGGTATTTGGCCTCTGTTGTCCTGGATTATAGGGTGGGGCAAGGTCACTGTCCTCTGGTGGAGATTGGAGGACTGAGGGACTGGGATGTCTTGGAGATTTAGTTGCTGTATGTTTCAGGGTGCCCATAACTAAAACTTGCACCCCCAGAGACAGGGCACACTGGCGGAGCCAAGGAGGGGGTTCTGAACAAGGTTTAACCTTTGGTCAATGTAAGGAAAGTGATCAGGATGTCCCAGGTCTCCCGTGACAACCTTCCAAACATTCATCACCAAACCCTTGTCAAAAGAGCCCTCTGGAAGCCAGTTTACATCAAATGACAGCCACTCAGCTTTACACAATGTCCTTAGTCTGCTTGGAGAAAACTTTATACCATAGTTAGCTCTCTCTACAAACCCTTCTTTGAAATGTAGCAGGAGATACCCCAAGGGTGTCTTCTGTGAACTTGGGCTTCTCCCGCATCGCTTGTGCAGAAAACACAAAACAGAAAACACAAACAGACAACACAAAACAGACACTCAGAAAAGAACAATTACCGAGGTGCAGGTGGACCCAGAGAAATCTGCCACCTACCACCTAGACAGGACCGGAGACAATAAACAGAACCCACCAACACGGCACAGGAGGCGCGTCCCGCGGCCTGGCCTCGGTCCAGGAGATATGACTGCACCCGGTCTCTCCGCGGACCCCCAATGACCGGTCAACAGAACCAGGAAGGTACCTTTTATCCAGACGCTGAGGCCTCAGAGATTTTAGATTCCTGTCAGGACCAGGAACAAAGAGTGTGTCCTAAAAGTTACGTCCTTGATGATTGCATTAACCCTGTCACAGTATTCAAGGGCCCTGGAACATCGCAGGTTGGCCACTCCTTTGAATCTGTAACAGGGACAGCAATCACTTCGGAGGCTGGTCTGGTCTTAGATCCCAGGGCCACTCCCTGAGATCTCACTGGGGCCTCCAAATGTTGTAGCCACCAGCCCCGGAAAGATACACAGGCCACCAGAACTCAGTGAGTTATAGGAAACACTCTTTATTCAGCCAGCTGGGTCTGCCAGGGGTACGTAGACCCCAAATTAAGCAGCTCCGAAATGTAGAGGTACAGGGGTTTTAAGCCCCAAATCCCATTCTTCATTCTGTCTAAATACAAAAGTCTATCTTTCTTCTATTCATTACCTGTCAACTTCACAGGTCAGGTGCGTAAGCGAGGTTACAGAAGCAGAAAGCTTGTGTAGAATGTTATATTCCTATAGTCAAAGGCCTAAGTTCCCATAGTGATAGCCAAGCAGTAATTTTTCCAGTAAGAGTCATTGTTTCAGCCACCACAGGCTCTGTTTGATATGGAAACCAACATTGTTCAACCAGGTTAGAGCCTTTATAGTAAAGCATTTATGAAGCAAGCAGACCTGTTCCCTCTTTGATGGGAATTGATATGTGTTTTTCCATGTTTGGGATCATAGTAACAAGGTCTGAGGAAAATGTCTCAGCCACAGGGCCAAATTATTTAGAAGAATTGTGGGTAGGATTACTTTAAGAACATTAGCAGGCATTAAGTTTAGGGAGATAAACAATAGCTTTGATTATTGACCTATAGGATTTATTTCTGCACATATATTAATGTATATGTGCAGAATAAATTTACGTTTGACTTTTATCCTATTCTTACATTAAAATAAACACAGCCATAAATTGTGATGCTTGATTTCCATATAAAAATGCAAAATTCAAGGTATCGCTCTTTGAACAGCCTAATAAGACTTTTTAGGGGACAAAATAAAAGTGTATTATAGTTCTCATGAAGTCTCGTTATGTCATACTGTGGAAACAAACTGGTAAACTTCCCAGGTTGCATATTGGCCACAAATATTGATAAAGATTTTCAGCCTGGCTGCACAGTATAATTACCAATGCTCCCTGTAACCATTCGCTTCCATTCTTATATAATTGGTCTGGGTAATGTCTGGACATTGTTATTTTTTCATCTTGAAAATGTCCTTTGAATGAGTGAGAGGAAGAAACCTCAGTAAAGGTTTAAAGTACAGTAAACAATTTTATGTGTTTTAGGGTACAAAGGACTCCCCTGACCTCCTAGCAACTGTGACTTAGAAACTAATTAGAACTTGTGTGTCCTCATGGTTCCATATTGGCATATTTATGAATTTGCTAACAGATCTCTAGCAATGCCAAGGAGCCTCTAGGGCAGAACATGCTTGTAGTAGCAAAGGAGTTTTCATATATTTGGACCTGGAAAAGTTAGACTGAAAAAAGACATGAAGAGAATTAGATAAGATAAATTGTGTCAATCTATCACATTTGTCCCTCTCTTTGTAAGTCTAGTCTTCTAGACTTCCTTTGTTACAAAGAATTAGTAAAGTCTGATAAATATTGAAATATGAATATTGCTATAAGGAAAAATTTAAGACCTTAAAATATTTCTTGACTAATTCTTTAGATTAAACAGATCCATGAGAACAATTGGTTATAGATAGTCTTTGGTCCATTGAAGATAATGTATTGTCTAACTTTTGGCTACTTAGGGTAGGAGAAATCATATTAAGAGTTAAAAATCATATTCAGTTCCACAGTTAGAAAATGCTCATAAGCACAGGTGAAATTTCAAGGCTCGATTCTGTATCATAACATTGCCAACAGGCTAGCGCTAAAGAAATGGCAGACTAACTATTATCAGTCAAGGAAGTTCCTTCTCTTCTGTTTCCTATGTCATGGCAAAATTATGTTTTTTATTCAACAGAAGAACTCTCTCTGCAACGCTTGTAAAATATGAATACATAACAGCTGAACAAGAGCCAGCAGCTAACCACAAACCATCTTCCACTACCTTTTACAGTAATGGAATTGCTGATGTTTCCCTGGAGCACATTTTGCAGAAGCAAGATTATTTCAATGGTGTGATCGACAGTATCTGAGTAATAATAACCAGAAAAGAATAATACTTCACAATATAATGGCAGCCTCTGATTCTGCGTTCCCCAAAGCCTGGTATAAGCAAGAGAAAAACAGGTGTAGCTCCAATTTCATATATAAGAGTTTATGGACTACGATTTCTCTTATTTTCCATTGCAAATAAATAGAATGTTTTGCAGTGAGTGTCTTTAATTTTACAGCTCAAAGACTGTGATTTCAGTGTCAGAAATAGTAATAGAAATGTCACGGGTAGATTAATATTTTTCTATAGAGTATGCAGAATTCAAAGAAGGTGATGGAAAACAGTGAATTCTGCATGTAGGTATGTTTATATCTGTACATCTTTGTATATAATATAATCCTTTGTCTCAGGGTCAGTACTGCTCTGTGAAAATCCTAGCAGGGAGAGAAACATGTCCGAGGATTCCAACATCACCTTGAAAATAAGGTGCACTATTTGTGGCAGGATAGATAAAAGAATTGCAATGCAGTTGACCTAAAAGCACATTGTCAATTAATACACCAAATCTGTGGGCTACAGAAAAATATACAAAACACAAGGCTTGTGACTATGTCAGGGATGATGAAGCTCAGTCTGAGGCCTTGAGACAGGAATTTCCTGCAAATAATAGCTGTGGTTTCAGATTAAAGAATGGAAATTTTCCTAAGTCCCCAGTATGGAAGGGAGCACTGTTACACAATAGTTTTTCTGTGTCATTTGCATACAGATATGACAATAATGTCAATATTACCCAAGGGTGAATCCAGATTTGTTTAACACGAAGGTTATATAATATGGGTGTCTTCTTTTTAGAAAAAAAGAAAAAAATATATATATATACAACTTTTGAAAATTAAATTATTTACTCAGGGAAAACATTCTTAGACCTTCTCACAGCTTTGGAGTAGCCTATAAAACTGAGGGGCTCTTCAATGTAAGCTTCAGTGGCTTCATGATGATTCTACTTCTGGTACTACCACCTCAGAAAAGCTGACTTATTTTCCTACAGACTCTTAAGCCAAGTAAACTCTCTAGGCAAAAACTAAGCTTCATTTTGATAAAGTATAAATATGATAACCTTTATTTTAAAATTATTTAAAATAAAAAAGTCATTCATTCCCAGTAGCCTATGGTACTTGGCAGAAAGACGGGAAGTATGTTGAAATTGAGCACAAGAAACACAGTTGTGACTTTGAAGTAACAAATTTAGCAGTGTTCTTGTAGTTGTATGTATTTGCAATAATAATTAGTAAAACTTACATAGTGCTACTCCATGGAGAGTACTGATCTAAGTTTATGTATGTATACATTTGTTCATTTTAACTTTGAACAAATGATTGGTTTGGCACAAAGAACTTAGTAAGTTGTCCATGGTCTGAGGGATACTAAGTGGCACAATGCAAATTCCAGCCTAAGTAGTCATCTTCACCTCTGCTTTTAGCTACTGCTCTCTATTCTGCCTTTCTTCCCGTGTGCTATCTTGGTTTGGTGCAGTGGAAGACCAGCATTACCTGTGTACTATGATAGTCTGGCCATTTCCCTGTTATAATGGTGATCTGGTGCAGACCAAAGGGCCAGTGCTCTCTCTGTGTGCAATAATGTTCTGTTGTCAGCAGTAACCAAGTATCAGACACTGGAGATTGGTGCAGAAGCTTGTGAATTAGCCTAGTTGAAAAAGAGAAACTATATTATATATAGTTTGAATCATTGTTGGAATCATTTTTCAAACAATGGTTTTATAGGTATTTTTTTTTTTTAATATACTTCTCAGGTCTTGTGTCCTGACAAAAAATATAAATTCTATTTTTGCTTATGGTTGTGAAAGCCCAATTTGACATCAGTGACTATATGCTGAAAGTACTTTAGGCAATAATGTTTCCTAATAGAGTAGGCTGTGCCACTTGACTGGATGTGTTCCTATCAACATTTATTAAGAGTATGCTATTCCCATGTAATATTCTAAGTATACTATAACTACCAATTCATTTAATTTTCCAAATATTTTATGAGGTATTATTCTCAACTTTTTTTGATGGATAAGAAAACTGAGGCCTAGAGAAACTAAATACCTTTCCCTGCAGTGGCCAGTTATAAATGCAGGAGCTAGGATTCAAACCCAAGTTGTCCAGCTATAGAAACTGCTTTTCTAAATTTAGGCTATAGTGCCAAAGTATTTATTAGACATGTGGTATGTCAACAATGAAAAGGAAGTTGAAAATGGTTGCTGATTCTGGAAAATGAGATGTTCTGAATGCTGCTGAAAGCCAAGGGTGTTTAGTGTTGCTATAAAGAGGAAAGCTAAAGCAAGTGCTATTGGAAGGGCTGCAGAAAACAATACTTGAAATGTTCAATAAAAAATACGCTAGAAGAGGTGACTGTAAAGGACTTGCAAAGGAATAATGATAATACCTATTACCGATGATAATAATATGAAATATATTTATTTTGAACTTATGGTGATAAATGCTTTATATACATTAATTCAATTTCTTCTTCCCAAACACATTATAAAGTAAATATTAATATATATCCATATTTTCCAAATAAGGAAAATGATGCAAAGAGAATTTAAATAATTTGACCAAATCAGAGTGCTTAGGAGTTTTTAGTATTGAAAAAATATATTTATCACATACCAGTTGGTGTGGTAGGTGCTATAGATAAAGAAATGAAAGCAAAGACATAAAATTCTAGTCAGAAAAGATAGACAAATGCATGACTGGAGAGTACATAATACAAACCTACCTTTTTTGATGAAAGAGCCAGATGAAGAAATGACAGCATGGATAAAGGAACAGAGAGGTAAGACAGAACTTATCTTTTCAGAGATCAGAAAATGTGACAACTAAGTGGAGGGGGCCACCTAGAGCTGAAGCTATAAATGCAAGTAGGGTCTAGCTTATGGGAAGGTTGTAAGCCAACCATGGTGACATGATGGTTTTTAAAGGCATAGAGAAACTGCTTAAGGGTTTTAATCTTGGAAAAGAAATATTCAAGATCAAAATGATAATGTCTAAATAAAGGAGTCATGGGGAAGAAGCTGGGGGAGAGGAGATCAAAATATATTAGGAAGATAGTATTAAATAGACTTCATGATAAAAGTCGGGATAAAATTAGGGAAGGTACAAAAGATGAATTAAGTTCCTGATTGGATGGTGATACTGTTGACAAATTGGAGTGGGGTGGAAAAAGCAGATGAGAAGTTCAGTGTAGATAGTTTGAGACCACAGGTGTTTGGGGGACACCTAAATGGAAACATCTGGTAGACACTTGGCTCGTGAGGTGTGGAAATCAGAATGATTAATTTGAGCCATTATTCTATAGTGGAACATGAGAATTATCATATAATCTACATAGACTGAAAAGAGAAAAGTATGACATGAAATAGCCAAAGTGATGAAAAACAAGAACCTACAACCAAGATTACTATACTCAGCAAAGCTATCATTTAGAATCCAGGGCCAGATAAAGAGCTTCCCAGACATAAAAAAAGAATGAAATCATGCCATCCTTAATAACATGGATGAACCCAGATGGTATCATGTTGAGTGGAATAAGTCAAACAGAAAAAGATGAATGTCATATGATTTCACTTATATGTGGAATCTAGAGAACAGGATAAATAAACAAACAAGCAAAACCAAGTTCATAGATACAGAGAGCAATATGACGGTTGTTAGCTTGGAGGTAGGGTGAAGGGATAAATGAAGAGGGGCGGGGTTTAAGAAGGACACATTGGTAGTTACAAAATAAACATGGGTATGTTGAGTATAGTGTGGAGAATATAGTCAGTAATATTGTAATAACTATCTATGTATGGTGTCATATGGGTATTGGATTTGTCAAGGTGATCACATTACAAGTTATATAAATGTCTAATCACTGTGTTACACACCTGAAACTAATATAATGTATGTCAACTGTAATTGAAAAATAAAAATTAAATAAAAATTAAAAAAGAAAAAAGGAAAAGAGAACAGAAGATGAAACAAAGAGAGTCTCCGTGATTAAAAGATAACTAGGAGAAAAATCTGAAAGAATAAAAGAGTGAGTAATAATCTCAAGTACCAGAGAGAGCAGAAGAATGCAAAATATATCCTGATTCAATAATTAATTTTATATGATGGCTGAAATATGGTATATGTAAATTGTTAGGTAGCTATATAAACTCTACACAGATATTTGGAAAGAAATGAATTAAAAGTTATATGATGCAATAAACTATACCATATGATTTGTGGTGACAGTCCAATGTAACAATTATTCATAATTCATAACCCATATCTTCAAGAAAAAAATATAAAACTGTTTTTGATATATTTAGATTGCAAAGCTAGGTAACTATACAAAAATTACAAATTGGGTAAAACAAGGTACTTTGGTTCTTATTAAGTCTACTACATTTAGTTATTAAGCAAGCTAACCTTCCCAAATATTAAGTGTGTATATATACATGTGTGTTTATTAAGAACAATGTTTATGAAAGACACACTAAAACAGTTTATCCTTGGTGTAAACAAATATTGTATAAATCCTTGGGTTACCCTAATTGAAGTGTGACTAGTTAATAGTCTATGGTTTGTGGAGACAGTTAAATCATATAATTTATCTATTGGATGTTTTCTGCTGTTTCTGTTCATACTGAAGATATTCCAGTTTCTTGGGCAAGTATAAGGAGAGACATTAGTCTAATATTTTGTTGTTAATAAAACCATTTTAATTATGTCTAAGCTCTAGTGTTTAATGGGAAATGGCAGATTATTCTATTTAGTATTTTTCTAGTAAAGCTGGCCTATTTAAAATTTTGCTGGCAAATCCTCCCTGCCTTTACTAAATTGGATTGAAATTGTTTATAGAAGCAATCATAACATTAGAATTCAGCCCAATAGTCATAAAAGAGTTTTGTTAAGTTTGGATAAGACATCTATTAAATTTAAAACATACTTGAAAATATTCCTAATCTATTTGAATGAACCTGTACATTCTCTTTCACATTCTTAAATTCTATCCTTCTCAGTGTAATGTTTAGATACTTCTGGAATTAGGGAGCTGGCCTGCCCTTAGGAGAAAGTTGGAAAAAATATTGAGTTTGTTTCAAATCCAAGTAAATGGCATAGGATTATAATTTACTGTGCATTTAGTGTGTAAGCAATATTACATGGAAATGGCCTGGTTTACAGACAGCACAGGTGAGCCAGAGACATTAATTTACATATAAATATTTTACCCATAATGGAACTTCTGGAGAGTTCAAGGCAAAATAGCAAAATGGTTTGAAAAGTAGCACTAACGACTGTATTACAATAACTCTTCCTCATAATTTTTTTGGTAGCCATGTAAGAAGAAATTGAAAGTCAAACAAATATAGAAGCAAATTTAACCTGGTTTTTGGTTGCTTTACATTCATTTGATCTTTTTAATAGCACCCTCCCTTTCCCCTTGAGAGTTTACCCATTTATTATCACTGCTTATTCAGACAAATCCAAGGAATTCCCTTCACCTGCACAGCATGTGCATGGTGACAATGGCTAGGTCATTATTTTGTTTTCTCTATAAAATTTGAATCAAGATTTAAAAAACAAAGGGCCTGATATAGTTAAAGATCTGTTTCTTCTACTGTTCTTACAGAATATGCTTCCAGCTTTTTAGTGCACTCCCCAAATGCCTTGGTTCCTGCTCTTACTTCACCTTAGCTTTTAAGATTCTCAATAATTATATGAAAAAATCAATGAATTCCAATAATTTTTTCTTTCTTTAATTAAATCAGAGTCTCAATTTATTGTCACCAAAGATCCCTACCTGATAAAGAGGCTAGTTTGAATGTGGTTAAGAAACATGTTTCTTATACTTTGGGTAACCCATATATAAAACCTAGAATAGTATTGGTTTCCTAAATCAGATTAATTATTTCCTAGTGAATCTAAACAATGAACTATTCTAACTAATTTCTTTTAAATTATCTATTATATACAAATTATTATCTTCCATTAAATGTAGTAAAATATTCTTGATATTGTAAATTTTTTCAGTTTCTATTCAGTTCAGTCATTTTCTTGAGGTTAACATGTTGGAGATGACATTCATTATTACAATTCCTGAGGTTACAGAACTCTTTCCTGCCTAAGGGCATCATCTGTTGAGCCTGGGGTTGGCTGGTGTTAGCCAATGACATACTGTGGGAATATTTATCTTATATAGATTAATTATTTTATTAGACCACCAAATATGGATTTTAAGGATTCTGTATAGCCTTCCAGAGCCAACACTGCCTGACTGAAGAGACACCATATTGAGAATAGATCTGAAAAGCCTTCTATTGACTTGAACATGGACTAAATCCTTAGCCAAATATTTGTATCTACTATACGGAGCTAAAAGAGATATAATGAATAAAACATGTCTCAATCTTTTAATAACTTTATCTAAATTTTAAACATGAGAGTATTTGGAAACAACACAAGATAGTTTATGAATTAGTATCAAAAAGAATACCGTTACTATTGTATAGTGGATAAAGTCCCTCTATACATGTACACAAATGTGTACAAAAATGTGTGTTATTTGGTTAACTTTGGATATGTCACAAAAGCTTTGTAACTTTCATTTTAAACTTGAAATAATATTTTCATTTATGAATGACAAAATTTATGGTAACAGATGGTAACAGAATCTCTTGAGTTCTTTTTTTTTCAGATTTATAGCTTGTGACGATGGAGGAGAAAACAGTTGTGGTTCACAAACAATATTATCAGGCCTACTGAGAAAGTAGGAATTATGATCTTACTAAAAATAGCAGCAAACAATTATTAGGCATTAATACTTGTATTGATCTTATATAGTATCTTAAAGAAAGCACGCATTGAATAATTATAATTTCTAAAGTTCCATTTTATATTATTTAATTCTGAGAACAATCTTGTGAGAAGGCTTATAATTATATTCATTGCATAGACAATGATTTTAAGGCCCAGCAAATTTAAATGGGTTTAAAAGTTGATTTAGTTATTAACTTAAAAAATAGTACTAGGATTTATACACAGGCTTTTCTGATCTCAGAATCTGCACCTTTCTTTTATTGTGCTATAACATAATTTAAATGTGTGAGACCCAAACAAGAACTTGAAGGATGAGTAGAACTTAAAAAAGTGAGGAAAAAAACTGAGGTCTAAATCTACATATGATTTTCTACTGGCTTGCCCTTAGGAAATTCTCTATAAGTGTGTACTAAATTAAATTACAATAAAATATTATTTAAAACAAAATAAAACAAAATATAAATGCATATTTCTACATCCAAATATGGTAAGTATTGAGTTCAATTTTATAACATTGTCTGGAAAAGAAGTTGTAGTACTTCAAAAATGTAATTTAAAAATATTTTTCATCAGATGTTCTAGGTGATACTTGAGTTCATAAAGATTTCCTGTTCTCCACTACTTTTGGGTATACATTCCCTTGAAATTTGACAAAACCATATGATTCTCTTTGGCAAATTAAATGTTAGAAAACTTCTAGGAAGAAGTGTTTAAATGCTGGTATTTATTTCTCCATGCTGTCTTCCCTACCACCATAATCTTGAAAGCATGAGCTTGTATGGAGGTACCACAAGCTTGTAAAAGCTTTGAATGGTGAGCATCTATCTGTTTAAAGGACAGAGAACCTGGAAAGTCACTTAGACCTAAAGCAGACTTCATATGAGTGAGAAGTAAACTTATTTTGCCAAGCTACTGAGACTTTAGTATTGTTGATTATACTGCATGATCTAGATTCTCCTTCAGAAATGTAGCTTTGAAAATTCCTTACAGAATGATTATATATGGCCTTACCTTTTAAAACCACAAATATCACCCCACTTATTCACACAGATAGAAATTGAAAGATGAACTTTTGAAGTTTTTTGTTTGTAGCCAACACTCTATATATTTCCGTGATGACTCACTCTTTTGTTAAACAACAATAACTGTGTGTTTCTGATGAAGCATGAGACACTGGATTTGAAATTTTTTGCAATTAGTTTACTTGGCAGATTAGCACAAATATCTATTCCAAGGAGGTTTTCAAACCTTTGGGAGAGAGCGATCTTTTCATATGTAGCCATAGTTTTATACAGATTTTTAAATTAATAGATAAATGAAATTGCAAAATTAGAAGACTATTGCTTCTGAAGTCTTCTTAATATTCTGGAAGTTTCAGAATTCTTGCTTCTGAACACAGTGAAGACTATATGAACAGAAGTCCTATAACTAAGGAGATAAAGAAAAAGTCACCTTGAAAATGCTAGAAGGGACAGAGACTTAAAATGCATTGGCCCTGCACCCACATGAGGTTGTCAGGAATGAAGAAAGATATCTCAACTGCAGAAGCCCCTGCTGAACAGAAAGGAGCCCTATACCAGGATCCTCTCCATAGAGCATCAATGCCAGGAAGAATAACCCTTACAACATCTGGCTGTGAAAATCAGCCAGGATTCCATCTGCTTGGTTAGATGGAAGGCAGATGAAAACTTAGTGTCCTCTTAATGAGTCCACAACCAGACTTTCTCATTCCTAGTCACTTTGGGTTCTGGCAGAAGGACAGTGGATGGGGAGGTGTCAGAGATATACAGGAAAAGACTGAGTTGTATGGCTTCAGGGTGAGGGCTGGACACCATAAGGTGTGTTGAGCCCACCCCTTACATGGCCAAATCTGAATTTTTTTTGGTCTGGAGAGCCCTGTTCACTCCACCTTGGTGACTCTAGGAATTCTGCTCCATACAACTTGCACAATGCCAGAGGCTTTTTCACCACTCAGGCAGTCGTTGTTGGCCTGCACTGTAGTTTTTCTTGGACAACTCTTGGGGGTCCATGGGCCCAAGTGGGCTCTGAATCTTAGGAAGAGTGACCCCAGGCTGTACTGGTACCAAATCTGAATCTCTATTAACCCATTGAATACCACTCACCCCACATTGGTGACTCTCTGAGACCCTGTCCCATCCAACTCCTTACAGACATCTGGTAAGCAGTAGCAGGCTTAGGGGTTCCCTTTGCCTTTTGTGAACTTCCCCAAGCTTAGTTCTGGTGACAACTGGCCTTGATTCATAATGTGGCCTGTCCCACGCACCTCCAGGTCCAGCTAAGGAGGCTACAAACCGTGGATCAGTTTGTAGCTCCTGCCAGGTAGCCCTGGGACATTTACAGGTAGCAGCTAACCTTGGCCTGCACAGGAGCCCCATCCAAAAGCCCTTAGATCCAGCATACTCAATGCTTGGCTTCAAACCATAGTAGACAAAGAACTAAACAAAATTGAGGCAAGCAATCTAAGAAATACAGAGTGCAAAGTGGTTATAAGGATGCTTAAGGAATGTAGTGAGAACTTCAACAAAGATAGCAAGCATGAAAAAGGACATAGATACTCTAAAAAAGAACCAATCAGAAATGAAAAATACAATAACTTAAATGAAGAATACACTAGAAGGAATCAGTAGCAGATTAGATGAAGCGGGGGATCGAATCGACAATTTGGAAGACAAGGTAGCAGAAAACACATAATTGGAACAGCAAATAATAATAATAATAATAATAATAATAATAATAATAATAATAAAAAATATGTATAGTTTAAGGGAGCTCTGGGCAACATCAAGTGTAACAACATTTACATCATATGGGTACCAGAAGGAAAAGAGAGAGAACAAGGGATTGAGACCCTATTTGAAGAAATAATGACTTAAAACTTTCCTAACCTGGTGAGGAAAATAGACATACAAGTCCAGAGAGGGGTCAACATAGGCAAGATGGTGCTCACCTGCAGGCTGCACAAGAGGATGGCTCAACAAGGGAAAATGGTGGTTGTGTGTATGTCTCTGGCATCTCCTGAGCTGCTGTTCCTTTGCTGGAGGCCAGGGTGATTGCCTGAAAGTGAGTGAGTCTGTGTGTGGGCCTGGATTTTCAGCTGCCTCTGTCTCACCCGGATGGTCAGAGTCTCCATTGACTTTTACAGCCATATTTTGTGAGGACTTCTCTTTTCAGCACTAGGAACCCTGAGCTGGGAGGCCCAGCATGAGGCAGAGACCCCTCGCTCTCCTGGGTTACCTCTACAGCCAAGATATCCTTCTTGATGCTCAACCACCACACATGAGTGTCGGGCCAGCCTGTTTTGCTTCTCTGCCCCCTTTATCAATCTTGATGTGGCTTCTTCGTTATATCCTTAGTAATAGGAGATAAGTTCAGCTGGTCTTCAGATTGTTCTCCAGGAAATCGTTCTATAATTTAGTTGTAATTTCAATGCAGTAATGAGAAGAGGCAAGCACACCATTTTTCTACTCTGCCACCTTGACCAGACTCTCTGGTTTCTTGTTGTCGTTCTAGATATATTAATGTTGAATAACTATAGTGTACACTTGAAACTAATAAAATATTTTATGTTAGCTATATTTTAATAAAAATATTTAAAAATTAAAAAAATAAAAATTATTACGATTTAAAACTGTGTAATTATTACTATTTGAACATGATCAAATATCATTTATAATTTCTTATCTTACATCTGAATATGACAGATCTATGAATCATTTATTTAGACAGTTAGTTACATTTATTAAAAACGTTGCATAAAAAACTTAATAAGGGCTTCCGGTCAAGATGGCAGAGGTGAATTCTGTGCTTGCCTCTTCTCACAACCACAGCAAAATTACAAGTAAACTACAGAATAGCCATCATAGGGAGCTCACCTGAAGCCTAGCTAGACAGAAGTCCTACAAACTGGGGACACACAAAAAAGGGCACCTTGAGAATGGTAGGAGGGGCAGAGATAAGAAATAGGCTGGTCCTACACCCACACGTGGCAATTGAAAATTGGTAGAAATATCAGCTGCAGAGGTACTCCTGGAAGAGAGAGGGGTCCTAGTCTCACACATGTCTCTGCAGCCTAAGGTTCCAACACTGGGAAGAGAAGTTCCCTCAACTTCTGGCTGTGAAAGCCAGAGGAGATTATGGCTGAGTGAGACAAAGGGCTGAGGGATTAGCAGACTTTCCTCTTATAGGGCCCAGGCATGAATTTACCCAGTGATGGACGCACTCAATCTAAGCTCCAGTGCAGGAGCAGCAGCTCAAAAGGCTGTAGAGAGAAGGCTGAAGGGACAGCTTTTCCCCATACAGAAGTACTGACAGAGGGCATTATTCATTGGCTGAGCCCTCCTCTGCCCAGTTTGTACACCTGTTCTTTGAACATTTTGAGACTTACATTAAGACCCACAGCATGATAAATTTTTGTTCTACATGTTGACATTAGGTTAAGCTTGTTAAGTTCTTGTTCAAGGATTTATATTATTCATAATGTTATATTTATTATATTCTTAATATATATCATGTAAAATTTAGAGAACAAGATAAACAACCAACAGGAACAAGATCATAGATACAGAGAACGTTTTGATGGTGTCACATTCTGGGGGGATGGGTGAAGAGAGGAAGGAATTAAACGGTACACATAGGTAGTTACAAAATAGTTATGGGGATGTAGAGTATAGCAAAAGAAATATAGTCAGTAGTATTATAATAACTATGTATCCTGTCAGATGGGTACTGGATTTATTGGGATGATCACTTCATAAGTTATATAAATGTCTAATCACTGTGTTATACACCTAAAACTAATACAATATTGTGTGTCAACTCAAACTGAAAAAAAAGTAAAAATATAAACATTGAAAAAAATCTTAATAATTAGAATGTTTTGGAATTATGTTGACTGGCAAGTAGATTTGTTTCTTTCTCATTTAGACTTTAGATACAATCCCTAGAAAACTTGTAAAATCTCTTTCTCTCTCTTACCACCATGACTTGATGGGGTGAGGTGAGGAGGAAATATTTTTAAGTATAATTTTATTAACTGTATGAGTCAAGGGACAGTTATATTGAGAGTTTTAAATGTTATGAAAAGATAAACCTTATAAAAATAGATAAAATTTTTGATATCTATAATGAAATGCACATAAATTTTGGACTTTCTCCTCTTCACATTCTCCTGAATACAAACGTGTAAAAAATTAAGGCTCAGAATTAATGAGCAAAAAATTCTGCTCTTCAGACATACACCTTTTTTTCTACATTTAAAAAAGTTATATCTCCAATATCTTTGAATATTTTTTCTTTTTGTCTTAACTAATCATATTTTTGGCTATATTCTTAATACTCTGAAATCAGTCATTGCTATGAAAAACTTGTTAAAATATGTCTCAGCTGAGGAAAATAATGGTCGTTCTTCTGATATCTTGGAATAGAAAATAAGAAATGTCCCAATTACAAAGCATATCTTACACAATTTCCATAGCTTTTCATCCCTTCATTCTGATTTTATAAATGACCAAAATTCCATTTAATTGACTTAACTAAAAGTTTACTAGACTGCATGATGGGAGTACAAAATTCCACCACCTACTGACTTTGATCAATGTAAAATTATTATTTTTTACCATAAGAATTTATTTTTTTAATTTTTAAAAAATATGTACAATTTTTATTAAAAATTAAATAATTAAGGAAAATGAAGAACTGCTTTTTTCTTTTTTCTTTTTTTCTTTTTTTATGGTGACATTGGTTAATGAAATCCATTGTTTCAGGTATACAATTCAACAGTAAGTCATATATATACATTGCATCGTGTGTTCTCCCCCCATAGTTAGATTTCTTTCTGTCACCACATATTTGACCTCTTTTATTCCATCTACCTCTCCCCTCTCCCCTATCCTCTGGTAACCACTAGTCTATTGTCCATGTCCATGTTTCTCTGTTTATTTATCCTGTTCATTTGTTGCTTTTAGGTTTATATCCCATATATAAGTGATATCATATGATTTTCAACTTTTTCTGTCTGGTTTATATTGCTAAGCATGATTATCTCAAGGTCTATCTAGGTTGTATTTTATCTCTTGTTATTGCTGAGTAATATTCCATTATATATATGTACCACAGCTTCTTTAGCCAGTTGTTTCCCTGTCCTGTTCACCGTGAATAATGCTGCTTTGAACGTCAGTGTACAAATATCTTTTTGGATATAGGTTTCCAAGTCTTTGGGGTAAATACCCAGAAGAGGGATTGCTGGATCATACGGTAGATCAATTCTTAGTTTTTTGATGAACCTCCATACTGTTTTCCATAGTTTCTGTACCAATTTGCAGTCCCATCAGCAGTGTATGAGGGTTCCTTTTTCTCCACATCCTCTCCAACATTTGTTATTACTTGACCTGTTCATAACAGCTATTCTAAAAGGTGTGAGATGCTATCTCATTGTGGTTTTGATTTGCAATTCTCTGATAGCTAGCGATGTTGAGCATCCTTTCATATATTTGTTGGCCATTTGTACGCCCTTTAGGGAGAAGTGTCTGTTCAGTCCTTTGCCCATTTTTTGATTGGATTGTTTGATTCTTTTATTGTTATTGAGTCATATGACTTTTTTTGTATATTTTGGATATTAGGCCCTTATATGAGGTGTTACTTGCAAATATATTTTCTCATTTGGGTGGTTGTCTCTTTATCTTGCTTATGGATTCTCTTGTTGAACAGAAGCTTTTAGTTTTTTATAGTCCCATTCATTTATTTTTGCTTATACTTCTCTTGCCTTTGAGGTCAAATTCATAAAATTCTCTTTAAGTCCAAGGTCCTTGAGTTTAGTTCTTATGTTTTCTTCTATGCATTTTATTGTTTCAGGTCTTATATTCAGGTCCTTGATTCATTTAGAGTTCATTTTGGCGTGTAGTGAGAGAGAACACTCTAGAATCATTGTTTTTTGGGTGGCTTTCCAGTTTTCCAAGCATCATTTATTGAAGAGGTTTTTCTTTCTCCACCGTGTTTTTGGCTTTTTTGTTGAAAATTATTTGTCAATATAAATTTGAGCTTATTTCTGTTCCAGTGACCTGTGTGTCTGTTTTTATGCCGGTACCATGCTATTTTGATTACTGTCACTTTGTAGTATAATTTGAAGTTGAGCAGAGTGATGCTTCCAGGCTCGTTCCTTTTTCTCAGGATAGTTTTGGCGATTCAGAGTCTTTTGTACTTCCATACAAATCTGATAATTTTTTGTTTTATTTCTTTAAAAAAGGTCAATGGGATTTTGATAGGGACTGTATTAAGTCTGTATAATGCTTTAGGTAATATGGTCATTTTAACTCTGTTGATTCTTCCAATTCAAGAACATGGAATATCTTTCCATTTCTTTGTATCTTCTTTGATTTCTTTTAATAGGGTCTTATAGTTTTCATTATATAGGTTCTTCACATGTTTTGTTAGATTTATTCCTAGGTATTTTATTCTTTTTATTGCAATTGAAAAGGAATTGTTTTTTCTACTTCTTTTTCTGACACTTCATTATTAAAGTATAAGAATGCTATGATTATTGAACATTGATTTTGTATCCAGAAACTTTACTATGTTTGTTTATTGTCTCTAGTAGTGTTTTGTGGAGTCTTTAGGGTTTTCTGTCTAAAGGATCATGTCATCTACAAATAGTGACAGTTTGATTTCTTCGTTTCCTATTTGGGTGCCTTTTATATCTTTTTCTTGCCTGACTGCACTCGCTAGGACCTCCAATGTCCTAGCATTACAGTAGTAATAGTGGATAGCTTTGCCTTTTTCATGATCTTAGAGAGAAGGTTTTTAGTTTTTCACCATTAAGTATAATGTTGGCTGAGGGGTTGTCATATATGGCCTTTATTATGTTAAGGTACTTTCCTTCTATACTGATTTTGTTAAGTGTTTTGATTATAAATGAATGCTGTATCTTGTCGAAGGCTTTTTCTGCATCTAATGATATGATCATCTGATTCTTATTTTTTAATTTATGTGGTGTATCACATTAATCGATTTGCATATGTCGAACCATCCTTATGCCCCTGGGATGAAGCCCACTTAATTATGGTGTATAATCTTTTTGATATGTTGCTGTATTCGGTTTGCTAGAATCTTATTTAGGATTTTTGCATCTGTGTTCATTAGAGATATTGGTCCATAGTTTTCTTTTTTCATGTTATCTTTACCAGGTTTTAGTAGTAGGGTAATATAGGCCTCATAAAGTGCATTGGGAAGTATTGCCTCCTCTTAACATTTAGGAGAATAGGTATTAAATCTTTGAATGTTTGGTAGAATTCACTGATGAAGCCATCTGGTTCTGGGCTTTTACTTTTTGTAGGTTTTTGATAATTGTTTCCATTTCCATACTGCCAATTGGTCTATTTAGATTTTCTAGTTCTTGATTCAGTCTAGGAAGGTTGTATCTTTCTAAGTACTTGTCTATTTTTTCAAGTTTATTAAATTTGGTGTCATATACTTTTTATAGTGTTCTTGTATGATCCTTTATATTTCTGTGATGTCAGTCATAATTTTCATTCTTTTATCCCTGACCTTGTTTATTTGTTTCCTTTCTTTTTTTCTTTAGTGAGTTTGGGCAGTGGTTTGTTAATTTTCTTCAACTTCTCAAAGAACCAGCTCTTTGTTGCATTTATTTTTTCTATTTTTTTGTTTGTCTTCTTTGTTTTCAATTTTATTTATTTCTGCTCTAATATTCATTATTTCTTTCCCTCTGCTGAATTTAGGCTTCATTTATTCTTCTTTTTCTAGTTTTGTGAGATGAAGTGTTAGGTCATTTAGTTGGGCTCATTCCTGTTTTATTAGGTAGGCCTGTTTTGATATGAACTTTCCTGTTATTACTGCTTTTGCCGTGTCCCAAAAGTTTTGATATGTTGTACTATCATTATCATTTGTTTCTATGTATCTCCTGATCTCTCTTTTTATTTCTTTTCTGACCCAGTTTTTATTCAGTAGTATGCTGGTTAAACTCCATGTATTTGTGGTTCTCACTTTCATTTTACGGTTGATCTCTAGTTTCAAAGTATGATAGGTGAGTATGGTTGGTATGATTTCAACCCTCTTCAATTTGTTGAGGCTATTTCTGTGCTCCAGTATGTGGTGATTCTTGAGAATGTTCCATGTGCACTAGAGAAGAATGTATAAGCAGCTGTTTTGAGATGGAAGGCTCTGTAAATGTCAATTATGTCAAGTTGGTTTAATGTGTCACTTAAGAATGTTATTTCCTTATTGATTTTCAGTTTGGATGATCTGTGCATATCTGACAGTGGGGTATTTATATCCCTTACTACGATAGTATTTTGGTCTATTTCTCTCTTTAGTTCTGTTAGTAATTGCTTTATATATTTCAGGACTCCCTGACTGGGAGCATAGATATTAACTGTTATGTCTTCTTGGTGCAAGATTCCTTTTATCATTAAGAAGTGCCCCTCAGTATTTTTCTTTACCTTTTTAATTTTGAAGTCTATTGCATCTGATGTTAGTACTGCTATTTCCACTTTTCTCTGAATGTCGTTTGCTTGAAATATCATTTTCCACCCATTTACTTTGAGTTCATATTGTCTTTGGAACTAACATGTGTCTCCTGAACCTAGCATATGGTTGGGTTTTGTTTTTTGATACATTTGCTACTCTGTGTCTTTTAATTGGTGAGTTTAGTCCATTTACATTTAGGCTGAATATTGAAATATGAGGTCTTCTTATAGCCATTTTATTTGTGCTTTCCGGTGCTTGATGTTTCCATTGCTTTCTTGTCTTTGTAGTTCTGTTTTGTTTTGTTTTGTTTTTTTGTTTGTTTGTTTTGTTTTGGTTTTGGTTGGACTTTGTGGGGTTTCCCTCTGGTCCTTCTTATTTTATGTTATATACTTCAGTTCTGCATCTTTGGTGAGTGATTACTATTACGATACGTAAAGAATAGTTATAAATATACAGTCATCTATTTTCTTCTATGCATGCCCTATCTCTTCCCCTTGGTGTATTTGGATCTTTGAATCCTCCCTTTTTCAGTCATTATTGTCTCAGTTTGTCCCTATGTATGCTGAATGTTCATTACTATCCTGCTATAGCAGATATCTGCTTAGTGTTTAAGCTTATAATGCCCTGTACTTAGTAAAGGTTGCACTCCTATGCTTCTGTCAGCCTGGTGAGTCACTTTACTCTTAATTATGTATTTTTTTTTTTTTGTCATTTTGTTTTAGGTGAGCTGATCCCTTTTGGTATTCTGTAATGCAGGCCTCACAGTATATAATCCCTCAGTTATTGTATGTCTGGAAAGTTCTTTATTTCACCTTCATATCTAAAGGAGAGCTTTGCTCGATACATTATTCTTGGCTGGTAGTTTCTTTCATTTAATAGTTTGAATATATGATTCTACTCCTTTCTGGCTTGTAAGGTTTGTGCTGAGAAGACTGATAATAATCTAATGGGTTTTCCTTTATAGGTCATCATCTTCTTTTCCCTGGCTGCCATGAGAATTCTGTCTTTGTTGCTGATTTTTGATAATTTTAATACAATGTGTCTTGGTGAAGGCCTTTTTGGGTTGATGTAATTGGGTGTCCTGTTCGCTTCATGCATTCCAAGCTCCAGCTCATTCCTTAGATTTGGGAATTTCTCATCAACTATTTGCCTGAAAATGCTTTCTAATCCTTATTCCTTTTCCTCCCCTTTGAGAATGTTTTCTCTCCTGATGGTATCAGGTAGTTTTTGTATTTCTCTTTAATTCTCTTTCATTCTTCAGTTTTTCTCTTTTTTCTTCTGATTTATTTCTATATTTCTGTCTTCGATATCACTGATCCATTCCTCTATTTGGTCGATCAACTCTATTTCCCAAGCTTGCTATTTCCTTTTTCATCTCTTGCAGTGTATTCTTCATTCCCAGAAGTTCTCTTTAGTTCTTTTTGAGGTTTTCAATCTCCTTGCTAAAGAACTCATTCTGTACATCTACTTGTTGTATCAATTCCTGAAATTTTTGATATGAATTGATTTTGATCTCATTGTTTTTTTTCAGAAGTACCATCCTGAATTCTCTGTCATTTAAGTCGCATATACCTATGTCTGTAAACTTTTTTTCTGGAGATTTTTCTCTTTTTTTCTGAGATACCTTGTCACCTTGGTTATTCATGATTTTTAATGGACTATTTCTGTGCCTGGGCATTAATAGAATTGTATTCTACTTTTTTTTCCCAGAAAGAAGATTTATTATATAAAGATCTCTCTTTGGCCTGTTGCAAAAAAGGCATTTTCCTTTTGGTTTCCAGTATGTGGTGTCTAAGCCTCTTGGGTCCCAACTTTATATAAAGTTTTAATACTACTTTATTTTTCTTATAGATATTCAATCACACTTGCTACATTCAATCTCATTCCCTGTCAATGTTAGTAATATTTTTGGTAGTATTTGCTCAGATTCCCTTTGGACTCTCCTGTGTTCACCCTCTGACATTATGTGGGAAGGGGTCCTCAGAATTGGGGGATGGAAGCTGCAGCTCAGCCTAGTTTTTGCAACTGCTGCTGGTAAAAATCTACTTTTGCTTCTCTGTCATTTCCATTTCTCTGCTGTACCCACTTCTTTGTCGTTCCTACTTCTCTATTTTCTGCCCTGATGCCTGGGCACTGTTACTGCCATGTGGAGCTCACAGCTCTCCAAGCAGGGCTGTTCAGATAATTCTCTGCACCTTCTCCTTTCCCTACCTCTTCCTACAGGGATCTCTGGCTGTGAGAGACAGCTTCTTTGTTTCTCCCAGTCTACTGCCAGACTCCTGGGGTTCTGACCTGTGGTAGCTCTTGTGTGTAGATCCCACACTCAGACATGCTGGTGTGCAGTTTGGGTGTTTGATGTTGAATTTTAGATGTTCAGACATCTGGGGACTTCTCTCACTCTGCCATGTTCCTTGCCTTTTAACTTGTTACTCTTAAATAATATAAATCTGGAGGATTATTATATGGATGATTTCATTTAAAATTTAGTTGAAAATGAATCTATGGTGTTAGTGGCCCTGGGCTCTTGGTAGAAACAAATGCCTCTATTTTACAGAGAAAATCAAGACACATGGAATTTATTAACTTAAGATTATGTATACAGTTCTGAACTTGTATGAATCTAATAACATAGCCTCAAAATATATTAAAAATTGACAAAACCAGAGGATAATTTGCCTTCATGTTTGACAAATTTTGTGTATTGATCACATTAACATTTTGATGGATTAAAAATTATTAAGGATATAATATTATGTTATTCTATATAACATATATTAATAAGAATATAATAAATGTAACTTACATTATCAATAATATTAAAACTGAATAAGAACATTAACAAGCTTAACCTAATGTCAACATATTTAGAAACAAGTTTAATCTAATGTCAATATATTTAGAACAAAATTTAGAAAACATTTCCAAAATTGATCATGCTGTAGGTCTTAATGTAAATCTCAATAAAGTTAAAAAACCAGGAGCACAGTTTATCTGTAGAAATTATTTTTATCCTTGTTTTTTAGAGGATTGATGAGATTAAATGAAACATGAAATGCAGTTGCAGAATAGATATGTAATTTTAATTTTTTGCTCTTTCATTGTTGTTTCTACTTTAAAAATATTCACGCTACACTTTGATAAATTCTTTTCCCCCAGGTTTATTGAGATACAATTCTCATATACTATTGTGTAAGTTTAAGGTATACAATATGTTGATATGATACACTTACATATTACAAAATGATTACTGTCATAGCATCAGTTAACACTTCCATCATGTCACATAATTATCATTTTTTTTTGTGTTTATGTGGTGAGAACATTTAAGACCTACTTTCTTAGCAACTTACAAGTATGAAATATGGGATTATTAACTATAATCATCATGCTGCACATTAAATATCCAGGATTTATGCATTTTATAACAGAAAGTTTGTACCCTTTGACCAACATCTCCCCAGCCCCACATCTTTAACCACCACCCCCAGACCCTGGTAAGCACTTCTCTACCCTTTATTTCTTTCTAGAGTTCAGCTTTTTGAGAGTCCACATAGAAGTGATATCATACAGTATTTGACTTCCTTTGTCTGACTTATTCCACTTAGAATAATGCCCTCAAAATTTCTCTATGTCGTTGAAAATGGAAGGCAGGATTCCCTTATTTCTCCTGGCTGGAGGGAAATATATATATATTTCCGTATTACTCCTTGATGAACACTTAGGTTGTTTCCAAATCTTGACTATTGTGAATAATATTGCTATAAACGTGGGGATGCATGTATCTTTTTGAGATAGTGATTTCATTTTATTTGGATAAATGTACAGACATGGAATTGTTGGATCACATGGTAGTTCTATTTCTAAATTTTTAAGGAGCTTTTATAGTGTTTTCATTAGTTGCTATATCAGTCTACATTCCTACCAATAGTACTTTCTCCACAATCTCTCCAATACATGTATTTCCTGTGTTTTTGGTGATAGTTATTGTAATGGTTGTAAAATTATATCTCATTGTGGTTTTAATTTTCATTTCCCTGGTGATTAGAGATATCAAGCACCTTTTCATGTACCTGCTGGTCATTCATATGTCCTCTTTGAAAAAAATGTCTGTTTGGGTACTTTGCCCATTTTTAAATTAGACTTTTTTCTATTGAGTTATATGAATTACTTATATATTTTGGATATTAACCTCTTGTCAGATATATAGTTCTCCCATTTTGTAGGTTGCCTTTTAATTTTGTTAATATTTTATGTGTGTATATGTTAAATTCTTCTTTTTTTTCTTATCTGGCAATCACGTTTTGTAGAATATTTAAAAATTAAAAACTAATATCACTTTCAAATTGGGGACAAATAATATAGACATCTTGATATGAGTACATGTTTATCAGTTGATTATTAGGCTAGAATATGAAATCACAAGAATTTTTACATCTTTATTGACAGTGCTTGGAATAGTGCCTGGCATGTACAACCACTCAAATCAATAGTCCATTCGTGTAATGGAAAAGAGTACCTGTCTCCCATTACATAGTTCTGCAACCCTTAAGTTTTCTCCCCATGACCCAGTATTTTTGGGAGTCCTCGACCTGAGGTCTAAAGGTTCCTTTTAAATTCACTAATACCTACTTTTATTTTCCACCCTCTTTATTTCAAACATTCCCATTAAAACTTACAAGCATATTTCTGTAGAATTCTTTCTGAAATATGGGAACGAAAATTGGTAAGACGATAAGCTTTTAAGCTCAAACTCACCTTAGAGTTGGATTTGTATTTTTTAGTTTTGAATTATCAAGAAAACTGAAAGAGTTATTGGATATATTTAGTTACCAAAGCAGTATGATTGAACAACCTATCACATTTTCCACCTGGAAATCATTACTTCTCTTTATCTTACCTGGTTTGGCTATTAAGTTTTCAGAGAAATGAAGACTTATACAATTGAAGGAAATGTAAAGAATGCTGATGCATCAGAAAATAAATAAGGCTCTAGTCAAAACTAATCAGGCGGAAATAAGAAAAGTGCAAAACGATTGGCCTAGTGTATACTAAAAGTTAAACTCATTTTAAGCTGTCCTGCCTTGACAAAAACACAGGTGAAAATGTGTACATGTAGTTAAAACAAAAAATATCATGCATTTAGACCTTGAATATTGTTCCAAAAAGTAACAATCTCACCTGTGAAGAAATTCCCAAGTGTCATTTGTCACGTGTTTTAGAGGAAGTCTTAAATAAGTTGATAGGGAAAAATTTTTGAAAATGTGCTAGGCTTTGTAAATTAGCTATAATGTATTTTTAAAATATAGTATGTGATGGGAAAGTTTAGTTAATTAAAACAGTATTTTGGGAAGATGAATCTAACTGCAATACCCAGGATAGATTGCATCAAATTGTGAAGAGAAACAGAGAGAGTAATGAGGATGTGGTAGCAGTGATGACGATGAAATCAAAAAGGTTTCACATCCTACAGGGCTGGCAGTTAAATCAGACTGGGAGCAAAAATTGAAAGGGACATCATAAATGGTGTCAAAAGAGTTTACAGCACTTGGTCCTCAGGGACTTGATCTTGCATGTCTTGCCACCTTGACTATTCTCTTCAAGGGATCTTATAAATAATGTAGAGCACTGACCATCATCACTTTGATAGAGTAATGATTATTTAGAACTACAAGCTCGAAGTAACCATAACAAAATATCAACAGTAACAATCACGTTAACTCAATCATTTTTTAAAAAAATTTCCTATTATTACTTGTGGGACTTCTAATCAAGATGGCAGAGTAGGTAAATGCTACATTTATCTCCTCTCGCAAACACATCAAAATTACAACTATAGAATAGCCATTTTTAGGAATTGCCTAAAGTCTAGCTGAACAGAAGTTCTACAACTGGGGACACACAGAAGAGGCCACCTTGAGACTGGTAGGAGGGGAAGAGGCAAGAAACAAACTGGTCCCAAATCCACGTGTGGTGTTTGAGAATTTGGAGAAATATTTCAACTGCGGAGTTTTCACAGAACATCAATTTTGAATTTACAAAATTACAGTTACTTAAAATAGCAGAGAGAAGAAACAATGACACCAAACAAATAATTTTACAGGTGCCATATTCATGTATCTTTTGGCTTTTTTAAAAATTGAAGATATATCTCTATTTTAAACATACTGGAATATTTGTATTAATATGTTTGTCTATGCAATTCACCTAATTCAGTCCTTTTTTAACATGATAAATTAGTTTGGGACCAATGCTATTTTTATTCATTATAACTCTATGCTGACAGATGCATTGAATATATAATCATTTAGATAAAATATATAAATATTTAGATAAAAATTGAGAGAAAAGGAGTAAAGTTAATACTAAATTTACATAAAAAGAATCATAATTATTTTATTGAAATATGTATTGGCCTCAGAAATAAAATTGGTCATTTTATTTATCTTTGTTCCATAATTTTGTTAGCTTCCCATTCCTATTACCTGTAGCTTTATGTCCAACCCATGGAATCATGATGCCAAGAAGGGGAATAGTTTTATTATAAAGAGGTCACATATCTTCAAGCATTATGTGTATATTGATGAAATAATATGTTTAACACATACTTGTAAGATTGTTTCACAAATATAGGCAAGGTAGGCCTTTATATGTAATAACTGAATTTAGAAGCCTAAACCTTCACTTTAAACTTCTCTCTTGCCTCCTTTGAGCTCTGTTTCTCTTTTTTCACTGGCTTCGTTATTTTTTTAGCATAGAAGGCTTTTTTCATACGGCTATAAGAAGCTCCACTTATGTTGTCCTTACAGCTTCTAATTCCAGAGGAAGAGAACACTTTTCCCAATTGCCCTAGCAAAAAAAGAAGAAAACGAAGGAGGAAGAGGAAGAGGAGGGGGAGGAGGAGGTGGAGGAGAAAGACTCAGGGTAGCTGGAACTATGAGATGCCACCAAGAAAATGTCGACCTTATTTTTTCCAGTAGAAAGAAGGTGGTGAGTTCCCCAGGGGAGGAGATGCTATGCAAACAACATATGCACATTGAGCTTGCAGCAATTTCTGATGGAAAAGTGTTTCTAATTCATGAAAAATCTGGGAACCGATGTTTACAAGAAAAAGTCCAAACTTCTTTATATGATAGCAATATAACCCCCATTAATAGTTCCACTACTCTTCCCCCCCCTTTTTTTTTCTTCTTTTTCTGTTTCCTTTTAAATCTCAATGGTCTTATGATCCAGTCACACTGCTGGATTTTGTTGCTTTCTGGATTTATGCTCACCAGTTTAATTTTCCTTTAACACCTTCTTTTTTTAAAAAAAAAAATAAATGTTCAATCCATCTTTACCATATTACTAAAACAGTAGTCCTCCATTATTTATGGGTTCGCTTTCCACAGTTTCAGTTACCTGTGGTCAAATGAGGTCCAGAAATATTAAGTGGAAAATTCCAGAGACAAACAATTCATAAGTTTAAAGTTGCGTGCTATTCTGAGTGGTGTGATGAAAACTCACGCCTACCTGCTCCATCCTGCCCAGGACATTAATCATCCTTTTGTCCAGTGTCTCCAGTGCTGTGTTCATTCCCTGCTCATTAGTCATTTAGTAGCCATCTTAATTTTATCAGATTGACTCTTGCTGTTGCCAGTGCTTGTGTTCCAATAACCCTTATTTTACATAATTATAGCCCCAAAGTAGCTATGCTGGCAATTTTGATATGCCAAAGAGAAGCTGTAAAGTGCTTGCTTTAAGTAAAAAAAGTGAAAGTTCTCAACTTAATAAGGAAAGAAAAAATTATAGGCTGAAGTTGTTAAAATCTGTAGTAAGAACAAAGTTATCCATGAAATTGTGAAGAAGAAAAAATAAATTCATTCTAGTTTTGTTGTCTCAATTCAGACTGCAAAAGTCATGGCCACCGTGCATAAGTGCTTAGTTGAGATGAAAAAGGAATTAAATTTAGGGGTGGAAGACATGAGCAGAAAACATTTTTCTGTTGACCACAATGTGTCGTGCCAGAGAAAGCATTGCACCTGTAGAAAAGATCTCCTGAAATGAATGGCACCAAGCAATTTACTACAAGTAACAGATTGTTATATAGATTCAGGAGTAGGTTTGACATTTTATCATCTCATATTGTCACAATAAGGGTGAGTTCAGTACAATAAGATATCTTGAGAGAGAGACCATATTATATAACTTTATTACAGTAGATTGTTATAATTGTTTTATTTTGTTATTAGTTATTGTTAAACTCTTACTGTGACTTATTTATAAATTAAGCTTTATCATAGGTATATATGCATATATAAAAACACAATATATCTAGGGTTCAACACTATCTGTAGTTTCAGGCATCCACTGAGGGGCTTGAGAATGTACCTCCAGTTTGTAAGGGGGGACTACTATATCCTATTATTTTCTCAAGTAAAATCTCTCCTGTTCTGCAGAAAAACTTGTATGTGGTTATCCCAAGGAAAAGTGGGTAAAGTGAAAAAGGTAGGCACTTTTCTTTCATGGTATGAGAGAGCTCAAAGTCAGTTGTACTTTAACTTAAAAAAAATCTGACTTTTTAAAAATTAAATTAAATTTTTTATTAAATTTAATGGGTGACATTGGTTAATAAAATTACAGTTTTCAAGTGTACAGTTTGATAATTCTACTAATCCAAGGTCAAATCTCCTTTTATCACCATATATCTAACCCTTTTTACCTTTATCTACCTCCTCCTCCCCCAATTCCTGTGGCAATCACTAAACTGTTGTTTGTGTCTATGAGATTCTTTGTTTGTTTGTCCTGTTCTTTTGTTGCTTTCAGTTTTATATCTCACATATAAGCGAAATCATATGGTTCTCAAGTTTTTCTTTTCTGGCTTATTTCACTTAGTATGATAATCTCAAGATCCATCCATGTTGTCACAAATGGCAGTATTTACATCTTTGCTTATGGCTGAGGAATATTACATTGTATATATGTGTCACAACTTCTTTATCCAATCATTTATCAAAGAGTACTTTGGTTGTTTCCATGTCTTGGCCACCATGGATAGTGCTGCAATGAACATCAGAGTGCATGTATCTTTATGGATAAATGTTTAAAAAGGTTGGGGTAGATACTAGAAGGGGGATTGCTGGGTCATATGGCAATCCAATTCTTAATCTTTTGAAGGACCTTTACAATATTTTTCATAGTGATAGAACAATTAACATTTCTACCAGCAGTGTATGAGGGTTTCTTTTTCCCCACAACCTCTCCAACATTTGTTGTTATTTGTTTTGTTGATAATAACCTTTCTAACAGGTATGAGGAGGTATCTCATTATGGTTTTGATTTGCATTTCCCTAATAGCTAGTAAAGTTGAACATCTTTTCATATATCTGTTGGCTCTTTGTATGTCTTTTTGAGAGAAGTGTCTGTTCAGATCCTTGCTCTCTAATTGGATTGTTTGTTTTTGTTTTTGAGATGCATAAATTCTTTGTATATTTTTTATATTGACTCCTTATTGAAGGCATTGTTTGCAAATATCTCTTTCCATTCCATTGGTTGCCCGTTTTGTTGATAGTTTCTTTCGATATGCAAAAGCTTTTTAGTTTCATATAGTTCTATTTGTTTATTTTTGCTTTTACTTCCCTTTTCTTTGACTTCCTTCATAAAATCCTAAGTCCAAGGTCCATGAATTTGATACTTATGTTTTCGTCTGCAAAATTTGTTGTTTTGTCGTATATTTAGGTTTTTGATCCATTTTGACTTAATTTTAGTGTGTGGTGATAGTGTCAGTCTAATTTCATTCTTTTGCATGTGGCCTTCCAATTTTCCCAGCACTATTTGTTGAGGAGGCTTTCTTTTCTGCATTGTATATTTTTGGCTTCTTTGTCGAAAATTATTTGCTCATATATGTGGGTGTACTTCTGGGCTCTCAATTCTGTTCTATTAGTCTGTGTCTCTGCTTTTTTCCCCCTCTCTCATTCACCCATAAAGCTAGCACACATAAAAATTAATAAAAATATAGAAGATTTGAATAATGTATAATAATTCAATATAATGACCATTATTTTTCACCATAACTCACTGAAATTGGTCATATTATTTACATCCCACTTTGGTTGATTAAAAAAATGGATCAATTTATTTCATACATTTTCTTCTTAGTCCTAGAGGTAGAACTTGGTGTCTCTATTAAAAACCTATGAATTTTACCTGGTTTATTCCAGTTATCATTTTCTCAGACTTATGACCTATTCAAAAGTCTGCTCAGTTTCTCATCCATTTCTGAAAACCGCTACTACAAAGAGTTGTCTCCTAATCTGGTTTCAATGCTCTAGGTTATCTTTTTCTTTTAATCTTTTTTTTTCTTTAAGTTTATTGGGGTAACATTGGTTAATACAATTATATAATATTCTGGCGTACATTAAAATTTGACATTTATATATTCTATTGTGTGATTACCACCCACAATCCAGTTTCCTTCAGTTACTTTATATTTGATCCCCTTTACCCCCTTCACCCTTCCTATATTCCCCTATAATTGACACCCTTTACCCTGCCTCCCCCATCCCCTACTCTGTGGTAACCCCTAGTCCATTGTCTATATTCATGAGTCTCTGTTTGTCTTGTTCATTTGTTGCTTTTAAGTTTATATCCCACATATAAGTAATATAATGTGATTTTCAAGTTTTTCAGTCTAGCTTATTTCACTTAGCATGATTATCTTGAGATCCATCCAGGTTGTCGCAAATGGCAGTATTTTATCTCTTCTTATGGCTGAGTGATATTCCATTGCATATATGTACCTCAGCATCTTTAGCCAATCATCTATCGTAGGACACTTTGTATGCTTCCATGTCCTGGCCACTGTGAATAGTGCTGCTATGAACATTGGTGTGCAAATATCTTTTTGGATATGGGTTTTCAAGTCTTTGGAGTAAATTCCCAGTAGAGGGATTGCTGGATCATATGATAGATCTATTCTTAGTTTTTTCGATGAACCTCCATACTGGTTTCCATAGTGGCTGTACCAATTTTCAGTCTCACCAGCAGCGTATGAGGGTTCCTTTTTCTCCACATCCTCTCCAACATTTGTTATTACTTGTCCTGTTGATTATAGCTATTCTAACAGATGTGAGATGGAATCTAATTGTGGTTTTGATTTGCATTTCCTTAATAGCTAGCAATGTTGAACATCTTTTCATATATTTGCTGGCCATTCGTATGTCCTCTAGGGAAAAGCGTCTGTTTAGGTCCTCTGCCATTTTTTGATTGAATTGTTTTTGCTTTTGTTGTTGTTGTTGTTTTGAGTCATATGACTTCTTTGTATATTTTGGATATTAGTCCCTTATTAAAAGTGTTGCTTGCAAATTTATTCTCCTATTCAGATGGTTGTCTCTTTATCTTGTTGATGGCTTCTTTTGCTGAGCAGACGCTTTTTAATTTGTTGTAGTCCCATTCATTTATTTTTGTTTTTACTTCCCTTGCCTTTGAAGTTAAATACATAAAATCTTCTTTAAGTTCGAGGTCCTTGAGTTTCGTTCTTATGTTTTCTTCTATGCGTTTTACTGTTTCCGGTCTTATATTCAGATCCTTAATTCATTTAGAGTTCATTTTGGCGTGTAGTGAGAGAGAACACTCTAGAATCATTGTTTTTTGGGTGGCTTTCCAGTTTTCCAAGCATCATTTATTGAAGAGGTTTTTCTTTCTCCACCGTGTTTTTGGCTTTTTTGTTGAAAATTATTTGTCAATATAAATTTGAGCTTATTTCTGTTCCAGTGATCTGTGTGTCTGTTTTTATGCCGGTACCATGCTATTTTGATTACTGTCACTTTGTAGTATAATTTGAAGTTGAGCAGAGTGATGCTTCCAGGCTCGTTCCTTTTTCTCAGGATAGTTTTGGCGATTCAGAGACTTTTGTACTTCCATACAAATCTGATAATATTTTGTTTTATTTCTTTAAAAAAGGTCAATGGGATTTTGATAGGGATTATATTAAGTCTGTATAATGCTTTAGGTAATATGGTCAATTTAACTCTGTTGATTCTTCCAATTCAAGATCATGGAATATCTTTTCATTTCTTTGTATCTTCTTCAATTTCTTTCAATAAGGTCTTGTAGTTTTCATTATATAGGTCCTTGACATGTTTCGTCAAATTTATTCCCAGATATTTTATTCTTTTTGTTGCAATTGAAAAAAGGAATTCCATTTTTTTCCTTCTTTTTTCTGATGCTTTGTTATAGGAATGCTATGGATTTTTGAATGTTGATTTTGTATCTAGAGGCTCTACTGTATTTGCTTATTGTTTCTAGTAGTGTTTTTGTGATATCTTTAGGGTTTTCTATATAGAAAATTATGTTATCTGCAAATAATGACAGTTTGACTTTTATGTTTCCTATTTGGATGCCTTTTATATTTTTCTCTTGTCCAATTGCACTTGCTAGGACCTCCAATGTTATATTAAATAGCAGTGGCGATAGTGGACAGCTTTGCCCTATTCCTGAGATTAGAGGGAAGGTTTATAGTTTTTCACCATTAAGTATAATGGTGCCTGAGGTTCTGTCATATATGGCCTATATTATGTTAAGGTACTTTCTTTCTATACCGATTTTGTTAAGTGTTTTAATCATAAATGGATGCTGTATCTTGCCGAAGGCTTTTTTTCCGCATCTACTGATATGATCACATAATTCTTATTTTTTAATTTGTTTATGTGGTCTATCACATTAGTCAATTTGCATATGTTGAACCATCCCTGTGCCCCTGGGATGAAGCCTAATTAATTGTGGTGTATAATCTTTGTAATATATTTCTGTATTCGGTTCACTAGTATCTTATTTAGGATTTTTGCATCTGTGTTCATGAGAGATATTAGTCTGCACTTTTCTTATTTTGTGTTATCTTTACCTGGTTTTGATAGCAGAATAATATTGGCCTCATAAAATAAGTCAGAAAGTTTTGCCTCCTCTTCCATTTTTCGGAAGCGTTTGCGGAGAATAGGTACTAAATCTTCTTTGAATGTTTGGTAGAATTCACTGGTGAAGCCATCCGGTCCTGGACTTTTACTTTTTGATAGCTTCTTGATAATTGTTTTCATTTCCACATTTCCAATTGGTCTATTTAGATTTTCCAGATCTTCTTGATTGAGTCTAGGAAGATTGTATTTTTCTAAATACTGGTCCATTTCTTCTAGGTTATTAACTTTTTATTATATATTTTTCATAGTATTCTTGCATCGTCCTTCATATTTCTGTGATGTCAGTCATAGTTTCCCCTCTTTCATCCCTGATTTTGTTTATTTGTGTACTTTGTCTTTTTTCTTTAGTGAATCTAGACAGGAGTTTGTCCATTTTATTAACCTTCTCAAAGAACCAGCTCCTAGGTGCATTTGTTTTGTCCATTGTTTTTTTGTTTTGTTTCGTTTTCAGTTTCATTTATTTGTGCTCTAATTTTGACAATTTCTTTTCTTCTGCTGACTTTAGGCCTCATTTGTTCTTCATTTTCTAGTTTTTTTAAGATGAAACATTAGATTGTTTATTTGGGTTCATTCTCATTTTTGGAGCTAGGCCTGTAATGATATGAACTTTCCTCTTATGACTGCTTTTCCATGTCTCAAAAGTTTTGATACGCTGTACTATCATTATCATTTGTTTCTATGTATCTCTTGATCTCTCTTTTTATTTCTTCCCTGACCCAGTTATTCTTCAATGGCATGTTGTTCAATCTCCATGTATTTGTGGTTCTTCTTGATGTCTTTTTACAGTTAATCTCTAGTTTCAAAGCATTATGATCAAAGAATATGGTTGGTATGATTTCAACCCTCTCCTATTTATTGAGGCTATTTCTGTGTCCTAGTACGTGGTCAATTCTTGAGAATGTTCCATGTACACTAGAGAAGAATGTATAAGCAGCTGTTTTGGCATGGAAAGCTCTGTAAATGTCAATTATGTCCAATTGGTCTAATGTGTCACATAAGGATGTTATTTTCTTATTAATTTTCTCTTTGGATAATATGTTCATATCTGACAGAGGAGTATTTAGGTCCCTACTACAATAGTGTTTTGGTCTGTTTCTCCTTTTATCTCTGTTAGTAATTGCTTTATATATTTCAGGGTTCCCTGATTGGGAGCATAGATATTAATAAGTGTTATGTCTTTCTGGTGCATGATTCCTTTTATTATTATGAAGTGTCCCTCAGTATCTGTCTTTACCTTTTTTATTCTGAAGTCTATTTCATCTGATATTAATACCACTACTCTTGCTTTTCTCTGAATTTCACTTGCTTGAAATATTATTTTCCACCCTTTCACTTTGAGTCTATATTTGTCTTTGGAGATGAGATGTGTCTCCTAAGGCAGTGTATGGTTGGGTTTTATTTTTTGATCCATTCTGCCTCTCTGTGCCTTTTCATGGGTGAACTCAGTCCATTTACATTTAGGGTGATTATTGAAATACGAGGTCATCTTATATTCTTTTATCTTTTGCTTTCTGGTTGCTTGGTGTTTCCATTGCTTCCTTGTCCTTTTGTTTCTGTTTTCTTTATTTTGGTTGGCTTTTGTGGGTTATGCTTCTGGTTCTTCTTGTTTTGTGCTATGTAGTTCAGTTCTAAATCTTTGGTGTGTGGTTACAATTACAAATATGAAAAGGATAGTTAAATGTATATAGTCATCCATTTTCTTCTGCATATGCCTTACCTTCATTCCCCATTGTGAAAGTGGATCTTTGAATCCTCCTCTTTTCAATCATTGTTATCTCAGTTTGTCCCTATGTATGCTAACATTTATTACTATCTTGCTATAAGCTTAACTAATAACAATTCTCTTATTAGTTAAGCTTATAATGCCCTGTTCTTAGTAAGGGTTGCACTCCTCTGCTTCTATTTGCCTGATAGTCACTTTACTCCTAATTATATATATATTTTTTTGTTTTCTTCTTTTTTTTTAGATGAGATGATACCTTTCAGAATTCCTTGTAGTGCCGGCCTTATAGTGGAGAATTCCCTCAATTTTTGTATGCTTGGAAAGGTCTTAATTTCTCCTTCATATCTAAAGGAGAGCTTAGCTGGATACATTATTCTAGGCTGGTAATTCCTTTCACTTAACAGTTTAAATATTTGATTCAATTCCTTTCTGGTTTGTAAGGTATGCACTGAGAAGTCCAATGATAATCTAACAGGTTTTTATATGTTACCATCTTCTTTTCCCTGGCTGCCCTGAGAATTCTAACTTTGTCATTGATTTTTGATAATGTGAATACAATGTGTCTTGGTAAAGGCCTATTTTGGGTTGAGATAACAAGGTGTTTTGTTGACTTCTTGAATTCCAAGCTCCAGCTCATTCTTTATATTTTGGAAATTCTCTTCCACTATTTGTCCGAAAATGCTTTCTAGTCCCTGCTCCTTTTTCTTGTCTTTAGTAAAGCCCATTATTCTTATGTTTCCTCCCCTGATAGTATCAGGTAGTTTTTGTATTTCTCTTTCATTCTTCAGTTTCTCTCTTCTTCCTTCTGATTTATTTCTAGATTTCTGTCTTCAATATCACTGATCCTTTCCTTCATTTGGTCGACTCTATTTCCCAAGCTTGCTATCTCATTTTTCAACTCTTGCAGTGTGTTCTTCATCTCTAGAAGTTTTATTTAGTTCCTTTCGAGGGTTTCAGTCTCCTTCCTCTGCTCATCTGGTTATTTTTTCAATACCTGAAATTTTGATTTGAGTTGTTTTGGATCTCAATGAGTGTTTTCAGAAGTACCATTCTTAATTCTCTGTCATTTAAGTCACATATTTCTATGTCTATAAGCCTATTTTCTGGAGATTTTTCTCTTTCCTTCTGAGATGCCTTGTCACTTTGGTTGTTCATGGTGTTTAATGGACTATTTCTGTACTTGGGCATTAATGGAAGTATATTCTGTTTTTTTTTTTTTTTCCAGAGATATTTATTACATAAAGGTCTCTCTCTAGCCTGCTGCAAAGAAGGTGCTTTTCTTTTGGTTTCCAGTAGGTGGCATCTGAGCCTCTTAGATCCTTGCTTTAGACAAAGCCTAAATATCTTTTTATTTTCTTCTAGATATTTATTCAGGCTTGCTACTCTGTTTCAGTCCCTGTCAGTGTTAGCAACAGTTTCAATAGCATTTGCTCAGATTCCCCTGGGGTTCCGTGAGGATGGGTCTTGGAGAGTTTAGGGGGAGGGGCTTTCTGGGTTGGGAGTTGGGTGCTGCAGCTCAGCCTCAGTTTTGCAACTGGGGCTGGTAAAAATCAACTGTTGTTTCTCTGCAGTCTCGTCCCATTTCTCCGCTTTCTGCTCTGATGACTGGGCCCTGGTGCTGGCTGCTAGAATTCTGCTACTTCCAGGAAGGCTGATCAGGGAAGTTGCTGCACCTTCACCCCTCACCCTCCTCCTGCAAGGAGCTCCGGCAGCTTTTTTATTTCTCCAACTGCATCCCCCAACGCCTGGGGTTCTGACCTGTGGTAGTTCTTATGTGTAAATGTGCTGGTGTGCAATTAGAGTGTTTTGTTGTTGTTGAGTTTCAGTTGTTCAGCTTATTGTTGTTTCAGGGGGAGAGATCTGAGGATGTCTCTCACTCTGCTATGTTTCCTCACCATCCTCTTTTAATCTTACTTATATCTGTAATTTCTTCTCTTCTTAACTCTTTGATATACTCAAACAAGTTAAATGCTCTTTTTCATATTTTCTTCTCTCAGACACATAATCCAAAATTTGGAGCCCATTTTCTAAATTAGAACCACTTCTGGTTAATTTCAATTTTTTGTTGGAATGGACTTTCCACAATGATCTTAGGGACATATAAGGGTACTATATAAGTTGCCAGCAAACAAAGAAATTTTATTAAAAACTATAATCTCTTCTCTTACTCAGGACTCTTTTAATGTATATTTTTGTTCTTCCTCTAAAACGTATTTCTCTCTTCTTAGACCATGTTGATTGTCTTTGCTTCTTATACAGTATTGCTAAAAGAAAAAATAAAGCGTTAATTACACATATATTTATTAAATAAGAACTGTTTTAATGTTATTAACCCAATTTACTTTAATTTTTAACAGAAATAGTATATTAATTAAGGATAAGTTATCTGTATATTTGACATCTGGACTAAAATTAAGGAAAATAATTGGAGGCTAGTTCTCTAACAGTTAAGGGGGCATAAGGATATGTATAGTCCTTTTCCCCAGTGACTCCAATCTAGCTTGTGTGTAGATCTGTTTTACAGTACATTCAAAATTGGTTTGAAGCTCAAAAAGCTCCTGTCTACTCACTCATGTGTTTATCTGCACTTCTGACCAGACTTGACAAAACAAGAAAAATCTCAGACTGGCTATTACCTTTGGTAGAAGAAGGAGTCAAATGCATGGGTTAAAGTTTCCAGTTTAATCGTAGAATTTTATTTCTTGGATCAATAAAAATTTCTCAAGAAATAACTCACATTTAGTGCCGTTGTTTCACAAGTCTATTATTTTTGGAAGGTTGACTTTAACCATGAAGATTGAAATATGGAAAGAAGAACATCTTCACTTTGAAGATGAATATTTTAAAAGACATGAGAAAGATACTAAAAGACTCAAGACATGTCTGAGTTGGCATTTAATTTTTGCCCACATTTATATTTATGTCTGTGATATAACTATCTGCAGAAGATATATTGTCCGATACTTGAGAGAGTGTCAGCATTTTTGAATCAAAACAGAATTTTTCTAAATGCAATATTGTCAGAAAAGTAAACTTTCTACTTATCAAACACTAAATTTAAGCAAACATGAATTATGTTTTTAGTTACTGACAATAAATAACATTTATTTACATTAATATAAAACTTATCACCAAAATAAATGCTTTTCTCCCAGTACATTCTAGTTTTTATCAGTTGTTCAAATCTTTGTGTGAAACATCCAATTCTATCACCAATTTTTTCTTCTATGAAAACTGTGATTATACATTTGGTTATGGTTAGTTAACTAAAGAAAAATAACAATTAATTCGAATTTCTCTGGGACTCATGGCTTTGGACAATCCTACCAATATCCATACTTTGATACTGTCCTCATCTGCATCTTTGTAGGATCTCCACTCAAGGCCTGATAAATTATTCCTGGGAGTCCATACTATGCTGCAGTGTGCTCTGATGGGGTCCTCTTGAAGCTTCCATGTTAGCCTTCTTTTCTGTTGTCTAAAAACTGTTTTGGGTGGGAGGTGTGACCAATCATATGTTTTTCCCTCAAAGAATGCTCTTTCTTTATGTAGGTTCAGGTTTTTTTCTTTTTTTCTTTTAAACGTCTACAATAAATAAAAAACCTTTAAGGTCACATGCAGAAGTGAATTTTTTTATATCACCACTTTGTTGAAGCTAAGTTATCCTTGCTAAAACTGGAAAAAACACTCTCCCTAATTCTGCAGCTGACTTGGTCCAAAGTATTTCCACTTGCTACTTTTGTCTCATAAAATCACAAATGAACACAGCATTGTCAACTTCTTTTAAAAGGCTGACATCTTTCTAGTGCTGAAAGCCGTATCTATGGAATTTGGCTAAAGAAGTCTTTTTCATTATCTTGTACCTCTCATCCTTGGCTCATTGCCTTACTGGAAAGGTGAAAACTAAAATAAAGGTAAATGTCAAAATAAAACAACAAAACAAAACAAAACCTCACGAAAATCTGACTCTTGGCAAGGTACCTTATTTTATGCATATAAACACCTATAAAGAGATGTCCAGAGTTGGGAAAGTGAGAAAGTTCATCAGATAAATATAGTCAAAATTTGAATTTAGATTCAAACATGTACAGAATCTTGACAACTTCTCTACAGATTTACTTTATCTTTGCATGGAACAAAGTTATAATAATTTTATATTTTTATGGGCAACCATCATCTATTTGCTGGAAACTAAATATTAGGCCAGATATTTTGAGCGTGAAATGTGACCATCAGTGGAAAGAGCATATAGTTGAGGATCAAGAGAGTGAGCATAACCCACCTCAATCACTAATTGCTTGTGTGAGCTGATCAAATTATTTACTCTCTTTGAGTCTCAGTTTCTTCATATGAAACATATGAGTGTTGGGCCAGATAACTTTTATGCTTTATTAATGCACTAATTTTCTATGATTCTAGATTGTTCATGTTAAAAAAATGAGAACTAAATTGTTGAGGGTATTTAAGAGAGAAGGAGAAAACGAAAGCAAAATATGGTGTTAATTCCTTTCATTTTAGCTCACCCCTAAGCTTTACATGATTATCTAACCATTTAATGAAATATTTATCACTAATCATTTAACTTTAATTAATTGTAAATTGCAGGACTGTCTTAAAGATTTATTTTATTAGATCATTTTCTAGATATTAACATTTTAAAAGTATCCACTCAAAGGGGATTGTATTATATTTTTGGATAGCCTGTTCATAATTTTATTTATTCTACCATATGTCTGAAACATTATTCTATAACAGTTCAAGTCTTCTTTCTTTTTTTTTCTATTATGAAACTAGTGTGTGTGGGGGAAATGTACCTAGCAACTTATAATATGTGCATATATATTGTATGTGTATATGTGTATAATATGTAAGTATGTTTGCATGAGTATGTTTATATATGCATACATAGGCCTGTTAATAAACAAAAATACATTCACTTGTACCAAAAGAAAAAGGAAATATAATACAAAGAGCTTCAAGTAAGAAAGAGCATCCTAAAATGAATGTTTTTTGTAACAGGAATTTGGGAGTGTATAAGACAATGTGCCATCTAATCTTATATCGCCACTGAGGAATAAAGTTAGAATTTTGTTGAGCTCTAAGTGAAACTAAATTTATTTAAAGAAGTTTCTAGAGAGCATTTCTGTTAATGCCTTTACATACTTTTATGAGGACTAAGAAAGTGGGCACTGTGGATAGCAATGAGAAACTTTACTTAATTATCTTTCTATTGTGCTTAATGGAAGGGTAGGGTCCTTAAAGAGGCAGTGACCTTGCAACCTAGCTTATCCAGCTCACTCAGAGGTTTCCCAAGTGAACATATATGTTTGGTTTTTAAGTTTTTCAAACCAAGGATTGTAGTTTCTTTTTGCCCTCCATCACTCCCTTTCATCCTTATATCCTCTCTTTCTCTCTTTCTTTCTTTTTTTTTTCTTTCTTGTCTTAATTAAATTAAACCAGAAGTTTAAGCAGTATAAGTATTTTTCATCCAGTTTTGACACGGGCAAATTATCTAGGGATAAATACTCAGTGGTATTTATATTCTTGTCTTTCCATTAGTTTATTTTTTTTTCTCTTTTTAATCTCTTTGTTTTTAACTGGTTAAGCTTTTTCCTTGGTCAAATTGGCTTGTTTTTAACTACTTAATTAGATTTGTGTTAGACAGAACAGCAAGTTTATAGCAGCAGAATAGAAGATAATTTGTTAAACCATTATATATTAAATTCTTACATGAAACCTGTTTAGGTAAATGGTAATAGTTTTTTTTTTTTTTCCAAAGTTCTCTTGAAAATAATACTTCAATTTCAATCTATCGTTCAAAGTTTCTTTTTAAAATACATGTTAGAGTAAATCCTATGTACTTGGTTTCTAAATGAATAGCAGAAAAATTTGATTTAAAATGCTGATTTTACAGATTTATTCAGTTCCTGTGAAACCATTTCATCTACTTTTATGATCTTAATCATGCATTTCATGCTTCTTCTCTGTGTGCAAAAACTACATTGCCTCCTAAGCACTTAGATTTCTTCAAGAAGTTTGTTTATTTGATCCCTTTTAGATTCTAATTATATTTGTTACATTCAAAAACTTAATTTTTAACAGTACACTATATGTTTCTAATGTAAATTTATGGCTAATCTCCTTCTGTAGGTTATGGCTCATGACCCATCTTTAGCTGTAGCTTTGTGAGGTCGGTTATTTTTCTTTCCAATGCTGTCTGTTAAACTAATTCTTTAGTCCATGGTTTTCCTCCTCCACCCATCATTTTCTGTGGTAACTCATTGGAGCAACACTCATTGTGTAATTTTGAATGTTATCTTTCCATAGTTACAAACCTTGGTTTTTGACACAATCCTACATGTTTATTCTATTAGTGGGTTAATAAGACCTCTTTTTTGTTCCAAGAATTAGGGACCATTTTAAAAACTGGCTTAAACCAAAAATGGAATTTATTAACTGATATAATTGAACATCTCAGTGGCAAAATTGTATTCAGGCACAGATGTATGAAAATGCTGAAAAATATGTTACCTGCAAGCTATATCTCTCCTTTTCCCAGTTCTGTTCTTCTCTGTGTCATCTTCATTCTCAAGCATGTTCTATTAGCGACTCTAAGCATTTCTTGGCTTATATGTTCACTGCCTAGAAAACTTTGCAAAATGAGGCTTTCTCTCTTTAACTGTTCCAATAAACTTCCCTGCACTGTCATACTGGTCATGCCTGTCTCAAAAGATCATTCCTGACCAAGGAGTTATAACACATTAATTAATCAGGCCTGGGACCAATGCCCATGTTTGGAGGATAAGATAAACTCCACATTTTTTTTTTTAAACCTATGGTTTAGGAATATAGACAGGGTAGGTTTCCAAGGAAAATCCAGCTATTGGTCTTCCAAAAAGAGGGTCTGTATATGTGATCCTAAAGAAAATGTTAATTGTGGATATTTTCTTGTGAAAACTCTGTCAGTGTACTCATTCCTTCAGGATAAAATTTGACGTCTGTAACTGGCTATTTAAGGCCCTGATCATTTTCACTTCCTAAAACTTTGGTCTAATTTCTCTAGTCTTATAAATAGTCTTCGTGTAAATCAGATGAATGTTTTCATAATGCCATTGTCCTTATATCTCATATGTTTCTCTCTTTTATAAAATTGTTATGACTCCTCCCATCCATCTCTCAATAACCAACGTAAGTCCCACCATTTCCAAAACATTTTCATTGGCCATCCTAATCCATGCTATTTTATTGTACCTTTCAACTTAAAATGGTTTTATTATTTATAATGTTTCCACATATTTTAAAATAATTTATTTGTGCATATCTAGAAGGCTCATAAACTGCCACTTGTTAGTTGTATTTTGAGTATTACTTGTTTGAAAAAAATTACAAAAGCAAAAGCTGCCATAAATTCAATAATGGATTCAAATAAGATTGAATATTAACTTTAAGAGAATCTACTTATATGCTTGAAAAGCATTTTGTACATATATTTGCAAACTTTACTTTTGGAGGGCTGCGCATGTGGATTAAGGGATTTTCATCCAAAGTGCCACACATTTATTTTTTCCCTAGATTAAGGTGGTGTACTAATGGTCTATGTCAACTTTTACATCTCCCTTGATATATTTACTATCATAATACTAATTATATATTTATATGTTGCTGTCCTGGAACCTTGGATTAATGATAAACAATATGATTTTTATTTTCATTTTTTAATTCTATGGCTCCTTTATATAATAAGATAAAAATACTGATTGATTAATTAAACATTACCCCTTCTGGTTTGATAGTTTATTCTTGTCTTTTGCTATTCTTAACATATCCTGAATTTATGACTTCCATTTTATCATGGGTGGCATAGATCGACATTGATATTTTTAAGCTTGAAACTTGGGAGCAAATAAAATAAATTTATTGTCAACAAATTGATAACATTTTTACTTTGTAAAAGAGGTACTATTATGGACTGAAATGTATCTCCCTCAAATTCATACATTGGAGTCCTAACCCCCAATGTGACTGTATTTGGAGATAGGGCCTTTAAATAGGTAATTAAGAATAAATGACATCCTAAAGGCCACTCCCTAATTTAATAAGACTAGTATCATTTTAGAAAGAGAAAGAGATACCAGGCACATGCACAGAGCAAAGGACATCTGAGAATCTAATGAGAAGGTGGCCATTTGCAAGTCTGAGTAAAGGACTCAGGAGAAACCAAATCTGTCATCACCTTGATCTTGGATTTGTGGCCTCCAAAACTGTGAGAAAATATATTTCTGTTTTTTAAGCTACACAGTCTATAGTATTTTGTTATGGTAGCCCTAGGAGACTATTTATTAGAAATATATTCAACATTAGGTACAGCGTTTGTGTGAATTGATTTTCAAAATTTTATCAATTTAGGCCTATTTCTTAGCTTCAGTAATATTGACCCCAAAGTTATGGTGAATTTCAAATGTGGCCACACTATTGTCAATTTATCACTGAAACTGAGGTCTAAGATAAAAGACCTTTTCATATTTCCAAGCTTTGAACCTTGCAGATGGTGATGAAGTTTATGTTAAAACTAGTTTTAGCCCCCTAAGAATAAATTTGGAAACTATGAAACAGTATGTGGACCTTGACTCTATATTAATAATATACATTATCTCATTGTACATTTATATGTGGAATGTGTTGGAAAAACCTGCACATTGAATTATATATATCTGCAATGAATTGTAATTAGACAATATTCTTCTTAGAGCTTGACAGTCTATCTGACTATCTCCCTCCGTTTCTCTGCTATATTATACTTTAAGTTGCCGGAGATGCTTTACTATCCATCAGCATGCCAATGTGATTACTTTTAGAGCAGATGGACATTTGGATCCTCTCCTGGGAGTTTCAAAACCATTTATTTGGCATCAAAGGGATCATAAATCAATTGTATGTGATTAAAATAAAGACATAAGTGGATTGGTATATAGACTTGTGATTTGGCAATTCACAGCAATATCTAAAAATTTGTCTATAAGCTGCCAAAAAAAAGAAAAAGAGAAAGAGAAAGGCAGAGAGAGAGAGAGAGAGAGAGAGAGAGAGAGAGAGAGAAAACTATTTAATTTAATCATGTAAGTTTAAAAATGACAATTTAGTGAAAAATGACAGTTATGCTACTTAGTGACACAAAGAACAAAAGAATATTTGGTTAGCTGAATGGTTGTGTTTTATTTTATTTATTATTTTGGTCATTTTCTGAGCTATTTTTGTCATTGTTGGTTTATGACTTGAGCTTAGATATTGCGGAAATGTTCAAGAAGGACTAAAAAGTTATGGAGATAATAATGTTTTAAAGCATACTTATAACATTTTAGAAAAAAGAAAAGTAGCATTAACAGAAAAAAAATAGTAAATACTTTATTAATTATAAGAGCTGAGCATTATCTGCTAGGTATTGCATTAAATTATTATATATGTATCATGTTTATCACATTTAATCCTTCAAATAACCCTATGAGGTAGATACTATTTTATAGATGAGTAAACTGAGTCTCAGAGACTTAAATAAATTAATCAAGTCACAGAACTAAGAAAGGATTTGAACCTAGACTTTCTAGATTTAGGGATTATATTCTTAGCTGTTAAATTCTACAGTGTCTCCATGTGCCAATGCGAACCCATATTAGGTAATTTATTCAGAAATGAGTTAAAAACATCATTTGTACATGTTATTACCATTTTGATGAGAATACAATTTTTGTGAATAGCATTAATTTTCTAGATAACTTTATTAAATTGCATTCTAATTTCTCAATGGTTGATAATATCATGAACAGCGAGGGTGAAGTGACTGGTTTTTATTCTAAGCCTTATTTATTTTGAATGAAAGTATGCAATAACATTTGCATGGTCTTTTGAATTTTATATAAAGATTTAATTCTTTTTCATTCATTTAAAACTGGCTATAACACTTTTTGATAGGGCATTTATTAATATTATTATTTTTTTTACAGACGAGGCAAAAAATAGATTTTAAGTGACATGCTTAAGACTATATGATGAATAAACTGTTGAGTTGCAGTTTTTTTCCTTGTTTTTTTCACTTAAATCCTTATCTTTTTGAAAAATGATATAAATTCACTAGAGATTTTTGTGGTTTAAAAAATATTTCCAAAGTGAAGAATCTTATACTTAAAAAATTAATAAGCCTAATTGATAAACTGGCTTGATATTATGCAGACATATATTACACATTTATATACAATAGTTCCCCTTATCCATGGCTTCAGTTATCTGCAGTCAACTGTGGTCTGAAAATACCAAATGGAAAATACTAGAAGTAAAAAATTTATAATTTTAAATTGAGTACCGTTCTGAATAGTGTGATGAAATCTCATGCCTACCAGCTTCAGTCTTCCCAGATGTGAATCACCTCTTAGTCCAGTGTCTCCTTGTTCTGTACGTCACCCACCCATTTTGGTCAGTTAGTAGCTGTTTTGGTTATCAGGTTGACTGTCGAGGTGTTGTAAAGCTTGTGTTCAAGTAACCCTTATTTTAGTTAGTAATGTCTCCAAAGCACAAGAATAGTGATTCTGGCAATTCAGATATGCCAAAGAGAGGCTGTTAAGTGCTCTTTATATTGAAAAGGTAAGCACAGTACAGTAAGATATTTTGAAAGAGAGAGGGAGAGAGGGAGAGAGGGAGAGAGGGAGAGAGCGAGAGCAAGAGAGAGAGAGCGAGAGCGAGAGAGAGAGAGAGAGAGAGAGAGTCATACAACTTTTGTTACAGTAGAGCAGGTCTCAGCCAGAGCCAGGGCCACTGTCTGTGTGGAGCTTACATGTTCTCCCAAAGTTTGTATGAGTTTTCTTTGGGTGTTCTGGTTTCCTCCCACATTCTAAAGATATACATGTTAGGTGAACAATTGTATTAAAATTGTCCCAGTCTGAGTGAGTGTGGGTGTGTGGGAGCACATCCTGAAATAAAAGATGGAAGGGTGTCCTGTCCAGGGTGGGTTCATTCTTTGCACCCTGAGCTCCAGGAATAGACTCAGGCTACCCTCCACACTGATCTGGAATAAGCAGGTTGGAAAAAGAATTCTCTTACTTGTTTTTATTAATATTCCTTAAATAAATTAATGGCTCAAATTTACTTTTAATGTTTAATATTAGAAGTGTTTTGGTTCTTCATTTAGAAATTTGGCGATGTTTTTGTGACCAGAAATATGCCATAGGAAATTAACTTCTGTTTATATCAATTAGTCTATGGTAAAAGAAGGGTTTTTTTGTTTTTGTTTTTTTTATGTTGTTTCTTTTAAAACTGCAGTTTTAAATAACTTATCCATAACATTAAGTGAGGACTTACTGTATATTTTTATAATCATTTTATTTTATTATTAATTATTGTTATTACTCTCTTATTGGGACTAATTTATAAATTAAACTTTATCATAGGTATGTATGTGTAGGAAAAAACATAGTAAACATAGTATATATTAAGTTTGGTACAATTCACAGTTTCAATTATTCACTGAGGGTCTTAGAACATATCCCTCCTGGAAAAGGGGGGACTACTATATATTATATACACATATATAGTTTACACATATATGGTATATATGGTGTGTGTATGTATTTATTACCTGCTTTGAGATTGCTCTCCCTCCCTCTCTCTGTCTCTCTCTGTATGAGTATGTGTGCATACATACACACACAGGCACATAGGGATCTTTCAGAGCAGATTATAGTAGTATAGGCGCTTGAACGTGCAGATATTTTCGTGGTGAGTACACTAGATTCCTAATCCTAACCCTAACCCTAACCTCAACAATATTATTTGCTAATTTCATTTAATTAGTTTTAGCAATATTTTGAAGTTCCTATTATGGACTATTAACTTTCCCATTCTTCTTTTTGGGTTGTAACAAATTGAAAACTTGACCCTAAGAATTAAATGAGGCAAATAATTACATCAACTTCATTGCTGGAAAAGTTGGGCGATAGAGTGTGATGGGTGACCTGAGGCCAAAACAAGTCCTCTTCTTCTTTTAAGACAAAAAGCCCATAAAGTAGGGCTGATTTGTCTCTTTACTGAGTGTCAAACAGAAAAGGTGAGACAGAGCTGAGACCTGGCTGGACCTGCTAAAGAGATGCACATTTTGTCTGCCCACTGCATGGGGACTATGAGAGCAAGTTCCACTATGCTTGGGTCCAGAAGGCTATGAAAGGAGAAAGGCTGAGCATAGTCAGCATTGCTTCTGTGGAACTCACTGATAACAAGAGCCAATCACTTATTCACTCCCTTGGGGAGGGGTGCATAATAGGATAAAGATAAATGTAGATACTTCTTCCTTAGAATGTGGAATTATTGATAGAAGTTTTCTCTTAGGGACCACAGTAGGAATGTAATAAGAAGATCTAAGTCCTTCTCTATGCCCATTGTTGTGTCCTCTTAACCCACTGTCACATAAAATCTGAGCCCTAAATCCTATCCCTGTTTTATTTGTATACAAATTATGCTCAGTTATGCTCTTCAAAACAGCTTAAGAGAGACTGTATAGGCAACCCATGATGACATAAATTCCACAAACACAGTACCAGTAACATAAAAAAAAAAAACATATAAAATCTTTCCCTTTATTAAATTTCTGTGTATAATTAAAGTTCACAAACAAAAGTCTTGAGCTATAGTCAAAACACAAAATATTTAAATCCTTTATACCACCCCTGCCCCTGATATTCTTACATAATACTATTATTCTTAACACGTAAGCCTGAGATCTTATAATTATGCCTTTTAGTATCTGTTCAGGGCAGACAAAAGAGTGCAGCCCTCTTCTGCAAGCAGGAATGATACTTTCAGGAAATAGTCAGTTGGGACAGACTTGCAAGTCAGTAAGTGGCCTTTTATAGTCTGTTACTTCCTGGATGACTGATGGTTGACAGCTTAAAGCAAGCACCTTTGAAACATTTCTACCTACCAAGGAAGTCACTCCCTTCACAATCTTCAGGAATTTCTATAATTATTTTCCTCATTTAAGTGAGGAATCAATTCATATTAGAAACACTTCAGCAGTTTTAAAAATCTATGTGTCCACATCACATTTCAGATTATTAAATCAGAATCTTCAGGGGTGGGACGTAGACTTCAGTATATTTTAAAGAACCCCAAGTTAAAACCACTAAAAAAATGGAAGATGACTATTCTACAGTAGAATCTCTGTTCCTAAGCCCTGAAAGGTGGCCAAGACTTCCATTCATTCTTGGCCAGTTTACAGTAGTCCCTCATATGCTTCAGCAAAGATATTTAATTCAGGATCAGGGAATTTGCAGAACTTGATAGTTCTCAGTTATAGTGTACACGTGGGTTTAGGAATTGTCCTCATATCTCAAATTATGCTTTACACAATGAATAATCTTATTTTTAATCTCAAGTTGTTTCTAAAACTAGTAGGTTACATATTCTTGGATCAAATTTCTCATTTGAACATTAGGATTATTAAGAAGCACTTTCCATATTATTAATTATTATACCCTTGAACAGATTCTCAGTGCCACACACTCCTATCTAAACCCATTGTGTCCCAAGAGTTTTGTATAGGGCTTGTCCCATATTGTTTGGCATATTTCTGTTTTGACATTCTGGTATTCTTGATATTATCACTGCTAGAAATTGGTAGGAAGGCAAATGTATGTGGCCACTGATTATATTCTGAAGTATGTATAATGTTGATCAATATCTATGTTTAGGTTTCTAGCATCATTATAGGCCGTCTTTTTTTCTGGAACTACTGAAGCTACAGTATCATATAAGCTCCAGTTTTTGTGTTTGGGAACCCAGTAAACATCTATATAAACACTTAGGCCTTGATAAGTAAGATCAAACTTGTCTTCTATATAGATAGCAACAAGTGGAATTTTTTTCTTAAAGATTCCATGTCAGTAGAAGCTGATAGCTAATGTCAGAGTTCACAGCATTCCATAAATGTGTGACATGATGAGGCTAAAAAAGGACTTTTATCACATCAGTACTAGCTCATTAAGGACTGGCTATATTACACAACAGGTGAACTGTCTTCAGAATATCAGCAATTTTCTAAGAATAAAAAACCATGCACCTTCTCTACCACACTGCAGTACATTGTAAAATGACCATAATCCTTCACTTATTTCTGAGTTCACCCCCATTGCAATATGATTTTGCAGCATCTCTCATTAAGATATGAGGTTTATTTCCTTTCCTCTTGAATCTGGGGTTAGCAGTATGACTTGTTTTGGTCAATAAAATTCAGTAGAAATGACATTGTGCCAGTTCTGTGACTAAGCCTTAAGAAGTCTTGCCTGCTTCCACTTACTCCCTGGGACACCACCTCTGTCCTACAGACCAGAGCAGGCCAGTCTACTACAGATTAGAGACTGCCTAAACCAGAGTAGAACCAGTTTAGTTTTCCTACCAGAGAGTAAAGATGTGAAAAAGTCCACACAATACCAAAGCCATGCTCCCAGATGACAGCTGATGCATGAAAGAGGAAGTCAAGCCAAACTAAGAATTGCCAGCTGAGCCCAGCCTAAATTGCTAAACTAAGGATAGTAGTCATTTTAAGCCAAGTTTTTTATGTGCTTTGTTAAGCAGCAGTACTAATCGATTATATTTGGGTAATGTTTCTGTTTCAGAATGTGGATATGGGGTTAGAACCTAGGGATATTTATGTCCTGTCAAACTTACTCTGGCACTGAAACTTTTAGGTACAAATATCTTTATTCAGATCGTAGCTCTACCCTCGACTAAAATACATATTATGGTAAAGAAAGCAAAGTGTATCAATTTCTCCCCAATCCTGATTTGTTAAAACCTTACCTTTTACACTTCTATAGCAACTGTGAAAAGATTGATGTTCCAGTAGCTTCTTAATAAATGATACAGAAAGTCGTCAGTTGTCCTGGCGGCTTTCTTTCCCCTTGTAGGTACAATTTCCTAGATACCAAAGGCATTTTACATAATCTAATGTGTATGCACACACGGAGTGATATAATAGATAACATTTTTGGAAAGCACAGTAAAATCAAGCATTATTATTATTTCCAGATGAGTTTCTATGCTGGTATTTATTAGCAAGAGTGATGATTTGTATATGATTATTAAGAAGGAGGAGAAAGAAGAGAGAAGAAGAAAGAGATGAGGAGGACAGCATCCCTTTTCTTTCATGGTAAATGAAACTCTCTCTAGTCTTTTCAAAATATACTCTTCCATATTGAGAGGAATTAGGATATCTTTGAAATATTCACTGCCTGAACCTACATTGCCTTTTGGTGAAAATTTTGAGGCAAATGCAGGGGCACTTAAAAATATTGTGACAGTTACTTATAGTCCTTGGATATTTTCTATAGCTACAGTGGCAAAGTGATGAGTAGATTTTCTTAACAATTTGATAAAGCACATATATTATGCACTTGGAAACTTGCATCCTATTTCTTATTAAGACTAAAGATAAATGATTGTCATAGTCTTTTCTTTCAGCACAGCCTTTCAAAGCTTAGTATTTATTATAATGTCTTCTGCTATAGGAAGAAGGTTGAATATGGCTACAAGAGACTACATAGTTACTGACACTAATTCTTAGAGTAAAGACACCACCTATCTACTACTAAGTATGTGCAAAGGGAAAATGATTAATTCTGTTTGTAGGAGAGAGAAAATAAGAAGTTTCTAAAATTGTCATGAGAGGGGGTAGCATTTGGAATGAGTTTTGATAGGTAAGATTTTGCCAAACAGAGAACAGGGAAGGGAAATTTTAGACAGAGATAAGAAGATGAGTAAATGTTCAGAGGGAAAAAAATGTATGGTTTGCTCACAGAAATCTTAGTAACCTGTGCATTTGTAGCGTATGGCATGACATTGGGAGCAAGAGGACATGTATCTGAATGGATAAACTTGAATCCCAATTTTAACAAGTTTGATAAGGATTATGGTCTTGTCTTCTAAGGAAAAAGAAGCCTTCCTGGTTTATAATCAGAGGGAATGGTAAAAGATAAATGCTACACAGACCAGAGAACAGACTGAGGTAGGCGGAAAAAAAATAGTGAAGGCTCAGACTTAGTTTCTTATCTTTACTCAAAATAAATAGAAAAAAGAACTCAAGAAAATAAGGACATAATATGCTCCATTTTTTTTTTAAATTTTCACAATCAAAATTCCCTGAGATCCCCGCCCCACCCAACTCTTGTACCACCTATACCACCCAAGACTCTTTCAGTGGCTGAGTCTTATGGATAGCTGTTGGGTGGTGTGGCAGGCTTAGGGATCCCCTAGGCCTTATGCTGAGCTTCCCCAAGATCAGTACTGTTGATTCACAGAGTGGCCTCTCCCATGAACCTCTAGGGCCAGCACAGGAAGCAACCAACCATGGGCCAATTTGTAGCTCTTACTAGGTAGACCCTAACCAGTCATAGACACCAGACCTAGGCCTGCACAGAAGCCCCTTCCAAGAAGCTGCAGCAGCAGCACATTCAATGGCTGGCTTTAAACCATAACAAAAAAAAAACACCTAATTAGCCCCATAAGTTGTGCACTGAAAGGGTGTTCTCAGCAGACAGCAGAGTCCACTGAGATGAATCCCACTGCACGGGATCAGCCTCGCACAATAGCTCATACACTGTGGTTGTGGCCAGTCTTCACAGCCAGTAAGCCTGAAGGTCAACCCACCCACCGACGTGCCAATAGCAATCAAGACCTAGCTACAACAGGAGGGCACACACAATCTACAGAAGGGACACTATTGGAGCATTCAGTTCAGGTAACAAGGGAGACTGCACCGCTGGGCCCCACAGAAAACATACAACCGAAGGCTGTCCTGTCAAAACTGGGAGTTGTAGCAGATCTACTTTATACACAGAAAAAAAAAAAAAAGAGAGGCAGCCAAAAGCCAAAATAAGGAAACAAAAAACATGTCCCAAATGAAAGAACAGGAGAAAATTCCCAAAAAGGAACTAAATAAAAGAAGGCAAGCAATATAATATATACAGAGTCAAAACAATGGTTATAGGATACTTAAGAAACATAGTGATAACTTCAATGAAAAAAATAACAAACATAAAAAGGAACATAGAAATCATAAAAAGGAACCAGTCAGAAATGAAGAATACACTAGGTGAAATCAATAGCATATTAGATAAAAGAGAGGATTAGATTAGCTATTTTGAAAACAAGGTAGCAGAAAACACTCAATTGGAACAGTAAAAAGAAAAAAGAATCCAAAAAAATGAGGCTAATTTAAGGAACCTATAAGACAACATCAAGTGTAACAATACTTGAGTGATAGGGATATTAGAAAGAGAAGAGAGAACAAGGGATTGAAAACCTATTTGAAGAAGTAATGTTAAAAATTTCTCTAATTTAATGAAATGAATAAAAATAAACTTCAAGAAGCAAAAAATCTCAAACGATATGAGCCCAGAGGCTTACACCGAGACACGTCATAATTAAAATGCCAAAGGTTAAAGACAAAGAGAGAATCTTTAAAAACAGCAAGAGAAAAGCAATTAGTTACCAACAAGAGAGCCCCCATAAGACTTTCAGCTGGTTTCTCAACGAAAATTTTGCAGGCTAGGAGGAATTGACACAAAATATTCAAAGTGATGAAAAGCAAGGACCTATGACCAAGACTACTCTACCCAGCAAAGCTATCATTTAAAATTGAAGGAATATAGAGAGCTTTACAAACAAGAAAAAGCTAAAGGAGTTCATCACCACCAAACTAAAATTACAAGAAATGTTAAAGGGATTTACTTAAGAAGAAGGGGGAAAAACCCACAAGAAAAGGACAGAAATATGAATAATAAAATTGCAATAATTTCATACCTATCAATAATCACTTTAAATGTAAACAGATTAAATGCTCTAATCAAAAGACATTGGGTAGCTGAAAGGATAAAGACCTGTACGTATACTTCTCTATAAGACAATCACTTCAGAGTGAAAGACATACAAGGACTGAAAATAAAAGGATGGAAAAAAATATTTCACGCAAATAAAAATTTTCAAAAAGCTGGGATAGCAATACTTATGTCAGATGAAATAGACTTTAAAACAAAGGCTATAAGAGATTAAGTGGGACATTACATAATGATAAAGAGATCAATCCGAGGATATAACCCTTATAAACATTTGTACACCCAACATAGGAGTTCCTAAATAAAGTAAACATTACTCATCATAAAAGGAGAGATTGCCAGCAATACAGTCATAGTAGAGGAATTTAACATCTAGTTTATATCAATTACAAAAAACTAAAAAACACATGAACACATTAAGGCTAAATAATATGCTACTAAATTATAAATAGGTCAAAAATGAGACCAAAGAAGAAATCAAAAGATACCTTGAAATTAATGAAAATGAAAATACAATGACCCAAAATCCATGAGACACAGAGAAAGCAGTCATAAGAGGGAAATTCATAGAAATACAAACATACTTCATAAACCAAAAAAAAATTTCAAATAAAAATCTAACTGTACACCTAAAGTAACTAGAAAAAGAATGGCGAATAAATCCTAAAGTGAGTATTAGAAAGGAAAAAATAAAGACATAAGAGAAAATGAATAAAACAAAAATACAAAAAAAAAAACAATGAAATCAAGAGCTGATATTTCGAAAAGATAAACAAAATAGATAAAACTTTAACCAGACTCATCAAGAAAAAAAAGAGAGGATCAAATAAATAAAATAAAAAATGAAAGAGAAGTGACAACTGACACCACAGAAATATAAAAGATTACAAGAAAATAATAGGAGCAATTATCAGCTTATAAGTCCTTCCATGTAACTTAAGTACAACTTAAATGCATTATGATGTATGAAAGAATGTAAAAACTGAAAAAGCTAGGGAAGCAGGAAAAATCAGGTAGCCATCTTGGGTTTCTCATAGCCTTGACTTTTTAATTTACAAATCATTGTTTACCCTGTATAATATATATTAAAAGTTTTCATCACTTATTTTATACTGTTTTTTATGCAATTTAACATAAAAGACAAATCTTTTGAGGTGTTCCAGGGACCCATCTGAAATATCATGAAGTTATTCCTTCATAGACTGAAATTTTAATCCTTTAAACTCAGTTTCTAATGAAAAGTAAGCAATTAGAATTCTTCGGCTTGGCGAACTTACGAAGAAATTTTTTAACCTCTAGAAACATATTTGATTGACATAAAAGTTAATCATTTATCTTTGTAAAACCAAGGCAGAATAAAGACATGTCTATTTTACTTAAATCAACAAATATAAGCTAGCTTTAATTTACTAAAGATTAATTTTAGATCACATGAACTTGAAAAGTTCAGTGTAATGGCTGAAAAATGACTGCTAGAAATTTATTACTTGCAGGAAAATTACTGCTTGGCTGTGTCCATGGGAACATAGGCTGTCACCCATAGGAACATAACATTCTAACAATAAACTTTCTGCTTCTGTACCCCCGCTTACACACCTGACCTGTGAGTTGACAGGTAATGAATAGAAGAAAGATAGACCTTTATGTTTAAACGGAATGAAGAATGAGATTTTGGGCTTAAAACCCCTGTACCTCTACATTTCGGAGCTGCTTAATTTGGGGTCTGCGTACCCCTGGCAGACCCAAGTGGCTGAATAAAGAGTGTTTCCTATAACTCACTGAGTTCCAGTGGTCCATGTGCCTTTTAGGGGCTGGCGGCTACAACATTTGGAGGCCCAAGTGAGATCTCAGGGAGAGGCCCTGAGATCTAAGACCAGACAGGCCTCCGAAGCAGTTGCTGTCTCTGTTACGACTTCAAAGGGATGGCCAACCTAAGACGTTCCAGGGCCCTTGAATGCCATGATGGGGTTAATGCAATCATCAAGGATGCAACTTTTAGGACACACTCTTTGTTCCTGGTCCCGACAGGAATCTAGAATCTCTGAGGCCTCAGCATCTGTATAAAAGGTACCTTCCTGGTTCTGTTGACTGGTCATTGGAGGTCTGTGGAGAGACTGGACGCAGCCATATCTCCCGGATCATGGCCAGGTCGTGGGACGCCGCCTCCTGTGCCCTGTTGTTGGGTTCTGTTTATTGTCTCTGGTCCTGTCTAGGTTGTAGGTAGAGAACTTCTCTGAGTCCACCTACACCTCAGTGATTGTTCTTGTCTGAGTGTGCGTTTTGTGTTTTCTGCGCAAGCGATGGGGGGAAGCCCGAATTCACAGAAGACACCCTTGGGGTGTCTCTTGTGACATTTCAAAGAAGGGTTTGTAGAGAGAGCTAACTATGGTATACAGTTTTCTTCAGGCAGACTAAGAACATTGTGTAAAGTTAAGTGGCTGTCTTTTGATGTAAACTGGCCTCCGGAGAGCTCTTTAGACAAGGGTTTGGTGAGGAATATTTGGAAAGTTGTCACAGGAGACCTGGGACATCCTGATCACTTTCCTTACATTGACCAAAGGTTAAACCTTGTTCAGAACCCCCCTCCTTGGCTCCGCCAGTGTGCCCTTTCTCTGAGGGGACAGGTTTTAGTTGTGAGCACCCTGAAACATGCAGCAAGTGAATCTCATATAGACAGCCTCAGTCCTCCAATCTCCACTGGAGGACGGTGACCTTCCCCGACCCTATAATCCAGGACAACGGAGGCCAAATAGCACTGCCATACCTCCTTGGATGGACAGCAAGTAACCCCTATGGGCCTCTGGCTCCTGCTCCAGGCAGGGCATCAGCCAATGATACCACCACCCTGGCCATCCTCCCCTGTGAGAAGCACAACCCCAGGGGCATCACACTAACAGGCCCTTTATGGTTTATGTGCCTTTCTCGACTAGTGACCTGTACAACTGGAAGGCACAAAATCCACCTTTCTCTGAGAAACCCCAGGCATTAATAGGACTTTTAAAAAGTGTCTTTCAGACTCACTGCCCCACCTGGGACAATTGCCAACAGCTTTTAATTACCCCCCTGACCTTAGAAGAAGCAGACACACTCAAACTGAAACACAAAAGATAGCTGCGGGAGGGAGGAGAGTTAAGGAAGCAGGGGAACAGATTGAGGAGGAATTTCCCTCCACCCTCCCAGACTGGAGACACAATTCTCAGGCAGGGAGAACGGCATTAGATCGGTACCACCAGATTCTAATTGGGGGAATTAGGATGGCTGCTCGCCAGCCAATGAACCTTTCTAAGGTAACTGAAGTTATACAGGGAGAGACCTCAGGAATCCCCTGGAGCGTCTCTTGAAGGAGGCGTACCGGGTATAAGCCTCCATTGATCCTGAGGCCCCTGAGAACCAGCAGGCAATATATATAGCCTTTGCTACTCAGGTAGCCCCTGATATCCAGTGTAAATTATAAAAATTACAAGGTTTTGCAGGAATGAACCTGTCCTAACTCATTGAGATAGCCCAGAAGGTGTTCAAGAACAGGGATGCACCAGATGATCCCAAATGTATGGCTAAAATCCAAAGCTACTGTCATCAACCCAGCCAATCTGTTGCCAGACTCAGACCCCGAGACCCCTATTCATGACTGCACAGATTTCACAGATGCTGTGTATTCCTCGTGGCCAGACTTCAAAGACTCCCCTCTGCCTGAGGCCAATGAAGCTCTGTTCATGGACAGGAGCAGCTTCATACAGGAAAGAAGGAGGTATGCTGGGGCAGGGGTCGTAACTCTAACTGGCACTATCTGGTCACAAGCTCTTCCCTATAGAAGAGCTTGGGAAAGACTTCTGCTCAAAAGGCAGAACTTATCTCCTTCACTGAGGCACTAAGATGGGGAAAGGATAAGGCAGTCACAATATACACTGACAGCCGATAAGCCTTTGCCACTGCACATGTACATGGAGCCATCTACAAGGAAAGAGGGCTTCTGACTTCAGCTAAAAAGGACATTAAGAACAAGGAAAAGATCTTAGCCTTACTTGAAGCCATATGGATGCCTAAGGCTCTGGCTATTGTTCTTTGTAAAGGGCATCAAAAAAGAAATAGTCCTAAGGCTGAGGGAAACCAACGAGCAGATGCAGAGGCAAGAGCAGTGGCTACAAGGCAAGTGGGGCCCTCACCACATCTACTGACTGTTGTCCCTTACCCAGAATGGCCTCTGTTTCAAGATAGGGGAGGCACTAGGAACCAACAGGGTTGATGGATGACCCTAGATGGAAAAATCGGGCTCTCACGGGCCCTTGGAAGGACTCTCCCCACCAGCTACACCAGACCATGCATCTAGGGTGAACTAAGATGCTCCAAAAGGGAGAAGAACCACAGAGGAGATTGCCTCACAATGCCCGGCTTGTGCCCAAGTTAATCCAAGTAGAGGCCTTCCCTACCAGGAAAGAGACTGCCTTAGTAGTTACTAAGAAACTACTACAAGAAATTCTCCCTCGATTTGGTCTCCCTGGAACTTTAGGGTAGGATAATGGGCCAGCCTTCATAGCAAAGGTATCACAACAACTGGCTAGCTACCTAAATTTGTGATGGAAACTCCACTGCGCCTACCGGCCCCAGAGTTCGGGCCAAGTAGAACGAATGAATCGGACCCTAAAAGAGACATTAGTCAAGTTAGGATTAGAAACTGGTGGGACCTGGGTAGAACTTCTACCTTTGCTCTTCTCCGAGCCCGGTGTACTCTGCATGTTAATGGATTCACCCCATTTGAAATTTTCTTTGGAAAACTCCCACCTTTAGTAGCTAGAATAGAAGATGAGAAAAAGGCAGAACTGCGTAACTTTGTCTTACTTAAGTCATTACAGGCCCTTCAAAGTGTACAGAAGAAAATTTGGTCCTGGGTTCGTGCTGTCCACTCAGCTCCGGGGGACAAACTTCTCCATCAGTTTCAGCCTAGGACTCTGTGTGGATCCGGAAGTTCGCTTCCAAAGGACTAGAACCCAAATAGAAAGGACCCTTTACTGTCTACCTGACGACGCCCACTGCTGTTAAAGTAGACGGCATCCCATCATGGATTCATCACTCCCACGTGAAAGCAGCCTGAGAATGGACAGCTCAGGAAGACGGGCCCTTAAGACTAAGACTCAAGTGCACATAAGTATAACCCTCTGTTTCTTCTTCTTTTCCTCTTTAGCCCAGGCATTTGACCAGCCACAACCAGAACCAGAAGGAACATTAATAACTTTGCTAACAACCATACACAAGGTCTTAAATAAGACCACCCCAGACATAGGACAAGATTGCTGGTTATGTCTAAACCCCAAACTCCCTTATTATGTTGGGGTAGGAACTCCCCTAAATTTAACTGAGCTCAACAAGCTAGAAATTCAAGTCGATTCACTAACATAAGTAGTCCTTCATAATAAAAGAGGGTTAAATTTATTATTCTTAAAACAAGATAGATTATGTATGGCTTTAGGTGAAACTTGTTAATTCTATGCCAATAACTCTAGAATAATTAGGAAAAGCTTACTACTAGTACAGAAAAATTTAGATACCAAAGAAAAACAGAAACTAGAATCAAATGACTGGTTCATAGGATGTTCAATTGGTCACCATAGCTAACAATCCTTTTATCTGCTATAGCTAGACCTGTAATTATCCTCCTCCTCTTGTTAACTTTTGGCCCATGTTTCCTTATTTCTTGTTTACATATATAAAAAAGAGAATTAATTCTATTAGACTTTTAGTATTACAGAATAGAGGCTATTAAACAAATTCCACATGAAAAATCATAGATTCGATTATCTGCTAAGGCCACTGGGTAATGTAATGGCTGAAAAATGACTGCTAGAAATTTATTACTTGCAGGAAAATTACTGCTTGGCCGTGTCCATGGGAACATGGTTATGTCCATGAGAACATAGGCTGTCACCCATAGGAACATAACATTCTAACAATAAACTTTCTGCTTCTGTACCCCCGCTTACGCACCTGACCCGTGAGTTGACAGGTAATGAATAGAAGAAAGATAGACCTTTATGTTTAAACAGAATGAAGAATGAGATTTTGGGCTTAAAACCCCTGTACCTCTACCTTTCGGAGCTGCTTAATTTGGGGTCTGCGTACCCCTGGCAGACCCAGGTGGCTAAATAAAGAGTGTTTCCTATAACTCACTGAGTTCCAGTGCTCCATGTGTCTTTCGGGGGCTGATGGCTACAACAACATATAGTTTCTATATACCTGAAAATTTTAGAATACACAATTCTTACAGCACTTGCTTTTAAAATAATTTTAATAATTTATTAAATCTATAAAATTATCTCATATTTATAACATACATATATAGACTCACCTAGATAGACACAATCAAGAAACAGTTAGATCCAAATTTTGTTTTGGAGGCATTCACAGTTTATATTTGTCCTTGACAAGTCAAGTTCCAAATCACCTTTTCCCTTTTAAAATATGGACAACTATTTTTAATACCTCAAAAGAATTTAGTTGCTACCTAAATCACATAGGTCAATTTATTTATCTAAATCCTCTTTTTGAAGCTTCAAGAGACCAATTAAACAAGTTTTCCATTCATTCTGACTAATTTTATAACTAACTTTTTCTAATCGTGTGTGTAAAGATTAATTTAGAAGTATCAAAATATCCTCATTTTGACCATCTTAGTATTAATGAGAGGCTGGCATAAGTTATGGGGCTTGTAGGTTCTTGGAGGCACAATCCCATATTAATTTTGAGATCTATAGACTCTGAACAAACTTTTAGAAGAAACTAGTCCTTATGTGTACGTCTCCAGACAAGCCCGATGCTATAGATGTCCATATAGATACCCTAGAAGAAATTTTTCCTCTGGCAGCTCCACAAAGATGTTAGTCACCTAAGAATACCCCAGCAAGGGTCAGCAAGAGCTTACCAGATGTGGTAGGAACCTTGTCAATATCCAAAGAATGGGCCTACCCTTCTCAGGCGAACCCGTGGCAGGACACCTTGTCCTTCTACCCAGAGCTCCCACTGGCTTCTCTGGGATCAGCTGTGTTACAACACTGGACTCCTGACTCCCATTTCTGCCACTCTAGATTTGGAGATCTGAACATCTATCTTCACCCCCATTGGCTATTTGGGTTAGAGAAGCAAGTATCATTTTTTTTGGGGGGGGGTGGAACTAAAGAGTAGTCAGTCTCTCATTTAACCAGCAAAGATTTTATTAAGACCTAGTAAGCAATTCAATTAAAAGCAGCAATCCATATTTCTCCTTTGTCAGAGAGAGGGTGGGTACATCTGGAAGCAAGATGTCAACAGACTGAGAAGAATGTTTGCAGTCTTCTTTTATGTGTTTGGGATTAAAAGTAATGTAAGGAAGATTACATGAAGGTGAGGGAAAGCAAAGTGGGGATAAGATTACAGGATAGTTGACAAAATTACTTGAGGGTGGTCATCCTTTAGAAGGAGGTGTCTGAAAAGGGGCTTTCCAAAGGGCAATAACCTAGATGTACAGAAACAGGGAGAGGGCTTGCTTAAGGCAAAAACAAGACTTTTACTGCAGTGTTATAGTCCTGGAGTGTGACTACCCACCATGAGCTGCTCAGTTAGGAAATTATGATCAGATCACTCTGGGAGGTTACTTTCTATAGAACTTCTTTTTTTGTTCACACCTCATTACTAAAAAACCCAAGGAAGAAATATTTTTGGTGAAATAACACAACAAAATGAACTCATTTTCTGAAAATGTTTAAGAATTACTAAAAATGTAAGGTAATTGATCAAATTATCTCATGCAGGCACTAAAGATAAAACATAAGATATTATAATAAATCTCTCATGGATTTATGGTAGTCCAATTAAAGTAGGCTAATCAGAAATTTGAAAAGTAATGTACTACCCATTGATTTTCTTTGCTAGAGGAATGGCATCTTACCATTCATATCTCCCAAACCTTGGCAGCTAATTACAATCAGTTTTGTTCATTTGATCCATGTTTTTCTATTCATTCTAGTGAAACAAGCTCAACTGAAATATTGATTACTGCAGATGGGTTTTATGCTTAAATGTGAGACCTCTGGGATGTTTCCTGAAGCTGCTTAATGCAAAGGTTTGAAGGGTGAAGGCAAATCACAGATAAGGGAAGATTATCTGAGCCAGATTTAAAAAGCATGCCTGAAGCATAGACAAAAGACAAGGTCAGAAATTTAGGGCATGGAAAACCAATCGGGCTGGAAAATGAAAAATGAAGATGGTTGAGGAAGAAGCATTCAGTGAATAAAGTCAGTAAGGTTTCAGTCCTCTTAAATGTTAGCTTCTCGGCCTCGTAGATAGGGTAGGTTTAACAGGCAAGGCCAGGCAGGGTTTACACAAATTACAGAGGAATGGATTAACTATAGTTAATCTTGGGAAATGTTCTTGTCCTCCATCTCCATTTCAACTGGAGCAGCCCTGATGAATGATACTTGCCTTCCTCTTTCTTCTTTTGGGAAAAAGGAATAGTTTCTCTACTGTTAGCTTTCATCAACTGCTGCCTCATTCCTAATCCCCATTGGGAATGTAAGCATATTCAGTATTCCTGTTGTACTGCAGTCAGAGCCTAACTCTCCATAAATCATCAAGTACATCAGAATAATAGGTAAAAAAATGTGTATGATTTGATATAATTGTGTAATATAATTGTAATACTGTTCAGTGGTCAGAAAGCATGTTATAAATCTGCATATGACAATATAAATCGATCTCCAAAATATTATATTGAAAAAAAAAACAGCAATCATTTAATGTAAATTATAAACCCAAAACTACACAAGTATCACAGATATATATACATGTAAATCAATTTATAGAAGATGGCTTAGAAGGACATACATCAAACACATCAATGTGGGAGTCAAGGAGGGAGGAGGAATAATTGGAGTGGAGGATGAAGAGAAAATGGAGAAACATGAACAGAGAGCTATGCACAGACCAATAATAATAAAGTGCTAAGGAATGATAGGTGAAAATCAAATCATGTTGCTGCAATTGCTGTCCAAATGAATGAGTGAAATTATAATTAATTTGTAAACATCTGAAATCTCTGCCTGTTTTTCTTTATTTGTTGTTTTTTGACAAATCGGTGAATTTTATGAAGAGAAACCATTTTTGCTTGGCAAGTTGTTGACTTTATCCAGTATGATTATCAAGGAGAATTCAGGTAACTTGGATTTGGAATGTATTTAGAATTGTTTGGAAAAATTCCTTCTTAGAGTATTCATAACAGGGCTCTGAGGATAATAAGCTGGATTTCCACAAGGCAAAGCCAACAACATAGAAGAGAACTTGTGTGATACTGCTTACACAGTTGGATAAAATGCTAGTCATAGCATTTGCTACGGTTTGCTATTCTTGGTTTATTATATGTTACTTCCCTTCTTGGTTTTTACTTGGCACAGAGGAACACAGTGCCAAGAAGTTGGAAAATTACAGATCATGAGTTGCTGGGGAGAGCCTTCTCAATATTTTAAACCACCATTGAAAAATTAACATTGTTTTATTAGCTTCTGTTAATAATTACAGACTATTTATTTATCCTGTGATGAAGGAAGAATTTTGGCTAGGCTAACTGAAAACATTAAATAATATAATTACTAATATTACAAATCAAAGGAACAGGAACAATGGATCTAAGAGGTCCTAAAGAACTGTGGAAAGCAGTTAAATTAGAACTGGAGGAGTTTTGTGCCAGTTTCCACTCTCTATTGTTAAGTCCCTGCATCAGTATGTTGGGTGTGATAATATCTTCAGAAGAAGATACTGGAAGGTTATAAAGGCCTAGTTGTTAAGATTAACTTTCCATGTGGAAGAAAATTGGTAGAAATCTTACTTTATGTTAAGGACTGAAGGACTGAAAGACACATCTGTATCTGATTTCTGAGCACACCAGGTAAGAAAGCAACTGGCAAACTGACATCTAGAAAGTAAGCAAACTACATAAAAATAGTTTCATAAAATATTTTTAATGGTAATATTTAGATAATTTTGGCTTTAAAAATTTCTTAATAAAGCAAAAGAAAAAATTATAGAAATATCAGACAGCTATTTTTATTACTAGAACATGACAGAGGAAAACACATTCTCTTGTTACATGCAAAATAACAGCAATTAAAATTTACAGATTTTTTACTATGTGACAGGAATTATTCTGGGTCTACTTTCCATGCAGGTTTGACACAAATCTATGAGTTAGGTACTGTTATTGATTCAATTTTACACATGATAAAACTAAGGCACAACGAGGTTAATTTGCCCAAAATTAGTGATGGAGACAACACTCAAATGTAGACATGATACCTCCAAATACCCAATCCTTAACTATCATCATAGAAAACTGTAAATTTGCTTAGCATTAAAATACTCTGAATTATAAAATAAAAATGAACTAAGACAAAATGCTAGCAGAAAACAAACATTTGGATTAAATATTTTTAGAAGCATTCCAGAGTCTTGCAAATGGTTAGATATAAATTTGGACATAAATTTTTAATAAAAAATATATTTTTACTTATTAAAATAGATCATATGAGATCCTCTGTGACAGTATTATGTAAAAAACAAAGTTCAAAGCCACAAATTTTTGTTCGTGTGAAATACATGATTGTTCTCAGACTTGGCCTACACATTGGATTCATCTAGGAAACTTAAAAATCTTAAGAATGTCTGGGTCTCAATCCAGAAATTTGTGGTGGCAGGTGTAGCCTGGACATTGGAATTTATGAAAGCTTCCAAGGTGGTATCTACTGCAATAATTTAAGGCTTGATTTGAGGGTAGATTTGTGGTAAAGCCTACGCACTCAGGATGGGATCAGGTAGACCTGGGTTTGAATCTACAGACTCACACATGTGAACTGTGTGATTTTGCATGACTCACTTTTCCTTCCTGAGACTGAGTTTTTTCCATCTATGCAATGGCAATTATGAGAGCACTTAATTCTAGATTTGTAGAATGCATACTTATCTCTTGGCAATACATACATGTCTCTTAGAATAGTGATTGGAATGTCGTGGCCACACAATAAACTGTAGTATTTTAAGACTGAAGGAAGATCATAGATGAGATTTTCCCTAAGTCTCCTGTAATTTTGAGACATTTATATGGAAGACAAGTAAGGTAGAGCTAGTCTTTACTGAATTTAATAGTTTGTTAACCTCTATGAATAGTAAATGATATATTATTTTCTATCTATCTACCTATTATCTATCTATCTATCTATCTATCTATCATCTATTATCATTATACCATCCATCCATCCATCCATCCATCCATAATCTATTATCTATCTAACATCTATCTACTATCTATCTAAACTAGCTAGCTAGCCATATAGATTTTTTTGAGCAGGAAATCACCGTCATTTGCTAGGCACCAACTCATATTCCAGCACATAGTAGAGAGTTAAAAGATATGTGAATGTAAAGAAGGAAACTTTACATACTTTTTTCTTTTTTATTTCCTAAAGAGATTTTGATAGCAATTTTCCTGAATCTAATGGTTTTATCTAAATCTTGCTTATTGAAATGTCCATTGGAAAATCTAATAATTTTTTCTTATTTTTCTTTGTTTGCTGGCTTTTTAAAATTGTTATTAAGTTTATTGGTGTAACATTGGTTAATTCAATTATATAATTTTCAGGTGTAAATTATAATTCGACATCAATATATTCTATAGAAGTCCAGTTTCCTTTAGCTACCATATATTTGATCCACTTTACCCACTTCGCCTTCCCCATATCTCCCTATATTTGACACCCTTTACCCCATCTACCTCCCTCCACCCCCTACACCTTACCCTCTGGTAACCACTAGTCCACTGTCAATGTCCATGAGTCTTTGTTTGTCCTGTTCATTTGTTGCTTTTAGGTTTATGTCCCATATATAAGTGATATCATGTGATTTACACTTTTTCAGTCTGGCTTATTTCGCTTAGCATGATTATTTTGAGGTCCACCCAGGTTGTCGCAAATGGCAGTATTGCATTTCTTCTTATAATTGTGTAATATTCCAATGTATATGTGTGTACCACAGCTTCTTTAGCCAATCATCTATTGTAACACACTTTGATTGCTTCCATGTCCTGGCCATTGTGAATAAAGCTGCTATGAATATTGGTGTGCAAATATTTTTGGGATATGGATTTTCAAGTCTATAGGGTAAATACACAGTAGAGGGATTGCTGGATCATATGATAGATCTAGTCTTAGTTTTTTTGGTGAACCTCCATACTGTTTTCCATAGTTGCTTTACCAATTTGCAGTCTCATTAGCAGTGTATAAAGGTTCCTTTTTCTCTGCGTCCTCTCCAACATTTGTCATTACTTGTCCTTTTGATTATAGCTTTTATAACAGGTGTGAGATGGTGACACATTGTGGTTTTGATTTGCATTTCCTTAATAGCTAGCGATGTTGATCATCTTTTCATATATTTGTTGTCCATTTGTATGTCCTCTAACAAGAAGTATCTGTTCAGGTCCTCTGCCCATTTTTTGATTGGATCGTTTGTTTTTGTTGTTATTGAGGCATATGAGTTCTTTGTATCTTTTGGATATTAGGCCCTTATCGAATGCATTGCTTGCAAATATATTCTCCCATTCAGATGATTATCTCTTTACCTTGTTGACGGTTTCTTTTGCTGAACAAAAGCTTTTTAGTTTGATGTCATCCCATTCATTTATTTTTGCTTTAAGTTCCCTTGCCTTTGAGGTCAAATTCATAAAATCCTCTTTAAGTCCAAGGTCCTTGAGTTTAGTGCCTGTGTTTTCTTCTATGAATTTATTGATTCAGGTTTAATATGGGTCCTTAATCCATTTCAAGATCATTTCGGTGTGTGGTGATACACAACAGTCTAGTTTCATTCTTTTGCAGGTGGCCTTCCAGTTTTCCTAGCACCATTTATTGAAGAGGCTTTCCTTTCTTCGCTGTATGTTTTTGGCTTTATTGTCAAAAATTATTTGCCTATATAAATATGGGTTTACTTCTCGATTCTCGATTCTGTTCCACTGGTCTGTGTATCTGTTTTTCTGCCAATGCCATGCAGTTTTGATTATTATCACTTTGTAGCATAATTTGAAGTCAGACAGAATGATATCTCCAGCCTCACTCTTTATTCTTAGTATGACTTTGGTAATTCGGAGTTTGTGCTTCCATACAAATCTGATTTTTAATTTTATTTCTCTGAAAAATGCTAATGGGATTTTGATGGGAATTGTATTAAATCTGTAGAATGCTTTAGGTAATAAGGTCATTTTAACGATGTTGATTCTTCCAATTCAAGAACTTGGAATATCTTTCCATTTCTTTGTATCTTCGATTTCTTTTAATAGGATCTTGTAATTTTCATTATCTAAGTCCTTTACATGTTTAATTAAATTTATTCCCAGCTATTTTATTCTATATTTTTGCAATTGCAAAAGGAATTATTTTTTCTACTTCTTTTTCTGATACTTCATTATTAGAGTATAGGAACGCTATTGATTTTTAAACATTAATTTTGTATCCAAAATTACTGTATTTGCTCACTGTTTCTAGTAGTGTTCTTGTGGAGGTTTTAGGGTTTTCTATATAGAGAATCATGTCATCCACAAATAGGGACAGTTCGACTTCTTTATTTCCTATTTGGAGCCTTTTATATCTTTCTCATGCCTGATTGCACTTGCTAGGAGATCCAATGTTATATAGAATAACAGCGGCAATAGGGACACCCTTGCCTTGTTCCTGATCTTAGAAGGAAGGTTTTTAGTTTTTCACCATTAAGTATAACATTGGCTGAGGGATTGTCATATATGGCCTTTATTATGTTAAGGTACTTTCCTTCTATACTGATTTTAAGTGTTTTGATTATAAATGAATGCTGTATCTTGTCGAAGGCTTTTTCTGCATTTATTGATATGATCATATGATTCTTAGTTTTTAATTTGTTTATGTGGTGTGCCACATTGATCAATTTGTTTATGTTGAACCATTCCCGTTCCTCTGGGATGAAGCTCACTTGATCGTTATGTATAATCTTTTTAATATGTTGCTGTATTCGGTTCGCTAGTATCTTATTTAGGATTTTTGCATATGTGTTCATGAGAGATGTTGGTCAGTAGTTTCTTTTCTTTCAGTGTTATCTTTACCAGGTTTTGGTATCAGTGTAATATTGGACTCATAAAATGAGTTGGGAAGTCTTGCCTCCTCTTTGATTGCTTAGAAGAGTTTGAGGAGAATAGCTATTAAATTTTCTTTGAACGTTTGGTAGAATTCAGGGGTGAAACCATCTGGTCCTGGCCTTTTACTTTTTGGTAGGTTTCTGAGGATTGTTTCAATTTCCAAAATACTAATCGATCTATTTAGATTTTTCAGATCTTTAGATCTTTTTGATTCAGTATAAGAAGGTTGTATTTTTCCAAGTACTGGTCCATTTCTTCTAAGTTATTATATTTGGTATTATATATTTTTTCATAGTATTCTTGCATGATCCTTTGTATTTCTGTGTAGTCAGTTGTAACTGCCCCTCTTTCTTCCCTGATTTTGTTTATTTGTGTTCTTTTTCTTTTTTCTTTAGTGAGCCTAGCCAGGGGTTTGTCAATTTTATTAACCTCAAAGAACCAGCTGCTCGTTGCATTTGTTTTGTCTATTGCTTTTTTCGTTTTGTTTTGTTTTTATTTATTTCTGCTCTAATTTTAATGATTTATTTCCTTCTGCTGACTTTAGGCCTCATTCGTTCTTCCATTTCACGTTTTTTAAGATGAAGTGTTAGGTTGTTTATTTGGGCTCGTTCTTGTTTTTGTAGATAGGCCTGTAATTATGTGAACTTTTTTCTTATGACTGCTTTTGCCATGCCCCCAAATTTTGATATGTTGTACTATCTTTATCATTTGTTTCTATGTATCTTGGTCTCTCTTTTTATTTCTTCTCTGACCTAGTTATTCTCCAGTGGCATATTGTCCAATCTTCATGTATTCGTGGTTCTTCCTGACTTCTTTTTACAGTTAATCTCTAGTTTCAAAGCATTATGATCAGAGAATATGGTTGGTATGATTTCAATCGTCTTCTATTTGTTGAGGCTATTTCTGTGTCCCAGTATGTCACCCATTCTTAAGAATGTTCCATGTGCACTAGAGAAGAATGTATAAGCAGTTGTTTTGGGATAGAAAATCTATAAATGTCAATTATGTCCAGTTGGTCTAATGTGTCATTTAAGGATGTTATTTACTTACACATTTTCTGTTTGGATGATCTGTACATATCAGACAATGGGGTATTTAGGTGCCATGCCATAATAGTGTTTCGGTGTATTTCTTCCTTTAGTTCTGTTAGTAATTACTTTATATATTTCGGGGCTCCCTGATTGGGAGTATAAAGATTAATGTGTTATGTCTTCTTGGTGCATGATTCCCTTTATCATTATGAATTGTCCCTCAGTATTTTTCTTTACCTTTTTTAATTTGAAGTCTGTTTTGTTCGATATTAGTACTGCTACTCCTGCTTTTCTCAGAATGCCATTTGCTTGAAATATCATTTTCCTTCCTTTCATTTTGAGTATGTATTTGTCTTTAGAGCTGAAATGTGTCTCCTGGAGGCAGCATATGGTTGGGTTTCATTCTTTGATTCATTCTGCAACTCTGTGCTTTTTTATTGGTGAGTTCAGTTCATTTACATTTAGGGTGATTATTGAAATATGAGGTCTTCTTATAGCCATTTTATCTTTTGCTTTTTGGTATCTCAGTGTTTCCATTTTTTTTTTCTTGTTCTTATTGTTCTGTTTTCTTTATTTTGGTTGGCTTTTGTGGGTTATGCTTCTAGTTCTTATTATTTTGTGTTATATACTTTAGTTCTGACTCTTTGGTGTGTGGTTACTATTGCAAATATGAAAATGTTAGTTATACACACACACACACACACACACACACACACACAGTCATCCATTTTCTTCTGTGTGTGTCTTATCTGCATTCTCCTTTGCAAATCTGGATCTTTGAATCCTCACTTTTTTAGTCATTATTCTCTCAATTTGTCCCTATGCATGCTGAACATTCATTACTATCTTGCTATAGCAATTATCTCATTATTTAAGCTTAAAATGCACTGTTCTTAGTAAGGGTTGCACTCTTCTGCTTCTATTTGCCTGATAGTCACTTTACTTCTAATTATGTTTTTTTTTTTTCATTATATTTTAGGTGAGCTGACCCCTTTTAGTATTTCCTGTAGTACAGGCCTTGTAGTGGAGAATTCCCTCAATTTCTGTATGTCTGGAAAGGTCTTAATTTCTCCTTCATATCTAAATGATGGATTAGCTGGATACATTATTCTAGGCTTGTAATTCCTTTCACTTAATAGGTTAAATGTTTGATTCCATTTCTTTCTGTCTTGTAAGGTTTGCGCCGAGAAGTCTGAGGATAATCTAACAGGTTTTCCTTTATAAGTTACCATTTTTTCTCTCCCTGGATGCCCCGAGAATTCTGCCTTTGTCATTGATTTTTGATAATTTGAGTAAAATGTGTCTTGGTGAAGGCCTATTTTTAGATTGAGATAATTGGGTGTTCTGTTGTCTCCTTGAAATCAAGCTCCAGTTCATTTCTTAGATTTGGGAAATTTTTGGCAACTGCTTGTTTGAAAATGCTTTCTAATCCCTGCTCCTTTTCCTCCCCTTTGAGAATGCCCATTATTCTTATGTTTCCTCTCCTGTTGGTATCAGCTAGTTCTTGTATTTCTCTTTCATTATTTTTCATTCTTCTGTTTCTCTCTTCTTTCTTCTGATATGTTTCTAGATTTCTCTCTTCAATATCACTGATCCTTTCCTCCATTTGGTCAACTCTATTTCCCAAGCTTGCTATTTCATTTTGCAACTCTTGCAAAATGATTTTAATCTTAAAGAGTTCTGTTCTGTTCTTTTTGAAGGTTTCGATCTCCTTGCTCTGCTCATCTGTTTGCTTTTTCAATTCCTGAAATTGTTGATATGACTCATTTTGTAACTCACTGAGTTTTTTCAGAAGTACCATTTTGAATTCTCTGTCATTTAAGTTGCACATTTTTATGTCTGTAAACTTTTTTTCTGGAGATTTTTCTCTTTCTTTCTGAAACGCCTTGTCACCTTTGTTGCTCATGGTGTTTAATGGACTATTTCTATACCTGGGCATTAATTAAAATGTATTCTGCTTTTTCCCCAGAAAGATTTATTATATAAAGTTCTTTCCTTTTCCTGCTGCAAAGAAGGCACTTTTCTTTTAGTTTCCAGTAGTTGACATCTAAGCCTCTTGTATCCCTGCTTTATATAAAGCCTAAATAATATCTTTTTTACTTTCTTTTAGACATTTAATCATGCTCACTACTCTTAGTTTCAGTCCCTTTTAGTGTCAGTGACAGTCTCAGATGTGTTTGCTCAGATTGCCCCGGGGTTCCACAGCGTTCGTTCTCGGGGGGTACGGGCAGAGAGTCCCTCTGGTTTGGGAATTAGGGGCAGTGGTTCAGCTTCAGGTTTACAACCGGGGCTGGTAAAAATCAACTGTTGTTTCTCTGCAGTCCCATCCTGCTTCTTTGCTTTCTGCCCTGATAACTGGGCCTTGGTGACGGCTGCTAAAAGTCCAGCACTTCCAGGCAGGCTGTTCAGGGAACTCGCCACACCTTCTTCCCTCGCTCTCTTCCTGCAGGGATCTCCAGAGGTTGCCAGAGGATGCTTCAGTCTAGGCAGTGTTTGCTCAAATTTCCCTGGGACTCTGAAGTGTTTGGTCTTGGAAAGTTTGGGGGAAGGGAACATCTGGGTTGAGGGTTGAGGGCTGTGGCTCAGCCAAACCAGAGCCAGTAGAAAAATCAACTATTGTTTCTCTGAGGTCCTGTCCTGCTTCTCTGCTTTTGCCCTGATGACTGGTCCCTGCTGCTAGCTCCAAGGATCTCAAAGCACTTCCAGGTAGGGCAGTTCGAGAAAGTCACCACACTTTCACTCCTTCCCCTCCTTCTGCAAGGAGCCCAGCTGCGAGAGGCAGCTTCTTTTTTGTCCCAGTATATCGCCCAACACCTGTGGTTCTGACCTGTGGTAGCTCTTATGAGCAGATTCCACGCTCAGATGTGCTGGTGTGCAGTTTGGGTGTTTTTCGTTGAGTTTGAGATGTTCGGCTTATTGCTGTTTCAAGGGGAGAGATCTGAGGACGTCTCTCACTCCACCATGTTTTCCAGACAAAAATCCAGTTATTCTTTGACTGTCCAGTAGCAGATAGTTGTTTTGATAACATATTAGTCATATTAGGCATTGCTCTAGAAGACACAGAATGATGAGTCATTTTATCTTTCTGTGAGGTCTTGTACTGACTCCTGACTTAGATTCAACATCTGCTTTTCTGATTCTGCTTAAGTCTCTATTTCCTGGTTCATAACCATGCCCATGTGAAGGTTTCAAATTTTTGCCTGCCATAAGCTACTGTTCTCAAGTAATGACAGATGAACAAGTGCTTTAAGACATGATATCACTCAATACTACATGCTTATGAATTGCAACATATATCTTAGCTATCAGCCTTCTTCTTTGGGCAAGAAACATTTAAGATTGTCCCAAATTTTTAATTGTATATGAGTCAAAAAAGTATCATTAAATAGGCTTGTTATATCCTTCCTTTCTTATTAATAATATGAAAAGGTTTAGTAAAGATGATGTTTTAGGGCTGGCAATAGAGAAATCATTTTTTTAAAGTCCGAAACATATTTATTTACTTTTTAAAAATCATAATTGTTGATTTTTTTAAAAAAATATTTTTAACTTAGTCGTTATGTGTAGGTCACATTTCATGCATTAATTTAAACATCATAACAACTTGTGGTGTTGATGCTATTATATCTCTACTTTACAGCTAAAGAAACCAAAGATATATAACTAGAAATTGATGGAGATAAGATTTATATGCAGAAAATGTGTTTCCAGAAAATGAGCTATTTAACTTTATGCCCCCATTAATAACGGAAAAGATTTACATAGTAATGCCCATTCTAACAGCATATAACAAATATTCTTTTTTAAATGGCATTATAATATCAGATTCATTGTTCTTTTCTTGATAATTTTCTTGAGAGATACATTGCCAAGGGAGTCTCTGATTGCAAAGTTATCAATAGTAAAACTTTCTTTAGTTTACAAAGTAAACAATTTGAAACAATGTTCATCTGATATAACCTTTTTTTTAAGTTCTACTTTCCTTCTCTTGGGCAGGCATTTTTGATTAGAGAATTGTCTCTACACGAAATCTCTACCTTTACTTTCTGCTTATTTTGTGACTACTCAAAATCTAACAATATTTTTCTGATTGCCTTTTTGAAAATGAAAATCCTGAGGTTTTGTCAATTTTTTTCAGTATGGTACTTAAATAGAAACTAGCAATAAATACATTTATGAAAAGTTTTTCAAGGCTCCAATTAATTTTTACCTAGAGAAACATCTTAGATATGGTAACCCCTTTCCAGCTTGGAATCCTCTTTGTTAGGAGGTAATTTTTTCCTAATTATCACTAATCCTTACCTAAATGTACACAAAACAAATCACATGAATCTTAATAACTCAAATTTCAAACTGTACATGCCAAAATTCCACATAGCTCTGTTACATAATTCTGTGCGCCCATAGATGTGCATCATGGGAATTCACACACATGTCATCATCTGTAATAACAGATGGCATCATGAATTCCTTTCCTCTCTGTTCTGATTCCTCTGTGAAGCTGCTAGAAGTGTAGCACCTAGGTGGGTGATGGCAAAGCATATATTAAGAATAATAATGTGCACACCAGGTATACTGTCCAGAGATGCATTCAAACTACTCAGCGCTGTAGGCTGGAGATATGTTGAGTTCTGCGCAGTCAAGGAGGAATTACTATCTCAACAACTCTGCATTGTCCTGTGTCGCCTCAGTTCAGAAACAGCAATATTTCTGTTTAGTTTTTTTGAAATAGCAACCTCTTTTCTGGATGTGTGCCATTTTCCATAAAGAGTATAAAATTGGTCCAAGTGATTGGTCAGGGAACATATGCCCTTCGACAGTTTCCATTAGTTCTTTCTCCTCTATGTCCTTATACAAAACTAATGTTAAAACTTCACTCTTGAACTTTTGTTAAAACTTACCCTCTTATCCTATACAAGAGTGCTTGGGACTAGAGTGGAAGTTACATAACTCTAGTAGGCAGGAAAATTTATCCCAAAATTTATTTCCATTTACTTTTCCATGGCTGAGAACATTTTGATTCCTCCAAATTATGACTCATTTATATTGGAAAATAATTGAGAAAGGAGAGAAACTGAAAATAGAAAAGAGAAATAAAACAGACAAGAGTAATAACAGAGGATCTTGCAAGAAAGTATGGGAATTGTAAAAGTCAACCAGAGTGTTAGAACTCCTGAGATTATTAGAAAAGTTGGACTTAAGATATTCTGTGGACGGACAGACTACAAACAAATCCTTTGGTCGAAGGTCATTCTCAGCTGAGCTAAGATTTTATAGCTGTATGTGTCAGGGAGAGCTGTTGAAATTACCTTTACAGCATAACCGATTATATTAATTAAAAATTTTCCCCATATTTTTTTTTTATTTCAAACAAGTTGTTATTCATTTCCAAGACTATGAGGGAAATTACAGAGAATATAAATAACTCTAAACAATATATCAAATAGCCATTAATACTTGGATGAAAACTCAGATGCTGGGGGCAAAAAACAACTAAGCAAATATATTTTCTACAGCTGAGACAACAAAATAAAATAGTTTGCTGAAGGTTTTGGTGAGAGAAAACTAAAGCTATCATATAGAAAACTGAGGGACGATAAATAGAAATGAATTTTAATTCATTTTAATTTTAATTCAATTTTAACTCATTATTAATAATCCGAGCTCTGTAAAACATATTGTATATTTTACTTTATAAAATATTTTTATTTTAATGATCATAAAAGTCACTTTTACATGTAACTTTGATCACCCAAATTCTATTTCCCCCAGAGTCTCTTATGCTTCTTAATGAATAAGACAGGGTCTGCTTTTCTCTCTATATAACTCATCTTCATAAAGTGATACTGGGTATGAGGTTTCATAAGATTTTAAAGAATTTATTCTTTTAAATTACACAGAATTATATTTTTGTGAATTTAATTAATATTTTATTATCATCAAGGAAATATTTTATTTTTCTTAGCAGGACCTATCATTGTTTTTGAAAAATCCAGAATATAGGTCTCTGTTATGTTGTGTGTGTTGTGAGAAAACAGTATTAAAAGATGCCCTATGTCAGGGTCCTGAAAACCTCCCCACCTGCTTGTTAGAGGGTATGAGATTTTGGAGCGAGAACTGCAATTAGATCCCTCCCCACTCATTTCTGATAGCTGAGGAAAGAGATCATTTCACCTAAGGTAGTGGTTGAATGTTAACAGGAGCATATCTCTTTTTTCATGTGAACTTCATTAGCATTTAAGAAAGAGCGAGGGGCTTCAGTTTTTAAAACAAAAGAGAAGGCAAACTATGGGAAGTTTTCAAAGGAAGGGGTTTGGATTATGAGATCAGTAGGCAGAAGGAGAAAGAATAAGAGGAATAAAAAAGAAGGGAGGGAAGAAGAGGAATTGAGTTGAGGAGTTGGGGGAAGGAGGAAGCGAAAGAAGAGAGAGAGAGGGAGAGAGAGAGATATCTTCATGAGCCATTTGCCAAGGTCTACAGCCAATCTTGCTGTAGTACACTAAGAAAAATTGAGTTAACTTAAAAAGTCTTGATGTTTCCTATGCTCTATTGCTCCATGAAGATCCACCAGATTCTTTTTGTATCTGTACTGTATTTTGGGGGTATGTTTGATATGGGGAAACTAATGAGGCAGAATCCCCTTACAAAAAGTGATGGTAACTGTGCCCTGATCATCTTGGAAGGATATCAGTGGAGATAGGGCTATGCACCATTCCCCTTCCCTCTCCTAAAACTAAACAAATCTGATTTCTTTCTTCAACAGGCATGGGAGTCTATGATCTAGCATTCCTTAATGTCCAATAGCATGGATTATCTCTGAAATATTAGAGAGGAGACCCCTGACATGTCAACTACTGATGGCAGCAAAAACAACTGGAAAAGATGGTCAGCAGGGAACAGCTGGAAACACTATAAAAATGAAGGCTAATAGATGACTAAATGAGGTCAAGGAATTCCCTGAAAAAAAAAAAACAAGAAAAGTGCTACTTTGAAAGAAAATTTACCAGCAGTTGGAGGGACTAAAGTTTAGAGGATGGTAAGGTAATTATATATTTTATGAGGGAAAAGGTGAACATAAACCTCCTTGGAGATTACAAGAAGATCAGGTACCAGTCTAAAGACATTTGTAGGCATTTTTGCAGAGTTCCATTAAATAATGGACACACAGAGAGTGAGACTTTCCTCATCACTGTTAAAAGGATGAGGGAGTAGAACTAGTTCAAGAAAGATCTTCACAATGAAACTAAAGCTATATATGCTGCCTGTTCTCTCATCCAGCCTTTCATGATGTGTGGCCACCTACAACTATTCATATAAGGGTGTTATCTGCTAAAGGAGTGAGTGTAGTTATTTGAAGTATTAAGAATTTTAAAAGCATTCCTATCAGTCAACCAGCTTCCTTGTTCTTCCCCCCCCCCCCCCCAGGCAGTTCCCTCCTGTGAAACTAAGAATCCCTTAGGCTATCTTGGCATGCTAAAAGACAAAACAAAACAAAAACAAACAAACAAACAAACAAAAAACACATCAATTTATAGACAGAATATAGATTCCAAAAGCTGAAAGGGATCTTAATGAATTTCTAATCCAACTATCTCAGAGAAAATACTAGCTCAGAAAAACTGTTTCTATATATTGTTACAGTTAAGATGAGAGTCAGGATAAAAATTCTGGTTTCTTAGTCCAATTACAGGATAATGTCCTCTATCCCTTGTCTGAGAAATTATGAAGAACTGGGATGAAAAAATTCTGAATAGAATGTTTTTGGATCCCTTGTGTTATTTAAATTATTTCTGTTCATTTAAATCTCCACGAGGTATGTTTTTTCTAACTTTAGCATTAAATCGACATAAAATATTGGGAAACCTTTCCTTATACAAGAAAGAAAAAGAGAGAGAATATAATAGAAGTCTGTTGATATTCTAATTAATTGACCAGAGACTTCATAGGCTCATATATCAGAGAGTTTAGTTGTGAAAAATATTTTCCATGTCTAAATATTTTATAGATGCTTTTACCTAATATTATTTCCAGAGCTGCAGATTGTAGATACGTAGGCAGTTTGCTAAAAAGTTACTACTTGTTAAATTGGAAGTCCGGGTGGTCTCCTGACCACTTATAAGGACTGATGTGTGTGATTGTGTGATCCTAAAAGATACAGGGTCTATATAATTCTATATTACTAAATATGCTATTTTTAGACCTATTGCACTGAGGTTCTCTCTAATAATGACAGATCTATGATTCATCAAGATGTCATAAAAAAGGGGAAAGATTTTAGAAAGCAAATAGAATATGGTGAACATGAAAAGAATTTATATAAATAGAATAAGGAGGCCACCTCAGGATTCTGTGATTAAATTCATCTGAAAACATTTAGTATTTTAACCTTTATTTAACTTTTTATTTCATAAATCACCAGCTTTAAGTGGCTTATCATTATGTGCCTGTATATTTAAGTTATATATAAATTCAGGGCTGACAGATGTTGAATTTTATTCACTGTACCAGTCAGAATTCCATTTAGATGGTTCAACTGAAAACTTTCATGTAAGGATTGCTTACAGAAGTGTGGGCAGGGACTAGGGAGCCAAGCAACAAGATGAAAACAATAGCAGATAATCAACAGTGGCCTGAAGGAACCAGGGGCAGGAGTAATGTACTGAAGCCTGGTAAGGGAAACCACAGATAAAGAGCCACCTCTTAGGGGTCATAATCATAAACTAAAGCAGGCAGTGCCAGAAAACTTGAACCTGGTGTGTGTGTGTGTGTGTGTGTGTGTGTGTGTGTGTGTGTGTGTGTGTGTCTGTGTGTGTGTCTGTGTGTGTTCATGTGCACACGTGTGCATGCGTGCCTGCATGCTAGTGGTGGTGGTGAGGGGGGCAGGTAGGAGTGTGGTTGTAGGGAAAGGAAACAGGAGGCCAAAAAATATGTTGAAGTCCTAAGTTCCTGTACCTGTCACTGTGACCTAATTTGGAAATAGAGTCTTGGCAGATATAATCAAATTAAAATGAGGTCATACTGTATTAGAGCTGGCATTCAATCGAATAACTGGCCTCCTTATGAGAAGGCCACATGAAGACATAGAGACTCAGAAACTCAGTGGAGAAGACTATGTGACTATGTAGGTCAAAGCTGAAGTATAATTGTAAACTAAAGAAGGCCACACATTGCCAGCAGCTATCAGAAGCTGGAAGAGGCAAGGAAGGATCCTTCCCTAGAACCTCAGAGAGAGCATGGCCCTGCTTACACCTTGGTTTCAAACTTATAAACTATAAGAGAATAAATTTCTGTTCTTTTAAGGCACTAAGCTTGGTTTCAAACTTATAAACTATAAGAGAATAAATTTCTGTTCTTTTAAGGAACCAAGCTTGTGATACTGTTATAGCAGCCCTACTGCTAGGTAGTTAGACAGACATGAGCAAAGGCGCAGCCCAGAGACCTCCCAAAAAACACCCATTTTGTAGTTATAAATCAATACTGCATCCTGAGACAAAGGAATAGAGAACCATAAACATATAGCTGGTTTAATCCAGCTACAGATGCTTGATAAGTAAGGACCACTCTGACCCTCTCTTCCCCTCAGCTTCATTATACCATCACTATGGTATCATGGCTATGCCTAGAAATTTATTGATCTAGTTCTAACAGACTAAATACCGGGTAAACACATGTAGGCAGAGAGTAATCTAACAACTGAATATCAATCAAAATGACCTCATGTGCCAATCACCAAGAACGCCTTTGTAACGCCCCTATCAGTGCCTTAATATAGACCTCCCTACCTCCACAAGGGTATAGACTTCTTCTCCGTAACCCATCCCTCACTTGGAATGTACTTGAATTATACATTTTGTTTTCTCGCAATTATAGCCTATTTAGCTGCTATGGCTTCTACCTCAAAATGTGGGTTTAATAAATCTTACCTTTCCTAAATCTCTCTGAGCTCTAATTCTTTCTCCATTGGAGAAAAGACCGAGGACCCCCAGTGTTATCAGGGCAACGCTGGAGTTCAAATCACCCCTAATGATAACACTAGGAAATTAATACATGAGGAAAGTAGTAAGGTATTAAAAATGGATTCAAAGGAGAATGCAAAGAGCAGATACATCTATTTAGACAATCGGGAATGCTAAAATTAATTTTTTTAGTAGATATAAAGTGATTTCTTATAAAAGGTTTCAATTAATCTCTTCTAGACAAAATTGATTTGTATTTCTATGAATAAGAAATCTGCACATTATTATTAGTTCTCGAAAATTTACAGTTGTAAAAATAGCTTAAAGATGAAAAAGTACATATCACTATAGATTAGGTTAACTCCAAAGATGTGGTAAATAGTATAAGATGCCCAGTAATACACCCCAAAATTCTTTTGTCATTTAATGTCTTCCACATTTAATTGAGATCAGAGAATTGATCAATGATAAATTATTCATGTTACTCATCCGAAAAATTTCTGTTTTGAAGTATTTGTCTCTTTTTTTGTTTTTCAGTCCTTAATAGTTCTTAATTGGCTACATTTTATTGTAAAAATTTTCTCACTAAAAGGTTTCAGTAAGGAAAGTATATTCGCATATCTCTTTCCCCAGATGGAATGGCACCCTATACACACACTAGCACATACTGTTCACATTCCCTTTCAATCTTCTTTACATTTGTGTTCTACCTTCCAACTTTATCTCTTATCTTCAACAATCTTTCAGACATGTAGGGAATAATGGCCCTCATGCTCTGTGCATGAGTTCTCAGAAGTTGCTCTAATTCACCCATCCGGATATTATTCAACCTTTGGGGTAACTGGCTAGTCTCCCCTTTTCTATCTGACTTCTGAATGTTCCAGCTTACTAACAGGTCTCCCTCTCATAAACTTCCATTGAATTTTAGTTAGCTACTGGATTGAGCTGTTAATTGTTTTCTGATCATTCCATATGTTTTAAATTTAGGTCTTTAAATTATAGGAACCACTTTGACAGAGCCAGAGCTGTGCACTTGTTAACACGTACTTTAAAAATTAAATTTGAATGTCTAAGAGGAGCACAACCTTGCTTTGCTTTCCCATAACTCTGACTGTACCCTATCATTCTGCGTCTCTGTATTTATACCTTTGTTCTTCCTTCTTGGAATCAAAGACAGTTGACTTTCGTATCTTGTTACAGAGACTAAGAATATAAGCTATTTGATATCAGAACCCTTGTTTTATACTACACGTATATCCTTTTTGCACCCCTTGGCTCGGCTGTGCATGTAATTATGTTTACTTAGAGATTTATTCTCTTTACAAGTCAATCAGAAAAAAAAAAACCAACAAAAAAACAAAACTTTGGCTGTATGAAAAGCCAAGGATAATAAAATGAATTCACATTTGTATATTTTAGAGATTACACATATTTGTGTATACATTTTCTCATTAAATTCTTATAATTATCTGACCGTCTTTATTTTATAGATGTGGAAACTGAGTCCCAGATCAATTAAATGCTTTGCTAAAGCTTACACAGATAATAAGTAGCAGGTCTATTTGTTCTTTTTATATCACGTGAAGAAATTCAAGTAAATGAAAACTCATGTGCAAGCTTTTGTTTCTAATGGAAAGGAAAATTACATATTAAAAATACTGCAGGTATTTTAATAAGGCATTTTACTACAGAGCACTGAGGAAATGAAAGTAGAAAACTAGTTAGCTTTGCAAATCGCCTTGAAAGCATTCTATCTGTAAACACTATTTGGTTTGTTAAATTAGCATCACATCTACCAATATTCATCAGTTTTATCCTATTTTCTGAGTGCTTTTACCCATCTTCTATTGTTCTTTTCTCATAGGGTTAAAAAAAAACACATGCTACTGTCCACACAGAACAGCCTCATCCAAAACACATAAATTTCATTTTAAAAAGGCCAATGAATAATAACTAAGAGGACCAGCTAAATATATTACATTTCCATTACTTCCACTACCAGAATTCATTAAATCCACTGCAAGATTTGTTTTAAGACTGACCTCGTTTTGTAAGATTCCCAATTTGACATAGAATACTTATTTTTCATAACTGATTTAATGTGCATTTGAGGTAATTTATGATACTAAAATAGATTACATTAAATTTTTTCATACCCTTTCAAAAGATTAGAAACATAAACAAGTTGATTGTTAAATTTATTACAAATGTAAATAAATTAAGGGAAGGTAGATTCTGAAAAATAAAAATATAAACAAAGCTTTCTATGTGTATGTTTTGATTAATATCTCAAAGGCTTCTCATTTAGAAAGAAACTTTGTGTAGGGAAGAAACTTTCACTAAAATTGAATTTTCTTAATTATTAAAACTTTCTATTTAGGGACCAACACTAACTTTTATTATGGATGACAGTATTTCCAAAACATATCATACTCTTTTATGGCTTCCTAAATAGAGAGCAGATTACACATCATTATGAAATGACTCACAATTATGAAATTAATGAGTATACTCTGTTATAAACACAGCTTCAGTAAGTATTAAAATGTGAAGTTATTTACTCCTAAACTAAATCTCCCCAAACTGTGCTAATATGTTTGAGTGCCTCCATTTGCTTTCTAAAAATTTTCCTGAATTTTTAATAAAAATTTCAAATACACAGTGAAGTAGAAAGAGTAAACCTACCCAAATCTTAGATTCTCCTGTTTACATTGTTCTAGACATTGTACTTGATTTATCACCTATCCATGCATCCACATATCCCTCTACCATTACATCAATTGCTTTATTTTTATTTATTTTAAGCAATTGCAGACATTAGTATGCTTCTCTCTAAAAGTAATTCAGCATATGTATCATTAATTAGATTTCATTATTTAATATAGTTTCTTCTTTTGAGGTAAAATTTATATAACAATGACATATAAATCTTAGGTATATAATTACTGAGTTTTGTCAATTATATGCACTAATATAATCCAACCCCTATCAAAATTTCATTTTGTATTTTTCCTTTTCCCTAAATTAGAAAAAAATATATATAGTAAAAAAATAACATAAAATTACCCATCTTAAATATTTTTAAGGGGTATTAAATACATTTATAATATCGTACAACTATAACTGCCATTTATCTCCAGAACTTTCACATTTTGTAAAACTGAAACTCTGTATCCTTTAAACTATAACCCACAGGCTACACTTCCTCTCAGTCTCTGGCAACCACCATTCGGTTCTATGTATCTATGATTTTGACTACTTTAATTACCTCATAAGTGAAATCCTACAGTATTTGTCTTTTATTACCAATTTATTTCATTTAGCATAATATCATAAATGTTCATCCATCTCTGTAGCATGTCAGAATTTCCTCTTTTTTGGTCTGAATAATATTTTGTTGCATATATATACCACGTTTTGCTTATCCATTCATCTGTTGATGAACTTTGGGTTGCTCTCACATTTTACTTATTACAAATAATGCATCTATGAGCACAAATGTACAAATATCTCTTCAAGACATTGCTTTTCTTTTGAAAGATTAATTAAAATATGTCAGAATATGTCTTGATGTAGGTCTCTTCAAGTGTATTTTACTTGGAATTCTTCGATCTTCTTAAATGTTTATATTTATGTCTTTTATCAAATTTGGAGAGTTTTAGCTATTATTTAAAAAATATTCTCTCAGCCCTAGCCCCTCTTCTCTTTCAAGGATTCTCACAATGCATATGTTGGTCTACACAGTGGCATGCCATAAGGCTTTGTTCTTTTTTAAAAAAAAACTTTTTTCTGTTCCTCAGACCTGATAATTTTCAAGAAAGGATGATAGAAAATAAGTCTATGGGTTCTGTTTTATTTTTTCATTATTTCTTACTAAGAGATACTTTGGGTAATTTGTTACTATGTCATTAAAAATATTAAAATTATGCAATGTGTTAATATTTTAAAATTAAATTTTAGTAAGCTGTGATGATACTTTTTATTTTATATTTGGTAAATGTGAATGCAAGACTTTAGATTGAAAAAAGAAATGAAGCTATGTAAGTAACCAGGATGAAAACAGAAGCAAATATAAAATGTTTGCATAATAAAAAGACTTCAAAAAATCTAATTAAAAATAAAAATTTCACAAGTATTTAGTCAGAAATTCAGTTTCACAAGAAATTCTGAAATGATAAATAAACAAAACCATAATCCTTCCTTTCCCTATATCTATCTCTCTCAAGTTTCTTTTTACCTAGGTAACTACTGCTATTATTCTTTTTTTGAAGTTCTCTTGAAAAGCATATACATGTAACAGCTTATGTATAAAATGTAATTATATATTACATAAAGCATAGTCACATAATTTTGTGTAACCTTTACATACTGTAGATCATAGTATACATGCGTTTCATACTTCTAATATTATTGTGATATTTCCAAAACAGCAAATAATGATACATATTTTGTCTGTTGCATAGTAGCTTTTTGTCACAATCTAATTTATTTAAATACTGACTTAAAAACAGACATTTAGACTATTTCCAGATTACTTTAGCCAGTGCATAAAATAACCAAATCAGTAGCATCAGTATTATTGAGCCAAAGTTATCTTAAAAATTAGGAATTTACTCTTTTATGAAGAGCAAATAAGACTGTCTATTAACAGAGACCCTTCTAAACTAAAATACTTGGGAAAAAATACTCAAAGGAGAATGATTAAACTATAATTTTTTCTTGACAATGTAAGTATAAAGCAAATTAAAATATGATTAAAAATGAATGAGGAAGATATTGCCAAAGATAAAAATCAATACTTTCGTGTATAAAGAGCCTCTGAGTTCTACTGTCTAATCCCATTGCCTGGCAGGGAATGAGACCTCACAGGGTGGGTGGGAACTCTGAAAGGTAACTTTGCCAAATAGACTTCGTAGAGCCAAGAAAGTAGGCAGGAAGTGTGTTCTTCATTGGAAGGGGCAGGATTTTTACTAGAAGATAAAACTGAGAGAGCATAGAAGAGGATCAAACCTGGGGGAAAAAGAAGATCAATAAGCTATTAAAAGTCACCACAAAAGATCACATACATGAGAGAAAATCCAGAGGAAGATAGCTTTAGATTGTGGAGCCAAGGTAGTAGCTATATATATATGTACTCTGTCTACTTTAGCAAGATTCTCAAGAGGAATACTTAGGTTTAAAAAAATGGGGAGGGACAAATACATATGAACAAGTAAGCAAATAAAAGCAAAATAAAAAGCCACAAAGAAACACATCTCCAAAGAGGCAACATAATTGAAATTACCATTTAAAATAAGATTCAGACTCTACAGATATTTAATAAAACACATTGAGATAATGAGATGCTTTTATTAGTGCAGTCATCTCTCTTGCTTCTGAGCCTTTTCCTGTGCCTATATTATATTATATGATTATTTTAAAACATTTAAAAATTCAAAAATTATTTTCAAAATTAGAAATTATTATTTTTTTTATTAACAGAAGGCCTTCAAGATTAAAAACTTAGAAAAGAAACCATTCCCATATCAAAGCTATTTAACCTTCAGACCTCAGCTTCAATGTCATTTTTTAGCAGTTTTCCCTGGCCCCACCTAGGCTGGTTAAGTACCACCATCTTGTGCTGTTATAGAACGCTTCATATCCCTTGCCATATCACTTACTGAATTGGATATTCTGTGAGGATGAGGCCTATAGCTTGGTTTTAGAATTGCCAAAGTAATTTTACATGCATTCTTAGGAAGCCTTCAGCTTAGAAAAATTACTTCAATATTTCCTATATTAATCTAAATTACATTTTAATTTAATAAATTAAACAATAAAATAACTTTAAATGTTCCCTTTATTTAAAATGCATATAAAAATTAAAATTCATGAAATGTAAAAGTGAAACATCAACTATCAAATACGTGGTCAAAGCACATCTTACAAATCAAATATGATTTTACTAAGGCGGAAAAATATGTCATGACCCATGTGAAATTTTTTCTTTCTCGTCACCTTTAACTTGAATTGTGTTATAGCTTTATTAGACAAGTAAAGACATAAGTGATGAATTCTACGGATGTGACTCTGATGTGTTCAGGTATTAAGGTTAGAGAAGAGCACATATTACCTGTCATAGTTTCCAGGTATAACGGTATACACTAGCCCTGCTGGCCATGATGTGATTAATGTGAAGGCTTCTCAGATGATTTGTTTGAAAGGGTAGCTGAATTGTTTTAACAGCATGTACAAGCTCAGTCTCCCTAAAAGACGAGCCTCAAACTAGTTCTTCAGGAGAACAAAAGTGAGAGGAAAGAACTGGCTTCTCTTTTTTTCCTTTCCATCAGAGAACTCATGGTGAAAACTATTTCCTTCTGGCCTTGAAGGAAACAATGAAAGTGCTCAGATAGAACTGAAGTAGAAGACTGAAGGACTTAAGTTAACTATAAAAACACACTGAAAAGAATTTGTATAATTTCTTTTCTAGAAGTCCTAAGAAAGTGGACAGATTTATATTTTTTAAATGTGCTTGGTAGTGTTTTAATAATATGCCAAGAAAATATATGTTCAGACTGCTATCTAACATTTTTAAGTACTTTGATTTTACTATTTTTTCATTCCAAATCTTTAAGGTTAAAAAATATTTTAAAATACTTCTTAATTACCTGGAATTTGTTTCAGTTGGGTATAGTACAACAGTAGACATGAAAAGAATTGTCATGAAGGAAGAAGTTTATGATTAGATTCCTTGAAACGTGAAGAATGCCATACTATACAGGTTCACATGGAGAAGGACCAGGGATGCTCAGGAGGTGGAAGACGAAAAGAGAGATCATAGCCTAGAACCTTTAATGGAGTTTTGCAGGAAGGAATGTGTGAAGCAGGGTAAGTATGTGTGCAGAGAAAGAAAGATAACTGTAATCAGGCTCCCTCCCACACCTGTAGCTAACTTCCAAGCAGAAGAAAACTTAGCACTTCTCCCCTTATGTAACCATGTGCTGGGTCTGAGTCTGGGCTCCCATCATCTGGCAGTGTGCCACTATTGTTTTACCAGTGTATAAAAAGTTGCTTCTGCCATGTGGTGTATCGTGCCCTTGCTGGAGAACTACCACCCTGTGAAGTGGGCTGTGCTGTGGCTGAAGAACTGCTGCCCTGTGAGGCTGGCATGAAGTGCCCTTGCTGAAATAAAGAGCTATGTCACGATTGCCTATGGCTCCCTGCATTTTCTTCCAACTGCCGAGTCTTGTACCCCTTATCGCACAACCATGAATTTGCAGCAACACAGTATGCTGAACAAGTTAAGGATTGGATAATTTGAATAATTGCAGTGGATACTGAAGGGGTAGTCCCTAGTTGTCTGGTACCTGCCCCAGGGTGATTTACAGAAGGGGTGATATTGGCTTGTTGGGGGAGATTTTGATATAGGAGATAGTTGAAGGTGTGGGCTCTACATTAGTTGGTTTGCATATCAAGGGCATACTTTCAGGGAAGTAGTTTGCTATCTCTAGAAATTAACTAGTTCTGAAAGAGCAGTCCCTCCAGGATCAAGGCCTCAAAGACCAGAGCATCAAGAATACAGAAAATAAGAAAATATAGACAATGTGAGAAGAAATTAAGAATCATATTCAAAAGTGGTATAGAAAATAACTAGTTAAAATCATTTTAACCTTCTATCTTTTGAAAATTATTGAAGATTTCCACTTAAGCAATTTATTTAGGATATCTATAGCAAAGAAGAGTTAATTATCTAATTCAGAATATTAACATAATTTAGAATTTGTTTTATGTTTATATTAAGCAAGTTTTCACGTACCTGATACTCTGTATGCAAATGGGAGTCCTAGCAGTAATATATCACTGTGAAATAATTGTTATATGAAGGTTTTAACTATTTTCTTTGGCTCTCCCGCACATCATTAGGCTGAAAGGTAATTTTTTTTTCTTACATTTTGGCATTTTGTTAGAGAAATCTCTCCATGAAAACTCTCCAGGGGGGTAAAATGGGATTCGGAGGAGATGTGTTACCATCATTACTGAACCATGAAACTAACTACATGACTTGACATTCACTTACTCTATATCTCAGTTTTTTAATCTGTATAATGAAATACAGTAATTTTATCTCTGACATGTTATGCTATTGTGTTATTGCCTAGCTCAGTCTTGAAGTTTTATATTTTTGCTCTGTGTTCCACATTTCAAGCTATCTGCCTAACTTGTTGTGTTTCTCTTATCTTTACCCCAGTTCCTGGGTTGAGCCTCTAGAAGTCGTTTTGAATAACACTACCCCATGCCTTAAAACCAGAGTGCATTGAGCAGACAAGAGGTTGCTCCTCACATACAAACTGGTGCATGTCATTATCTTTTTCATGAAAGGACTACATGAAAAATTCCTTTGGAGCTGGAACTATAATATTTAAACTTAGGTCTGTAAGAATCTCTAATCCAATGTTAAAATTAAGCAGCAGAATAAATTAGTAAGGAAAGAGAAAAAAGGAGGAGAATGAGAATGAGGAAAGCATAGTTGATAAAAGAGAGGAATGAGAGATGGAGACCCCTGGCTCATGATGGCTTTCTGGTTCCTCCATCTAGTCTTCTGAGGATAACATGAATTTTCCACTTTGGTGTCAAAAAGATTCTTTTGCATTCTTCTAATTATGCACCCCCCCCCCCCAAACTTTGTGATTATAAAACAAAGGTTTGTTTCTGTTGATCATAGCAAAGGAAGCCCTAACTAACATGGTCAGATACAGAAAGACTAAAACACTAGGAGAGGAGAGTTACTAGGATGGAAAAGGGATTTATATCAAGATTACATAAGTAAGGTTATAGGGCAAATAAATATTTATCCTAGATATTAGAAGACTCCAGAGATGAGAGAGTGTCTGAGAATTTGAAAACTTTATTTTCTACAAATTTTGTTGGAAATTGTTCTATATCTCAATATCACATTATTTATTACAGCTGCATTGTACTTCGACAATGTGGCTATACCATAGGTTATTTAGCCATCTCTATTAATAGAAATTTTAATTGTTTTGTTTTTTATTCCATTGCACATGCTTCTATTGACACATATGTACATAATCGTTTAGGACAAGTAACTGCCAGATTACTAGGTCCACACTTTTAGATAATAGAGATGGCCAATGCGGCAATGTTAATTAAACTCTCACCATCAGAATATTAGAGTGCACTTTTCCTGCATCCTCAGAAACATTTGATGAGGTCTAATTTTATCATTTTTGTTAATCAAATGGACAAAAGTAATTCATTATGATTTAGCCCATATTATCTTTTTTCGTGTGAACTGACTAACAGTAAAGTTTGTCTACCTACTTCTCTATTTTTATTGAATGTGCACTCTGGAAATATTTTCTTTTAATCTATTTAACATATTTTGTGTATTTATTTGAAGATGTAATTGGTCATGCAGAACTTCTAAATTTAGATGTAATTAATTGCAAACATTTTTCACCATAACTTTGCATTAAATGTTTTGTTTTTGAAGGATTTCTTGGTATCAAGGACATACACAAATAAACATTTTTAGTTTAATATCTCTACATTATTTTCAAAATTTTATATTAGAAATTTAATTCATAGAAAGTTAATTTTTCTGAGTAATATGATGATCTGATTTACTTTCCACAAATGAATAATAGCCAGGTTATCAAATATATTACAATAGTTTATCTTTCTTACTGATATGCAATGTTGTTTTTATTATTCATTTAATTTAAACACACAACTATATTTTTCGACCTTTTGTTTTGTTCAACTGGTATATTTGTCTGATATTCACCAAACAAAAATGTTTTCGAAATTTTATTATTTTATAGCTTTTTAAAATTTTAATAGAGCAAATCCTTTTTCATGTTTCTCTTCAAAACTTTTTTGGTTCAGCTTCAGCATTTTTGTCTTACATTAAAGTTATAATGTTGACCTTAAAAAAAATAGAGAGCCAGATATATCTCCAGCAAAATAAGTTTACTCAGGAACAACAAAGAATTTCAATTTAGGACTTGTAATCTAATGGCAAATCATAAGAAAGTCCAGAGAAACAAAAAGAGAGAAACATTCTCTTATAGACTTAAAAAGGACTGTTGCAAACAAAGAGTCCAATGGAGGAAACTAAAATTTCTCATTGGCTGAGTTACAGTAGTCTCTCATTAAGCTATTACTGGGCGAGAAAGAATGTTTTGTTTCTCCTGCTGAGGTAGTAAGGTAGTGTCACTACCTGTTGAAGATTCAAGGTAAATTTTTTTTCTGTTGGGGTCAGTAGTGAGCATTGAGTGACATGTGTGTAAGAGTTTTCTCATCTAGCCTCCTGACTCCATTTTACATAAAGTTTATGTTTATTAATGTTCACAATTTTGTTTTAAAAAATATTCAAATTCATTGGGTTTGCATGGAGAATTTATGTCTTTAAATATTAAATATAGCAAAGTAGGTAAATGCTGTGCTTGCCTCCTCTCATGACCATGTAAAAATTATAACTAAACTACAAAACAACCATCATTGAGAATAGCTGGAAGTCTAGCTGAACAGAAGTCCTATAACTAAGGATATACAGAAGAAGCCACCTCCATACGGTAGGAAGGGCAAAGATGTGGAACAACTGGTTCCAAACCCATGTGTGGCAGTTAAAAATCAGGAGGGCTATCTTGGCTGTGATGATTCTCCCAGAGGAGTGAGGTGTCCCAGCCTCACACCAGGCACCACAGCCCAGGGTTCTAGTGCTGGGAAGAGAAGTCCCCATAATTTATGGCTATAAAAACCAGAGAAGATTGCGGTCGAGTGAGATAAAAAACTGCTGGAATCCAGGCAGATCCTCTTAAGAGCCCATGCAGAAACTTACTGATAGACTCACTTGCTCTGAGCTCTAGCACTGGGGCAGCAGCTTGAAAGGCACATATGGGGAGGAACCAAATTGTCTGGTATCAGGGTGAGAGCTGAAGGGGCAGTTTTCTCTTAGACAGAAATGCTGGCAGAAGCCACTGTTTCTTTGTTGAGACCTAACTCCTCCTGGTGTGCAGATAAAGACAGCCTCCATATCTGGGTCTCTATCAAACTGGCTAACACTTATCACCCTGCTCTGGTGATTGCCTGAGACCCCGCCCCTTCCAACTTGCAGGCTCACCCAAGCCACTTCCAGCAGCTTTTCTATAAAGCCTAAACAACTTTCCTTGGTTTATGCTGTAAACTTTCCTAAAATCTCTCAAAGGTCCACAAACCCCAAATAAGCAGCATTTTGCCTCAGTGTTCCTTGTACAAGGAGCAACTCCAAGCCTGACCCTAGTGACAGCTGGCCTCAGTTTGAGGCTTGACCTCTCAGAGCACCTCCAAGCCCAGCATGAGTGGTGGCTATCTGTACATTGCTTATTGTCTCATGCTGGTGGCCCTGGGCAGGGCACAAACTATGGCTGAACTTGGCCTGCAGCAGGTCACCTCCCATGCCCTGAGGGCAGCACTCCCAGTGGCTGACTTAGACCAAGCCAGAGCACAACCGAGGGCCACATCCAAGAATGACCCAAAGGGCAGATTGGGCATGCACCAGAGCCCTGCTAAAGCGAATCCTGTTCTGTAGAGTCAGCCCCTGCACAACAGCTCCTCCACTGGTCATGGCCGGTCATCACAACTAATCAGCCTGAAGATCAGTTCCTCTCACTGATGAGCAAATAGCAGCCAAGGCTCAACTATAGCAGGAGGTTTTATGTAACTCATACAAGGGATGTACCCAGAGCCCAGGTGACCAAGGAAAACAGTACCACTGGGACCCACAGCACTCCTACTATATAAGACCACTCTACTAAGACCTGGAGACATAGCGGCCCTATCTTATACACAGAAACAAACACAAGTAGGCAGCCAAACATGAAGATAAGAAAACTTGTCCCAAATGGAAGAACAGAACAAAGCTCCAGAAAAAGAACTAAACAAAATGGAGACAAGGAATTTACCAGATGTAAAATTCAAAACACTGTTAAGAATCAGTCAGAAATGAAGAACACAATAATTGAAATGAAGAATACATTAGAGGGAAACAACAGTAGATTATATAAAGTAGAGGATCGAATCAGTGATTTAGAAGATAGGTAGCAGAAAACAATTAGAACAGCAACAACAACAAAAAAATCCAAAAAAGTAAGGAGAGCTTAAGGAGCCCCTAGAACATCTAGTATACCAACATTTGCATCATTGGAGTACCAGAAAGAGAAGAGAAAGCAAGGAATTAAAAACCTATTTGAAGAAACAATGATGGAAAACTTCCTTAACCTTGTGAAGGAAATAGACATACAAGCCCAGGGAGTACAGACATTCTCAAATAAGATGAACCCATAAAAGCCCACATCAAGACACATCATAATTAAAATGCCAAGGTTAAAGAGAAGAGAGAATCTCAAAAATAGCAAGAGAAAGTAGTTAGTTACATAAAGGGAATATCCATAAGATTTTAGGTGATTTCTCAACAGAAACTTTGTAGGCTAGAGGGGATTGACACAAAATATTCAAAGTGATGAAAAGCAGAGTGTAGGGCATAGGGGAAGAGGGGAGAGGTAGACAAGGAGAGGTAGATGGGGTAAAGGGAGTCAAATATAAGGGAGGTAGTGGGAGGATGAAGTGGGTAAAGGGGATCAAACATGTGGTAGCTGAAGGAAACTAGACTTTGGGTGATAAGCACACAATAGAACATATAGATGTCAAATTATTATGTATACCTGAAAACTGTATGATTGTATTAACCAATGTTAGCCCAATAAACTTAATTAAAACATAAATGTCAAAAAAAAAGTCTATAATAAGAGACAAAGAAGGACCCAGTAATCCTACTTCTGTGTATTTATTTGAAAAAACCCAAAACACTACTTCAAAGAGGCATGTGAATTCCTATGTTCATTGAATCATTATTAACAATAGTCAAGATATGGAGGCAACCTAAGTGCTCATCAATAGATAAATGGATAAAGAAGAGGAGGTACATATGTACAAAAGAATATTACTCAACTATAAAAAAATAAAATAAAATCTTGCCATCTGAAACAACATGGATGAACCTAGAGGATATTATGCTGAGTGGAGTGTCAGACAGAGAAAGACAAATACCATATGATTTTACTTACATGTGGAATCTGTAACAATAAAATAAACAAACCAAAGAGAAACAAATTCATAGATACAAAGAAAATTTTGATGGTTACCAGATGAGAGGGGGGTTAAGGAAATGGGTGAAAAAGAAGAAAATAAGAAGTATAATTTAGTAATTATAAAATAGTCATGGGGATGTAAATTATAGCATAAGGAATATAATCAAGAGTATTGTAATAACTATGTATGATATCGGATGTGTACTAGATTTATCAGGGTGATTACTTCATAAATTATATATATACCTAATACCTATGTTGTACACTTGAAGCTAATATAATAGTATATGCCAACTGTAATCAAACAAATTTAAAAAATTAAAGAAAATCTAAATAAATACAAAAATAAAATATTGAATATTTCAATGATCTGTATCTCTTTTTATTTTATACTTTTCAAATACCCTTCAATTGAGATTTATATTCTTATCAAATCTTTCTTTTTAGATGTTTTTACTTGAGCTTTTTTTAAAAAAATATTTTTCTTGCTATTATTAATAGATTTCTTTTAAATAATATATTTACTCATTTTTTATTACTACTGATATATTGAAAACAATCATTTTTTCCACTATTTATGCCTGTGTACATTTTGTTTTTATTTTTGTTATCGTTTAATCGCATTGGCACGTGTCATAGTGGTATATGCCATCTCCTTTTCACAACATGTATAGTAAAGGAAGAAGAAAAATGATTTATCCAAGTGTTTGTTGATTTGGGTGTTTTCAGATGTGTTTTAACATGTTAGCATATATTTCAGAGGTAGGCTTTTATCAATGCATTTTCTCTGATATTTATATTTCTTCTAAATAAATTATTATTTTTATATTTAGAATAGAAAAAAGGCATCTCCTTGAAGTTTACCAAATTTAGAATAGAATCTTTAGCACCTCTTTTACTTAGCTTTTAGTCTTAACAGTATTTCTGAAACTCAACAAAGGGCACATATATTTCTGTATTCTGGAACAGTTTACATAATACAGGATATATCTGTTTCTGGAGGTTTGGTAGAACTTGCCAATAATAACTTGCATTTTCATGCATGGTTTTAAGAGAGTTTATCTGTGTGCTTTAGTTTCCACAGTGCATATACTGCTTATTTTTCATGAGAAAAAATTTGTACTTTTCTAAAAAAAATTAAATTTTTGATAGGATTTTAAATTTACCATTGTAATATTGTACATGGTACTTAAATTTTGAAAATATCTTTGATACAGTTAGATCTCCCTTATAATTCTCAAATTATTGTTAGAGGAGGTCATCAGTTAACCCATCAGCAAGACCCAGGCAACTGAAGACTTCTTACCCCTTTCCCTGTTCTTAGAATATATATTCTCCCCACCATTTCTACATTGGGAGCCATTTTCAAAGACTCAGTCCCTGAGTGAGAAATGTGTTCTTGAGACCATATGGATGGTATGTATGACTGAACTCAGTTAAAGCATCTATATAAATTTTAAGAGTCCAGCAGGCAGATGTGGACATCCACTCATCTTACAGTCATCCAACACAAATCTTGTGTAAAGGTAAGTTCCCTTGCTTATTAAACCTGCCACTTGCTAATCTGCAGTAGTCTGCCTCTTTCTTTGGTCTCTCTTTGTCTTTTGCGAATGAGAGCTAATTTGCAAACCAACAATTATTTATCTGTTTCATCTTTTTTTTCGTAATCAAATTTGTTGAAAGTTTATCTATATTCTCTAGTGGTATACTAGAGCCAGCTTGTTTTCTAGGAGGCTAAGACCATGTTTATTTGTTTCTCTCTCTTCTGTTTTCTCTCCTTACCCCATTCACATTTTACCTCTCTCACCTTTGTTTTATCCTCTACCTTATTTTTTTTCCTCTTTTCTGTGTAAGAGTATGGGACTTAATGGGCTCAATAACTCCCAAAATGTTCTCCTAGTCTCATTTTGAAATATTTCTAGCAGTATTAGGGTTAAATATATAATAGATTGAAAGTAATAAGTATAAATTTTCCTTTGTGGTTTATGGAACTTTACTTTTTTCAAACAGTTGTGTTGTAAGTTTTTTGAATTGTTTCAAGTGATTACAATAATAGGAATTTTTAGTTTAATTATCCTACATCTTCCATTATTTTCTCTCATCTCTTATTACTGATTATTTTTATTTATTTCAAAGAAATGGCTTTTTGTATTTCAGAGACTCTAGTCAATATTGTTCTATTTCTACTGTTGAAATTTAAGCCACAAAGTAGTTTAGTTAGGACTTAGGACTGTCTTTGCTAGCACTAACACAATATTTTTTGTTATTAATTCCAGATGCCTTTTTTTCTATTCTAAATATAAAAATAATAATTTATTTAGAAGAAATATAAATATCAGAGAAAATCCATTGATAAAAGCCTACCTCTGAAATATATGCTAACATGTTAAAACACATCTGAAAATACCCAAATCAACAAACACTTGGATAAATCATTTTTCTTCTTCCTTTACTAAACATGTTGTGAAAAGTCTTGAAAATATGCTGAACGTTTTTCAGTTTCTACTTTTTAAATTTGTGTGGTAAAGAAAAGATGTGATTTATTGTTTATAAATTATTATAGTGATGTAGTATTTGAGACTCAGCATTTATAGACTTTCAATGCTTTCATAATGAAATATATTCATCATTTAGCATTATACACATTAAGTAAGGGGTAATTGAGTTTTTTTCTTAACTTTCCAAGAGCAAAGGACATTATTTAATATGATAATGAAGTCTTCAAAATAGATTTCACACAGTTAAGTATGTGTATAGGTTGAGATAACATTCCAGTTTCATTTCAAGTTTTAAGTATCTTAGAAAAGAACTATTAATTTCATACGATCTCATAAAATTACACTTCTTGTGAAAAGCTCTTTTTCTTTTTTGGTTAAATAATTTCTAAAAAATGTTTTAAAACATTTAACCCTAAGTTTGCTTCGTATGTATCAGCACATTGATTCCTAACACTTTTTAAAATTTCTTATTACATTTTCATAATACAATTCTAACATGTCTTTTACTGAATACCAAAGTAACTGGAAGGACATTCAAGAAATAAGGCTAAATATGTTAGTCAAAAGCATTCTTTCTGGAATCACAATTAATTTATCTGCTTTTCTCTTCATTGATATCGCCCAAATCTGTAACTGCTTTTTAGGTCAAAGGAGATGGTTCTCATAAACCCTGTGCAGGTTGCGGTAATATTTTTAGTTGGAGATTTTAGAGTCACATACTGGTTGTTTGAACCTTTCAACTCTGGACTCTCTGAGGAGGTTCAATGTTTCTTGTTATCCCACCTAAAATGAAAATAACAACTGAATGGTAATTTCCATGTTATTATAAAAAGTTCTGGTAAGATATTCCCCTTGTTTGGACCAAGAAAAGTTAACAAAAAAGATAGAGACCAAATGAACTTGTATAAATGAGAGAAAAGTAAATATATAATAACTAGGTTGAATAATAATCAGAAATGGCTAGGAGAAGAGATGTTTTTCCTGAATAAGTTAAAGAATGAGAAAATAGGCATCTTGTTACCAACCTAGTTATTTTTGATATTTAGAAGTCTAGTCTACAATTCTTAGAATTTTCTACTGGTCACAATAAGAATTATATCCTCAGCTTGAGAAATGCTGAGGCCTGTGTCGTATCTCCTTGGAGGAAGTAAGCAATTAAACAGTGTATTAGAGGTGGAAATAGATGCAGAGCTGTTCAAAATTTTGCTGGCAGGAGGAGAACTTGTTATACTGACAAAATAATAAAACGTAAAGTATAACACAGATAATATAATACTAGAATATTTCAGAACCACTTTGGCTACATTTTAATGGCAAATATGTGAAGGGTACCTTACATTGAATCAAGTACCAAAAGGAATTATTTCTTCATCTTGTTTCTGCACCATTTCACTCTTTTAGACTAAACAATGTTGCCTTAGCAACTGAAGAAAAATATATGTTGAATACATATGTTATTTATCCTGCATCATTTCAAAATACAATTTGGTTGTGCTGGCATGCAAAGTGATCCTTAATTTAATGAATACACACAGTTTTCACAGACTTGCTATAAAAAGATCTATTTAAATTAGCTTTCAAGATTCTAGATTGTTAGGTGTGGAAAATAAATATTCACTGTTAACAGAATATATTAACATAATAACTGCCTGATTAAAATTTAGATGTTTATATAATGAAATCTGACCCACAAAGATAGAAAAACAACACTTACTTCCCACATCCAGCCAACAATATCAATAAAACATTTAGGGAGATATATTAGGATATATTTAGTTACTTTAATTATGTATCAAACTTCATGCCATGTACTTCAGTGACCCAATTAATATAATAGCTCTGTTCTTTAAAGCTAAGTAGACCTAATCATGTAAAGTCAATTTAAAATTAAGGTGCACTTCACTCTAAGTGAATCTGATTATAAGAAAACTTGATCTAATCTAATATGTTTATCTTACAGGGGAGAGAGGGAGAAGCAGAACAGTGTGCCAGGTATTACATCGAGAGCTTTACCTAAATGAATTCATTGCCTAAATATCTCTGGAGATGTGAATTATACATATGTTACCTGCCACTTTAAAGAAAGGAAAGAGAGACTCAAAGAAATAACATAATTTTCTCAAGATTATGACTCTATATATGGAATCGCTTGTTATTTAACCCTGAGGCCTCTGCCTCATCTTCACTGTTTCCAGCATATTGTGCTCTCTTCTTGTATCTATTTTGATAAGCTTTGTCTTTTAGATGAATCTAGTTCATTTACATCAATTGTAATTTCAGATATATTTTATTTTAAATATATTACTCTACTTTTTGTTTTCTATTTGTTTCACTTGTTTGATATTTCTCCTCTTTTCTTGACTTAATTTCTTTGGTCTTTTTATTATTCTAGTCTTTTGCCTTCATTAACCTTAGAAGTTCTTTACACTTTTTACTATTTCCTTAGTTATTACTTTAGAAATTGCAACATTCTTTCTTTAGTTATCAAAGTTTAATATATTTTGTTATTTTGTTCCACTTTCAGAAAATATATCTGTTCGTATTGTTTGTTACTTCTGAAGTTTCTCAATCAAGGTGTCTTGTTTCCTCATAGGCCTGACTATATTTTATTGTGTGCCAGACATTGTATTTGAAAAATTATTTATTAAAAACCTTAAGGCCTAGGGTGGTGCTATCTTTCTCCAAAGATATAATTTAGATACCTTTTCTCTGGAATTGTATTTTTTTAATAGGGTAAAAAATAAGTACAAAACAACTGGCCAACTTCAGAAAATACTACTTAAAACAGATTCTGGTACTGAAATGTATGTGAACATTTTAAAATATGGTTTTATAAGCAAGCTAGTTAGAAGAAAGAGTTTGAAGGTGATTAATAGATACACTAATTGGCCATGAGGATTTTGGATTTTATTCTCAAAAATGGAAAACCTTGACAAATTTTAAGCAGCAGTGATAAGAACTAATATATATTTAAAAATGAAAAATTACTGTCTTCTATGGGGGAGATTCATGGCAGGGGGAAATGAAGGAGGCAAGATTGAATGATGGAGATGAGTTAGATTTACAGAAGTCCCAGTGAGAGTGGATAGTGGTCTAGACTAGGCAGTGGCAGTGGCTATGGATAAGAGTGAACATATTTTAGATGTCTTCTTCTTTTTTTTTTTTTATGAAGAAATACATTAGGGCATTTCATTTTTTTTTTTTTTCATGCTTCTCCTTGAAATACTTTCTCCATTCCTGAATGGTAATATTTTTCGTACTCTTCAACACCTTTTAAATTCATTTCCAAATCTCAAAAGCTGAGGTAGTTAATTACTTCTCATTCTGAATACACACAGCTTTTTTTCAATACAGCATATAGCACTTTCTGTGCAGTTTTTTTTCTCTTATTATATTTGTGTTCTTCACTATGAAGAAGCTACTTGAGGATATTGTTCATAGCTTCATAGTTTCAATCAGTGCTGTTTGGCAAAATGGCTAGTGCAAAATTAGGTGCTCAGTAAATGTCCTTTAAATGAGAACTTGTTTGTGTTTTTGTAACTATTTTACTATTTTGACTGCCCTCCCTTTTAATAGTTTATTTATGGGGCTTATCTCTTCTTGGAAGAATGGAATATTTTACATAAGCAGTGCATTGCAAATTTATATTTAGAAACATGCTTGCTTATGTTACATTTTTATTAAAAAGTGAATAATGAAATAGATATATCGAAATAGATAAATCAAAAGTGAACATTAAAGGAGGGGAGAAAATGGCATAGATGATAGTAGCTTTGTTCATTTGCTCTTCTGACCACATCTGCTCTTCCATCAAAGTTGTGATGGAAACATGGAGCAAACAGCAAGCTGAGTTGCCTGGGGTCTAGATGAACACAAGCCTTATAACTAGGAAGAGAAATAAGAAATCAAGAGGTAGGAGGGAGCAAAGACGCAAGGCTGCCTGGTCTGGGAGGCTGAGTGGGACAGAGGCTATGGCAGCTGCAGACACCTCTTAAAAGAGCCACATACGTGACCAGAATGGACTTGTTTGCTCTGAGCATCAGCATCCAGTCGGCTGCTTGGGAGGTGGGGGGTGGGTTTTGAGGGGCTGCTTACTAGAGACTCTCTTCAGATTAAAAGACACACACAGACTAAAAAGAAGGGGATGGAAAAATATATTGTCTTGATGGTCCTAGAGGGTATTGCACTGAATGAATTAATTCAGATAGAGAACCATAAATACCACATAATTTCACATACCTGTGTAATCTAAAGAACAAAATAAAGTTTTTAGGAACTATGTGAGTATGGTCCACCAGTTGATGATATTTAGATCTGTTCTTCTATATAGGTTTATTGTATGTTTATAGGGCTGAGGAAATTCCCAGTGACTGGCACCCACTACTTTGTAACTGGATCAAGGGAATGATTTTAATTGCTTTCAATTGTGTTTGAAAACATTTAAATTTGAAGGCTTATTAACATTTTGTGCCTTTATTCTGACTTTGCTATACTTATGAAACATTTTAAAGTCAAAATCAGAATTTATCTTCTGAAAGAGCTCACCTTCCTTGTAATTAGTGTGATGTTTTGCTATTTTTATTTTAAAACATTGTTACTAGTTAAAATTGTCAAGACTATAATTATTTTGTCTTTAGGTAGTGATGCAATGATCAGTCTCCTCTGATAACTCTTACCGATATTGACTTTCCCACATTCAGAGTACAAGTTTTTAGATATCAGCAGACATCACTATCATAAACCAACTCTTGTCAGACTCTATCTGGGGGTTGGGTTAGGATATCCAGGAGACCTTTAGTGTAGAAACAGATTACTCTGTGAAAGCAGATTGCTAAACCAAGTCCTGGCTATAAAAAATTAATTATGTAAGATTGACTATAATTTATATAAGGAAAATTTAATTATAGTTAACGTTATATTTTCTGATGGGCATATTATGAAATGATTTTATTTCTCCTTGGCTTATTTCTAATCCTCAGTTTAACAGGCCACACCTACACAAACTGAAATGAAAGTCTCTTTGAATGGTGTCTTGTCCCAACCAGCTATAAATACAGCCTTTATGTGTTATTCAATGATTGAAAATATAGGATCTCTTGCATAATACTTTTTTATTTCAAATAAGACAAATAAATTATATCTTACAATGAACAAATGTTTACCTTTTTTTCTTTTTTCACTCTAGGACAGAAAATGCTTTGAATTTGTAGAAACCTGGTTTGTTTCATACCCGTGAAAGTAACTTTTGATGATGCATATTTTATAAAGCATTCAATTCACCCTCTTTGGATTTCTATAAAATCTGCAAAAATGTAACTTTGTTCCAGTTTTTTTTTTTTTTGTAGCTGGCATTATATCTTAGTCTATTTTTTTTCTTTTTTTCTTTCTTTTTTTTTTTAGAATTAGACTAACTCAGGTGGCAAGTTTTATATGAGGTGACAGTTTGGCTTCAGTCTTATTCATAACTTTGATCTTGCATTCTTCCTTTTAAAATAGTATACTTCATTTGGAATCTGACTCAAGTATTCTACAGACCATTTTTCTTTGATTTCAATTTCAGATTTCATTTTTTGGGGGAGGATATAAGGTAGTTTTAAACCTAATTTAGTTTTTATTTATTTCATCCATCAAAGAAGCAAGTCAGTTTTTGTTGTTTTGTTTTGTTTTGTTCAGTTTCTGGTGGAAATGAGTCAGTATTTTCTGTTAAGAACAAGTCGGCATTATTGATCAATTTACTTTTATACACATATAATTAAAGCTGGAAGAATAATACTGTGAATAGGAAAAAATTTGAATTGTCATAATTTTATAAGAACAATTATCTACCTTATATTGAATAATGTTGGATTTGATTTTTAAAGTTGAAATGCTAAATATCGAATGATTCAGACAGTATGAAACTCAGCAGATTAAAAATGCCTGGCATGGAAAATATGTCAAATAATAATTAGTTATTATTTATTTCAATTCTCTTCTGTTCTGAAGTATTCTTTTCATAATCTCCTAGTCACAATATATTTCGACCATAACCTTATTTTTATTGAATGCCATTTTTGACCCTTTTACAGTTAATGTGAGAACGTTTGTGGCTACAGTGTTTACACTGAGATAACTCTCCATACCTAAGCTTACCCCCAAAGTTTGCCATAGAATATCTCACTTTTATTATTATTTTTGCATCTCTCTAGTACATTGATAGTCTTTGAAAACAAATGACATCATTTTATTTATAGCATTCTGTTTTTAATAGTTTGATTCCCAAAAAGCCAAGTCCTAGAAAATGTAGCATTCCTACACATGATATTAAGTTAATGCTGACAGCAAGCTGTGCTTTTTTTTTTTTTTTTTTCTAATTGGGAAAAGGGTCAAAGATGTCTCGGGAATGATTTACATTTGAAAGTTTTTACCAAGACGACTTAAACCCATGGTCAACTTTCACACTGGAAGAGGTAATTTAGTGGTAAACGTATTTACTCTGACTTTGGTCAACTTTAGACTAGGGTAGGGGCTTAACTCCACCCACTAAACCTTACTTTCTGGATTCTTCCTTTGGGATGGAGGTCAAACTGACACACTTCTGGTTTCCCTAGTTTATTTCTGAACCTTAGATGTGTACCTTGTTGTTTTGGCTCTTAGAAGTTTTGTTAAACAAAAGCTTTGATACCAAAAATTGTCCTGAAAGAAATAATTTATTGAGCCATAGAGTAAGAATCAAGTTCTGGGGCATGCAGTCTAAACCACTAGCTACAGGGCTAAAAGGAGAACAGAACCATGTCTAGTGCCCTGGAATTGGCATGGCTCTTGTATACAATGAGTTTGGTAAATAAAGATGTAAGTTGCTTTGAAAGAATTTATATCAGGTGGTGGGGAGAAGGTGAAGTAGGAAAAGGTTTGAGATAGGCAAATAGTCTGTATGGAAGAAGGATTTGATTCTTCTGGGTTGGTTGTGGGCAACAGTTCTGAACGTTCGTGCATAGGCAGGAAGAAATGGTGTCTGGTGGTTAGCTGTTCTTTCAAAATAATTGCTGAAATAGCTACCTAGAGTTGATTTAAATTTTTAGCATTCATTCAGGAATGTGAGCAGTGTTTTTATAAAATTCAGTGTATTGGGGGGTAACACTGGTTAATATCATTATATAACAACAATCTTAAAAATTCTCTGATATTTAAATTGCAGTCTTCCATGACGTTGGGTCTGGTTTCTGGAAACCTTTCATTTTCTTTCTGTGCTTCCATCTTAGCTTGGTTGTCCATAGTATTTAATGGATTGTTTCTTTGTCTGAACATTTGAGGTAGTGAACTCCTTTCTTGTTCAGATATTTTTTTCGCATTCAACTATTCAGCAGATTGATAGGTATGGTATTTTCTTATATAGATGGTGTTATAGCACAAGTTTATGTTTTCTCTTATGTTTTCTGGAGTATTTGCCCCTCTGGGATCTCTGAGAAGAGGCATTGTTTCAGTTAAAGAAAACACCATTTACCTACTGGGACTGTAGGTGTCCCCTCTGTGACTAGCTCACTTCAGGTATGTGGTATCACCACTGTGGTAGGGGTACATGATAGGTGGTAGGGAGTCAGTCTGTGAGCTTTCAGCGCTACCACATTTTTACTAATGGCCACTAGCCAACTGTTTTTCTCTTAACTTTTTAAAAATTAAGTTTATTGGGGTAACAGTTAATACAATTACATAATTTTCGGGTGTACATTATAATTTGACATTCTATTGTGTGTTTACCACCAATAGTTCAGTTTCCTTCAGCTACCATATATTTGATCCACTTCACCCTCCCCCTGCTCCCCTATATTTGACCTCATTTACGCTGTCTACCTACCCCCTCATCCCCAGTACTCTACCCTCTGGTAACAACAAGTCTGTAGTCCATGTCCATGAGTTTCTGTTTGTTTGTCTGGTTCCTTTGTTACTTTTAGGTTTATATCCCACACATAAGCGATATCATGTGATTTTCAACTTTTTCAGTCTAGCTTATTTTACTTAGCATGATTACCTTGAGGTCTATCCATGTTGTCACAAATAGCAGTATTTCATCTCTTCTTACAGTTGAGTAATATTCCATGGTATATATGTACCTCAGCTTCTTTATCTAATCATTTATTGTAGCACACTTTGGTTGCTTCCATGTCCTGGTCACAATAATGCTACTATGAAAATCAGTGTACAAATATCTTTTTGAATATGGATTTTCAAGTCTTTGGGGTAAATACCCAGTAGTGGGATTGCTGGATCATATGGGAGATCAATTTTTAGTTTTTTAAGGAACCTCCATACTGTTTTCCATAGTGGCTGTACCAATTTGCAGTCGTACCAGCAGTGTCTGAAGGTTCCTTTTTCTCTGTATCCTCTCCAACTATTGTTATTCTTTGTCCTGTTGATTATAGCTTTTCTAACAGGCGTGAGATGGTGACTCATTGTAGTTTTGATTTGCATTTCCCTAATAGCTAGTGATGTGGATCATTTTTTCATATATTTGTTGGCCATTTGTATGTCCGCTAGTGAGAAGTATCTGTTCAGGTCCTCTGCCCATTTTTTGATTGGATCATTTGTTTTTTGTTATTATTGAGTCATATGAGTTCTTTGTATATTTTGGATATTAGGCCCTTATTGAATGCATTGCTTGCAAATATATTCTCCCATTCAGATTATTATCTCTTTACATTGTTGACGGTTTCTTTTGCTGAACAAAAGCTTTTTAGTTTGATGTAGTTCCATTCATTTATTTTAGCTTTTACTTCCCTTTCTTTTGAGGTCAAATTCATAAAATCCTCTTTAAGTCCAAGGTCCTTGAGTTCAGTTCCTATGTTTTCTTCTACGCATTTTATTGTTTCAGGCCTTATATTTACGTCCTTAATTCATTCTGAGTTAATTCTGGTCTGTGGTTATAGACAATAGTCTAGTTTCATTCTTTTGCAGATGGCTTTCAAGTTTTCTCAGCTCCATTTATTGAAGAGGCTTTTCTTTCTCCATTGTATGTTTTTGGCGCTTTTTTTGTCAAAAATTATTTGCCCATATAAATATGGGTTTACTTCTGGATTCTTGATTCTGTTCCACCAGTCCATATGTCTGTTTTTCTGCCAGTACCATGCTGTATTGACGCTTTGTAGTATAATTTGAAGTAAGTAAGAGTGATGACTCCAGGCTCATTCTTTTTTCTCAGGATGGCTTTGGCAATTTGGGTTCTTTTATGCTTCCATACAAATCTGATGATTTTTTTGTTCTATTTCTTTAAAAAATGCCGATGGGATTTTGATGGGGATTGCATTAAATCTGTAGAATGTTTTAGGTAATAAGGTCATTTTAACTATGTTGATTCTTCCAATCCAAGAACATGGAATACATTTCTATTACTTGTATCTTCTTTGATTTCTTTTAATAGGGTCTTATAGTTTTCATTAGATAGGTCCTTCATATATTTTATTAGATTTATTCCTAGGTATTTTATTCTTTTTGTTGCAATTGAAAAAGGAATTATTTTTTACAATTCTTTTTCTGACAATTCATTATTAGAGTATTAGAATGCTATGGATTTTTAAACATTGATTTTGTAACCAGAGATTTCACTGTATTTGCTTATCGTTTCTAGTAGTGTTCTTGTGGAGTTTTTTAGGGTTTTTATATAGAGAGAATCACGTCATCCGCAAATAGTGACAGTTTGAATTCTTCGTTTCTTATTTGGATACTTTTTATATCTTTCTCTTGTTTGATTGTACTCGCTAGGACTTCCAATGTTATATTGAATAACAGTGGTGATAGTGGACAGCTTTGCCTTGTTCCTGATCTTAGAGAGAAGGTTTTTAGTTTTTCATCATTAAGTATAATGTTGGCTGAGGGTTTGTCATATATGGCCTTTATTATATTAAGGTACTTTCCTTCTAAACTGATTTTGTTAAGTGTTTCATCATAAATGGATGCTGTATCCTGTTGAAGGCTTTTTCTGCATCTGTTAATATGATCAAATGATTCTTATTTTTTAATTTTTTTATGTGATGTATCACATTAATCAATTTGCGTATGTTGAACCATCTGTTTCTTTGGGATGAAGCCCACTTATTTGTGGTATATAATCTTTTTAATATGTTGCTGTATTCAGTTCACTAGTATCTTATTTAGGATTTTTGCATCTGTATTCATGAGAGATATTGGTCTGTAGTTTTCTTTTTGTGTGTTATCTTTACCAGATTTTGGTATCAGAGTAATACTGGCCTCATAATGTAAGTTGGGAAGTATTGCCTCCCCTTCTATTTTTTTGGAAGAGTTTGAGGAGTAAAGGAATTAGATCTTCTTTGGTAGAATTCACTGGTGAAGCCGTCTGGCCATGGACTTTTACTTTCTGGTAGGTTTTTGATAATTGTCTCAATTTCCATACTGCTGATCAATCTATTAAGATTTTTCAGTTTTTCTTGATTCAGTCTAGGAAGATTGTAGTTTTCTAAGTACTGGTCCATTTCTTCTGGGTTATTAAATTTGGTTTTATATACTTTTGGATAGTATTCTTGCATGATCCTTTGTATTTCCTGTGATGTCGGTCGTAATTTCCTCTCTTTCATTACTGATTTTGTTTATTTGTACTCTTTCATTTTTTTTCTTTAGTAAGTCTAGCCAGGGGCTTTTCAATTTTGTTAATATTCTCAAAAAAACAGCTCATTGTTGCATTTATTTTTTTCTATTTTTTTATTTCATTAATTTCTGCTCTAATTTTGATTATTTCTTTTCTTCTGCTAATGTTAGGCTTCATTTGTATGTCTTTTTCTAGTTTTTTAGATAAAGTATTAGGTTGTTTATTTAGGCTTGTTCTTGTTTTTGAAGATAGTCCTGTAATGATATGAACTTTCCTCTTATTACCACTTTTGTCATGTCCCAAAAGTTTTGATATGTTGTACTATCCTTATCATTTGTTTCTATGTATTTCTTGAGCTCTCTTTTTATTTCTACTCCTACCTAGTTATTCATCAGTAGCATGTCATTTAATCTCCAAGTATTTCTGGTTCTTCTCACTTTCTTTTCACAGTTGATCTTTAATTCCAAAGCATTATGATCAGAGAATATGGTTGGTATGACTTTAACCCTCTTATATTTGTTGAGGCTATCTCTCTTTCCCAGTATGTGGTTGATTCTTGAGAATGTTCCATGTGCACTAGAGAAGAATATAAGCAGCTGTTTTGGGATGGAAGGCTCTGTAAATGTCAATTATGTCCAATTGGTCTAATGTGTCATTTAAGGATGTTATTTCCTTATTGATTTTCTGTTTGGATGATCTGTCCATATCTGACAGTGGGTTATATAGGACCCCTACTATGACAGTGTTTTGGTCTGTTTCTCCCTTTAGTTCTGTTAGTGTTTTACATACATCAGGGCTCCCTTATTGGGAGCGTAGATATTAATAAGTGTTATGTCTTGGTGCATGATTCCCTTTATCATCATGAAGTGTCCCTCAGTATCTTTCTTTACCTTTTTTATTCTGAAGTCTATTTCATCTGATATTAATACTACTACTCTCATTTTTCTCTGAATTTCATTTGCTTGAAATATTATTTTCTACCCTTTCACTTTGAGTCTATATTTGTCTTTGGAGCTGAGATGTGTCTCCTGGAGGAAGCATATGGTTGGGTTTTGTTTTTTGATCCATTCTGAAATTTTGTGACTTTTTTTTGGTGAGTTCGGAACATTTACATTTAGGGTGATTATTGAAATATCTGGTCTTTTTATAGCCATTTTATCTTTTGCTTTCTGGTAGCTTGGTATTTCCATTGCTTTCCTGTCCTTGTGTTTTTGTTTCCTTTACTTTGGTTGGCTTTTGTGGATTTTCCCTTTGGTTTTTCTTATTTTATGTTATATACTTCAGTTTTGAATCTTTTGTGTGTTGTTACCATTAGGAATATGTAAAGGATAGTTCTATATTTATACAGCTGTCAATTTTTTTCTGCATGTGCCTTGTCTCCTTTCCCCTTTGCAAATTTGGATCTTTGAATCCTCTTCTGTCATTATTATCTCAATTTATCTCTATGTATGCTGAATATTCATTACTATCTTGCTATAGCAATTCTCTCTTATTATTTAAGCTTGTAATGCCCTGTTTTAATAAGGGTTGCAATCCTCTACTTCTGTTTGCTAGATTATCACTTTACTCCTAATTATGTATTTTTTTGTTGTTGTTATTTTATTTTAGGTGAGCTGACCCCTTCAGTATTTCCTATAGTACAGACCTCATAGTGGAGAATTCCCTCAATTTCTGTATGTCTAGAAAAGTCTTGATTTCTCCTTCATATCCAAAGAAGAGCTTAGCTGGATACATTATTCTGGGCTGGTAGTTCCTTTCACTTAATAGTTTAAATATTTGATTCCATTTCTTTCTGGCTTGTTTGCACTGAGAAGTTGGACAATAATATAATGGGTTTTCCTTTATAAGTTATTGTTTTCTTCTCCCTGGCTGTCATGAGAATTCTGTCTTTGGCATTGATTTTTGATAATTTGAATGCAACGTGTCTTGGTTAAGACCTTTTTGGGTTGAGATAATGGGTGTTCTGTTGACTTCTGAATTTTAAGCTCTAGCTCATTCCTTAAATTTAGGAAATTCTCATCCGCTATTTATTGAAAATGCTTTCTAGTCCCTGCTTTTTTTCTTCACCTTTGAGAGTGCCCATTATTCTTATATTTCCTCTCCTGATGGTATCAGTTCTTGAATTTCTCTCTCCGTATTTTTCTTTCTTCGGGTTATTTCTTCTTCCATCTGCTTTAATTCGAGATTTCTATCTTTGATATCATTGATCCTTTCCTCCATTTGGTTGACTCTATTTCCCATGCTTGCTTTTTCATTTTTCATGTCTTGCAGTCTTTATCTTCAGACATTCTATTTGTTTTTTTCATTTTTTTGTTGTTGTTTTTTTAGGGTTTCCTAAATAACTCATTCTGCTCATCTAGTAGTTTTTCAATTCCTGAAATTGTTGATATGATTTGTTTCAGAACTCAGTGTTTTCAGAAGTACTATTCTAAATTCTCTGTCATTTAAGTTTATATTTTTATGTCTGTAAGCTTATTTTCTGGAGATTTTTCTCTTCTTTCTGAGAGGATTTGTGACCTTGTTTGATCATAGCTTTTAATGGACTCTTTCTCTGCCTGGGCATTAATGGAAATGTATTCTGTTTTTCTTTTTTTTTTTTTTTTTTCCCAGAATGAAGATTTATTATATAAAGTTCTCTCTTTAGCCTGCTGCAAGAGGGTGCTTTTCTTTTGGTTTCCAGTAGGTGGCATCTAAGCCTCTTGGATCCCTGCTTTATATAAAGCCTTAATAATGCCTTTTTATTTGCTTATAGATATTTAATCACAATCACTACCCTCAGTTTCAGTCCCTTTCAGTTGCATTTGCTCAGATTACCCTGGGTTCTGTGGTGTTTAGTCTCAGAGGGTATGGGGGAGAGGCCCTCTAGATTGGGATCTGGGGGCTGCAGCTCAGCCTCAGTTTTGCAACCATAACTGGTAAAATTCAACTTTTTTTTTTTTTTCTGCTATCTTGCTTCTCCACTTTCTGCCCGGATGACTGAGCCCTGCTGTTGTGGAGACGGTTAGGAAGAAGAGTAGGAGTCTGGAAATGCTTTTACTAACATGGATAAAGGAGAGGGGATGAATGGCAATGCTAGCATCCCCCACTCCTATCTCCATGGTTTTTTATTAAGTTCTACAATAATGCTGGCTTTGTAGTTAAGCAATTGTTACTCTAAGGTCAGTAGATATTAGCTGGATATAAACTACAGCTAGCTTCCGGATCCGGTCTCAAAGCCACCTCTGTGTTCTCAGCTATCTCCTAAGTATCTTTTCTAGTTCTTGTCACTGTGTTATCCTTGTCCCTAGAGCAAGACGTCCCAGAATAGGTCAGGCGTGTGCGCCCTCCCTGCAATGTGTCCTTGTGTAAGTCCACATGTGCTTCTGATGACAGTGTTGCTCCAAGCACTAGACATCCCACCAGAACTGCAGGTGTTTCTCACAACATATCCCCCTTTTCTTTGTGCTGAATTTTATTCAGCATCACTGAGAATACAGCGGCCTGAGTCTTTCTTAGTCTTTGGCTTCCTGAGAATCTCTTCCAGACAAAGCAAAGAAAAACAAGTAACAAACAAATTACAATCCAAGAAATGATAGATGAGTTCAATAACACATGAATTAGTGGAATAGAATGCAAGTCTTCAATACTATTGACCATGCTTTGTAGTACTGCGATCCCCTGTAATTCAGGAAGATGTTTTTGAAAAGTGTCAGTAATATGTGTTTGAAAATCTGCAATTAAACCTGAAGCGTTACCATACTCTAAAATATGCTGTCTTACTTTATCCCATTCAAACATATTTTCATTATACAATACGGGAGTTATACAAAAAGAAGTAGTATTCCAATCACATTTAAGTTGCACACGTTTCTGCAAACTAACAATTTGATCTCCTAACAATATAACTGCTTGCTGTAAATCTGCTACTTGACTTTGCAATACAGAGTCAATTTGTCTTTGAGAAGTCCATAACTGTTGAGCATCCCAATGCTAGGTTCTAACATAATCAGCAGTCTGTACAGATTCATGCAGAGCCACTCCAACTGTGGTAGCAGCAGCAGTTAACAGTGATGATACCCTTAACAGCCATGATCAGCATGCCAAGGAATCTTTTAGCTCTTCTTTTAACATGGTCCATCAGTTGCTGCAATATCATAGTGGCAGGAAGTCCTGCCAGGGTTGAGACAATCTAACCGGCATCCATACTCTAGTTCTAGCTCTAAGAATATATAAGCTTTCATATGACTTGTTAAAAGGAATAGAAGAGTTAATACAAGTGTAAAAAGAACAATATTTACATGAAACATAACCTAAAGTTTCATTCTACCCCACCTTGCCCTTCATAATGATATAGAGGAGCCGGACACAGGCTCGAGCAAAGTGAGTATCATTCTGATGAAAGGTGATATGAGAAAAACTCCCAGATTGAACTATGTAACCATTCTGGGCATGCATGGGAAATAAAGCAGCTCCTAACTTCCAAATATGATTCTGTATCCCGTGATGGGGTAGTTAAGGAGATGGGGGGGCGGGGGGAGGGACCCTCCATCATGCCAGATGATTGTGTTATTACTAGTTCCGTCTGAAAAAAACACTTACTGAACCATTCTCTATCTTTCGGTGCCACCACAAATTTACTTTTCCTCCCTTTGCTCGGGCGGAGCCAGAAGGACTCCAATCAATTTCTCTTCCATAAGAAGTATTAACTAAAACCCGAGCTTGTTCAGCTCGATACTGAGTCCACTGAACCCAATGTTCAAGCGTCTGAACTTTCAGAGTGGCACACCACAGCAAATCTGGTGGAGAGGTGTCATCCATAGGTTCTGTAACATTTTTAAATCCTACCATACTTAACAAAAATAAGTGACCTACTTCAGCATTCTTTTCAGAAGTCTGCAAAATAGTCAACCACGCTTGAGCACCTAGCTGTAAACAGTGCTCTCCAGCTCCCATGCAAATTGGCATCCCTTCTGTTCCCACTGTATAGTTCTCAATCACTCTCCCTTATTCTTCAGGCTTGAGAGGCCCTCTAGTATCATAAGGTCTAGGCATCCAGTTAGAATCATTAACATAAACTACCACGAAAGCATCTTCCCATCCCACTGCCTTATTTAAAGGAGGACTGGGCACATACACCCAATATGAATAATTTCCTGTCTCAGCTTGTACCCCACTTACCTGTGCTATAATCAGGGCTGTCATTGCAAGGAATAGAGAAATTGGAGTTATCTCCTGACCCGACTCAGTGACAACCCGCCGCTTCTCTCTGCTCCCAGAGCCTGACATTCTTGGCTGGGACCCAAAGCTTCTCTGTTCCTGTAGAGATAGAAGCAAAACCTCGGCCCCATTTCAGTACCTCAGCAGGCACCCAATCCCCTGTTAGATCCTTGTAGTATACTGGCTGCTGCAAAGGCTCACTGGCCTGTTTCACCCAGTGCTGATGAGCTGCTGTTCTACCTTGTTCATCTTGATTTAAAAAATTTAAAGTGTATAAAGCTCTATTAAGCCTTTGTCTCGGGGTATTCCATTTTCCCCCTTTTTGTTTTGTAAGCTTATCCTTCTTTGAAATGTTGCAGGAGACACCCTAAGGGTGTCTTCTGTGAACTCCGGTTTCCCGCCATCGCTTGCGCAGAGAACACAAAACAGACACTCAGACAAGGACAATTACTGGGGTGTAGGTGGGCCCAGAGAAGTTCACCACCTACCACTTAGACAAGACTAAAGACAATAAACAGAACCTGACAACAGGGCACAGGAAGCGGCATCCTGCAGCCTGGCCATGGTCCAGGAGAGATGACTGCGTCCAGTTTCTCTACGGACACCTGGTGACCAGTCAACAGACACAGGAACAGAAGGGTACCTTAAAAAGCACTGAATTTTGTAATTTAGTCGTTACTTTTCTCACCTCTAATACAAAATTATGTTATTTGCACTGTTAAACATGCTAAAATGTTCTAAGTTTTAGACTAATTAATCAATAAAAGAAACAGAAAATCATTAATAGTTTTTAAATTTCAAGTTAGAGGAATAAACTTTACCACACAATAATGAAACTTGAGCAATGCAAGTTTGTAACTACAGGAGTGTCTTTCAAAAATACAATATTCAAAATTCCTTTTCCACAAATGGTGTTAGTTCTCAAGGATTACTCAATGCAGTGGGCCCTTCTAAAATAGAGAATAAGTTAGTTAAAGCATATGTGGGGATACTGAGGGAAGGACAGAGCTAATTTATAATGCCTAATAATTTTTGGAAATCATTAAGAGTTTTGAGAACATCCTGTCTAATTTCTATCTTTTGAAGAGTAATGTTCTATTGCAAAATTTTATACCCTATATATTGATAAGGAACAGAATCTTGTCTTTTCTCCAGAGCTATCTTGAGCCCATACTTTTCCAGAGTAGTTTTTCCAAATGAAAACATATATTCTAATATTTCTTTATTTCATGCCCCCCCAAAATATCATCCATGTAGTGATACACAAGTCCCTGAGGGAACTTTTCCCTTACTTCTTGCAAAGGCATATTCACAAATGCTTGGCACATAATAGGACTATTAAGCATGCCTTGGCGTAACACTTTCCATTGATATCGCTGAGTAGGCTGAGCATTATTTAAAGTAAGAATAGTGAACACAAACTTTTTTCTATCCTGAGGCTGTAAAGGAATAGTATAAAAACAATCTTTTAAATCTATAATCTTTAAAAACCAATTTCTGGGAATTAATGTGGGAATAGGGAGTCCTGATTGTAAAGCTCCCGTAGGCTGAATAACAGCATTAATTCTTCTTAGATCTGTTAACTGACTTCTTTTTTATAACAAATACTGGTGAATTCTATGGAGAAGAGGAGGGTTCAATATGATTACTGGCCAATTGTATGTCTACTAGTTGCTGTAACACTTCTAATTTTTCTTTTGTTAGAGGCCTGTTCCCTACCAGGGGGTTTTCTGTACACTACTTTTCCTTCTCCCTTATTCCCTCTCCTGCAGTCTTTTCGAAAGTGCCCTAGTTTTCCATATCATTTCATATGAGATAACATTTCATACGAGAACTTTGAAACCCTTTCTGTAAAGCTCCTGCTAACAAATTAGCTTGATGTGTCAAAGAGCCAACATCTTGACAAGCTTTAATATATTCTTCCAAAGGTGCCTCTTGGGCTTTCAGGGGCCTCAAAGCCTTTTGACACTCTGCATTTGCATTTTCATAAGCTAGAGATTCTAATAGTAACTCTTGGACTTCAGGAAGAGCCACCGCCCTAACAATGGCCACACGTAGCTAAGACAAAAAATCAGTGTAACTCTCCCCAGGACCCTGCATAATTTTAGTGAATGACTGAGGATGCTTACCAGGTGGCTCCGCTCAAGACCAAGCTCTTAACACTATTAATTTCACTTGTAACAAGGTTTCTTCAGTGGAATAACATTGTTGCTCAATGGTGGTAAAGTTCCCTGTACCTGTCAGCTCTTCAAGAGTAGCCCCTGGAGGCTTTCGTGCTACGTTTCTACGAGCCACCTGTTGGGCTTCCTCTCTCCACCAGGTTTTCATTTGCAAATAAGGACCTGGTTCTAACACAGTTTTTATAATAGCTTCCCAATCTGACACTAACAATTGTCATTCTGTGGCTATATTGTTTAAAAGACCTGTCACATAAGTGGACTGCATACCATATTGATTGATAGATTCCTTAAGTATCCTCAAAAATTTATGTTCCAATGGGGTATATTGTACATTGATGCCCCCTGAGGAAATTGAGCATTAGGGGGAAATGCCTGTTTCACTATAGGGAACCCCAGCAGCTGAGGAGTAGCTGTCTGTCTAGGAAGATTTCCTCAACTACTCTTCATCCATTATTTCCTTAGCCAAATCAGGTGAAAGGGGGAAAGTAAATGAAACAGGACCAGCAACTGAAGGCTCGGCCCTAAATAAATATTTACAGGTGTTGTAGAGGGCTTTCTAGGTTCTTGAAAATATCCTCTAGTTGGCCCTAATTGCAGCTGCTTTAACCTCTGCCAAAAGAACCTGATATCACTCTTTACTAGGAGGAATGCGGCCTGCACATTCCTCTTCAGATGAGAACTCAGTAGATTCCTCTCGCTCTATTTCTATAGGAGTTTTATAAACAGATTCAGGTTCTTCTTGGCATGTTGCCAAGTCAGTTGCAGCACCCTCAGAGTCAGATAGCAGAGGCTGTAAAGCCTGAGAAATTAAAGTGCATAAAGATTAAACAAAAACAGGGATAGGATCCCCCTGTTGATAAGCTCTTTACAAAACTCTTATAACTTGTTTCCACACTTTAGCATTTAATTGGGATTTTCCTTCTGGCTTGAACCAGTAGCACTGTTTACCTATATACAAAAACAATTCATGAAATTGACTTTTCTTCACATATACTAGTTCCCTATGATAAAACTATGCCGAAAGTATCACTTACTCTGAGTGAACCTGCCCCTTTCGGTTTCCAGTGTAATCTGGAAATGTGCTAAAAAAAAAAAAAAAAAAACAAAAAAAACAAACTATGCTAAAAAAAAAAAAAACTATGCCAAAAGTACCGCTTACTCTGAGTGGATATGCCCCTTTTGGTGCTAAAAAAAACTATGCCAAAGGTATCGCTTACCGTGAGCAGACTTACCCCTTCTGTTTCCAGTGTGCTCTGGAAATGTGCTACAAAACTACTATGCCGAAGGTATCGCTTACCGTGAACAGACTTACCCCTTCAGTTTCTAGCGTACTTCCGCACTCTCTTCTTCGTGCCCCACGTTGGGAATCAATTGTTGTGGAGATGGTTAGGAAGAAGAGTCGGAGTCTGGAAATGCTTTTACTAACATGGATAAGGGAGAGGGAATGAATGGCAATGCTAGCATCCCCCACCCCTGTCTCCATGGCTTTACATTAAGTTCTACAATAATGCTGGCTTTGTAGTTAAGCAATTGTTACTCTAAGGTCAGTAGATATTAACTGGATATAAACTACAGCTAGCTGCCGGATCCGGTCTCAAAGCCACCTCTGTGTTCTCAGCTATCTCCTAAGTATCTTTTCTAGTTCTTGTTACTGTGTTATCCTTATCTCTAGAGCAAGACGTCCCAGAATAGGTCGGGCATTTGCACCCTCCCTGCAATGTGTTCTTGAATGTAAGTCTACATCTGTTAGGTCAGGTGTGTGCGCCTTCTCTGCAATGTGTCCTTGTGTAAGTCCACATGTGCTGCTGATGACGGTGTTGCTCCAACCACTAGGCATCCCACCAGAACTGCAGGTGTTTCTCACAATACCCTGCCGCCAGACATTCGGAGCTCACAGCTTTCCCAGTCAGGGCTGTTCAGGAAATTCGCCGTTCCTTCTCTCCTCCCCCTCTTCTTATAGGTAGCTTCGATGGCTGTGAGAGGCAGCTTCTTTATTTCTCCCAGTCTACCACCTGACCCGGGGTTTTGACCTGTGGTAGGTCTTATGTACAGATCCCATGCTCAGACATGCTAGTGTGCATTTTGGGTGTTTTTCGTTGATTTTTAGACGTTCAGCTTATTATTTCAAGGGGAGAGATCTGGAGACATCTTTCTCTCTGCTATGTGTCCGAGACTTTCTGGCCAACTGTGTTTTGAGGTATCTCCACTGCTCCTATGGACTTTACCAGTATGAGTGTGGCAAAGGAGGCAAGTTAATGATTTGGGGGTCATCTCTCCTTTCAGCAATGGCTATCAGCACTACTGCCCTGTTTAAGGTGTCTCTGCTTTCTCTACTATGCTCTGCCATGATGGGATGGTAGGAAGGAAGATACCTTTTCCTGGGGAGACAGTACTTCTGTTGCTCATATGCTTCAGGTTGTAGTGTGAGGGTTATAGTTTGATTTCTCCATTGTTACTGAATTTGCTAGAGCTGCAGTGGGTGACAAGCTCCTTGTTTTTCATCCTGTTCTATTTTCCCTACTTATTTCAATATACCCACTTTTATGTGTACCAATGCTAGATTTTTCAGATGTGTTTGTATTGAGCCAGGGATCCTTTGCTGAGTTATAGTTTTCTGACTTGCAAATTTAAGGAGAGAAACAAAGAAGTTTTTTCATTCTGCCACAAAGCTGACATTCTTGTGAGGTCTTTTGTTAGGTTCAGTCCAAAGCTGCCAACTGATTAATTTCCCTTGTCTCTTTCTCTCACCCTCTAGCCTTATGTAATTTAATTTAGGAAAGAATTTTTTCTTTTCTCAGTTTACAGAGCATGTCAGCCTGATTACTTTCCTCTGAAGTATATAATTCAGGTGAATTCAACAATGGTGATTAACTTCTGACCCTTCTCCAAACCCCACTAGAAATTCTTACCATGGAGGAGTGGACCTAAATATTTCTAATAGAACTTACTTTTATTTACTATACTTTTACAGGTCAGTAAAAGTTAGTTATTAGAGATTAGTTTCTCCAATATCCTTCTCTCCTTTATCTTTAGCTAAAGCCTGTACTTAAGTTAAACTTTAAGTCACCTCTGAGAGTTACCTGTTTTTTCCTATATATGCATGAAGTAGATGTTTTAAATTTGTTTGTTTTTCTTTTGTTAACCTGTCTTTTGTTACAGAGTTCGCACATAAGAATTTAGAAGAGTAGAGGAAAAATAATTTTTCACCTAAAACTGGATACTATAGCCCAGTCAAGTAAAGACATAAGACTGATCATCGCAACAATCTTCTTGCCATATTTTGTATCACACTACATTAGTAGTACAAGTTCAATGCTGGGCCTACACCCTGTGGGTTACAGTTTCAATCAGTGGAACAAATCTGGAACAAAAACTTATTTGGTATTTATCATGTACTAGGTGTATGAAAGAAAAAAATTTTTTCCTTTACTCTTCTAAGCTCTTGGCCAAAACACGCCTGCAATAAAAGACAGATTAACAAGAGAAAAACAAGCAGAAGTGTAATAACATGTATATCTTATTTTACATGGAAGATACCGAGGAAAATGGAATAAAACACCCTGAAATAGCTCAAGCCACCACCTTAAATACCATCTCAGGCTAAAGACAAAAGAAAGATATTGAGGATGGAGGTAAGGGTCAGTTAATGGAAGATATCCAGAAAAACACAGTAAGTAAGTGTAAGTTGTCATTCTGACTTAAGTCTGTAACTTCTCTATTGATAAGAGTGTCTTGTGATTTAGAGTATCCTTCTCTTCCTGGTACAGAGAAGGAGACATTTACAAATGGAGATTTCCCTTATAAATGGGAATTTTCCTTAAAAAAGAGTAACTTTTACTCTGTTCAGAGGTACTCCTGTGTCTGTAGTTATTTTTTTTAAAGCATCTTAAAAACAATCTTTAGGCCAAAGAGACACATTTCAAGGTAGCATAGCTATCTTTCATAGGCATTTTAAAAAGTATATTACAACTAGTTAATTATTTAAGTAACACCTTTACATAAGTTTCTTTAGTTGCCTCATTTCACATACTGAAGCACAGAGAGGTTAATCAATTTTCCATAAAAGCAGAGCCAAGATTAAATCCAGAATCTGGCTGAAGAGTGAATGCACTTACCACTATGCCATTCTGTTCTTTGTGAGTCCAGATGAATTTCACTTTCTTTAGAAATAGAATTTCTCTTGAGGTCAAAGAAATATTAATTTCCTATTGTCACTAGTGGAGCAATCTGAAATCCATCATTACCCTGGTAGTACTGATGGGGTTTTTGGTTCTTTTCACTGATGCAGTCAAGAATTAAAGATCAATGAGATTGAGAAAAAGTGAGATTTATTAAAGGACATTTCAATAAAGAAATGAGTTTGCTTAAAGTACACTCCAAGGGAGGAGTGGGTTATGGCAAAGAGGGCTGTAACAGTGTAGAATTGAGGAAATAAACTTTATACTGTGACTGTGATGGGTGTTTATAAGGGTAGTGCTAAATAATTGGCACTTGAGGTCTTTTTTTTGACATTTGGCTATTATATAATTTTCTACTTACTATGCATGTGGTTACCCAGAATTCAGTCCATTATAATTAGATTCATAAACTTCTGGGCAAAGGCATGATATTGTACTGATGGTATAATGAGACTATGTCATGAGAAAGTTAGTGTAGGACTGGAGGTTTTCAAAAGGAAATAACGTGAACATGAACAGAAGGAATTATTGAAGGCCACCACTTCATCAAATGTGTCTGTACTGAGAGCATCATTCTTAGTGGCTAATTGCATTGGTAAAGCTAAGAAGCCCTTTATTATAGATGAAGATCCTGCCTGCTGGATTAAGCTGGCTGGTATTTTATTACTTTTTACTTTTTTGTTCCTCAGGCTGGAAGGCTAATCTATAACCATAGCATGGGTGTTTCAGGGAGGTCTTTGGGCAGGGACTTTATTCCACAGTCACTCATGTCTATTTATCTTCCTAACAATCATCCATCTTATGATGAAATTTAAAAATATTTTCTTAATTGTTAAACTCACATAGTACAGCATAGTGTTGGTTCAGTGTGGTACAATAGGGGCCGCAGCTCCCAGGCCATGTACAGGGCCTGTGAGGAACCCGGCCACACAGCAGGAGGTGAGTGGGAGTTGGGCGAACAAAGCTTCATCTGTATTGCAGCCACCCCTCAGTGCTAGTATCATTACCTCAGCTCCACCTCAAATCATTAGGCATTAGATTCTAATAGGAGTATGAACACCATTGCGAACTCCACACGTGAGGGATCTAGGTTGTGTGCTCCTTATGAGAATTGAATGCCTAATGATCTGAGGTGGAGCTGAGGCAATGATGTTAGCTCTGGGGAATGGCTACAAATATAGATTAACATTAACAGAGAGGTTTGACTGCATAGAGACCATAATAAATCAATTGCTTTCAGACTTATATCAAAACCTTATCAATGAGTGGCAAGTGACAATTAAGCTGCATCTGGTAGAGGGTTTTTAGTGGCAAGTGAGTTGATTTACTTCAATTGTACAGCTGCGGCTTGTGGCAGGCTTTAAGTCAGAATCTGACACTTATTTTAGTCTGTGTGTTGCCTGCCCATTATTTCATTTACCACTTCTATCTGCTCCACTTTCCTGCACTGTGTACTTGTCTCAGTTGAAGTTTTGGTAAGCTCACAAGCTAACCCTAGACAAAAAGAGTAAAAAACATCACTGAAGGGCATCTTTGAAAAGGGGGAAAGGCCCAATGATGAGACAGCCAAAGACTCTAAGATTGCCAAAAAGCTGTATTTAAAAGAAAATACCAAGTGCTCTACATAAGTTACAGGTTCATTGCTACAGGTGATTCACATTCTCTAATGTATAACATGTGACGACTGACTATCTGATGAAGCTAGGAAACCTTCAAGACTGCTTTACCACATGGAGACCAAGCACCCTGCAATAAAAGACAAGCCTTTGGAGGTTTTTAAAAGGAAATAATGTGAACATGAACAGAAGGAATTATTGAAGGCCACCACTTCATCAAATGTGTCTTTACTGAGAGCATCATTCTTAGTGGCTAATTGCATTGGTAAAGCTAAGAAGCCCTTTATTATAGATGAAGATCCTGCCTGCTGCTCAGGACATTTGTCATGAACTTTTAGGAGAGGCTTCAGTTCAAAAGGTAGCACGTGTTCCTCTCTTGGCTGACATCATAACTAGACAAACTGGGAAAATAGCAAAGGACATTGAGGCACAATCGTTAGAGAGGATCAACCATATTAAAGTATATGCCCTTTACTCATGTTTGCTCACACAGCTCTGTGAGGAGATGGACACAGAGCACACACATTTTCTCTTATATACAGAAGTGAGACGGCTTTCTACAGGTAGATCACTGGCCAGAGTTTTTGAGTTATGAGAGCCGCTCCAGAGATTTCTTTTAGAAAAACAGTCACCACTGTAGCACATTTCGGAAACTCAGAATGGGTCACAAAATTTGCTTACTTGTATGACATATTCAGCCTGCTTAACCAACTCAATCTGCCACTTCAGGGTAGAATGACAACTGTGTTCAAATCAGCTGCATTCAAAGCCAAACTGGAATTATGGGGGCAGCAAGTGAACATTGGGATTTTTGACATGTTCAAACATTAGTATAGATTTTGAAAGAGACTGAACCAGGGCCTTCTTTCTCCAAGCTGGTGCATGATCACCTATCTCAGCTTTCAAAAGAGTTTGAGCATTACTTCCCAACCACGAAAGACCCCAGAACTGAGAAGGAATAGATTTGCGACCCATTTGTGAATAAGCCAGGTGAATTGGCTTTGTCCATATTAGATCAACTGCTTGAGATCACAAATGATGGTGGCCTTAAAAATCATGTTTAAGACAACTTCAAAGCTCCATATGTTCTGGATTAAAGTCCTGAGATTGCCACAAAAGCACTGAAAACCTGCTTCTATTTCCAACTTTTTATCTTTGTGAAGCAGGGTTTTTAGCAGCGACAGCAACCAAAATGAGACTACAGAGTAGACTGGACATGAGCAACATACTTCAGGTGTTACTGTCTCCCATTGCCCCCAGATGGGACCATCTAGTTACAGAAAAACAAGCTCAGGACTCCCACTAATTCTGAATTATGGTGAATTATATAATTATTTCATATATATTACAATATAATAATAATAGAAATAGAGTGCACAATAAATGTAATGAGCATGAATCATCCCAAAAACACATTCCCCCCCCCCCCACTCCCCTATGGTCCCTGGAAAAACTGTCTTCTGCAAAACCAGTCCCTGGTGACAAAAAGTTTGGAGACCTCTGCTATACAGAGCATCTTACCCATTTTACCACTTTAACTCTCAAATTCTATTCAGTACAGCTTTTCAGAGTTTGGTGATATTTTATGAACCTTCATTACTGGGTCAAGATCAGGATTTGTCACTTGTTACCTTTGGTCCAGCAGTCTTATAGTCACGAGATACTATTCTCTAGCTTCATTTCTAACTAAGCTAATTTAACTTAATTAAATTAGAAGCTGGCATCATTAACCACATTTTCGGTCACCATCCTAGATAACAACTCTCCTCTGCCCATCACATAAAAGATCTTATCGCTCTAGAGACCTGGTAAACCAGATTAGAGAATGGTGTCCATGAGTTGGTTAGAAGGGGCACCTCTAACAAAGGTTTAATAAATTAATGAAGTTTCAAGAAGCAAATAACAAAACAAAACAAATGGATACAAACAAACAAACAAAAAAACAAGATGAGAATCTAAATTGAGAAAAGAGAAAGGAAATTGTGGGAAATAAGAATTAACAAAAGGAAATAAAATACTGCTCAGCTAAAATGTTGTTTGCAAAATAGCTACATTAGTGAAGCATGTAAAAATGAAGGTCGATGGTATGAAAAGGTATTTGGTTTTTGTGAGAAACAAAGTCTTTAAACTGTCATTCATAGAAACTGAGAAACACATAGAAACTAAATTCCCAAACACTCAGGGTCTGTCTTTTTCGTTTCTCTGTCTCTAAGAGGAGACCATATGTGTCTATGAAGCATTGTTCCTTCTCTAATAAACTTTCCTTTTGTCTCTAACTCTGACGTGCGTTTGAATTCTATCCTATGCTCAATAAAGACCTCTACCTCTTGTTGTAGGACTTGAGGCCCTACTCAGCAGGGGAATCACCTTGTCTTGTATCACTATGATAGAATTCCCCATAATGAGCATTCTCCTGAAACTGCAACAAATAACAAACTCAGCTTTTTAGTTATAGGTACATTGTCGATGGTCTTTGGCAGAAAGAAATTGACATTGATTTAAAACAAAATGTAGAATAGGCCGAAACCAAGGAGTGAGCCTGTGAAACAACAATGGAGACTTCGCTATTACTGCCATTAAGCCTTAAATCATAACTTTGGCCATGGTAATTTAACCTAATACATATCCATCTGACAATACAATTACTCATTTCACTTCTTTCTATTTTCTTCTCAAGGATATCAGCAGAGGCTTTCTCAAATTAACTCTTAGATCATTTATATAATATCTATGGCTTTGCCCTGATAAATTTTTTTTTCACTTTTAAATTGTTTGATCTGTGTGTTTACAAATGGGGGGAAAAGGTGATTAAGGGGTTTGGCTTACTAGTTTTTATTAAACTCATGTCAATACTTAACTTCTTTCTGACCTGTTATTCAATATGATGTCTGTTCCTTGTTTGCCTAGTTTATTTTTATTTAAAGTATTTTGAGTTTCTAATTTCCTCATCCATTTAGATTTTAATTCCCTTATTAATATATTCATGCTGTTCTTTCAATTCAATTATTTTTCAAGTAAAATTACTTGTTGAAAGGTCTCTTTTTGTCTTGTTAAGTCTACATTTATTATAATCAGTGGAGCTAAAATTCCTAATAAATTTAATAATCTGATTTTTACAAAGAATCCTTAATAATTAACCTTAGTAATCTTTCTTTTGCCAAAATTAACTCATTAGATGCTTAAGAATTAATTAGTTCTAAAGCTAACTATGAAAAGGTCAAAGGGTATATACAGGTACAATGGAAGTAGCAACTCTGGAAAACGATGACCATCCTTAGAGGTGAGGAAACAAAGGTAAAATGTTGGCATTATTATAGCCTAGAGGCTTAGGGGAGGGATCAGTGAAATTGAGACTCAGACTTCTGCAGAGGGAGTGCTGGCAGACCAGTGCTGGTGTCGCTGAAAGAGTACATTGAGGTGGGTTCTGCAAGGGAGGGAAAAATTGCAAACTGGATTCAGATTCTGCCCCTGGAAGGAGCTGCCTCTACTCGGCTGAAAAGCATTGTTGGCATGTTGCTCACAGGAACAGGAAATAGATACAAGCGCACAAAAAAAAAGAACATTCCTTCTCCTTCCTCTAGCCTTGTGTGTCCTCCCTGAGTCCTCATTGCCAGAGCCCAACAGGTAGCAGCAGCTGGCAAAGCAGAAATGTGGTCTGCAGAGTTTCAGCCCCAGCACCAAACAAGGAGTATAGAGAATGGGTTTGAAACTGAGAAACAATAGCTTCATAACTCAAACTCTCTTAAAGGCTTATACCAGGATTTTTTGTTTTCAATTAAATCCTTCACTTTTTCTTCTTTGTACATGTCCCATCACTCATGAATTTTTTAACCGCTTTCACTAATGCCCAGGATACATTTAGCTATCCGCAATCAAAATCATGATATCTAAGGTTACATGGTCACTCTTTCCTCATGCCCTTTTGTCTCCTTTTACCAAGTTTTCCTTGTATATCATAATCAAACACAGATGGAAACTTCATTGTTTTTTGTTCTTTCTGAAATATGTCACTGTATATTTCCACAGGATGACCTATGTACTCATAAATCTGTTTATCTCCTCCTTATTCTACCTCCATAACATATATTTTGCAACCTTAATGGTTTACATCTTTTGAATATGCACAGAATGTGCTAATGAAAATTGGCTAGCTTTTTCCCCTAGCAATAAATTAAAAATCCCTTGATCCTGTCTCTTCACAAAAAAATAAATTTCTGTCTTTATATTCAATTATTATTTGCTGTAATTTTCTGACATTAAAGCCATCTCCTTTCTTTCAAACTTTGATTAAATATCCAGCCTTTTTTATTATATGTTCTCCTCCCCTAAGTCATATACTTTTTTTTTCTAATTCAGTTTCTATGTTCATTCTATTGTTTGTATCTTCTCTGCATAAGTTCCACCTACATGACTCCTATTATTTCTATTGTGCTGGGTCTTCTATTAAAATTTCCAGATGCTCTCTACCACATTTCCTTTCTTCCTCTGTGGACTTCAGACAATATAACTTCATAACTCAACATTCTGTCTCCTTAGGCAAGAACTGTCTTCTCCTTGCTGTATTCTGGCTGCCCTTTCCTGTGTCACCTCAGTACTTTGTTTTCATTCTCACTATTCTCAATCTTATCACCACTTGACCCTTCTTCCCCATCTTTTCATTCTCATCGTTGGCTTTCATATGCACTGGCTAAAATTCTTTTCTTTTGCAAAAAAAGTTTAAAAGTTTGTGGCAGTTGGAAAATCTCATCATCTCTTTTCCATAGCTATTACACAGGTGGATTCCCCAGTATAAATCTAAGCTGGTTTGCTATATACTGGAATTGGTAAAATAATGCAAAATTAGAAATAAAATTAAACAAATTCTGCATTATGCAAGAAAATAAAATCAGCCCAAAGTTCTCATGTAACATAGATATGCTTTCTCCTAACACAATCCAAAATAAGTCAAATATCTCTGATGATCTAAATTTAATGCCAAACTCCCCAATTCCCAGGGTTTGGATTACTGTCTATACTGTACTATTATAAAGCCCTTTGGTTTTACTCTATTTGAATTAAGAAGTATAGTACTTTGTATTTTCCAAGAACTTTCAAATATTTGATTAGTACGATATTCTGTAATCTAAGCAGAAAAAAAATATTATTTCTATGTCGCAGAAAGAAAAACTGGAAAAAATGTTAAACGCTGTTCAAGGCTAAAAATAAGTGGTAAAACTAGCACTTAAATTTATCTCTTCTGTGTATACTCCCTTTAGACTTCAAAACGGAGTTTCAGCATCTCCATTACATATGTCTTGTTAGCAAGATCCCTAACAATTTGAGAAACAAATTGACACTTAAAATAAAATTTCCCATTAGACATTGTTATAAAACCCTGTTACAAATTTTTCTGGAAAGCTATTTGGCAATGAATATCAAATATCATGAATATTTTCTCTCTTTAATCTCACTAGTCTACTTTCACGAATTCATTTTAAGAGAATAATCTGAAATAGAAAAATAATTCATGTACTGAAGAGATAATTATAACTGGAATCAAACTACATGCCAATAAGAGTAGAGGTTAAATAAATACAGTAAATCCACAAAATGGAATTATAAACAGCTGTCAAAATATAGCCCATTGTAATTTACATTACCATGAAAAAGTATTATTCTATAAATATTAATTGAACAGGACAGGATTCAAATCTATATGTAAATTATGATCACAACTACCATATATATAGCCTTGTCAAATACGTCTTTTCATTTTACATTTAGTGATCATTTTTTTTATAGAAACAACAGAAGTGTCCTACAATAGATGACTGGATAAAGAAGATGTGGTACATATACACAACAGAACATTACTCAGTCATAAGAAGAGATGAAATGCTGCCATTTGTGACAACACGGATGGACCTCAAGATAATCATGCTAAATGAAATAAGCCATACAGAAAAAGTTGAAAACCATATGATATCACTTATATGTGAGATATAAACCCAAAGCAACAAACGAGCAGCACAAACAAACATAGACTCATGTACATGGACAATAGTGGTTACCAGAGGGGGCGGGGGAGGTAGATCGGGTTAAAAGAGTCAAATATGTGGTGACAGAAAGAAATTTAACTATGGGCAGTGAACATACAATGCAATATATACATACAGTTTCAAGAGAATGCTCATTATGAGGAATTCTATCATAGTGATGCAAGACAAGGTGATTCCCCTGCTGAGTAGGGCCTCAAGTCCTACAACAAGAGGTAGAGGTCTTTATTGAGCATAGGATAGAATTCAAACGCACGTCAGAGTTAGAGACAAAAGGAAAGTTTATTAGAGAAGGAACAATGCTTCATAGACACATATGGTCTCCTCTTAGAGACAGAGAAACGAAAAAGACAGACCCTGAGTGTTTGGGAATTTAGTTTCTATGTGTTTCTCAGTTTCTATGAATGACAGTTTAAAGACTTTGTTTCTCTATTTTTCTTTGATGGTATGGATATATGGAGTGAAAACTATAGATATGCAGAGTGAGGGCATACTAGTAATCTCAGCCTTTGTTCTAAAGGTTCCTCATGGTCTGGCTTTAGGGAATGAATGATTGGGTTTATTTTGTGTAGGGTGCAACTTAAAGACTGTGTTTTTTGTTTTTTGTTTATTTTTTATGGTATGGGTAAATAGTTGTCAGTAATCCAAGCAGAAATCTTACTTTTTTTCTGTAGGCTTCCCATGGTCTAGCAATAGCACATTGCATGCTCTGAATAAAACTTGTCAGTTGTGCAGTTCTCATGCCTGTTCCCTACATCAATGGGTTTGGAGTTTGGGCTGAGAAATTGAGTGTATGCGTGTCAGAGGGGGCGTTCCTGAGGAAGTAGGGCTTTGCTCTGGATTGGATGTTGTCAGGAAGAAGAGTACTTAAATCAGTTTTATCTGTAGAGAGCAGACTAGTGCTAGAACAAAGCCATAATTGATTAAACAACAAAAACAACAACAAATTACTCATATTAGCCAGAAGAAGAGAAAGTTAGTATTTTGTAGATCGTACAGTGAATTTGCTTTGTTTCACTTTATCATATTCTCAGAATGACCTTGTCTGGTGTTGCCGTTCTATGAGATGGTTTATGTTCAATAAGAGAACATTGCTTAGCGCTAAGCATCAGATAAGAATATCAGGGAAGGTTTTGCTCTTTTCTCAATAGTTTTTTTTTTATAAGTATATAGAAGACTACTTAATCAAAAATGTAGATAGCAACAAGTTGAAAAAAATAGTCAATTACAATTTGAAATGAAAAGAAAGAAAACAATGTGAATTCTAATAAGTTGTATGTTAAGAGATCATAAAATACAAACTTGTCTTTTATAAATGAGGAGACAAAGGCCTAAAGCAATTAAAGACACATCCCCAAGTATAAGGGCAAACCCAAATTAAAAGTAAGAGAATAATTCTTCTTGTTGAAAATAAGTGAAGAGACTTACCTTTTCCTTTTTTTTAGAGTTTACTTTAGAAAACTTGTAAGTTCTTTCTCTGTCTTTTTGAAATATATGTGAATATTTTTAAAAGCTAAATAAGATGCTTGTCAGCCATATGACCCAAGATTTTTCCTCCGTACATGAGAGTCATCTCTTTGAAATGTAATGGAGAAAAATGTGACCCGATTTTCCAGTTTTTGTGGGTTTGTAGGAGCCTAACTTTGGCAGTACACATCTCACACCAAGTTACAAAACTACTTTCTATCATACCTATATGAGAAGTTTGTTATTTCTCTGGATAAAATCAATTACTATGTGAATTTAACATAAACAAATGGTGCTGTCAGGTCCACTTTCTTGAGGACTAGTTGAGGTTTATTTTTTTTAATATATTTTAAAATTTTTCATGTACATTTAACAAATAATATTATATTAGTTTCAGGTGTATAACATAGTGATTAGACATTTACATAATTTATAAAGTGATCACCTTGAAAAGTTAGTATCCATCTGACACCATACATAGTTACTACAATATTATTCATTATATTCCCTATGCTATACTTTACATCCTCGTGATTATTTTGTAGCTACCAATTTGTATCTTTTAATCCTTCCCCCCCCCATCACCTATCCTACCCATCTGGCAACAATCAAAATGTTCTCTATATCTATGAGTTTGAGTCTATTGTTTGTTCTTTTATTTATTTATTTTATATTCCACGTATAAGTGAAATTATATGGCATTTGTCTTTCTCTGTTTCACTTATTTCATTAGCATAATACCCTCTATGTCCATCTATTTTGTTGCAGATGGCAAGAGCTCATTCTTTTTTATGGTTGAATAATGTTCCATTGTATATAGGTACCACTTCTTTATTTATTCATCTATTGAAAAACATTGAAGTTATTTCCACATCTTGGCTATTGTAAATAATGCTTCAATGTACATTTAATGCATATGTCTTTTCAAATTAGTGTTTTAGGCTTCTTCAGATAAATATCCAGAAGTGGTATTACTGGATCCTCCTTTGTCTCTTGTGATAGCCTTTGTTTTAAGGTATTTTATTCAATATAAGTATTGCTACCCTAGATTTATTGTTATTGTTGTTTTCATTTTTTTGATATATCTTTTTTCATCCCTTCACTTTCACCAGTGTTTTACAATTTGAAGTGAGTCTCTTAGAGGCAGCACATGTAAAGGTCTTGTTTTCTTATCCATTCAGCTATCCAATATCTTGATTTGAGCATTTAATCCATTTACATTTAAAGTAATTGTTGATAGATATATAGTTATTGCCATTTTATTACTCACATTCTTTATCTTTTTTTCCATCTTTTTAAAGAAGTCCCTTGAAGTCCCTTTAACCTATCTTGCAATACTGGTTTGGTGGTGATGAACAACTTTAGCTTTTTTTTTTTTTGTCTGTGAAACTCTTTATCTGTCCTTTGATTTTTAAATAATAGCTTGATGGGTAGAGTAATCTTGGTTGTAGGTCTTTGCTTTTCAACACTTTAAATATTTTGTAGCAATTGCTCCTAGCTTATAAAGTTTCTGTTGAGAAATCAGCTTAGAGCTCCCTCATAGGTAAGTAACTGCTTTTCTCTTGCTATTTTATTCTCTTTTTGTATTTAATCTTTGACATGACATGTCTTGTCAATTATGACATATCTTGGGGTGTGTTTGTTTTAGTTCATCTTGTTTGGGACTCTCTGTGCTTCCTGGGCCTGTATGTCTATTTCCTTTGCCAGGTTATAAAAGTTTTCTGTCATTTTTTCAAATAGATTATCAGTTCCTTGTTCTCTCTCTTCTTCTTCTCATACCTTTATAACACAAATGTTGATGCACTTGATGTTGTTCCAGAGGTCCCCTAAACTATCTTCGTTATTTTTGTTGGGGGAGGGAAATTCTTTTTTTCTTGCTGCTGTTCCGATTCTATGTTTTCCACTACCTTAACTTCTAAATTGCTGATTTGCTCCTCTGCTTCATCCTATATGCTGTTGATCCCCTCTAATGTATTTCTTTTTCAGTTACTGTAGTCTTCATTTCTTACTGGTTCTTTGTTATGTTTTCTATCTCCATTTTGTTTCCTATCTTTTTGTTGAAGTTCTTACTGAGATCAATGAGCACCCTTATAACCAATGTTTGGAACTCTGTATCTGGTAGAATGCTTGTATTCATATTCAGTTCTTTTTCTGGAGGTTTGTTCTGATCTTTTATTTGGGACATGTTTCTTTGTCTACCCATTTTGGTTGTCTCCCTGTGTTTCTTTCTATGTATTAAGTAGAGCTGCCATGTCTCCAGGCATTGGTAGACCGGACTTAAGTTAGTAGTTGGCCCATGGGGCTCAATGGCAGTGTTCCTGATTACCTGAGTGGGTGTTCTAGATGTGTCTCTTGTGTGGGTTGTGTATGCCCCCTTATTATAACTGAGCCTTAATTGCTGGTAGAATGCCAATAGGAAGGATTGATCTTTAAGGTGATTAGTTGTGAGTACTGGCTGTGGCTAGTGGAGGAACTGTTGTGTAGAGGCTGAACCTATGGAGCAGGATTTACTTTAGTGGGGCTTTGGTGTCTGTCATGTTTGCCCTTTGTGTGTGTCATTTGCGAAGGTGGTTGCATGGTGCTCTAATGTGGTCTGAAGCTGGCCATCATGTGTTTTGGTTCCGGGGACTCTTGGGAGGTACTCTGTTACAGACCAAGATAAGCTACTGCCTGTGTCCTGCCCAGGGTCACTTAGTATGAGTGACAAAGTGATCTGCACTTGTGCTGAGCTTGGAGGTGCCTGGGAAAGGCTAACCTGTGAACTGAGGCTGGCTGCAGCTAATGCTGGCTCGGGGCTTCCTAGCAAGAGATATGGGGTACATTGAGGCCAGATGCTGTTCGTTTGGGGTTTGTGAACCTTCAAGAGATTTTAAGAAATTCTGCAGCATGAGTCAAGACAGGCTGTTTGTACGGAACAGACACTAGAAGTGTCTTGGGTGGGCCTGCAAGATGGAAGGGGTGGGATCTCAGAAAATCACCCAAGTAGTACAAAAAGTGTTAGCCAGATTGATGGAGACTCAGACATTACACATGCCTAAGTCTGCATGATAGGTGGGGGAGGGCTCGACAAAGGAATAATGGCTTCTAACAGCACTTCTATTTGAGGGTAGCTGCCCTTTCAACCCTTACCCTGAAGCCACACAATTCAGTTTCTTTTCATATGTTCCTGGTGCCTTTCATGCTGCTTTCCCAGCACTGGAGCTCAGAGCTAGTGAGTTTGTTAGAGCACAGGCCCTTTAATAGGAATTCCTGGGACTTTGGCAGCCCTTCATCTCAATTAGCCAAAATCTTCACTGGTTTTTACAGTCAGAAGTTGTGGGGACTTCCCTTCCTGGCACTGGAACTCTGGGATAGGAACCTGGTGTGGGGCTCGGACCACTTGCTCCTCTTGGGGGACCACTGCAGTTGAGATAACTCTCCTGATTTCTAACTGCCACACATGGGTGTGGAACCAGCCAGTTCAGTATCTTTGTCCCTCCTACCAGTATCTACCTGACTTCTTCTTTATGTCCTTAGAGCTTTGGATCAGCTAGATTTCAGGTGATTCTCAGTGATGGTTGTTCTGTAGTTTAATTGTAATTTTGATGTGGTCATAGGAAGAGGCAAGCACAGTGTTTACTTACTCCACCATCTTGACCAGAAGTTAGTTTTATCTTGAGAACATGTGTATAATGGGTCATATCTGGTTGGCCACAGAAAGGGGTAAAAGTTTTTTGTGTCTTGGCATTGTCTTTAGAGGATTTCCTATGACACATATCACATTCTGGTTTAACACTTATTCAGTAATAAAATTTGTTTCTTTCTCCTCTGCCTTTGTGGAGAAGTTTCCTGTGTTAGGAGGAGATTTTGGTTTTAATTATATTTTCCCAACAAAGATCACAGAGCAGTGGCAAAGATGGAGCAATTATGCAGTCACCACATTCCCAGTTCAGAGTTTTTTCCAGTAAATCACCCTACTATTAACTAGAGGATAACCATTTAGATGTGTGTGGTCACCATTTTGAAGTATGTAGAAGATAAGCTAAAACTAGTAATATTAGTAAAGATAAGTTGAAACATTGTTTTTGCTTCAAAATAGATAATGACTTATTAAATTTGCAAATGCATTGAAACATGTCAAATAGTAAGGGGAAAATGGATTCAAAGTTTTGAGGTATGCCTGCAGAGCTCATTTCTCATATAACTGGAATTTTGTACCTTTAATTTTTCCTTCTCCGACCTCTGCCTCTGGTAACCACATGTCTGATTTTTTATTCACTGTTTGTTTTTTGTTTTGTTTTGTTTTGTTTTAGATTCAACATGTAAGTGAGATCATGCAGTATTTGTCTTTCTCTGACTGACTTATTTTATTTAGAATTACACCTTTAAGTTCCACCTATGTTGCCATAAATGATAAAATTTCCTATTTTTTATGGCAGAATAATATTCCATTGTATATATATACCACACTTCTTTATTCACTCATCCATCAATGACACTTAGGTTGTTTCTCTGTCTTGGCTATTGTACATAATGCTGCTATGAACATGGGAATACTGATATTATCTCAAATTAGTGTTTTTGTTTCTTTTGGGTATATTTCCAGAAGTGGAATTGCTGGATCATATGGTAGTTTTACTATTATTATTTTGTTGATCCTCTGTACTGTTTTCCATATTGGCTGCACTGATTTATAATCTTGCCAAAAGGGCATGACAGTAATGTGTAATGTGCAAGGTGATGACTATGTTAACACTATTGTTCAATACATAGAAAGTTGTTGAGAGTAAATCCTAAAAGTTCTTACTACCAGGAGATAATTTTTTCCTTTTTGTAAATTGTATTTATATGAGATATTAGTTGATCCAGTTTTGATGATCATTTTATAATACATGCAAGTCAAATCATCACATTGTATGCCTTAAATTTACAGTGATGTATGTCAACTATTTCTCAATAAGCTGGGAAAAATTTCCGAAATAGAAGATAAGACCAGCGCCTTATTCACATTTGAGTTGTGAGAAAAAGATTCCAGAAGGAGAGCAAAGTTTGGAGTATTTCACCACAATTTATAATCTCCTCATCGTGTTTTCTCCTGAGGTGGCTTCTAAATTCCATGATTTTCATGTAATTCTATAACATTGGTTCCATGGTGTGATGGATGAGGAATGATTTAGGAGAAAATTCTGGGTTTTGGCACCACTATCAATGCCACACTGTCATTCAGTGAGCTATAGACCATTCAGTCTGGATCTTGGGAACAGTGAATCATTGTTGCTGATGTCTTCAGGGATGTTCAAATTCCCAGCTGCTCTCTGCTCAACGCTAGCTGATACCTTCACTGAGATTCCTACCTTTCTTATCATGAGACAAATCCTTATGGTAACTGGCTTTCTCTTCCCACTAATTCTTGATAACTTCTAGGGAATACAGAAATAGTTATATCTTGCAGCTCCATTGGGGAATATTACAGGGTATAAGTAAAAATTGAGAAAGGACAAAATGGGTAATTATTATTCACAGTATCATTTTATCACAACTTTTCTCATTTGCCTTAGACAATTCATAAAGTTATTCTGAGGAAAAAATATAAAGAAAAGAAGGTTATACACTTGCCTGATTAAGTGTCATAAAAAATTATCATAAATGATAATTCAGAGGGTCTGGTAGAGGGAGACCGAAGTAGACAATATGAGGATGAATAAAGTATAAATCCTTATATCTAACCATTTAATTTTATTTTAAAAATTATTTTGAAGTCATTACAATAATTTCAGTCAATATTTTTGGTTTTATTTAAGAAATGGAAAGCCAGTAACCTACTTAATGCAGGCGATCTTTACAAAGTGTCAAAATCTGTCCTACAAAAATGTTCTCTGAATTCTGCAATATGTTTGAATCCTGAGTTTATGCATTGTTTTCATTATATTCTATTTGTTTCTTCATCTAGAAGTAATGAAGAAAATTTTCCAAATTAGGGCTATACATTTAATTATTAACAGAAATATTCTATGTGTTTGGAAAATTTGGAGACAAAATTTCTCTTTGTTCTGCTAAATATTATAAAATATTAAAGAAATTCATATGCCCTTTAAGAGAATTTTATGACATTGGCCTACAAAGCTTAAAATGGCCTGATTTAGTAGAGTGTAAAGGCAATCTTGAAAATATATAGCAGTTACATGTGAAAGAATGAAGACAGTCTCCAAGGGAGGAGATTATGTTTTTCTTATGATGTAAATAATCGTGCATTCAGGAAAAAAGGGGAAAAAGAAAAAAGGAAAATACAGATTACCATGGATTTAAATGGTAAAGGAGAACTGGAAATGTTGAACTTGTAGATTGCGTGGAGAGAAACAAATGAGATTTTCCAGTCTCTAAAAGTATACATGGAGATGTGGGTGGTTCAAAAAGATAATAATGAATTCCCTTTAGAACATATTGAGTTTGCAATGCCTGGAGATAGTTAAGTAGATGTCTACTCACCTGAAGTTCATGAGAGAAGGTTTACCTAGAGAAAAAGATTCAGGGATTATTGTTTTAGAGGTGATAGAAAAGTTACTGAATATTATTTAAGGTGTAAATTATAAGAATATAAATATTTAGAAACTTTTACATCGAAATGAGACATGAGATAAAAAAGATATCTTCAAAATATACACTGGCTTTCCAATGTAGTAAGAGAAAATCAAAACTTAAAATATGTGAATGGTTTGAAACCAGCCAAACACAATAGGTTATTTCCACCAACGGCATTACTCTGAGGACTGTGGTAGGCAAAGTTGTGATTCAGATTACTCTCTTGACATTTCCCCTCCAACTTTATGGACAAAAACTCCTCAAATGCCTTGTGTCTTCAAATCACACGCAGCCTTCACTCTTTCATGCTTCCTTACTTCAAATAGTCCCCAAGATTTCAGAGCTTTCCTTGTTAGCACCTCAACTCCTGCTTTTTTCCATGAAAACTTGTTTTCTTGTCTTCTACTTCTCTTCTTACTTCTTCCCTAAGCATTAGCTAAATGATCTGATCCATGGTGTGCTCAATATTAATGAGCACTACTGTGATTATATCAATACCTTCTCTTTGTCTCAGGTAACACGTATATACATTTATTCTAAAGGAATTGTAATTTTAGTCACTACGGAAGATGAAGAAATTGGTTTGGGCAAAAGATAACTTTTGTTTTCAAACTATATAGGAAATGTACTGTGGTTATTTATTGTAGAGGCAGTTAAAATATTAGGTTTGATTGATTATAAAAGTTATAGTATTTTAGAAAATATCACAGATAACAGAAGTATAAGAAAGAAAACCAAGTTGCCTGGGAATAGAAACTAATAGCATTTCTTTGCTACTTTTTAATGGATATTTATTTTCAGTATCACCACCATTGACCTTATTTTCTAACCATTTTTCTCTCAATTTTTCTATTCAAAATTGATTGAGTACTCACTATATTCCAGCATATGGATTATGTGCCTTATATGGAGTAACTCAATTCTCAATACAACATATGCTGTAGATATTATTTTCTCCATTTTGTAGAGGAGGAATTGAGACTTATAGAAGTTAAGGAACTTACCCCAAGGCAAACAACTAGTAATGGAAGAAGCAGAATATAAATCTGTGCAACCTAAATCCTAAGCTGTACTCTTAAGATTATGCTATCTTAAATTGTGTGTTTTTTAAAGTCTTGAAAGGGCTATATAATAAAGAGATTTATCTTTTAGTAACATTTGTGTTATTTTTCTTCTAGTGAGATTTTAACTTGCATTTTTCAAATGCTAGTTGTGGAGAGGTTGGTTTACTAAGATACTTTGGACCGTGATCACTTCATAATTAGAGGAACCCTTCTAGCTATTCTTTAAAACGTTTATTTTTGTTGCTCATGCTTTTGTTCTTTGCCTGGCACTAGGCAACAGTATAATTATAAAACATAACAAATTACACACTACTTTTAGAATGACTATGTGCTCTGAATTGAATTATAATGTCCCGGATTGAATAGTAAAGTTTATAATATTTTCTAGGCACAAAGTACACCAAAGAGGAAATTTGAAACTTTTAGACAGTGCTATATAAATCATGCTGTGGTAACCGCATTGATGTTCTTTTATAATTAAATTAAATCAATATAATAATAGTGCTTCTCTTAAATTTATTGAATCCGGATAGCCTCTTTCATGTTCTCTGGGGTTAAAATCACCAGATTTAGCACATAAAAAATGATATAGCAAGTTAAATTTGAATTTGGGGTAAACAGAACAATTTTTTAAAAAAATATATCTCAGTGTATGGAATATAGTGATTTAAAAAAAATCATTGTTTATCCAAATTCAAATTTAATTGGGCATCTGGTATTTTACATGACATATCTATCTGGTAAATCTCCTTAGCCTTAGACAAAAGCTTGTTCAATCATTTGAGTGATTTCAGAGCTTTCCTTTTGAGAAAAATAATGTTTTTCACCCAGTGTGCATTCTGTAGTTTCTCACAGGGTAGTACTCTACAGATCTCCATCTTGTCCCAAAACATGAGGTGGTTTCCTAATGATTCACATTGAATGATCATCTGATAGGCAATGTATGTGATTCTCTTTTCTAACAACACAGATGTACTTATTAAAGAGCTCAATTATGTGACTATGACAATATTTAAAAGGACACTTTAAGGGTCATGTTTCATTCTTCTTGGAAATTCTGGTGTGTCCTCCCATAACAGGGCATGGAAGTTGTGAAAAGTGGGATTGAAGATTATTTAAATGTATATTTTTATGCACTGTATTTTAATAATATCTTATGCATCTGCCCTCATTTATCTTTAATATTTTATTCATTATCTTACTTTATACAATGTTGGTGTTCATATAAATTTATGATACCTGAAATTATGCTTGGCACTATATGCCTTTTACTATAGCATAATACGAAGTATAGAGTACCACTAGGACATATTATTGGCTAAAGAAGTTGAAAGCAATTAAGCTTTTAGAATTAACTACTAATGAAACATATTAAAAAGCACAATGTAATAGCTAAACCTAAAGATTGCTGTTTAATACATATATCTTGTATTTACTTGCATAGCTCTCTCCCCTTGAATCTAGGCTGGGCTTGACTTGTTTTTTTGACCAATAGAATGCTGTGGCAGTGACACAGTGTGATACCCAAGGTTAAATGATAAATCTTGAAACTTCTGCTCTTGGAATATTTGTTTTGGTATGTTCTTTCTTGGAATTCAGCCCCATGCTGTAAGAAGCTCAAGCTATGGTGAGGTGCCACAGATGAACATTTCTGTTGACAGACCCACTGAACTCTAAACTGAGAGCCAGCAATGACTTCTGAATATATAGGTGAGACAAACTGGAAATCTACTAGAGTCAAAGCTCCTAATTCTTTAAACTCTGGCCATCATCTAACTGATACTACATGAGAGACTCCAATTAAGAACCTTAGAATTAAGAAGGGTCTATTTATAGCACTGAGATAATAGAAAATATGCTATTGTTTTAAATTTGGGGATTGTTAGTTACTCAACAATAGGTAAGTGGAACATACCACAAGGAAACACATAGACAAACCCAAAATGTAGGACATTCTGCAAGATAACTGACCCATTTTCTTTAACACATCAAGGGTGGAAAAGAAAGAAAAAGGAAAAAAAAGAAAAAATGTACCCTATTTTAACTAAAAGAGACTTCAGAGACATAGATCCAAATATTATATGGAGATCTTATTTAGATCCCAATTTAAATTAAAAAAAAAAACTAAAAAAAACCATATTTTTAAGAAAATTTGGAAAATTTGAAATATTTTTGATAATTCTATTAGGGTTAAGGTGACATGAGATAAAGACCAATTTTTTATAATTGTATGTGAAACTGTATGAAAACAAAATGATATGATATCTACTGTTTACCTTAAAATAATTCAGCAATGAGGAAGATAAAAGGAAAAGTTATGTGAAGCAAGAAAAGAATCTTGGGAATAGTACACACTGTTGAAGTATGTATGAAAGATAAATTATAGTAGCTTTTCTACTTTAATATATATTTGAAATTTTTCATGATTAAAAATAAGTATAAGAGTGACGTCAGAAGTATGGCAAAGTGGGAGCTGTCTGCAGATCTCTCTCCTTAAAACAACAATAAGCTGAAAATCTAAAACTCAACACAAAACACCCAACCTGCACACAAGCACATCTAAGCAAGGGGTCTGTGAATAAGATATTCCACAGGTCAGAACTATGGGAGTTATGCAGTAGACTGGGAGAAACAAAGAAGCTGCCTCTCACAGCTAGAGCTCCCTGCAGGAGAAGGAGGGAAGAAGGTGCTGCAGGTTCCCTGAATAACCCTTCCTGAGAGAGCTGTGAGCTCCACACAGCAGCAATGTCCAGGGATCAGGACAGAAAGCCAAGAAGTGGGGATGGCAGAGAAGCAATAGTTGATTACTACAAGCCATGGCTGCAAAAATCTAGGCTGAGCTGCAGCCCCATCCTCCCAACCTGATTGCCCCTCCCCCATGTCTTCCAACACCCAACACCACAGAGACCCATGAGAATGTGAGCAAACACTACTGAAACTGTTGCTAATACTGAGGCTGAGCGTAGGGAGCGTGATTGAATATTTATCAGGGAAAAAAAGCATTATTGAGGCTTTATATAAAGCAGGGGTCCAAGAGGCCTAGATACCACCTACTTGAAACAAACAAAAAACCAACCAAACAAAAAAGCCTTCTTAGCAACAGGCTAAATAAAGACTTTAATATAATAAATCTTCTTCCAGAAAAAGAGAAGCAGGATACACTTTCATTAATGCGTAGACAGAGATATACTCCATTAAACGCCATGAACAATTAAACTGACAAGACAGCTCAGAAAAATAAAAGGGGGGAATCTCCAGAAAATAAGTTTAAAGACATAGAAATATGAGACTTAAATGACAGAAAGTTTGAGTTTTCTAAAAAAACTCAATGAAATCCAAAATGATTCATATAAACAATTCCAGGAATTGAAAAAAGCAACTAGATCAGCAAAATGAGTTTGTTAGTAAGGAAACTGAAACCTTTAAAAAGAACCAAATAGAACATCTGGTGATGAAGAGCACATATGCAAAAAATGAAAATAAAATAGCAAATTTGAGAAATAGAGTGGACCAAATGGAAAAAAGAATCAGTGATATTGAAGACAGAATGAAAGAGAAATGCAAGAACTAGCTCATATTATCAGGAGAAAAACATAAGAATAATAGGCATTCAAGAAGAAGATAAGGAGCTGGAATTAGAAAGTACTTTTAGACAAATAGTTGAAGAGAATTTCCCAAACCTAAGGAATTAGCTGAACTTGGAATTCAAGAAGTCAACAAAACACCCAATTGTTTTAGATGTTCAGTTTATTGTTTTTTCAAGGGGATAAATCTGAGGACATCTCTCATTCCGCTATATTTCTTTTCAGTCTCTTTTCAGTTTTTCTTGATGTTATTCTCTACCTCTCCGACCTTCTATCTCTACTTACATTGTTATGTATGTGAGTATATTTTATTGAATGGAAAGCTTTTTGAAAGTCTCTTGAGATTAGACGACATACATAAAGAACCTAATATTTCATATTAGATTCCAAATTTAACCTGTCTTTGATCACAGGTTTGCAAAGCAAAATGACTGTTGGTTCTGTCAATGTATAAAAGTTCTAAATAGTTAAGTTACTAGTTATGAACAAGTAACTAGTTAAGTTTTTGTGGCTCTGGTTCTTGAATAAGTTTAGATGAATACTTTAAATATGTAAACCTGGTTAGTATTTCTTTTCTCAAAGAGTCATTAAAAATAAGAGATCACTGTATTAAAGTTTCAAAAGTGATCCCAAAGTACAAATTTTAAGGTAACTTTTAAACTATTTTGGAGCTTTCCATTCCAAATTAATATTATAGCAAATTGATAAATAATAGCACATATTTTTTTCTCATGAAATAATCTTTTATAAACCTGAAATGAACATGAGAACCCCAAATTAAATTTGTTAAATCATAAAAATTAAGAGGTAAAGTTAGACTTAAAATAGTTAATAATAAATGGACTTGGTTTGATGTAGATAGCTTTGTAAGAATCTTTAAAATTCTTACGGTGTTCCTGCTGTGAACTAAAAGTAGTGCTAAAAACTCATTCTTTTCACGTGACCCTAGAAGAAATGACTTTTCTGAATATGCAAAATATTAAATTAATCATTAAGTATTTTTTAAAGCTTTCACAGATCTTAATGGTATCTCAGATTCTTTGATGAAGGCTTTGATTCCTGAATCTTTTTCGATAGCACTGTAATCTGATCAAACAAAGTGCGAGGGCAAGAAAATAAAGGTAACTCTTTTACTTATGGCACATTATTTATTCAATGCCATATTAACATTTAATGTTGACAATGACAGTATGATGTGCTGTGTTCTTTATTCTTGCTATTCTCTGGAAAAAGTATAAATTCCAAACATAAAAAATGTTATTTATTTCCTCAATTATTTGCCCATAAAAAGTAATCAATTAAAAAATAAAGCTCACCTTTTTTTTTCCCATTATCTAAACATTCACAATCAGGATATTTTATATCTCAGTATTCTACTTGTTCCATGTTTTTATCTTTGTTAAAAGCTAGACCATCAACAGAGCAGTGTAAGACCAGGATTCTGGATGTGAGGCTGCCCTTATGTGGTCCTGGCTCCTCCTTGGCAAGCCTGGGAAAAACTTGCCAAGTGGGTGACCTTGTCTTTTATAACTTTCTCAGTGTTTCCTACCCAAAAGGAGTGGTTGCCTTTTTTTAATGTAAGAGGTTCATACATTGTAGATCAAAGCTACACTTGGTAATTGATCCTGAGAGTAGAATGATAGCGAATAATAAGAACAGTCATTCCTCCAGAGGTGCTTCCATTTTAGTAACCTCTGAAGAATAAACAGAGTTCTTATGTTTCTGGGCAACTAAGAAATACTTGATGAAACTGTGAAAAACATTGCAGACATTTGGACAGCATTCCAAGAAATTCTGTTCCAGCTGTATGGAGTGGGGTCAAATTTAAAATCTACATTTTAAACAAGTTCCAATATTTATCTTTTCTTTGTTTCCCTCTCCCATTATGACATTTAAAAAATAACTTTTTTGAAATATAATTCATGTCATACAATTAACTCATTTAAAATGTACAATTCAATTGCATTTGGTATTTATAGAATTGTACAACCATCACTACAATTAATTTTAGAACAGTTTTATCACTCTAGAAAGAAATACTCTTTATCAATGACTCGCCATTCTTCTGTACCCCTAGAGTTTGACAACCACAAATATTTCTTTCTCCATAGATATGCCTATACCAGACATTTCACATAAATAAAATTATACAATATATAGTCTCTTGTGACTGGATTCCTTCATTTAGCATGATATTTTCAAGGTTCATCTGTGTTGTAGAATGTATCATATTTTTCTATTTTTTTGCCAAAAAATATTCCAATATATAGATATAACTCACTTAATTTATCCATTCATTAGGTGATGGACATTGAATTGTTTCCACTTTTTTATTATTATAAATAACACTGCTATGAACACTTATGTACATTTTTTGTTTTGATGTATGTTTTAATTTTTCTGGGATATAAATCTAAAAGTGGTATCATTGGGTCGTATGGTAACTTCATGTTTAACTTACTGAAGAACTGCTGACGCTTTTTCAAAGTAGCTGTACCATTTACATTCTCAGTAGCATGTGTGAGGGGTTCACATCTTAATGAGTGCTTGTAACTATTCCTTTTCTTTTTTTGTTTTTGCATTTTAACCATTCCAGTATAAAAATGGTATCACATTGTGGTTTTAATTTGAATTTCCCTGATGACTGGAAATGTTGAGAATCTCCTCATGTGCTTTGGCCATTTGTATATTTTCTTTGAAAAAAAAAAAAAGTTTTTTCAAATCCTTTGCCCAGAATTTAAGTTACTTGTTCTTTTTATCATTAACTTGTAAGACTTCCTGACACATGAAGAATGCAAGTCCCTTATCAGATACATGATTCACAAATATTTTTTCCCACTTTTTATGGGTTGTTTTTTCACTTTTCTAATGTTGGCTATTGAAGCACATTTCTAATTTCGATATAGTCCAATTTATCTTTTTTTTTCTTCTAAGAAATCATTGCTTAACTCAAGATCAAGAAGATTTATTTTTTATAATTTTAGCTTTAATTTTTCTATAAATTTAGATTTCTTAAAATTTTATTTTATAATTTTAGCTTTACCTGTATTTCTCATCATTTTAGCTTTTACATTTACTTTTATGATCCATTTTGAGTTACTTTTTGTATGTAATGCATAGTATGGGTTGAATTTTATCTCCTTGTATGTGGATATCTAGTTATCTAAGCTCTATTTGTTGAAAAGATTATTCTTTCCCCACCAAAATATCTTGACACTTTTGTTGAAAGTTAATTGACAATAAACATAAATCTCTTTTGTGTCACTCATTCTATTCCAATAATCTTTTCTCTTGTTTAAGCATCACTCTTGATTATTGCAGATCAGTGTTAAGTTTTAAATTTGGAAATGTGTGTCCACTAACTATATATTTTTTTCAAGATCGTTTGGGTTATTTTGTGTTCTTTGCAATTCCACATTAATTTTAGGATCATCTTGTTAATCCCTGCAAAGAAGCTAGCTGAGAGTTTGAAAGGAATTTATTTAAATTTATAAGTCAATATGGGGAATGTTACCATCTTAATATAAGGTCTTGTGATTGGTACACATACAATGTTTTTCCATTTATTTAGATATTCTTTAATTTCTATCAATAATGTTTCATAGTTTTCAGTGTCCAACTCCTGTACTTCTATTGTTAAATTTATCATATACATATTTCTTTTTGATGCTTTTTAAAGAGAATTTTTTTCTTAGTATCACTTCTGGAATGTTCAATGTTGGTGTATGGACAAAATTGATTTTTGTGTATTAATCTGGTATTCTGCAACCTTGCTGAGTTTGTTTATTAGTTCTAATTGTTTTTTCAGTAGATGACTTAGGATTTTCTATTACAAGATCACTTTATCTGCAGGTATAGATAATTTTATTTCTTTCTTTGCAATCTACTCTTCTTTTTTTTCTCACCTAATTGCCCAGGTCCCCAAGTAATTCTGATGCATGTGGTTAAAGAATTAGGCTTGAAGAAAGTGAATTGAAAACAATTTTAGGCAGCATTTCAAGTATTGACAAATGAAGACAAGATTTAGGCCTCAGAAATGCAGGAATATAGTCCCTGAGAGAGGTGATTGAGGACTTTCTAAATATTGTAGCCAAGTTTGATCCTCTTTGGAGAATTGTTTTGAAAAATATGATTTTAATAACATTTCCTAAGAGAAATAACTTATACTTACACAATTAATATATATGATTTAAAAAAAAAATTTTTATGTTTAGTCTACCTAACAATTATTTTTCGAGTTCTAAGTCCATTACTTAATAGCTCTGTAAACTGAAGAGAATCACTTAATATTACCGATTTTCATTTTGCCGATTGTAAAATAAATAAAAAAAAATCTATTGGTAGCATAATCACTCTAAGGAGATTATATATATTTCTCAGCAATGTCTACCGCATTGTAGATATTAATGTTAGATAGGCGGATATGAGTGACAGGAGCAAAGTCTGAGCTCAGTAACCATAGAAACCTCTTTTGAAGACCTTCCTTAAGGACCTCCCAGAAACACCTCTCCTTTTAGGATTATAAATTAATCCAAATCCTAGGGCACAAGGGCCATAAAAGCTGCTGGCTTACCCAGCCACTGACACTTGTGTAGAAAGTATGACTCTAATCTGCCCATAACCTCAGCCTCATTATACTATTAATATAATATCATGCCTATGCCCAGAAATTTATAAATCTAATTATAACAAACTGAATTCTGCATAAGCATACGCACAGCAGGCAAAGTGTTATAGGGCAGCCAACTGTCAGTCAAGGTAACCTTACATATGGATCATCTAGAACATTCCACCACGGCCCTAATATAAACAGACTTCTCCACTTATGCATTGTTACAGTTCTCTTCAATGAAAACCTGCCCTTCCTTTGTAGCGTACTCTGTCTTTTATCTTTTCACATCCCAAATTCCACAAGGCTGCAGCCTTCCTTTATGTGGCCCATCTCTGTCTAAAATGTACTTTCAATAAATCTTACGTTTTCTTAACCTCACTGACTCATAATTCTTTCTGTGTCTGTGAGGAAGAACCGACGATCCCCCATCCCCATGCTGCTAGGGCTATGCGGGATTTTACAACACCCCAGAAGTAATATTAACATATATATTTCTAAATACATAATGAATGAATTATTTATGTATGATAGTGTTGTTCGCATTTGGAATCACACATTTAGATTACAACGTTATTCAAAATATTGGTATTTTTTGTTCTTTGTAACCAACATTTAAAAACCTTTGAATTGAGGACATTTAAAAATAGGAATATAGTCATCATTTTAAATGTAATTCACAAGAAACTAGAATTTTACTCATGGTATCAATTATTTTTGTTCATGAAAGAACATCCTCAGTTTTAGATGTTTCTTTCATTTTGTAAAACCAATGTTATTTTACAATAAACCCTTACCACTAGGTTGATCATAACCACCAGTGTTTAAAGTGGTATTTTGAACACAGATGTGTGGATTCCTTGGTAGTAAAACATCTTTTCGACTTCTTTTTCTGGCATTAGTTTAAATATATAAATTGAAAGTGAACTAGGTTATAAATTCCGTAACCATCTCTAAATACGACTGGAAGTGATAAAATTAAACAGCCTTTTCTGTTTACTTTTTTAAAAATTGTTTATTGGGGTAGCATTGGTTAATACAATTATAAAATTTTCAGGCGTACATTATAATATTCTATATATTCTATTGTGTGATTACCACCTGAAGTCCAATTTCCTGCAGCTACCATATATTTGATCCCCTTTATCCACTTTACCCTCCCCTTACTCCCCTATATTTGACACTATTTACTCCATCTACCTCTCCCCTCCTCCCCCATCCTCTACTCTCTGGTAACGAATATTCTAATGTGTATGTCCATGAGTCTTTGTTTGTCCTGTTCATTTGATTCTTTTAGTTTTAATTCCACATATAAGCGATATTATGTGATTTTCAACCTGGCTTATTTTGCTTAGCATGATTATCTCGAGGTCTATCCATGTTGTCACAAATGGCAGTATTTCATCTCTTCTTATGGCTGAGTAGTATTCCGTTGTATATATGTACCACAGCTTCTTTATCCAATCATCTATCGTAGGACATTCCAGTTGATTCCATGTCCTGGCCACTGTGAATAATGTTGTTATGAAAATCAGTGTGAAAATATCTTTTTAGATATGGGTTTTCAAATCTTTGGGGAAAATACCCAGTAGAGGGATTGCTGGATCATATAGTAGATCAATTGTTAGCTTTTTGAGGAACCTCCATACTGTTTTCCATAGTGGCTGTACCAATTTGCAGTCCCACCAGCAGTGTGTGAAGGTTCCTTTTCCCTGCATCCTTTTCAGTATTTGTTATTATTTGTCCTGTTGATTATAGCTATTCCAACAGGTGTGAGATGATGACTCATTGTGATTTTGATTCACATTTCTCTAATAGCTAATGACGTTGAGCATCTTTTTATATGTTTGTAGGCCATTTGTATATTCTCTAGAGAGAAGTATCTGTTCAGGACCTCTTCCCATTTTTCGATTGGATCGTTTATTTTTTTATATTTGTTATTGAGTCATATGAGTTCTTTGTATATTTTGGATAGTACGCCCTTATCGGAGGCATTGCTTGCAATTGTATTTTCCCATTCGGATAGCTGTCTCTTTACCTTGTCGATGGTTTCTTTTGCTGAGCAGAAGCTTTTTAGTTTGATGGAGTCCCATTCATTTATTTAAGCTTTAACTTCCATTGCCTTTGAGGTCAAATTCATAAAATCCTCTTTAAGTTCAAGGTCCTTGAGTTTTATTCCTGTGTTTTCTTCTATGCATTTTATTGTTTCAGGTCTTATATTCAAGTACTTCATCCATTTTGAGTTAATTTTGGTATGTGGTAAGAGACAACAGTCTAGTTTCATTCTTTTGCGGGTGGCTTTCCAATTTTCCCAGCACAATTTATTGAAGAGACTTTCCTTTCTCCATTGTATTTTTTGGCATTTTTGTCGAAAATAAACCCAATATAACTATGGGTTTACTTCTGGACTCTCGATTCTGTTCTACTGGTTCGTGTGTCTGTTTTGCTGCCAATACTATGCCGTTTTGATTACTGTCTCTTTGTAGTATAATTTGATGTAGGACAGAGTGATGCCTCCAGCCTCGTTCTTATTTCTCAGGATGGCTTTGGCAATTCGGGGTCTTTTGTGTTTCATACAAATCTGATGATTTTTTTGTTCTATTTCTTTAAAAAATGCTGATGGGATTTTGATGTGGATTGCATTAAATCTGTATAATGCTTTAGGTAATAAGGCCATTTTAACTATTTGATTCTTCCAATCCAAGAACACAGAATATCTTTCCATTCTTTTGTATCTTTGTATCTTTCCTTGAATAGGGTCTTGTAGTTTTCATTATATAAGTCCTTCACATATTTCATTAAATTTATTCCAAGATATTTTATTTTTTTGTTGCAGTTCCAAAAGGAATTATTTCTTTCACCTCTTTTTCTGACCCTTCATTATTAGAGTATAGGAATACTATAGATTTTTTAACGTTGATTATGTATCCAGAGACTTTACTGTTTTTACTTATTGTTTATAGTAGTGTTCTTATGGAGTTTTTAGGGTTTTCTATATAAAGAATCATGTCATCTGCAAATAGTGACATTTTGGCTTTGTTTCCTATTTGGATGCCTTTTATATCTTTCTCTTGCCTGAATGCACTCTCTAGGACCACCAATTTTACATTGAATAGCAGTGGCGCTAGTGGACAGCTTTGCCTTGTTACTGATCTTAGAGGGAAGGCTTTTAGTTTTCACCATTAAGTATAATATTGGCTTAGGGTTTGTCATAGATGGCATTTGTTATGTGAAGGTACTTGCTTTCTATTCCAATTTTGTTAAGTGTTTTGATCATAAATGAATGCTATATCCTGTTGAAGGCTTTTTCTGCATCTATTGATATGATCATATGATTCTTATTTTTTAATTTGTTTATGTGGTCTATCACATTAATTGATTTGCATATGTTGAACCGTCCCTGTGTCCCTGGGATGAAGGCTACTTGATCGTGGTGTATAATCTTTTAATATGTTGCAGTATTCGGTTCACTAGTATCTTATTTAGGATTTTTGCATCTGTACTAGGAGAGATAACAATCTGTAGTTTTCTTTTTTTGTGCTATCCTTATCAGGTTTTCATATTAGAGTAATATTGGCCTCATAAAATGAGTTGGGAAGTATTGCTACCTCTTTGATTTTTTGGAAGAGTTTGAGGAGAATAGGTATTAAATCATCTTTGGATATTTGGTAGAATTCACTGGTGATACCATTGGTCCTGGACTTTTTCTTTTTGGTAAGTTTTTGATGGTGGTTTCAATTTCCATACTGCTGATCAGTCTATTTAGGTTTTCCAGATCTTCTTGATTCAGTCTAGGAAGGCTGTATTTTTATAAGTACTGGTCCATTTCTTCTAGGTTATTATATTTAGTATTACATACTTTTTCATAGTATTCTTGCATGATCCTTTGTATTTCTGCTATGTCAGTTGTAATTTCCCTTCCTTCATCCCTGATTTTGTTTGTGTCCTTTCTCTTTTTTCTTTAGTGAGTCTAGCCAGGGGTTTGTCAATTTTATTATCTTTCTCAAAGAACCCGCTTTTTGTTGTATTTATATTTTCTATTGTTCTTTGTTTTCAATTTCATTTATTTCTGCTCTAATTTTGATTATTTCTTTCCTTCTGTTGATCGTAGGCCTCGTTTGTTTTTCTTTTTCTAGTTTATTTAAGATGAAGTGTTAAGTTGTTTATTTGTGCTCATTCTTGCTTCTGAAGACAGGCCTGTAATGATATGAACTTTCCTCTTATTACTGCTTTTGTCATCTTCCAAAAGTTTTGACATGTTGTACTATCATTACCATTTTTTCTATGTATTTGTTGGTCTCTCTTTTTATTTCTACTCTGATCCAATTATTCTTCAGCAGCATGTTGTTTAATCTCTATGTATTTGTGGTTCTCCCGACTTCTTTTCGCAGTTTATCTTTAGTTTCAAAGCATTATGATCAGAAACTATGGTTGGTATGTTTTTCAACCCTCTTATATTTGCTGAGGCTATTTCTGTGTCCCAGTATGTGGTTGATTCTGGAGAATGTCTCATGTGCATTAGAGAAGAATGCATAAGCAGCTGTTTTGAAATGGAAGGCTCTGTATATGTCAATTATATCCAATTGGTCTAATATGTCATTTAAGGATGTTATTTCTTTATTGATATTCTGTTTGGATGATCTCTCCATATCCAAAAGTGGGGTATTTAGGTCCCGTACTATGACAGTGTATTGGTCTGTTTTTCCCTTCAGTTCTGTTAGTAATTGCTTTACATATTTCGGGGCTCCTTGATTGGAAGCATAGATATTAATAAGTGTTATGTCTTCTTGGTGCATGATTCCCTTTACCATTAAGAAGTGCCCCTCAGTATCTTTCTTTACCTTTTTGATTTTGAAGTCTATTTCATCCAATATTAGCACTGCTACTCCTGCTTTTCTCTGAATGCCATTTGCTTGAAATATTATTTTCCACCCTTTCACTTTGAGTCTGTATTTGTCTTTGGAGTTGAGATGTGTCTCCTGGAGGCAGCATATGGTTGGATTTTGTTCTTTGATCCATTCTGCAACTCTTTGCCTTTTCATTGTTGAGCTCATCCATTTATATTTAGGGTAATTATTGAAATATGAGGTCTTCTTATAGCCATTTTACCTTTTGCTTTCTGGTAGCTCAGTGTTTCCATTGCTTCCTTGTCATTTTGTTTCTGTTTCCTTTATTTTGGTTGGCTTTTGTGGCTTTTGCTTTTGATTCTTCTTATTTTATTTTTTAAACTTCATTTCTGACTCTATGGTGTGTGGTTACCATTACAAATATGAAAAAGAGTTATATATATACAGTCGTCCATTTTCTTCTGTGTGTGCCTTATCTCCTTTCCCCTTCGAAAATTTGGATCTTTGAATCCTCCCTTTTTTAGTCATTGTTATCTCAGTTTGTTTCTATGTATGCTGAACGTTCATTACCATCTTCCTATAGTAATTCTCTACTTAGTATTTAAGTTTATAATGCCCTGTTCTTAGTAAAAGTTGCATTCCTCTATTTCTATTTGTCTGATAGTCAATGTACTCCTAATTATGTATTTGTGTGTGTGTGTGTGGTTATTTGGTTTTAGGTGAGCTGACTCCTTTCAGAATTTCTTGTAGTACATGACTTGTAGTGGTGAATTCCCTCAATTTTTGTATGTCTGAAAAGTTTTTAATTTCTCCGTCATATCGAAAGGAGAGCTTAAGTGGATACATTATTCTGGCCTTGTAGTTCCTTTCACTTAATAGTTTAAATATTTGATTCCATTTCTTTCTGGCTTGTAAGGCCTGTGCTGAGAAGTCTGATAATAATGTAATGTGTTTTCCTTTAGAAGTTACTGTTTTCTGCTCCCTGGCTACCCTGAGAATTCTATCTTTGTTACTGATTTTTGTCTTGGTGAAGGCTTTTTTTGGTTGAGATAATTAGGTGTTCCGCTTACTTCTTGAATTCCAAGTACCAGTTCATTCTTTAGATTTGAGAGATTCTTACCCCCTATTTGTCTGAAAATGCTTTCTAGCCTCTGCTTTATTTCCTCACCTTTGATAATGCCCATTATTCTTATATTTCCTCTCCTGATGGTATCAGCTAGTCCTTGCATTTCTCCTTCATAATTTTTCATTTGTCAGGAGCCATTTTGAGGAAAACAAAATTGTTTGTTAAGTAGAATGTTTTTGCAGAGTCAGTCAGCCGTGCAGTCTGCTGACTCAGGAGGAAGTGCACCTGATGTGGGGGCGGGAAACTGAATGTTTTTTGAATAGCTACAGAGTTTCCGTGTTTGGTTGTTATTTAGAAGTGTTTTGCTTCTCACGCACTCAAGCACTCAATAGGGTATAAGTATGCGTTGCAAAATAAACTCGAGGCTGCAGCAGTATTGACTGTATGCCCTCCTGAAGAACTTTTCTGTCTTCTTTTTTTTTTTCCCTTAGGCTTCACCCCCCCTCTTTCAGGCGCTGTTCGATCTCTGCCAGCAGGCTTGGGCATTCATTCTTCAGTTTCTCTCTTCTTCCTTGTGACTTATTTCTAGATGTCTGTCTTCACTATCACTGATCCTTTCCTCCATTTGTTCAACTCTGTTTCCCAAGCTTGCTATTTCGTTTTTCAGCTCTTGCAGTGTGTGTGTGTGTGTGTGTGTGTGTGTGTGTGTGTGTGTGTGTGTGTGTATCTCCAGATGTTCTATTTGGTTATTTTTGAGGTTTTCTATCTCCTTGCTTTGCTCATCTAGCTGTTTTTGCAATTTCTGAAATTGATATAACTCATTTTGAAACTCACTGAGGATTTTCAGAAGTACCATCTTGAATTCTCTGTCATTTAAGTTGTGTATTGCTATGTCTGTAAGCTCATTTTCTGGAGATTCTTCTTTCTTTCTGAGATGTCTTGTTACCTTGGTTGTTCATGGTATGTAATGGACTATTGCTGTGCCTGGGCATTAATGGAAGTGTATTCTGTTGTTTTTCCAAAAAGAATATTACATAAAGGTTACCGCAGGCCACAGACCTCAAGCTGTTTGACACAGTCGCAGCTGGAGTGAAGTGTCGCTTGCAAAGCAAGCAATGCTAGAGTCATCTGTGCTTGTTGATTTCTTCTGTATTGTCTATGTTGGGAATTTTTGCATCGCTTTTGATTACTGTTCCGTCCTTGAGAGTGAAGGGGAGTGTTAGAGGAAAAGGTAACTTTTCCAAGAATGGGGCATGAAGAAATATGAGTAATGAGGAATTAATCAAACAGTTTGATGAAAAGAGAAAGCAAGGTTTGTTTCCTGAGCAGGCCATTGTGTCAGCGCTTAAGTGGAAGAACTCTGGGAAAGAAATCTATGGGAAAATTACCCCACTCTCTCTTACCTACTTTACCTTATACAGGAGCCTGTATAGATAGAGTTAGAATGGTAGATGTTAATGGGAAATGAGTGTGATATTATAATCTACCCTTTATGATGAGACTGCCTTTATGATTATGAGACGTAAGAGGAAAAAGTCTGTGTCTGTTTTGCCCCACATATTAACCACAGAAAGTAATATGATAGGTAATGAGTGTAAGAAAACGAAAAACATTATAGGTTAAATATTAAATATAAGTTTGTGTCTGTGTCCATGGGAACATGGCTATATCCATGGGAACGTGGGCTGTCACCCACAGGAACATAACATTCTAACGATAAGCTTTCTGCTTCTGTACCCCTGCTTGCACACCCAACCTGTGGGTCTATAGGTAACAAATAGAAGAGAAATAGACCTTTGTGTTTAGACAGAATGAAGAATGATTTTGGGCTTAAAAACCCTGTACCTTTACATTTCTGAGGGGAAAAAAAAGAGAAAAAATAAATCAGAGAACTTCCTTGCATTTTGGCTCTCTCCTTGTCATTTTTCCTTTGCCAACTCTATGTTTCCTTAAGCTCTGGAGTTAGCTGGAGCTGGCCTCTGGCAAAAGGTCTCTCGTTAGCCTGATGCAAAGAAAGTGTTTTTCTTTTGGTTTCAAGTAGGTGACATTTAAATCTCTTAGACCCCCGCTTTATATAAACCCTCAGGTCTTTTATTTTCTTGTAGATTTTAGTCACACTCGCTACTCTCAGTTTCAGTCCCTGTCAGTGTTAGCAACAGTTTTGGTAGCGTTTGCTCAGATTCCCCTGGGTCTCCATGGTGAGTGGTCTTGGAGGGTATGGGGGGAGGGGCCCTCTGTATTGGGGGTCAAGGGCTGCTGCTTAGCCACTGTTTTGCAACCAGGGTTGGTAGAAATAAATTGTTGTTTCTGTGCTGTCCAGTCCTGCTTCTCTGCCCTGATGACTGAGCCTTGCTGTTGGCTGTATAGAAAAAGACCAGCACTTCCAGGCAGGGCTGATCAGGGAAGTTGCAGCACTTTCAGCCCTCCCCCTCTTCCTGCAAGGAGCTCTGGTGGCTGCGAGAGGCAGCTTCTTTATTTGTCCCAACACCAGGGTTCTGACCTATAATAGCTCTTATGCATACATCTCACGCTCAGACGTGTTGGTGTGCAGTTTGGGTGTTTTTTGTTGAGTTTTTAAGTGTTCAGCTTATTGTCACTTCAAGGGAGAGATTTGAGGATGTCTCAAATCCCAGAATCCTGTTTTATGTTTACTTTGGTTCTGAAGAAATTCTTTTTATTATTTAGAAGACATAAAGTTTTTAAATCCATTTTAAGAAACTTAAGTCTTTTTTAGCTTAGCTAGTTGTGTCGTTATAAATATTATAAGTGTCATTATAACTCAGGAAAGTATTGGATGCCCAGCTTTGTTTTAACAGATTAGATTTACAATGCTCAAAAGTAACATTTAAAGATGAATGTGGGTATTCATCCTGTTCTTCTCCCTCATTTAGGCTCTGCTAAAAGGAATTACTGGAATGGGTCAGCTCACCCTAAACCTGACTAGAATTGAACTTGTTTATTGGTTTAGGAATTTAAGAAAGAAAGTGGGAAATTCTGGTGTTCAACTCCTACATTCTGTGCCAGGAGAGACAGAGTGAAAAGCAGAAAGAGATTTCCCAAATATGGTTTGCAATGAATGACTAGTACTGACCATTGCCTTTGCCCTTGTTCCATCCACCTTCATGACCTTCTGCAGCACTTCTTTGTATCTCAGAGGGTTGACCCAGCAATCTGCTCTTCCCAGGTTCCCTCGGCAACTAACTCACAGCTACATTCAATCAATGAGAACCACCGATAAGAGATAGAGGACAAAAAGAAGACAGAAGTTAGAGATTTCTTTTATGGCAGAGATGAATAAAAGTTTTCTAGGACCTGAAGTTTACATAATTTTTTTAGCCTTCTTCAAGAAAAATAAAATATAAAATTTCTTATAAAAATTATATTTAAAAGTGAATATTTACTTAGAATTGGAAAATAAATCACTATTAGTTAATAATTTTTAAAGGCTGGCAAATATCACAGATATCAAAAAGCCAAAATAAAAATAATAAGCATTTTCATTAACTTACTGATATACCTCTAAATATTTTTTCTGTGACTTTTGACTGCATACTGTTTAAGCACTTCTTCATATTACAATGATTTTGTTATTATTTTTCTAAACAGAGGACAATGTTTTTCAGAGTCTTTCCTCTAGCACAACTGATCAAAAATTGTTCTTTTACAAAATGTGATTTCATATGCAGACATTTCAGCTATTTGTAGTACTACCATAGATTTATGTGTTAAAAACATAGGAATTCCAATTGTATCTACTTTACATAATTTATATTACAATGTATTGCACATTTGTAATTGTACACACTGTATAATGTATCCATTACTGAAAAAAAGAGAACTTCTATTTTCTTTAGATCATAACAACCTCACTATCTTTTTAGAATTTTCTATGGCTGACAATTAGAAGAACTTACAACAAAGTAGTTTTTGTCTCTATACATTGCAGATGGAATTTCTCTCCTATCTCCCACATACTTGGTGCTGTGTACCATAGGACACTTTCATATTACAGTAACCTATCTTGTCATGACATTAAGATGAATCTACATCATAGGTACTAGACGGGTTTCTAGAGACCAATCACATACCAGGTTGGATGGCAAAGAACTTAATAATACATGAAAGTGGCTTCAAGTCATATACTTTTTCTCACTGAGACCACTAATGGTAACTCAAATTCTACTTTCTGTTAGTTGGATCCAAATTATGGAGCCATTCCCATGACAGGAGGGAAATGTGATGATGGGAAAATTGGAATAGAAATAGACCATAATTTTAACCAACTGCAGTTAATATCTCCTATAAATTTTCTTACTGTTAATAATTTCACAACTCATGACCATGTAACCACATTGCTAAGGTCCCTTCAATCATCCCTGAAGCTTAAATTTCAATGGCTTCACAGCAAATTCATCTTGGTTCTTTGTTTATGTTGGTGTCTCTAGCAGTGTCTGTGTTCCTACTTGGTTCTAGCTCCATGATGGACAATACCACCTCTGTAGTTTTCAGTCCCTCTGTTCTACATTATTCTTCATCTCTGTGTTCCCTCACCAACTGCAGGTTAGCTTCTCAGTGATTCCAACATCTTTGTAACTGGTTACTGATATTAAATTCTCTATATTGAGCTCAGCTGCTGTGTCTTTTGTCTTCCTGACTGAGCTTTGACTAACTGCAAGAACATCTATAAGACCATTGAGCCAAGGAAGGAAGAAATAAACAGTGGTCTACAAGCAAACTACCACTAGTCAAACTAAAATATTTGGCCTCAGTTCAGACTGAGAATTTAAGACATAAAGGGTGAGGAAAGTGTAATAAGTAGTTTGAGTTCATGTTTTGATGTTTGTTGACATCTTGTAAGCCTCAGTATGCCTTTTACTTCTTCTGCCCTACATCTGAACGAACTAGTAAGTAGGTGCCGATGCTCTCTCCTTTGGTGCAGGTGGGAAGTCCAAATTATGCATGGGGGCCCTCAGTCTAGACCCACCCTCAACCCCCACAACTTCCTAAGCCTTTCTCTCTTAAGTTATTTTCATACTTGCTTGAGAGCCATAACAAGGTTTTCTCTAGAAATAGTTTCTCATACCCTCCTGGTGAATGTGGGGTGTCATCAGTCTCCATATCTGAACCAAATTTTGGGTGGGGTTCATCCTGTGTCTATGGAGTTGTCACAACAGAGAGAAAGATGTTTCACTATCTGAATCTCGAAGGGTTTTTTTTTTTAATTTAAATATAATCGACATATACTATTATGTTAGTTTTGGGTATACAACATAATCTGAAATTTGTAAATTTAAAAATTCTTCATATCTACAGGGGCATTTGTTTTTATTAGATTTTTATCCTGTGCAGAGCCAATTATATGCTCATTAAGGTTTGTTACCATCATATCATATTATCTAGTGGTGCTTTCCTACCTAGTCAACTTAAGAAACCATAAATCCATTGCTGAGCTACTTCTCAGATAGTTCAACAGAGACCTGTTTTAAGTTGCCAACTAGAGATGACTTTTACATTTAAACACTAAAATATTTTCTCAGGAATAATATGATGCCAAAAGATTCTTCTCATTCTTGTTATTTGAAGAAAATTCCTAGGAAAAGGCATAGAATAACACAATTTTCATGCCAGTTGCATGGGCCCTGATGATCAAAATTCTGAGTTTCTTATTACATTTTTCATGAAACACTTTAGACATTTCAAATAGAGTGCAAATATTTAACACTTGATTTTTGTATCTCCTCATTGTGTCATAAGAATATATATTTTTCTCCTCTCCCAGAAGATGGAACTTCACTGCTATGAATAAGGGGATGGATATATATACCTCTGAAAAGAGTATTATGGTGCATTATAAAATATTTTGGTGTATTTATATGAGCAATGGTATATTTAGAGCTGTGCTTGGCTAATAGATCATAAGCTCATAAATGCTGACTCAATGCAAAAGGTAATAACAGGTGTTTCTCTTTCTGAAAAATGTTCCATCTTAAAGAGATGTTATTTCTTCTGAGATATATCCCTTATTTGTCAGCATTGGTAAACCATCTGACAACCACTTTATTTTGCAAGCTGTCTAGTAAAGTGTGGAGAAGGATTTCTTTATTATGAAAGATCTAGAAATTAACCATAGCTTTTTCTCACCCTCCCACCCCTGGAGATTAATAACGTGAGTAGTTTTTAAGAACCAAGAATGGAGAATAATGTTTTAATTCTTAAGGTGATAAGTGTGATAAAAATATCAAATTATCTTTTTTTATTTACAAATGAGATGGTTAAATCAAATGATGCTAGGTTAAAGCTTGGCAAGTAAAGGGATCATTATTGTTAAATATCCATTGCTACAGAAGATTGTTAATCCTCTCTTCAAAAATACTGTATTTTACCAAACCATATGCTTTTATTACACCGTTATTGTACATCCTAAGAAAGAAAAACAGTGGTCCATCTGAACTAAGGTAAAATGATTTCTTAATGGATATAATTTTTCTGCATGTTTTTGTCTTCTGTGTATTTAGAAATTGTAATGCTACATTTTATGAAGTGCTCAATTTTGAGCTCTGAGATTTTCTTCTTAGATGCTGGCACTTTAAAAGTTTTGATGTTGGCACTTTCTTAATCATTACAGATGGTATGAAAATAAAGCTTTTAGACATCAACCAAGAAGTCATTGTAAATGACAATTAAATTCAATGCATGAAAAACTAAATTGAAGTAAAAATATGACTAAGTTTGCACATGCACAGTAATGACAATTATGTAAAAATTTTCCAACAACAATCATGAGAGGCCATCAAAGGACCTCTACAATCCAAGATATGTAAAAAAGTTCAAAATATGCATCTGAGGATTGCTGAAATACATAAAGTTGTTGTACACAGCTAGCAGCTTGTGTCTCAAGTACTCTACCTGGGACATATGATCTGCCTGTGAGAAAAGGCCTTTAAAGACTTTGTAGGAAGGCAGGATAAACAAACTGCTTCAGCTTCTGCAATTCCTCCACATTAATTTTTTAGACATAAGATACATCTTTACTACTTCTTCTTCTTCTTCCTCTTCTTCCTCTTCTTCTTCTCCTCCTCATCCTCCTTCTCCTCCTCCTCCTCCTCCTCCTCTTCCTCCTCCTCTTCCTCCTCCTTCTCCTTCTTCTTTCTTTCTTCCTTTTTTTTTCTGGAGAATATGATTGATTTACTTTACTGTCTTGTCCAAGACCTGCATGTAGTGGTATACAAGGTGACTTTAGCAAATGGATGCTAATATTTTATTTCCCTTTCATGGATAATTTAACAGCAGATGTAACATGTTCAATCAACCTCTATAAGTTGCCCTTTCATAACTTCAATGTTGGTGGTTGCATTAAAACACATTTTTCTCTCACAAGGGCACCATACATGCTTTTGTTAAGCACAGATTTTGTGTTGTTTTTTTCTTTTGTAAAGCATTACTAACCTCTTCATTTTTCCCCTTGTTCTTCTCTTCTGAAGGAAAAGAGGTCAAACATTTACAGTATGCAGCTTTTTTCACTCCTCTTGGAAAGGAAAAAGATATAACCTCGAGGGGACAAAAAGTCTAGCAGTATAGTTTCTGTGAATGCTGTTGCACTAATGGAATAGGTATTTTCATAAGAAGGAGTTATGTTTAGAAATATATTTTTTTTTTATTAAAAATAATGACTATCTGACCAGGATTGTAACTTTAACTAGACTTTAATTTAATTAATAATGTGTAAAAAGATTGATTCCGTGTTAATATAAAATGACTGTCATATTTTACTCACTGTTTAACATATTTTAAATATTTTTAAAAGGGGATATTAACAGCACAAACAATAACTTTGTACCAGAATTAATTCTAAACAATAATATAGAATACTCCAAAAGTAAATAGATTAGAATGAATGCAATATTGTAAGAAGAATTTAAACAAAGGAATTCTGACTTATGATAACTAAATGACTGTTAAAGTCTAACTATGAATTGTCCAAGAAAAATTAAATGCTGATTAACCTATATTCACCATTTATTTTCCTTAAGGTATAGGATAATTCTTCTATAACATAATACATGTGAACCTGAAAACCCATGCATTTTGTAAGTCACTAAAGATAATAGAGCATCTTAGAAAAAGGGGAGGAGTATATTTTTCAAAAGCTATGCAACTCTTGTGAACAGAGCATTACCAAAAATTATAAATAATTACATTTTTGGAAATAATTTATATAATCCAGGCAGAAAGCTCAGAGTGGTTAAGGACCGCCTTTTGGAATATTTATCTACATAAAATCAATAGAGTGGAAATGTTGACATGGGGATACTGAGCCTGTGCAGATGCAGAGAGCTGAGCCAGTGGGGCTACTGCTAAGGTGGATACAAGAGGAATTTCAGCCTTTCTTTGCTCAGAGTCACACCGGAGTGCACCTCACTGAAGAAAGAATGATGGGAGTCCTTTTAAATTTCCTTAAATACAATTAAAAGGGGTCTTTTCTTGTCTCCTCAAAATTTAATTCTACTACTTGCTATTTTGTTTTCCCTTACCTAGAAAAAATTCACATGGGTCATTATAATTTTCACATGATGCTACACAATTCTCCCGTTTGCCAGTTGTTTATGGGCTAATTGATATAGAAACACACTAAGTAGCAGAGTAGATTCAGTGTGCTTGGGAAGCACACTTATTCAAAAATTTTCAATGTAGAGGAGAAGATATAGAGCTGTTTTAATAGATGTTATAAAATGTAAAAAAAAAAAAGTTGATAGCTAAAGTGACATCAGTGCCAGAGGCAGCTGGCGTAGGTCAAACAGCACCCGAGATGGGCAGTGAGGATTAAGCAAAAAGACAGAGACAAGAGATAGATTCCGGAGAGCTCACAGTCAATACTGCAGCATCCCTGAGTTTATTTTGCAATGCATACTTATACCCTACTGAGCCCCTGAGAAGCAAAACACCTCTAAATAACAACCAATCACGAAAACTGTAACATTCCATTTTCCACCCCCACACCAGGTGCACTTCCTCCGAGTGAGCAGACTGCACAGCTGACTGACTCTGAAAAAACATCCTGCTTAACAAACAGTCTTGTTTTCCTCAAAATGGCTCCCGACCATCAGTTAAGAGAGAAGAGAATATTAATTGAAAATTTGTTTAAGGGATATAATTAATCACCTCCATCTAAAATATATTTTTTATTAGGATAAATAAAAATGATTTGATTTCAAACTACATGCATATTTATTGTCAGGATGCTAAATTGATAATTTGAACAACATGTTACACTAAATACCATCTCAAAAGATCACTGTATGATACATTTGAATAATCTTTCAATAATTAGTCAATTCTGGCTGTTATTTTTAGAATTGTACCTCTCACTAATGCAAATTTTCTAAACTAAAAAGAAAGTAGGAGTCAGAAAAGCAGAGAGAGAAATCTGATTCAATAATTCTACATTAAACACAGTTTTTGATACAAAGAAGACCCTGGATGACAGGTCCATGTGGGTTTCATACTCCATGTGGGTTTCATTGCTTGAGGCTGGTTTAGCTTCCACTAAGGAAGCTTTTGATTTACTCATTTTTGAGGATTAGTAGGCCTGTTTCTTTTAGCATTATCAAGAAAATTTATTTTTAAAACTAAAATCTACTTTAAGGCATAAGTCAAATGGATAAAGTTCCAACATTGAGTGGATATTCAGTAGTTACTGCTTGAATCTGAGGAGAGGAGCAGAAATGGCTTTATGGCTCTCTCTACAACATGCTGTGCAAGCAACTACTTACTTTACTTGTTTTACAGAGGGCAATATTGAGGGCTAGAGAAGTGAAACAATTTAAGATATTTTGTATAACATGAAAAAAGGATATATTTTGTAAATAAAAATATAAGAACATTAACTGTTTATCTTGAGTGGACCCTCATGGTTTTTTCATAATTATTGATGTGTATACTTGGCTATATTGTTGAATTGTTACAGTTGGGTTTGTGTTCTGTTAAAAATTTTGTAAAATTTCTTGCCTCAAATCTTTCAGACACAATAAAAAATTTACATTTAGGAATATATGGAGATGCCAGACTTCTAGGAGTAAGAATCAAAGAAAAAACTCAAAGTGTTAAAAAAAGCCTGCAGTTGGTCATTATATTTTTCATAGAGTTTCACAAAGTACTTGGCTTTATTTACCAAAAAAGAATAGATTATTTCCTCTTCTCTTTTGTTGTTCTCATTCGGGTTACATTAAAACTACCTGATTTAAAACATACATATGTCAGAGGCCCATCCCAGAGATCAAGTTAATGAATCTGGAGTGGAGCCAGAACACTAGTAGTCTTTGAAAGTTCTCAGGTGATGCTCATATGCAGCCTTGTGAAGAAGCAGAGCTCTCAAGGACACTTCTCAGGCACAATGGACACCCTAGAAAGCCCCAAGACCTTTTCAGGAGGTTCATGAGGTCTAACCTATTTTCATAATAATACGAAAACATGATTTGCCCTTTTTACTGTATTGACATTTGCACTGATACAGCAAAAGACAATGGTGTGAGACACTGCTGGCGCCTCAGCAAGAATCAAGACAGTAGCAACAAAGTGTCCTAACAGGTACTGTGTTTTTTACTGTCATGCACATTACATTAAAATAAATTTTAAAAAGCTAGTTTCACTTTGGAAAATTCTTGATGAAGTAGGAGCAATTAAAAAAAATTTTTAAACCTCAACCCTTGAATATATATATTTCTAATATCCTGTGTGACAAAATAAGAAGTACACATAAAGCTCTCCTCCTGCATAAGGAAACAAGGTAGCAGATTGAAAGGAAAGCACATGTGTGATTGCTTGAATTAGGGGCTGAACTGGTTAACAATTTAGCTGCTTTTATTCATGTAATATCACTTTTACTTGAAAGACTGATAAATGATACTTATTCAGACTAGTATTGACAGACTTTGTTTTTCTTTCTTTCTTTGAATAAATCATTTGAGCCTGTCACTTCAAGAAAAACAACTTACTATATTTGCTGCCAGTGGGAAAGTTGAACTTTGAAGTGAAAATTAGGATTTTGAAAAATGTGTTTCTGCCACTGTGAATTTAACACCTTCCCCATACTGATGTTTCTGATTATATTTGTGGTAATATTAACAGGTAATTTAAAAAAAATATATAACGAAATTTGTAAACATTTAAAAAGTCTGCATACCATAGTGAATCAAAATTTTCCAAGTGAACAATAAATGTTATAAAGTGATGCCTGGGTAGAAAATCTATTCAAATGAGTGATAGATTAGTATATTTTAATGTAAGAAAATATAAAATTCCCTTGACAAGATTCAATATTTCACACTGTAAACAACTTTAAAAAATTATAACTTGGTAGCTGTTGATGTACTATCAAGAAATAATATCCACAAATTACCTGGAAAGGCTATTAAAATACTTTTACCACTTTATCTCTTTAGAGACAGATTTTCTTAATATACTTCGACCAAAACCATTATAGTAAAAGTTCGAATGCAGAAGCAGATATGGTAATCATGCCGTCTCTTATTAAGTTAGAGCTTAAATATATTTCCAAAGTTTTGAAACAATGCAACTCTCTTCTTTTTCTTTAAAATGTATATTTTAATTCATTATAATAAAGCAACAAATACATACCAGAGATTAGATAGTAGTTAGATTGCAAAATCTAATAAAGTTTCAAAAAACATTCTGGAAATTACTGAACTGATCAGAGCAATTTTCACTTTTATTTTTTCAGCTTTACTGAGATGCAATTTATATATAATATTATATAAGATGTACCACATAATGATTTGATATATTAACATATTGTGATATGATAACCATAAATTTTAGTTAACACATTGATCACCTCATATAGTTAAAATTCATTTTTGTTTTGAAAACTTTTAATATCTACTCTCAACAACTTTCAAATATACAATACAGTATTATTAACTATAGTCACCATGCTGTACATTACCTGTCCAGAACTTATTTACTGCCCAGAACTTATTTATCTTATAACAAGAAGGTTTTGTACCTTTGACTACCTTCACCCATTTCCCCCTCTCTCAACACCCCACCTCTTGTTTCTGTTTCTCTGAGTTAATTTATTTTTTTAAATTTCACAAACAAGTGAAATCATCTGTTATTTGTCTTTCTCTGACTTGAGGTCCATTTATATTGTCACTAATAGCAAGATTTTCTTATTTTTATGGCTCAGTAATATTCCATAAGATATATTTTTTCATTATCCATTTATCTGTAGCTGGACAATTAAGTTGTTTCTATGTCTTGGTTATTGCAAATAATGGTACAGTAAACTTAAGGGTTCAGATATCTCTTTAAGATAGTGATTTCATTTCTTTTGAATATAAACCCAGAAATAAAATTATTGGATAATATGGTAGTTCCATTTTTAATTTTTTGAGAATTCTTTATGCTGTTTCCATGGTGGCTGTGCCAATTTATAGTCCCACCAGTAGTATACAAGTGTTCCTTTTCTCCACTTGTTATCTCTTGTTTTAAATAATAACCATTCTAACATGTGTGAGGTGATATCTCATTGTGATTTTGATTTACATTACACTGATGTTTAATGATGTTGAGCACCCTTTATATACCTGTTGGGCATTTGAATATTTCCTTTGAAAAAAAAATGTCTATTCAGATTCTTTGTCTAGTTTTGAATTGAATTATTAATATTTTTGCTATTATTGTATGAGTTTCTTATATATTTTGGGTATTAACTCTTTATCAGATATGTGGTTTGCAAATATTTTCTCCCATTCCATAGATTGTCTTTTCATTTTGTTGACCATTTCTTTTTCTGTACAGAAGCTTTTTAGTTGGCGTAGTCCCATTTGTTGATTTTTGCTTCTGTTGCTTATACTTTAGGTGTTATATCCAAAAAAATCACTGCCACTATCAAGTTCAAGGAGTTTTTTTTCCTTTGTTTTCTTTTAAGAGTTTTATGGTTTCTGGTTTATATTTAAATCTTTATCTATTTCAAGTTGATTTTTTTCTATGATATAAAATAGGGGTACAATTTCATTCTTTGTATTTGCATGTCCAGTTTCCCCAGCACTATTTATTGGAGAGATTATCTTTTCTACACTGAGTGTTTTTGCCCCCCTTGTCAAATATTAGTTGACTGTATGTGCATAAGTTTATTTCTTGGCTCTGGATTCTGTTCCATTGGATTATGTGTCTGTTTTTATGACAGTATCGATCTGATGACTATAGCTTTAAATTAGGAGGTGTGATGCCTCTAGCTTTGTTCTTCTTTCTCAGTATTGCTTTGCATTTTTCTTTTTGTTTTGAATAATATAGTTATTTTTTGATAAAGTATGTTAATATTAATGTTAATTAGTAATGGGCTTATTACTGTTATTTTTAAATAAATAAATATCTTAGTTTAAATTCCAAATATGGTAGAAGTACAACCCACATAAATAGAAGTTCTTGTCGGGGGGGATTTGCAGAGTATAAAAGGATCCAGAGACCACAAAAGTTTGAGAACTTTGAGAACCATTTTGCTCTGTCTCCCTCAACCCCTTGTATGATACATGAACACACACAAACACACACAGGGGCAAGCTTGAATTACTTTCTCAGGTGAGACTTAGACAACAGGAATAAGGTGTGCTTTCTTGTTCTTTCCTTTCTAATATAAAGTCAAGAGCAATTTCTGAAGAAACACAAATGTGTTCAGTGTTGATAGTTCAGTTGCCCTTGGTGAGTGATTAGTAGTTGCCATCTGAGGTGAGCCTTTCAGTTACAAATCCATTCTTGTCTTGACTCCCATGTCCTGGAGACTTAGTATCCTTGAGATGCCATTTTCAATACAGATTTCATAGTGCAGACCTACTATATTTGAATAAATTTCTATATCTGTCTACCAGAAAGAATTTTTAGGGCACATTTCTGACTCTGAACATATTTCCTACTGTACAAAATCAAATACAAAACATGAAGAAAATGTGTTGGTTTACAAAAACTTTTTCTTGATCTGTTGAATTTAATGTATTATTTAAAGATACTTTCTACTTTCTAAAATCTTAGCATTTAGCAAAGCAAGTTATATTAATTGTAATTTTCATAGTAAACTTCAAAATATTTGTTTTAAGGCTTTTTAAGGAAAGAAACCACTTTATTCACATTAAATGATCAAACATATTTTTAATTGAGGTATTATTGACATATATATTAGTTTCAGATGTACAATGTAATGATTTGATAGTTGTACACACTGTGAAATAATCACCATAGTAAATCTAGTTGATATCCATCACTTTACATAATTACAATTATTTTTCTTGTAATGAGAACTTTTAAGATTTACTCTCTTAGCAACTTTCAAATATGCAATACAACTTTATAAGCTGTAGTCATTACATCCCCATGACTTATTTAATTTATAACTGGACATTCGTACTTTGTGACCATCTTCACACATTTCTCTCCACCCCACCTCTACTTCCGGAAACCAACAACAGGTCCTCTGCAACTATGAGCTGGGTTTAGTTTTCTTTTTTAAAGTTCCACATATAAGTGAGATGGTATAGTATTTGACTTTTCTTACCTGACGTATTTCAGTTAGCATAACTAGTCCTTGAGGGTCAACCATGGCTTTCCAAATGGTAAGATTGTATTCTGTTTTTTTGAATGGCTGAATAATATTCCATTATAAATACATATGCCACCTTTTCTTTATCCATTCATCCATTGATGGATACTTAGGTTGCTTCCATGTCTTGGCTATTGTAAATGCAATAAATGTGGGAATGCATATATATTTGAGTGAGTTTTTTTTTTTGGGGGGGGGGTTAATTCCCAAAAGTGAAATTGGTGGATCATAAGTAGTTCTATTTTAAATTTTTCAAGAACTCTTCATATTGTTTTTCATAGTGACAATACCAATTTACATTCCCACCAAAGATGCACAAGTGTTTTCTTTTCTCCACATCCTCATCAATACTTATTTCTTGTCTTTTTGGTTATAGCTATTCTATCAGGTATGAGATAATACCTCATTATGATTTGATTTGCATTTCTCTAATGATTAGTGATGTTGAGAACCTTTTTGTGTACCTCTTGATCATCTGTGTGTCTTCTGTGGAAAAAAATGTCTGTTTAGATTTTCTGCCCATTTTTTAATTTTTTTTTTTTTTTTTTTTTGCTATTGGGTGATATGAGTTCCTTATATATTTTGTTTATTAACCTCTTATCAGATAAATGACTTGCAAATGTATTCTCCCATTTAGCAGATTGCCTTTTTATTTTGTTAATTGCTTCCTTTGCTGTGCAAAAGATTTTTAGTATAATGTAGTCCCACTTATTTATTTTTGCTTTTGGTGCTTTTGCTTTTGGTGTCAGATTAAAAAAAAAAATTATCATCAAGACCTAAGTCAAGGAGCTGCTTATTTTTTGTTTGTTTGTTTCTAGGAGTTTTATGTTTCAAGTTTTATCATAAGGTCATACATTTTTACTTAATTTTTGTGTACGATGTAAGATACTGGTACAGTTTCATTCTTTTACATGTGGCTGTTCAGTTAATATATTTTTCTTGAATGAATAAATGAATGAATAATCATTTATATAACATTTTTGTTTTTTAATAGACTTTAAATGGACAATTCTAATATATATTTTCCCCCAAGCTACTGTTCTTAAACAATTATTAAATTTATTTTAACATTATTAAATTCATTTTTACCTCTTTATATGTACATGTTCTGTGGATTTTACATGCACATTTTTCTAAGAAGTCTATCAATGAAGGGAAAATTAATAAGAATGATTCATTTTTACATCTTTTCAGTTTAGATAATGGAGATGCCCTGTTTGGACGAGGCTGGTTTAAGCAGCTCCCTTGACACATTCACATTCATACTTCAACTATTCCAGCATTGTGGAAAGCTATTTTCATCAGATCAAGTACTGAATTCATTAGCTATTTATCAGACGCATGGCATTAAGTGGTATTAGCTTCCTGGCAGATGGCTTGGGACTTGAAATTTTCCATAACTATATCTTGCATTTAGGTCAGTTTTACATTCTATAGAAATACATTTGCTGTTCAGCTTCTAAGTCTGCAGAATAATCCCACAATATTATCCATTCTGTTTTCTTCTCCTTTTGTCTTCATATTTATTACACTACAAATTGCCTGTTTTGGGACTTTTGAACAAGTTACATTTTACAGTTTTGCTTTTATCTATTTCTAATCTATTTCTTCCCAAAGAGAGAAGGAATTAAAAATAATATTACTATCTGTACTCTTTATACCAATTTCCACTTTCTAAATGAATTTAATTCTTATAAAATGTTTGTTATTTCTATTTTTTCTGAGTATTCAGATAGATAAATTAATTTTCTAGAAAATAAATTGCTAACAAATGGTGGCGATGAAATTTGTTTTTCAAACTTATTTGATTATAATAATTATTCTCCATTATTACGTTGTTTCCACTTTTTAAAAAGCATGAACTCCAGTATATTAAGTTTTAGTAAGAATTAGAAGATTAGTAATTACCTTATGTGTCACATTTCAATTTTTTTTTGGTGGGGGGGTTTATTCTTGGTTCATCAGTAAATACACATATGAAATCATAAGTATTAATATGGGCTTTATCTTTACTTTCTCTTTATAACTCCAAGTGATTCTTCTGTTACACATTCTTTTTTTAACATCTATTAGTTTTCAGTTTTCAATTTGGTTTGACTTTTTCAGTTTAAATAATGATAGCTCAATAATAACAAGAGCTAGTTATCATCGCATTATGCAAGGCCTGTGATAAGACACTATCTCAATTAACCATACAGCAAACTGGGGAGCAGGGATTGTTCACAAAGAGGAAGTGGGTGCTCAGATTCCAAAGATTTGTGTGAATCCAGGAGAAAGGGCACAACTACCTTTGGCTCAGGGGAATGAATTTCCTCCCAAACCACTAGATTTTAGCCCATTATATCCAAATTGAAAGCTATAATCCAGATTATTAGACCATTTTTTATAATCTAAATTATTAAAATCACTACTGTTTTGACATTATAGAAATACACCAGGTAGAGAAAGTCTTGGTAGATGACTTATTTTCCTATTATTACATACCATATGTATAAGTTAATTATTTAATAGGCCTTGTTCTGGGGGAAAAATTAAATTTCTATTGTATCCTTTGTTGAATATTTTCAAAGTATTTGAAACAGAACAAGGACCAGAAATAAATAAAACCAGAGCCCAGAAATAATTATTAATATTTGATACTTATCTTTATATACATGTATTTATCTACAAAAAAATAAAACATCTTGCCTGGTAAACTGATTTTTATCTTGACACATTACCAAATAATTTTTGAGTCATTAAATATTTTTTAACATCATCATTTGATGTATGGATAATATTCTATCTTTTGTCTTTGTCAGACTTTTTTTAACCAATATTACATTGCTCTTCATTTAGGCTAACATTACTATTAAGAGAAATTGTTATGAATATTGTTTTATTTATTCATTTAATATATAATGAGTGTTTACTATATGTCAGTCTTTGATCTTCATATATGGTATTAAAAATGTATATGAATAAAAGTATTTTCCCTTTTGTGAAAGAAAATGAGAGTGATAGACAATGAAATAGACTAGTGAAGTATTTTATCATGTTACTGTGATAGGGTTTTATAAGAAGGCATAGCATCAACTCACATTCCAATTTCAGATGTATTAGAAAAAACTTTTTGGAGAGAATTATTCTAAAAACTTGTAATAAAGACAGTTGTGCACTCTAATTGTTCTATATATTCACCACCCCTTCCTACTTCTAAGCACTTCAGTGGATACATCTGGCTAGTTTTAGCTTCTGATGTTGGTTCAGAGATACAGCTCTAGCACTGTAAATCCCTCTGAGATTCAATTTCTTTATATGACTTCTAAGGTCTACTACTATTCTGATAATCTAATTTTCTCTGAAAGTAACGTCAACTGAATTAAAATGATAAAGGAATTATTTGGGCTATTTAGTCAGAATTTCTTTCTGAGAGTAGCAATCATTTATCTAATAGACTCTTGGTAAAAGAGTTTCTTTATCTTTTTCTGTTTTTTTTTCCCATACTTTATTCTTGGTATTCTCACTGGTATGCAATATTTGTTTTCAATACACTGATCCCATAGATATCAGCTGCTAAGGTATTCAATGATAAGAAGATGCTCTTCTTTTTATAATTATTTAAATTAAAAAACTGAAAAAAAAATCCATAAGACCTAAATGAATGAAGCAGTATGGTTGGAAATTTAGACACCGAAGCTGGGTTCACAGTAAATGTTTTAGCTGAAAGGCCCTTTCAATTACCATCTAAATTAAAGACATAGACAGCTATACATAGCACTAGACTGGCAAGATAGAATTAGCTTTATAAAAAGGACATGTGTGCATTTTTCTGTGTATATTTCTACATGAAATTTGCTGTAATTTCCAGTTTATTTTAAGAAATTTTCTCCAATGAACCTTAGGGAATTGTAGTATTACTTTGACTAAAGATGTGGCATAAAATTTTATTAGTTTTTATTCTATTACAACTTAATATTCATGGCATCATTTTCAGCAATTAAACTCTTTATGATGGGTGAAATTCTGCCACATGCAGTGGGCTAGGCGTTGTGGGGTGGAGTTGTTTAATGTTTTGGGGCTCTCATTAAGCTGTTTCTACAAAGGGAGAAACTGTCTTGTTATTCCCACTTACTTAACATCTAATTAAAAATATAATGCCTTTTTATGAAAATTAAAATGTTTTAGTTTTATTGTAATAGTTCTATTTAGTGCTCCTAATATTTCTTTTATATAGGTATGCTTTAAAGTACTTGGATGACGAGTGGAAAATAATTAAAGTATAAAAAATAACTTTCCTCAGAGATTATATTATGTGAGTTCAGGTTTTGGGAAGTTGGGTATTAGTTAATTTCGCAGAGAGAGCACAAGATATAGATAATGACATGTTTATCTGTATTCTGACTATGACTGCTCTCCTTCGTTGCCATGTATCCCAGTCACCTCTACCAAACAGTTACACTGGAGAATAGTGTCTTGTATTTTGGTGAACTTCCAAAAATTTGTAGCTTTAAACTGAAATAAGTTTGGGATACTAATAAATCTCAAAAAAAAATGTACCAAACTTTGGAGTTGGGAGGGGAGTCTATAGTATTCATCAGCAGATAATTGGAGTTTTGAGGGCTTTCAAGATTTTTAAATTTATAAGAAAATCACTAAAGAATCTTGAGCTTTGAACTGAAGAACAGGTCAACATTATGGCCAGGCAAAAGATCAATAATGTTGTTTCTGTTGTCATGTGATAATACATTTAATATCTACTTGGTGTGATTATAATGTTAAATATAGTTAGGTGAATTGTTGTCCAACACCAGAGGAAAGTCTCTTTTACTCTTGGTTCTGAAGATTTTTTTCAAATTTTCTAATATCAATTTCCAAATAAATGACACTTGAGAGGTTGATTTATTCTGTGGCCTGGTCAGGATTTTTCAAACATTCAGCTAGACATCTAAAAATCTAGTAATAAATCAAATTATTTGATTGCATTTGAGGAATCTAACTTTCTATTTTGGTAATTTTTGTGTAAGGTAATTTTAGTGGTACTCTGTGGCATGGACAGTTTGATTCATTTTGATATCCTTCAGAGTGCCTTCTGTAGTGCATATATCGGATATCATATAAACATCCATTGAGCTGGATTGTTTTCATGACTCTGCTTACATGCTTGAAGTAGTTTTCTCTCTTCTATGTCAACCCAAGATTTGTACTGACATAGTATGAAAACCCTCATCTGAAATGCTACTGGTTCCAAATGAATTACTTATTTTTCTCATTCCATTCTCAGTTTTGAACCTGCATAAGGATTCTATGTTAGTCTAGATTTCCCCAAAATAAGACCCTAAGACAAACAATTGAGTACACATGTTTTGGGGGAGGTGGAGATAAGGGGTAAAATAATTTTAAGAAGCATGATGAAGTAAGGAAGCTAAGTAGGGAAGGTAGAAGAGGCCATGAATGGTATGTTTATGTGTAGGGTAACTGGAGTTCAATTTTGCTATGTAACTTCTAAGAGATAATATTCCATATTACCTTAAATTTAAACTTAAAACCTCACTACACACACACACACACACACACACACACACACACAATCTTTTTACTCAATTTGACTTCTACAGTTTATTTTACTGTTTCAAGTTTCTTGTAGATTTGACATGACCAGATAGTTATTGATTCCATTCAACCAGGGCTGCTCCCCAAGATCTCAGCCCAAAAGAGCCTGTTCTCAGTGTAGAAGGCATTTCTGTTGAAATCTTAGTAGCAGCTCTGGGGTTGTGAGTAGCTGCAAACTAGCTATTTACTTTGCAATAGTAGTAGTAGTGTTCATTGGTGCTGCCAGAAAGTACAGTTAAGTTTTTCTTTCTGTTATTCTACTGTTGCTACAAAAGTCCAGTTAAGTTCCTTTTATTCCATGAAACCATCTCACAGTGGATTCTAGTAGAGTTTTTCTCTATATCAACTATTTCTGACTTTTTATTCAGTTTTGTAACCTATTTTCAAGTTACATCGTACCTTGATATCTGTGTACAAAATATGAATCACTTAGGATCTGATTTCTGTACAATAAAGTTTCATATTCAACCTCTTTTTCTTTTTACTAGTGGAAAAATGGGCAAGTAGCACCTGCCATTTTACAGATAGGTAGATTCTTTATTGAGGGTCACCAAAATAACCATTTATTTTTGTGATGATATTATTTTTCATCTGCCTTTGAGCAATCTTCAATTTAAATATTAGACATAAACAGGAGTTTGTTGATGTAAACATACCTAGAAATAGTTTAATATGTGAAATTATGCAAGTGTTTTTATAAACAATTAAAATATATAGCAGATTCTTTTCTGACCATAATAAATAAATTAGAGGAAAAAAAACTAGATTACTATATACATATAAGAGTAAATAATTCCTCCTTAAATTGAGGTGTCAAACAAATTAAAATTTGTAATAGTAATGTAATAGAGCATAGATATTTTTCCACCTTTTACTTATAAAAATCTCTATGTGTGTACTAATATTTATCTTATTCTCATAAATTCAAAGTGTAATGATATGCTGATAAATGTTAATAATCAGCTCTTTAAGAAAAACAGCACTGATTTGTAGTATTTGTTGATTATCATGGTTCAAATAATCTCGTCACATTCTATTTTAACCAACCAACATGATGTCTTGTTGATATGGACATGGAATCAGGAAGAGATGTACAGTGGCACACAATTATAATATTCTCACATAAAGAACAATAGACATAAAGAATCCCAAGAGTATAGGTAATAGTAAAATAAAGTAAAATACTTTAAAAATGATTACTTTTGAGTATTTATTATATTTCTGACTAACAGGATTCATTTAATTTTGTTTATATAATTTATTTTTTGATAATGATTTGTTTAACAATTGGCTTACAAAATTCTTGATAATTTAACAATTGCCCTTGGTGAGCCAGTTGATTCAAGCGCACCATTCATTTTAAATTGGCCCTTTTAAACACCATATTTTCCTTTTTCTTGTCAACGATGCATATCACACAGAGCAATGTTATGTTCAACACATTTCTCATGTATCTAATCTGCCTAAGATTTGGTTTATTGAATTAATATCCCAATATGTTGTGTTATCATGTTATTTCTGGTTTATCTCTCTATATAACTTTTCTCCTCTAAAATCCTAAAATAGAAAAGAAACTGGCATCTTAGTTTAATACTTTGACTTGCTTTTGTAGTTTGATAAGACTGCTTTATGAGTGTAAGTGTTAAATATTTAAGTAAATCATGCAATTTCTCAGAGGTGAACTAAAGACAAAATTTTAGACTTGAAATTAAAAGAATGAAAGTATAAAAATGTCTTGAAATTCTCATTCAGTGAATGACAAAAGCCCTCTCCTTCCCTTCTGACCAGCTCTGTTGTGCCAGGGGCATTATCTTTTCCTAAAAGAGAATTGTAAACCTTCTTGACATTTATGAGGAGGATGTGCATACAACCATCCATCAGCCCAAGGAACATTTGGAAGACATTTTGATGATTACTTAATTTTGTCCTCTAATTCAGGTTATTACTTTTCAGGATTTTAACACATGTGATTGACACATCAGGCTTTTTATTATTATTTCAGATTGACCACAGTAAATTTAGATAAAGCTTTCCATTTGGGTTATTTCACATTCCATTTACATGCACAGTAAGAAGAAAGTATGATGATGGAGAGCCTTGAATAAGCTGGTTACCTTCAATTTCTTTGGCCAGTTTTGAACAGTTTATATTTTTTTATTGTGTCAGCACAAGTTATTATTATACCCATACATCACTGCACTTGAAACATCATGATTTTCTATAAAAACTAAGGGAAAATGATTGTAAGAGAGTAATTTTAGCATCTTTAGAGGACATTTTCAGTGGAATATTGAGTATGGATAATGTTCTCTAATATAATCAATAATATTTATTTTAGTTCTCCTCTGATTTTATTTTTTACTTCTTTTAAATTCAAAAAACACTGGAAGTTGACAAATCTATTTTTTAAAAAACTTAGAGTGAAAACATTGGATTTAAAATGCATTGATATGCTGGATAGTCTGTGGCATTAAGTTTGGAAAATTGAGAAAAAGCCTAAGCACTAAAGGCTATTTTACTTTAATACAATAGTGACAGTTCTCCTAGTATCTGGCCTTCCAATGTCATTTCTCTTCTGATCTTGCTCAGCAGCATGAAAATTAAGTGACATTCAGGAGCAAATCCTCTGACGGATAGGTGGATGAGAGATGGTTTGTTGGTGATCTTAGATTTCACTTTATTTTCTTTCCTCTTCATTTCTCTCAGTTGCTATATTTCATTTTAATGTGAAAATTTATTGGTTTTGAAAGTAAGGTCATTCCAAACAGTGAATAAGATAAGAATTCCCGATGGAAATGATTGTACATCGTAAGTACAAAAGCTTAGCTTTATTTTTATACTCAAATATTTAAGAAGCAGCAACAAATACTTCCTCTGATTTTAGTGAAGAAAACTTTATTCATAGTAGCATTTCAAAATAACTTTTATATTATGAAAAATTTCAAATATACACAAAAGTAGAGAAAGTAACATGAATAACAATGTCCACATTATCCAGCTTCAACAGTTATAGTTACCACATTTCTCTGATTTTATTCCATCTACCTTCTTCACATCCTTTGTCTTTACTTATTTTAAAACAAATATTACTCATTATATTATTTAACTTATAAATATTAATTCAGGATGATGGCATTTTTATTAAATGATTTATTTTGTTTATGTCATTTACAGATATTAACTAAAAATTTTTCTTACAGAAGATACTAGCGCTGCATTTTATCATGTCGCCTCTTTCTTTGAGACTCATTTTTTTCCCCTCTCATTTGTCAAATTCAACTCAGGCAAAACACAAAAACAAACATACAAAAGAAAACCCATAACAATAAATGAACAACAAAGACAGGTATCTGTAAATCAAGAGCAAATAGCTATTTAATAGAAAAAAATTGGAGAGAATTATATTCCATAAGGGGAATACTCAGAAAAAGAGGTACTGTGGTGTGCTGTAAATACATATTCCAGAGTTACAATTCCATTAATAATTACTGGGTGAATTGAAAAGAACCAACAAGAATCTCAGTTTTTAATTTACTGACACTGACAAAAACATACTGTTAACCTTTGTACAATTGTTATATGAGTTAAATGAAATAATGTAAGCAAAAGTGTTTAGAACTTGATAGATTTTTACACAAAGAGTAGCAGTGTCTTACATATAAGAGAAATTCAGTGATATGTGCCCTTATTTGAGACATTGTCTCTTTCTTTTGTATATTTGATATCTTTAAAACAACTTACTTTAGCATGTTAAAAAAAAACTTTTATATTCTGGCTTTTGTAAAATTATTGTTTTTTTATACATCTGCTTTTTACTAAAATTATTTCCTTGAGCTGTAATAAAATTTTCTACTCTAAAGCTTGCAAAAGTTATCAAGACCTCTCATTTTCATTTTTATTAAAATTTCTCCTCACATGAAAGACCAATGGGTTGAATTTCTTTAGCTATAATTAAAAACAAATTAGTCTCAATGTAATAAACTTCTTCATTATCTCTTCCAAATGTATTCTCTCTATAGTTCCTTTGAAGTTAGTTTAAAATTTTAATTCGATTTCTTAAAAAGTGATTAAAACTTTAAAAATGCATCAATAACTTAGTGGCCAATAGAAACATTAGAATTGTCACCATTTCAATTCACTTTTTAAATTTACTATTAATCAGAAATCCAGTATTTAACTGACATTTATAACTATAGAAAACTATATAAAATTATCCATAAAGGAGGTATATATTTATTATGTTATATAGGTTGAACATATTCATCTTATACTATAAAATACAGTGTTAACTATAGTTATTACCAATATGAAAAAAATTAATCGTGTAAAGATGCAACGGTACTTTGAGAAAAAGAAGAAAGATACGCATTAATAGAGAGCAAGAGAAGATGGGGCAGAGTGATAGAAAGTAAAATACATGGACAACTGCATAGGAACTTATTTTGCTTCTTGTATTTAATTAGAAATAATCAATGAAAAAAATATATAGCTATTTTAGATAATATCCATTCTTATTCACTGGGTATGTTTAAAATTTCAGAACTCAAAATATTTAATTCAGTCCTAGCACAAAGATCCAATTCGAACTTTATTGACCAAATAGTAATGATAATAATAACTATAATCAATAGTAATACAAACAGTAATATAATATTTTTGAATGGTAACTATCTCCCAAACACTTTGGTAAACCTTTAAATCAGTGCTGAAAGGAGAATATCATTATTATTTCCACTTTACAAACAAACAATAGAAGAAAACAAAATCGTTGGCTTAGAGATAGTATCGAAGTGGCCACCAAAACATTATATTTCAGGTCTGTTTCCAGGGAATAAACTCTTAAACCCTCTGTGATGCATTTTTCCATTGACCGAAAGTTATCCTGAAGTGTTAGTGCTCTTAACCCTGTGAAAGAAACAAATGTGAATCATCTGTTAAGAAATATAACATTAAATTATTTCACAGTTTTTATATAGAATACCTGGCCCCAATCAAAAATAGTCTGTCACATGAGGAGATGAGATGTGATGAACAAAACCCAGGAGAAATGATAGAAACTAAGGCAGAGTCACAGGTTACCAGTGTAGGTAGTGAAATTATTATAATCATTCCAGTAAAAGCATTATATACAAGTAGACTTTAAAAAACCCATGCTTAATATGTTCACTAACATTTTGTAAAGAAAGAATTTCTATAGAAAATGGAAACTCTAAAAAGATCCAAAAGATACAAATGGGAATACTTACACAAAACTTAAGAAACAGATGAGACATAGTTGAAAAGGAAAATAATAAGCTTGAAGATGTCAAAAGAAAATATTGGGATTGAAAGATAGAGAGAAAATTGATGTAAAATAGAGAGGAGAGAGTGAAAGTCATAGCAATACAGTAAGAAGCTATATAAGCATATTACTGAATCTTAATGAAGCGAAGAGAAAATAAGATAGAAGAAATATTTGACCAAATATTTTTCTGCCAAAGATCATTGTCACAAATTTAAGGAGACTGCTGAACACAAAACTGTTAAAAAAAATCACCTTCAGCCATCTTACAATGATTTATAAAATTTAAACACAAAAAGAAAAATATAGAAAGTGCCCAGATAAAAAAGATACATGAACATCAAAAGAATAATTAATTGCCAGTGCCTTTTCAACAGAAGACATGATACAAGAGAATTATTAATATAAATTGATTTTAAAAAGCATCTGTCAATCTAGTATTCAACAAAGAAAACATTTTTTTTCAAGAAATAAATGTGAAATAAAAGGAAAGTTTAAAGAATTTCTCATATGTATGCATGCTGTAAAAAATAATAAAAGGTGATTTTCAAGCATCAGGAAAATATTCTAGATGGAAATTCAGAAAAGGTTGAAAGATTATTTTGCTGAATAGTAAAAGCAGAGTAATAGTGAGACTAAATCTAAGTGAACATAGCCTTTAAAACAACTACAACAATAACAGTAACAATGTCTTCTGGAGTTTAAAATATCTAGAATTAAAACATACACAACAATAGTATATAAGCGATGCAAGAGGTTACTGGAACATATTGGGAACAAGGAAATTATAGAGAGTAAATTTAACTTGATATATGAAAAGATGGATGTTTTATCTTTTAGGGTAATGGTTATAATATTTAGTGAAATAATTTATGTAATGAGCAAATATGGGAGAAAATGGAATAATTAAAAAGTTATAACTCATCCAAAAAAGACAAGAAAGTAGTAAAAAAGATGGTTCAAAAAAGAAGAAATATGAAGAAATTTTTTATTAAGGTAGTGGACATAGACCCAAATATATAAATAATTACATTACATAGTTCTGCTACAATTAAATTACAATTTATAGACTAGATAACAAATAAAAACACCACTGTATGTTAGTTAAAAAAAAACACATCTTCAAACTTAAAGATGTAGAATGATAGAAAGTAGAAGACTAAAATAAATATGTATGATGCAAACACTAACCCAAAGTAAGCTGAAGTAGCTATATAAATAACAAAACAGTAGACCTTAAGAAAAATGTTATTAGATGTATAGAAGTAGAGGTACAATTTATGACATTAGAGCATTAAATTCATCAAGAAGATGTAACAATTCTAAATGTGAATGAACCTAATATAAGCTTAAAATATTTTTGAAAATCAGAAAAGAAGTAAGAAAAAGACAAATTCACAATCACATGAGTAGACTACAGCATCTTTTTCTCAGTAAGTGATGGAACAAGTAAACAATTATTATGGATTTGAGAAATACAATTTATATTCCGCTTATTCTTATTATCCATGCCTCTATTCAGGTTTCAATTTTGAATATTTATTACACTGATTTAAATAATTTTTATAAGTTTATTTTCAACCAGATGATCAAGGTCAATATCAAAAGTGGTAGGTCATTTTGATATGATGTGATGAAAATGACACTTTTCCTCTGAGATCTTTCTCTACAAAAACCCATGGTGCAGTCTGAATTTTTATGTTCCCCCAAATTCACTTTTTAAAATCGTAACACCCAAAGGTAATGGTATTGTAGGTGGAGCTTTTGGGAGATGCTTAAATCATGAAGTTTCCATGGGATTAATGCCTTATAAAAGAGGCTTCAGTAGTCCCTTTCACCAAATGAGGATACAACACGAAGTCTACAATCATACTAGCACCCTGATCTTGGACTTTCAAGCTCTAGCACCATGATAAATAAATTTCTGTTTTTTATAAGCTAGCCAGTCTGTGATATTTTATTATAGCAGCCTGAATGGGCTATGGCAACTCATAGCTCCAGTCTAATAATGAGAAAAATATCAGACAAATCCCTGAGGGACAGTCTACGAAATACTTGATCTGTACTTCTTAATATTGTCAAGGCCATTAAAAACAAGAGATGTCTGAGGAACACACTAAGAGGAACTTAAGAAGACATGATGAATAAATGTAATATGGTATCCTGGATAGAATCCTGTAAGAGAAAAGGGACATAGGGTAAAAACTAAGAAAGTGACTAAAGTATGAAATTTCATTATAATAATGTATCAGTATTCATTCACTAATTGTAACAAATATACCTTACTATTATAAGATGTTAATAATAGAAGAAAGTGAGTGTGAGGTATAGTAATACTTCTTGCTATCTTTGCAAGTGTTCTGTAAATCTAAAACTATTCTAAACAATGGTTTCTTAATAAATGTTTATCATTACATTGTACACTTGAATGTTACATCACATATTTAGAAACCTTAATGTTTAACATGTTTGAAATTCAATAAATATTTTTAATAAATAAACATAAGTTACTTTAATAAACAAAGTATCATAACTGTAATTAAAAGAGTCCCAGTTTATATCCTACCCACAACACTTGGTCATAGTTTAACCTTGACTATATTAACTAGCTTTACCAGCCTGGTTTTCTCATTTATAAAATTGTCATGATATTGGCAATTCTTAAGTATTGTTTTGAGAATTAAATGAAATAACATATAATTTTTTAGGTCCAGACAGCTAGCAGATATCATCAAGATGTAACAATAACAGTAAACATTAATGAATAATTTAAGTGAATTACAGTTGATGCATGAGACCGATTAAGCCTATTACACTAAAAGAATAAAATATTCTGAAAATACACGCTATAACTCAATATCTGCTTTTACTCCAATATTTACAGTCTTTTTTTGATGTTTACATAAATTCATTCATCATATATAGCACAGATTAAACAAAAAAAAAAAACTTCAATTGTAGTAAAAGCCAAGAAGTTGTCTTCCACTGACATGTACGTCCTTTCTAGAATTTCTTAGAGGTTGCATAAAATGGATGTTCTCTATGTCAATTTCCTAGTCATGATGAATGAAGCTTGTAACTAATGATACTACGGAACAGAAAATTGTCTAGCCTCTTGTAATCATCTGTCAATGGTTTAGAAAGACAAGTTAGATGGCTGCTGTGAGCTTCTAGAGTTAAATAACACTATCAGGATCCATGTTTCTTCACCTCTTTTGATGCAAATAATGACTATAATTGCCTGCCTTCTCTAATCAATCACTGGAGAAAGTGTCAAGAAATATAAATAGCATTGAAACCCTTATAACTAGACGTTTTAGATAATTATTGATGACATTGCTTAATCCCTAAAATATTAGATTCTTTCTCTGAGGTCCTTTTGAGTACAAAAATATTTTTCACTAACAGAATTTTACAAAACTGTTTTCTTGTGGCATTTGTAAATATTTAAAATGGACAAAAAGATGTAATTATTGAATAAAATAAACCTAACCCAAACTAAGATGTCTTTTTATAATTGTCTTTATTCAGGTTACAAAAAATATTAAAATACTTGGAAAATATGGTACTCAATTTCAAGTTTACATTTAACTAATTGTTCATTGCACATATGTAGCATGTGTTCTCTTAAATACCTTTACACATATCATTTAATTCCTGTAAAAACAATTAGAAATTATTCCCTTTCCACCAGTTATCCAAGGAGCCTCAGTTAATAACTGGAATTGCTGGGGTTCTAAACCACGTGCTTCTTTTCCAAAGCCATAGCCATCTTAAAGAATAAGCATTAAGTCTATAAGCTTACCCTGTAAAGGTATGCTTTAGTTTAGAAATGTAGGACATACGGAAGTACCTACATCAAAGTGGACAATGACACATAGTGATTTTCATCAATCTTATAATGCTCAACTGCATCCAGAAACCAAACCAATATATTAGAGTAGGCAGTTGAAAAGAAAGGGTCAGTTTTATCATCTTCCTGTTGATTGTCTTCACAGTTGAGTTTACATAAGATTTTATGTCACTAGTCAGCAATCTTTTTTACTGATTGGTTTCTCTTGCTTGACTCCTAAAAACTCCATACCATTATTGCTATATTTGTTATTTGTTACTTATTACTCCTTATGTGATTTTTTGAAATACTGATATTTTAAGCTGTTATTATGCTCTTTTTTACAGTTTTTATTTGCAGTTACTCATTTTTAAAAAATTATGTTGGTTTTTATTCTATCTATTATGTTTATTATTTGGGAGGTCAATATAAAATTTTGGGAGATAATTTTCTAAGCATAACTGCTGAAAAATATGTCTGATTTTTTCTTTTTTGAATTTATGTTCTAATACATAAAGTTTAATTTTATAATTTACTACATATTATGCATTCAATATTTCAGTAAATTATGTCCAAAAATAATTATTTTTAACTATAAACATCATTATATGTGTTATAACTAGTATAACTATTTCATTAAGTACATCAACATAGTTCCTTAGCAAACAAAAGTGAAAAAATCTTTATTGGGAAAAGTAATGAAAAGGACACACGGTCTTCATTTCGACTCTATTGCTATCTTAAATAGTGTCATTGATATGAATGTATTCCTATGCCATTACCTAAAAAATTGGAAAGTAATTTTTCATTCTGTCACCCACCTTATTCTTAACACTTCGAAAAAATCCCAATATCTGTGATTAGCATTATTACAATATGTAAGTATCTAATAGTAACTTGCCTAATGATTTTCAATAGTTTTCAGCCTTAATTTATGAGTTAAAATTTACTCAAAGAACTAAAATTAATTCAACATGTATTGCTATTTTGGAGGGAGGAGACAAAAAAAGCACTGTACTGTAGCCTTCAAGGAATTCACAAAAATATACACCAAATATAGACAGCTAATTTGGATACAGGGAAAAATAGGCTGGAGTCTAAAAAGGAGAGAACTGAGATCAAAGCCCAAGGAGACCATTTGAGAAAGCTTTGTGCAGAATCATAAACTTATAGGCTATCAGGAGCTCAGATGATTTAGGCCAACATTCTCATTTGAAAGTTAGTGAAATAAACAGAATGCTAAATAACTTGCTCATTATGCAGAGCCAGTTTATTGATAAAGCTGGATAAAATTCCCAAGTGTAGTGTCTTGACCGCCATATCATTTAAGCAGGATTTTTAAAGACAGAAAGGTTTTTCTCAGGTAAAGTTAGAGAATGATTTTAGGTCTTAGAAACGTCAGGATAAAGCTGTGGATGTGGAAAAAGTAGAGGAAAATGAGGTGGAAAAAGTTTGAGCTTTATACAACATATAGGATGCTGTGGTTAAAAGCCTAGAATGCATTGCCAGGTGCTATGGACTGAACTGTGTCCTCCTCAGATTCATATTGTCCCTATATGACTGTATTTGAAGATATAAACTAAAAGAAATAATTAAAGTTAAATGAGGTCAAAAGGATGGGGCCCTATAGACTTAATCTCCTTAGAAGGAAGAGACACCAGAGAGGTAAACTCATACTCCCCTCTCTTCCTGTTCCCTCTTTCTCCCTCTTTTCCTTCCCCTCCTCCAGAAACCAAATTAACTGGCATTTTGATCTTGGACTTTCCAGCTTCCAGAAATGTCAGAAATAAATTTCTGTAATTTAAATACCCAGTCCTTGGCACTTTATTGTAGCTACTGGAGCAGACTAAGACAACAGGTAGTTATGGGAAAAGGAGAATACAGTTTAAGATAGCATGAGATGGATGGGTGAGGACTTTGTATAACATGCAAAGCAGTTGGGATTTGATCTTTCTTTTTAAAAAATCACTGCTATAATAACTTTAATTTATCTTGCTTTGAATATGAATAATTTTAAAAAACCATTGCCTTACTCCACCATGTTTCTCTGACAATTGTTAAATTGAGCAGAGAGTACATTGACGGCTTGAGTATTCGCACCTTGCAAGGATTTTAGACCAACCAGCCACACACTAGTGAGCTTGGCAGCTTTTCTATCTTGTTTTTAAAGCAATGGCATACCCACTCTGATGGTGAACCTATACAGCCAAATCTCCACAACACACTGAAGAATCAATGATGATTAGCAAATTAGCTAGCTTTGGTACAGAGCTGTCTTCACCTGTCCATGACAACCTGAAAGGCTGTGTTGATGCCAGCAACTGAGCATTGAGAATGACGTTTCACTGGGTAAGAAATAGTCTGGTATCCTTTCCCAGGATTGTGTAGAATGATTGACATGTGTGACCAGTGATGTATTTCTTGATTTATTTTCTCAAAACATTTCCTTTTTCTGTTTAAATCTTCCTTTGATTACAAGTTGGTTATTAATAACTATAGAACCACTTGTACCCAACTCAGCCAATAAAAATGAAAAATATTTTGACTGATGATGTAACAGTTTATAGATATCTATAAAATTGACAAAAATGAGTTTTTGTTGTTGTTCCTACTTGGGAGAACTGTGGCGGTTTCATGACAAATATCCTTTTCTCTCCAGCAACCATATCCGGATTATTTTTCCTCATGATGTTGAACTCTGGATTCAGCAACTCCTCATAGATGTAGTCTCTTTCTGAGTCTGCCCAGCAGGGCCTGTCTAGTTGCTGAGTTCGAGATGTTCGAGATACCATCATATTTTTTGCTGTCATCATTTCCAAAGATTCATCTTTCTCTAGAATTTCATCTTCTTCTGGGAACCTGTCATTCTTCTTTTTCTTCTTTTTATTGCCAAGCATAATGTCAAGGTCATCCTCTGGTTCAGCTGGTTCTGAAACATCATTTTCAATGTTAGAATCCTTTACATCTTCAGCTTCATCAATATCAAATATCTTTTTGTTTATTTGTTTGTTTTTCTTCTTTTGTTTTGATTTAAAAAGTTTAAGTTATCTAGATCGTCAGAAGCATCTTTTTTCCTATTGTCCTCTCCATTGCTTTTACATTTTTGTCCTCAGTTGCTTCTGGCTTCACTTCTTTTGTTTCTGAGGTTGGGTAACTTTTGTCTGGGGATCCCCTTTCTCATCTAACATAAAACACTTCTTCTTTTTCTTCTTGCTTATAGTAGAATCAAAAATCATTTCGTTTCGGGACGTGGCTGTGGCTCCAGTGGGCTCGGCAAGGACCAGAAGTCAGTCCAGTCAACTCTGGGCCCCAGTGGCAACTCTGCTCTGGCCAAGACCTCTCCCAAACAGCGCGCTAGGTTCTTGCCTGGATTTTGTTTTTTTAAGCATTAAAAACCATAAGTGATTTTAAAGTAGATTAGTAAAAAAAAGTAGATTTGAAAGATGGAAGATGCTCAGTAACAGTGCGAATCTTCAAAGAGAACAAGCAGAACATTATTTTGTTCCCCAATTACGAGTTAGTTAATAAGGGCTTGAACTAGGACTGAAGCAGTGAGGGTGAAGGAAATGTTTATATGGAGTGTTGGTTGGGAGAAATTCTCAGATTTCAGTTACCCTTAGACATAGACCCCAAAGAACAACATTAAACATGATTAGAATTATGGTTGTGATATAAACTAGATAGAGAAAACAAAGGTTGGAACTGGTTTTTCTTATTTTGAATTTTATTAAACTAAAATAATTGAAATAAATTAAAACTGAAATGACAAAATATATTTTATAATTTGTTTTAGAAGTTTTATATGTTAAAAATAATTTAAAAGAATAATGTTATAGAAAAAAGGTAGCATAACTATTTGGGGAAACTTTAAAGATTATAGAACAAAGCCTAAGTTTATACAATATTGTGATTAAAGTTAAAAAATAAAGCAAAGTAAACATTTTCATTACTAAAAGCAGGGAAAATAAGTTGGAGGATGGTTTATTGGTACATGGTAGATGAAAAAAAAAACACACTGTATGTATCTTGATTTGCATTAGAATGTGTAATAAATCCAAAATTGGCATATTTTCTTTGAAGGACCCTGGAAAATGCAGAAATAAAGGTGGAAGAAAAAGGTCAATACTTAAAGAATGTACATGAATATCTAAACATAGTGTGGAACCAGATGATATCTGAGATCCATTTCAGCTCTAAAATTAACATTAAAATTTCATTACAGGTTTTTAGAACAATTGCAATTTGGACTAATATTTGATCATAAATGAAATGCATATATAGGGAACTCAAAGTACAGTTTTATTAGATGTAATTGTGCAGTTATTTTTATCCTTTGCTGAAATCCAAACATAGCAATATACTGGGAGAGAGTTTTCATGCATAAAATATTGGAATTGTTAATTACTGCAGGCAATAAATTTATTTAGGGCTATCTTAGAAAGAAAGATCTGAATGAATGAGATAAAGAATTAATTATATCAATTGCACTTCTCAGAATACTGAGCACGGAACAGAAATTTATTTAAAATTTTATTTTTTTACATAAGAAACCTAAACATATAAAAACAAAAACAACAACACAAAATTTCAACCATGTGTTTAACATTTACTTGTACACCGTAAATAAAATCAAAGTTCTCTATTCAAGGTAGATTTCCTGGCACATTATTTTTTCTATTGCGTTTCTAATGATTTGAATAAATAGTTAAAAATTGAATATACCTCCTTTGTAGTTGTACTCTGATATCAATTTTTATCTACATTAAATAAAAAGTCCATATATTGTATTTTATCTCTTTTGTTCTCTCTATATAAGTGCTTTTAAATTTATTTTTTGAACACCAGCTCTTTGAAATTAACATTTGCAAGTTGTAATGTTATTTGACCTTAAAACTTTTCTTTGTATTAAATCATCATAGGCATCAAATATGAATATAAGGTAGAGTAGCAAGCTCCCAAATACGATCCAATTGATTTTAAGTTTTATAAACAGTTGAATTTTAATGCTGTAAATATTTCATTTCCAGGAAGAACTCACTGTTTATCCTTATTAAGAGAACACAACATTTTCAATTCCTCCTAATTTCAATTTTAGCCTTTACTAAAACAAGGAGACATATCGCAGGAAAATTTTGGTGAATGAGATCTTTTTTCATATTTCATTTTATTTTAAAGTCAACTTTATTAAAGTTTATTTTCAAAGATAAGGTTTATATCTTTTAATTGTGTAGCTTGATGAGTTTTGACAAATGTAAATAGAGGTATAGTGAACAGCGCCTTCAAAGTTAGAATAGTTTCATGACACCAAAATCCCCTCCCTGACCTCATTTCTGTATCAATGACTTTTCCCTTTCCAGAATGTCATGTATTTGGAATTATTTAATATGTAGACTTTTGTGTCTTTTTTATTTCATTCAGTATAATGCTTTTGAAATTGATCCAATTTTTTGCATTTATCAATAATTCATTGCTTTTTATTGCTGAATAGTGTTTTCCTGTGTAGATATACCATCATTTTTATTCACTTACCATTTGAAGAATATTCGGCATGTTTCCAGCTTTGGGTGATTATAAATAAGAATGCTAAAACATTCATTTATAGGCCATTGTGTAGATAAATGTTTCAATTTGTTTGGTAAGAGTGGGATTGCTGGGCATATAGTAGGTATACATTCGCTATTATAATGAAGTGGTCGTGCAATTTACATTCCCAAAAGCAATTTATAAGAGCTCCAGCTGCTCCAAATCTTTTCAGCACTTGGTATTGTCAGTTTTTAATTTTAGCCATTTGGATAGGTACAGAAAAATACATAATTATAATTTTAATTTGTATTTATTTAATGATTAATTATGTTGAGTACTTTTTCATGTGATTAATTTGAAAACTATATTGACCATCAATATATATTCTTTAGTGAAATATCTATTCAAATATTTTACCCATTGGATTATTTGTCTTCATACCCTTGAATTTTAAAAATTCTTTATGTATATTCAACACAGTTATTTTGCTAGATATGTGTTTGTAAAAGTTTTCTCTGCATGTGATTTGTTTTTTCATTTCCCTTTCAGTGTCTTTTATACTAGTCAGGGTTTTCCAGAGAAACAATAAGGCCATAAGATATTTTGAAAGTGGGGAAGCAGAGGCAGAGATTTAAAGAATTGGACCACATGGTCATGGATATGAGGGCTGGTAAGTCTAAAAATTCATAGGGCAAGCCAACGGGCTGCAAATTCAAGAGATATCTGCACTCCCATGTTCATTTCAACATTATTTACAATAGCAAAGAGGTAAAAAACCTAAATATCCATTGAATGATGAATAAAGAAAATGTTGTATATACATGCACTAGAATATTGTTCAGCCTTTGAAAAGGAGAAAATTCTATCATATGCTTTAACTTGGCTGAACCTTGAGGACTTTATGCTTCGTTTATGCTAAATGAAGTAAGCCAGGCACAGAAGGAAAAATAATGCATGATTTCACTTATGTGAGATATCTAAAGTAGTCAAACTCATAGAAGCAGAAAGTAGAATAGTGGTTGCCAAGAGGTGGAGGAGAGGAATATGGAGAGTTGCTGTTCAATGGGTGTAAAGTTTCAGTTAAAATTTAAAAATTTTAGAGATTTGCTGTACAATATTGTGCTTACTGTTTATTGTTCACTTAAAAATTTAAAAGGATAGTCTTGGCCATGATGACTTAAACAAGCCCAATCCTGTCTGGTCTTGGAAGCTAAGCAGAGTCAGGCCTGGTTAGTACTTGGATGGGAAACCACCTAGGAAGACCAGGTGTGAAGCTAAGCAGGGTCAGGCCTGGTTAGTACTTGGATGGGAAACCACCTAGGAAGACCAGGTACTATAGATGAAAAAAATAAAAAATAAGGGATTGTAAACTGACAAGGTCCTTGCAATCTGTGAGGCCAACCAAGGGTTGCCTCCCCGGGGGAAAAAAAAATTAAGAGGATAGATCTTATTTTATGCTTTATTTTGTTTTAACCATGATTTAAAAAAAGGAGTTGATATCGCAGCCTCTGTCTAAAGTCTGGAAACTCCAGAAGAATTTTATGTTGTGGTCTGGAGGCACAACTTCTTTGGGAAGCCTATCTTTGCTCTTAAGACCTTCGACTGATTCTTAGAGGTTCACCCACATTATGGAGGAAAATCTTAAAGTCGACTGAGTATAAATGTTAATACATCTAAAAAAAATACCTTTATAGAATATCTAGACTAGTGTTTGGCCAAACATTTAATTATATTTACTGTATTCCATCTATGTGGACATAAAATTTACGATTACATATAGTAAGAAATCCTTGTCTAACTCAAGATTACAAAGATTTTTCTCTGACCATTTTATAACAAAAATTAAAGTTTCAGATTTTACATTTAGTTATATCATCCTTGAGTTACTTTTTGCATGTGATATGAAATAAAACTTGAGGTTCATTTTTATGGGAGTGGGGGCATATACATGTTCAATTTGGTAAAAAGAATATCTTTTCTCCATTAAATTACCCTGCACCTTTATGACATATCATTTAGTCACATATGTTGGGACTATTTCTTACTGTCAATTCTGTTCCATTAATCTAGAAATCTGTTATGCCAATTCCATATTGTCTTGATTACTGTAACTTTGAATTAAAGTAGTGATCTTTCTAATTTTTTATTCTTTTTCAAATTTGTTTTGGTTATTCTAAGTTCTGTGTTTCTCCATTTAATCATATGATAAGCTTATCGATTTCTGGGTGGCTATGTCAGTTACCTGCCAATGGTATGCAAGGACATGTCCAGGGCACAGATGTGTTCATTAAAGTGAAGGACAATTAGTTTTGTTAGCCACTAAGGGCATTATTAGTAGCCTGAGAAAGTGTGGGGACTGTGAGAGACGACTCGGGCTCTAGACCATGACAAATAGGGCACTGGCACATCACGAGCTTGATTTTGTCCATCGGAGAGATTCAAAAGCTGTTGTAGATATGGGTCATTCTCTGTTCATTTGCATCATTAATTTAAATTATTGGGTTTCTCCTTCACCACTAAAAGATTTTCTAAAAAGAATCCCTATTTCTCCTCTTTTATTTTGCCAGAAATTTAGGTCTTTTTTCCTCCTCAAAATCATCATTTCCCCCATGTTACCAAGCAATGAGCTATATTCAAGCATTTCTTTAACTCAGAAGCTACTGTCCAGTATCTTTTATGCATAAAACAGCTAAGGATACATGAAGTATACTAATCTAATGAGATGAAGAGATGTGCTGATCCTAATAAAAATGAGATGTAGTAAGTAGGGGGAGGAGGGTTCCTTTAACACATATAGCTTTTTAAAAGAAATCTAGTACAAGTAGAATTTCATGATTTAAATTTCAAAGATGAAATTAATGTTTTTTTCTAAAAAAAAATTTTCTATTTGTTCCCAAGTATATTTAAGTTCAAAGAAAGAATAAAAGTTACCTGACCATTGTTGTTCTTTTCTTCCTAACATTTTCCAAACACTTCAAATCCAGAGAACCAATAAGTCAGAGGATAAAATAATAAAAGGATGTTCAATACATTTCCTGTCTCTGGGGTCTATTAGTTTTGAGAAAAGAAAGACGAAGATGCTCTACCCTACCTTATTGCCTCTCCCCACTCTCCCGTGCCTCATCCCTGACCACTTAATCTGCTCATCTTTCTGTTCTCACATACATTTGAACATTAGAGTGTTTTCTTATAGAATTCCAAGATGGAAGGGGCTCGTCAAGCTACAACCTTTAGAGATGTGTTTGAAGTTTGATCCAGTTAATTAGATATAATTTTCATGAATAAAATAAAAGAAAGAAACCTGGATTCAATATTAAGATTTAAATTAATACTAAGGTAAATAAAGTCTCATAAGAATTTTCAGACCCATCGATTCATATATCTAAAGCAATTCTTACCTAAAATCAAGCTACTATTAAATTTAGTGTTTTCAAAATATGATCTCTGACAAGTTTAATATTTTATCCCCCAAATCATCTTTATCTCACCCAGAACAGTTTATTGTTGACTTGCAGGAACTTGTTTGTAACTATAGACGGAAACTAATACCTTTACGATATAAAGAGATTAACACTCGAATTCATTGTTATTTTGAAATTCTATTTTAAATATTAAGATCGAGAAAGACCTTTCTTTTCACAAATAATATTGAACATGCATGCATATAAGTACGCATAAACATAAATAGTTCTCAATATATCTTCTTTCACAGTGACTTATGCCTCCCTTAAGAAAAAATATCAATTAGTCATAAAGTGGGAGGGGAAATGGGGAATTGAGAAGATGCCCTTATTTACTATCTTGATAATAAGAATAATTTTTACTTTAAAAAAGCTCCATGTTCTTGAGTTTTCTTAATAACCTATCTAAGGTCATTCTTTCACAACTTCCTATTATTCCAAAGATTCTACCTTTTGTGTGTACTAGGATTTCTGGTGGCTATTTTTCAGATTTTACCTTCTCATTTTACTATAATTTTTCCCGTTGAGAACAGCTGGCTTAGATCAAGGTGGCATATTCTTTTCTGCAAGATCAGGAGTCTTGATCTAGAGGAAGAACTAATTATTGAAAGAAATGACTAATGACTCTGATTTTAACCCCCTCCTAAAAGGTATGTTGTTTAAGAAAGCCAGTGTCTAATGAGGATTTAGACTTGACCTTGTGTACTTGTGCTATAGGTCAAATAATAGTTCTAGCAGCAGACTAAAATTTAAAAACGATATGTGCAGGGTACCCTATATTTTTAGTATATTATTTGAAGTTAAAGGTAAACCTTAACTCATTAAATAAAGTAAATTATTTGATGGCAAACTGTCTCTTGAGTGATCATTTTTATGTAAAGTTGTTTTAAAGAAGTAAAATTTTTATTCTATTAAATATTACTACATCATGTCTTTATAATATTTAAACTCAAATGATTAGCTCTGCATTTGCCATAAGATGTTTTTTAACAACATAGGTATTCTACTGTAACATGATATACACAAAAGGGCTTGCTTTCTATGAATTTGCACACTTGAAATTATAAGGCTATGAGGAAATAATTTTAGTGTAGACCACTCAAAACCTATGTAACTTTATATATCCAGAGCCCTAAGTAAACAATAATTGGGGGCTTTGAAGATAACTTGTACAGACTAGACAACAGTTTACTCAAGGGATATAAAAATTCACAAACACAATAGACTGAAAATGCTGGCTTGTGGGAGAACTCTGGTGGAAATGGAGCTGAGCACAGTAAAATCCTGAAAGGCTGGGGTGAAGCCCACTGGGAGGGAATTGTTAAATGCAAATAAAAGGCCTCCTTGCCTGTGCAGCAGCCAGGCTGAGGGATATTTCCTTTCCTGATAAAGGTTGTAATTTCAGTCCCTCTCTTTTGTCTCCCCTTGCCAAGAAAAAAAATCCCACATGAACTAATACAATACTAATACATGAACTAATACTAATAACGCACTCCTATTCACCAAATGCTTATGAGTTAATTGGTGTTAATACAAACACAGGTCATAGCATAAAAATGAGGTTGACATTTTTTTTTCTTGTAATTATGAGCAGTTCTCTCTCTGCTGTGTTGCAGAATTCTGAGCTTGTCTCTTCTATGACTACAGTTAAATAACCCCCAGGGCAGAGATGCGACATGCTACCAGAAAGGAATGAACAAATTGTTGACTAGTAGGTATTTTCCTCTATTGTGGTTTGATGACCACTTACTGATGGTATGAAATTTATCAAACTTAATAATTGGTGAATTCTAATTGCCTTAAGTATCCAAACGAATAGATTGTTCTCAGTCAAGAGAACAATTATTTCATTTCCTAAGAAAGAAATGCATTTGTCTGGTATTCATTAACTTCCAATACCCAAACCAATCTGAAGAATGAACTTTGAAAAGATAAAAATGTACATTTAAATAGAATTTGATGCCCATCTATCACTCTAGGAATTTATCTCTTAGGTTTTCATGAGGGGGCTTGAGGATACCCCAGAGAGAGCAAATAAAATTTTACTATATGTCTTAGAAAATAGATCTTGCATAAAATGTGGTAGAGAATTTCTTCTAACTATTTTATGAGGGAAAATTGAGTGGTGGGTTGGAATAGGATTTAAAATATTTTTTAGCTTGTTATTGTTCCTATGATATTAACATGGAAGGACATGCAAACAACTATGAGATTTAACTTTGATTTTTACTTTTTCTTAGATGAATTATTAAAGTCATGCCTGAGTGGCCATTTTTAATAATACTTTGGCATTAGATGATTATTAAAGATTTCATGCTGAGTTGAAATTTTGTTTCAAGATAAATTTGCTTAATTCTATTTGGAGGAGATGTCATTATTTAAGTCTACATTAATTTTTCACACTATTCATTTTTTTTCATTATAGTTTAGAATTACATATAATTTTAAATAGGTAGCCTAAACATTATTTATAAGATATATTAATTCTAATTAACTGTAAGATATTCACTTTTATTGTCATGTTCAGTTTGTGGTTATTTCTTCAAACTTTCCAGCTGGAGAAGTTGACAGTAAGTACACTTTTAAGAAATCCATCTCTTATTAAATACACTAATCTTAGTTCTTAGTTCTCTAAGAGGAAGGACAACCAGGTTAAATTTAGCATGACTCCAGATATGTACTAGAAGTTATTAATTCTTGCTTTTTGTCTTTTTGACACAGATGTGTTGTACTTTGGAGAACTGAAATTTCATTTTAGAAAGCATCTTTGATTTTTGATATTTGTAACACAGATGTCTGGCTTCAAACTCTTCTGCCTGTTGGACTTTTATGTCTGACAAGATATATATAAATGTATTAACTACCATTTTGGGCTTCTTTCAATCTATTTTGAGTTTTTTCAAAGGCTATTTTGTCTCTTTGGTTTGTAGTATAATAATGTATAAATTATGAGTAATGAAAAGTAAAAGTTTTGGAATTAGACTTTCTGCCTAGGTTCAAATTATCTCTCTTCTATTTAGTTATGTGTTCTTAAACAACACATATTTTAAAATAATATTAATACTTATGTAACCATTGGGGTGATCTAAAATCTAAGTTCTTTTGACCAATGCAGTAAAGAATTACAGATCAGTGAATTTTAAAGTATGATTTATTAAATTAAATTTCAAGAGAGAAATGGGCTATATCAAAGAGAGCTGTAGCTGTTCATAAGTAAAAGGAAAGATTTATTAAAGTACTCTTTAATAAAAGTGTACTTTATTAAGGGGGAAGTGGGTTATGCCAAAAAGGGCTGTAACTTCATAGAATTTGGGAGGTTTATATTATATTAGGGCCGTGATAGGAGGTTAAGAGGATGGTGCTAGATAATTGAAATGTAAGGTCATTTTGATTGACATTTGGCTGTTATAAAAGCTTTGCCTACTGAGCATGAGATTGAGGTTACCCAGAATTCGGTCTGTTATAATTGGAATCATGAACTCCAGGGCATAAGCATAATATTTTAATGATGGTGTGATGTCACTGAGGTCACAGGGAGTTTAATGTAAGACTGACTGCACAAGCGCCTGTGGCTGGACCAAACCAGCTACTAGTTCATGGCTTCTTACCTCTTTGTATTTTGAGATGCAGGAGTAATTTACATCCATAAAATGGGTGTTCTGGGGAGGTCTTAAGGGAAGTCTCTGAGAAGTGCCTTCATGTCTACCTAACTACTTACACTTTATAAGGGTGTTGAAAAGATGAATTTTTATGTATGTATTATCGATACATAATATATATATTATACACACACACATGCATACATTCACATATATAGTGTTTGTAGTGGTTAGCACATAATAAGTACTGTTTAAGTAGCAGCTATCTTTAGCTCAAATGTCTCATGGGGGTAGATAATTGAAATTAAACTTCAATGGCCATTGAATTTTGCCATTAGGGACTCTACGGGGATTTCTGAAGAATTTTGCCTTTATTCCTTGGAATCATATTTAAAAAACAAAACAAACCATTATTTCCACTCAAAAGCTTTTAAATGATTGAAGTCAGCTATTGAGGCTTTTCTTTTCAAGATGTTCTCCTCAGAAATAAATAGTAGTTTAAATTTGTTAAAGACTATAATTAAATTTCCTCCTGCCTGTTCCCATTTATATCTCAATGCACCTATTAGAGTGATTGAGGTCTACTAACATTTGAATTTTTAGCAATTTTGCCTGGAAGGACCTCTGTACTCTCCAAAACTAAAGTGATGGAGCTTAGGTTTAATCTAACAATAATTAAATTGTAAAAAGTTAAAGTTTTAAAGAATGAAAAGAAATTACTTGGAGGTTAAAATCATAAAGTCAGGCTCTTTGATGGTTTCTTTATAGCCTGATTTCTAAAGAAAGGTCTTCAATTTAGCACAGTTAATAATAGATTATTAAAATAATGCATTGATGGATCACTTGGGTTATTTCTATTTAGTTAAAAATGTCACAACTTATTTGTACAGATGGATTACTTCTTCATACTCTATAATCATAACAAAAGGAATTTCAATAGATGTTTTTAAAATCACAGGGAACGATATAGGAAATAGCTTACCATGTATGAGAAACACAGAGGTGGCTTTCCACTTATTTTATCTGAATAAAAAAAATTTCTTGAAAATAACCAGGGAAAAGATGATGAAGCAAGATGTTTACATTAGCTTATATAAAAATATAGTATATATTCAAAGAGATTTTGGGATGTCAAATTATTTTACAGAAATAACATATGTGTGTATATATATATATGCATATATAATGCAAGCTGCTATCAGTATTTTGCTAAAACACTGATGTATTTTATAACATTTATCCTTTTCCATATATAAATGATTATGTTTGTTCACATGCCCTATACTTAAAACCAGAATAAAGAAGAAGCATCACGTGCTTACTTTGATAGATACAGAGAATAATTTGATAAAATATAACATCATATATATACATATTCCATATACATATAGAATTGAAAAGTCTATCTTGAACTGATTTTTTCTCTCTGTAATTGGAATTAGAAAAGCAAGCCAGCTATTTCTACGTTTATTTCACATTTTCCTGAAGGTACTAACCAGTGCAATGAGGAAAGGGAAAAGGGAAAACAATAAATAAAACTATTATTATTTTCAGAGAATATGATTACCTACATAGAAAATCAAACAGGTCAACCAACAAACTAAAGTAAAAAATGAATTTTGCAATGTTAATGGATATAAAGTCAATAAACAAATCAATTATATTTCTATATTCTAGCAACAAAACTTGAAAATAAAACTTTAGAGCAATGTCATTAACAAATACTATCAAAAAGCATGAAACGCCTAACAATATATTTAACAAAAAATATGCAATCCTCAAAATTAAAAAATGTAAAATATTATTCATAGAAATTAGCGAAGACCTTAATTAGAGAAAGAAACATGCTATTTTCATGGTTTGGAAGTCAAATCATGAAGATGTTATTCTCAAATTGGTTTGTAAATTCAATACAATCACAATTAAAATTATAAAAAACTCCGTGTATGTGTTTGTGCACATGCATTTGTGTGCTCGTGTATTTGAGTATGAATATGAACAAACATATTCTAAAATTTTACGTAAATGAACTATACCAAGAGTAGTCAAAAATATTTTGAAGAAAAATATCAAAAAATATCAAAAGCTATTGTAATAGATTGTTAAATATAATGTTATACAAAAAGACCGGTGCAACACTATAAAAAGTTTAAGAAAAGAGCTACATGAATATGGTTATTTGATTTACAAAAAAAAAAAAAAAAGATGAGCTTGAAGTTCATTGGGTCTTTTTAATTAACGACACTCTGTCAATTGGCTACACATATAGAAAAAGTGAATTTTGGCAAATCTATTTTAGATGTATGATAATTCTATTTTGCAAATATAAAATAATAAAGCTTCTGAGAAATAACAAAGAAAAATCCCCTTATGATCCTACAGCAGCAGAAAATTTCTTAAACATCAAATTAAAAGCATGAAACATAAAGTAACAGATTGCTAAATTGCATTACATTGAAATAAAGGTGTCCTGTCCATCACAAGAAAAAATTAAGAGAGTGAAAAGCTCAACAAATAAATGTGAAAAGATTTTTTAAAATACAAATATCTGACATACTACTGGTATCAAGGTATATAAAACACTCTTACAAAGTAATAAGAAAAAAAAAAGGATGACTGACAGAAATATGAGCAAAAAAACATGTGTAGGTACTTTCCAAAAGTCCAAATAGCCAATTAGAAACTTCCTACCCTCATTGTGTATTAGAGAAATGTGAACACGATCACCAGATAACATAAAGCACTGAACATATTTATGACACTTACATAGTGACCGTGTTGACTATGTGCCAGTCAGTATTCTATGTGGTTTGCCTGTTTTGACTTAATTTATCTCCATAGCAGTGTATAATCATTATCATCTCCATCTTTCAAATAAGGAAATTGAGGCCAAAAAGGATAAAAAATCACTCAAGGTAAAATTGTTAGTAATTTAAAGAGTTGGTAAGTAAATGAACTAGAACTCAAGTCCAGGAGATTTAGTTTTGTAGTTCATATGTTTAACGATCAAGTTACACTGCCTTTCGAACTAGATAATATTTCAGAAAAGTAAACATAAGTTGACTAAGACCTCCAAAATTTATGTAATCTTTTCAGAAAGTAATAAGATCTAACAACTCAAAAATATTTCATCTTCTTAAGTAAAAAGATACAAAATATAATTTTTAGAGGAGACAGTAATTTGGTAAAAGAAAAGAAGAGTATAATTGTTCAGGAGTTTCTAAAAAAATACTAGGGCACTATTCAGTAATGTGTGTTGATGAGTTTTCTGGGAACAGATACCTATTGATTTCCTGGATGGAATTGAAAAAATAAGATTGACAATCTGCAATAAGTAAAAGCAATTAGATACAGTAGATGGAGAGACCCAGAGAGCATCATTTAAAAAAAGTAATTTTATTTTTTAATTAAAAGATAGTCTAATTGACTATTTTTGGACACAGTTCTATGAAGTTTATCAAGTAAATAGATCCATATAGCCATCACCACAATTCGAATAGAGTATATTCCATTACTCCTAAATTTTCCTCATGCTACCCCTTTGTAGTCACAACTTCCCCTCCCCACTAGCTCCTGTCACCCACTATATGTTTGGTGACCTACATTTGTCTTTTACAGAATACTATGTAAATGGAATAGTGTTATGTAAAGCTTTGAGGTTGGCTTCTCGAACTCATTATGATGCTTTTGTGCTTTATCCAAAGGATCCAAAAATGTCCAAGGTATGGCAATTTGATTATCTGTTCACCCAATGAAAAACATATGGATTGTTGATGTTTTTTAGAAATTATGTCTATAACTACTATAAATATCTAAGTATAAGGGAATGTGGAATCCCTTCTCTGACCAGCCCCTTGGAGTAGGTCTTAATCACTATAGGAAAGAACTAAAGGTTCCATTTTTTAATATATCGGCTAGGTAACTTTTGAAAGAATATACTTTTTTTTTAACAAATAGTTATGAGTAATGTAAACTTTAAATAATATAAAGCAGAATAAGATATATTAAACTACAATATAATACCAACATCAATCTTTGCAGTTTTTTTGTGTAGTAGCATTTAAAAGTAAAAGAGAAAAAAAAACAAGAACTTTACATAATTTTTAGATATTTAATTCCATTTAGCCCCAGTTTTTTTAGCGATTAGCTTACTTTGCAATTTTCACCTATTGTGAAGATAAAAGCAGACTGCCAACCCTGCCAACTCAAAATTTCATGAGAAGGAAAAACATAAAAATTATGTCAATAATAAATCATTTTTAATACAAGTTTTAAAAAAATATATACAAAGAATAAAGAAACCAATGGAGTGTTAAGGAATAAATGAATTACTTCCAAATATTTTGCTTCTTCATTGACTTCATTTGAATGTAAACATCTATTTCTGTTTTCAATATGCAATATATTGACTATGGCAACAATAAAAGAACTGTCAGTGAAGATAAATTATTGTTCCTGTACAATAATTGTGAAAAAATTTAACTATTTAAAACTTTTGATAACTCGATTGTAACTAATTGTATTTGGTAATGTTTCTAATTTATTCTTATTCTCACTAGGTCAATACAGAGTGCTAATATTCTAGGTTAAGCAGAATGTTATGATGACCTCTGAATTTTTGGCTTTTGAACAAAATGTATGTTCGGAACACCTCTAAATATACAAAGTTATAGGACAATATGGAGAAATTTATAAAATAATTATTCATTAGCTGTATTATCTCTGGACCTTGATGCGTGTTTTAGTTCTTTCTTCTTTTCCGATTTCATAAGGTTGTTATTTGAGACATCTGACTAAGTCAAAGAGCCAATATCAATAAAAATGATTAGTGTTCCTTTAATAGTAGGATGAAATTGCATGTATTTGAGATTTGGTAATGCAACAAACCAAATCACCAATACCAAATATAATTATGGTGAATAAAAATGTTTTAACACAAAAAACTCAAAATATGTCAATTACTGTTGATTCAAAAACAATAGTTTTTTTACAGATGAGGGATTATTCATGCAACAGGTATTTATAGATCACCAATAATATGGCAAGTACTATGTTAGGTATTATGGAAGAGGAAATAAATAATATTAATAATAATAACCATAACAACTATTATTTGTTGAGAGCTCATTATATGCTAGATCTTATCCAAATGCATTATATACTTTTTAATATGCACAATAAAATTTGATATTTTAAACATAAGGAATATAAGATTAATTGGAAAACTTTTTCAAAGCTGTGTGATGGCAACCATAAATATTCATTCCAATTAGTGTTTAACTTTAACACTGATGTGCTCAGCACCAATATATAATAAAAATCATTGCTCCTCAGTGAACATAGAATGAGGGGGGGGAATGTCTAACATATATCAAATAATTTGTGAGCAAAACGGGAATGTAATGGTGTGGTGAAGATAGCACGTGTGGTTAGACTTGAAAAAGAGAGAGGACTTAAGGCTGGAGCTTTAAAAATGAGCAGGGTTTAATTTGGAGGAAGAGAGTGGAAACAACATTTTAGGTAAATAATCAACAATGTGAACAAAAACACTTGAAAAGAGTAATTTTTTTAGGAAGTAGAAAAATAATTTTTGGTAGAAAGAGTAGTCCTTTCTATCAAAAGGACTTTTACTTTAAATATATCATATTTATAATATAAATGGTGAGTCCACTATTTATATCACGAAGTGTATTTCCAAATTTTAAATCTTTATAGTTTGCATGTCCTGTTACTCAACGATTTATATTAAAGTTACAGAATCTGATATGGGCTGTGTAAGGCATTTCAAAGTAAATAGAACATTATGTTAAAATTAGTGGTTAATAGATAAATTTAAAATTAATAAAATGAGAAATAGAATAGGAATATTTTGACATTTTTTTTTCTTTTTCTACCATTGCAATGAGGTAGATTACTGAGAAGGTATTTCTCAATTACAGATAAGGATACCATAACAGAAATAGCAGTTTGCCCAAGGCTACATATCTAAAGAGATATGGGATTCTAAACTTGTGATTTTGGGGAGCTAGCACAAGTCAAGTGTTTATAGAGATTTATAGCTGTTTCTCATATATTTTTCAGCCTTCACATAATCCTGTTTTCCACAAGAAAACTTACTAAATTCAACTGCTAAAATCTTTTCACTTAAAAACTTTGTCTCATAGTTTGACATTGTCTCAACTTTTGATCTATGAAACTAAAATAATCAAAAACATATTTAAGCATATAACTTGTGATTGGGTCAGTTATTACATGAGAAATACCATTATATGTCTGGCATCAAAATCTAGTAATTGATCATTTGACTAAAAATGTTTCAGAGAAAAGCAGGAGAATGTGATACACCACTATATTAATTAATCAATTTATTCCATGTTCTCTTTTAACGAAGGAAACTGCAACATTTATTACATTTGGGTAGTTCACTATTGGATTTGGAACAGAAAAATTTTAGAATTAAATAATTTAATTGTTCCAAATTCTTATTCTGCCATGATGAACCAGAAACGCAGAGATAGATAGGAATATTCATTGTGTATAGTGCACACTTCTGGGGAACAGTCATGTGGAGAGAAAAGAGTGGGAGGACATCATTTCTGGCCGGGTGCTGCTAATTCCCCAAACTATCATAGGGGTAAATTATATGAAGATAGGAGACTTTGTGTCCCATCTGCAAAGCAGGTCAATGACAGTTTATTATCAGAATTTCATATTAATCAGTTGCAAACATTTCTACAGGACCACTTTATAAGTTCTAGAGAGCTGCAAAAATAATTATCATTAGAACTACTATGCATTGTTTATGGAATTCACTAACATAAGAATTTTGGGATCTCTTAATACAAAGGTTTCCTTTATTTTCTACTTTTCCACAACATCAGGGAATCTCTATTCACCTCCAAGATGCCTCCGCAAAATCACAGGAATTACTTCTCAGTTGCTCTCTTTAGTTTGGGGTTTCTTACCAAAGTGTCAACCAATGATGGTCATATGTGCCAATTTAATGTCAAGAGGAACCCCTAATTTGGGATGCTGTAAAGAAGAAAACTTTATTCAGCACAATCAACTCAACTGTGATACAATATGGTTGTGAAACAGCTCAATCTTGTTATAGCTCAATTATGAAGCAGCATGACTGTGGCTCTAAGATGGCCCTGGGGCAAGGCCCTCTCCCACTACAAAGCTCGGTTCTGCCCTTTACCAGTCTGCTTCACTCCATGCCACTCTGCTCTGCTCTGCAATATTGTGATCCAACAAGACATCTTTGATGTTCTATCTTTGGTGATTAAGCTCCATTAGGAAAACATAGCTTTTAAACTTCTTTGGAAAGGAAACATGGACTACCTGGGGGGGGGGGGGTGTTGCGGAGGGTGGGGATTTGAGGAGGTGAGAGGAGTGGGCGGGTGGGGGGTGGGGGTGCTGACATATCCAGACAGAAGTCCCCGCCCCTGGTCCCTGATTGGTCCTTCCTTATGCAAATTAGGACACCAAATCCTCACAGTTTGATTGGTCCAAAAGGCACTGTCCTGATTGGTCAGAATGGGACTGCTCTGATTGATCAGTGAAGATGCTGATGAGGCTATAGCTGTGAGACTTCAATTGGTTGAGAATTATCTTAGTCTGATAGGTTGAAATACAATTCCAGGAACTCTTTTATAAGGACTGGCTCAGATGGCAGAAACACAGTGTAGCGCAGGGAGTTCAATGCAGGAGGAAAGCAGTTTAGTGCAGGCTTCTTCCTAAAGCATGGCTTGCTTGAGAGGCTCCTATTTAGAAATGAGTGCTAGGCTCTGTTTTTAAATTTGAGTCCAGTTAGCCACCAGGAGCCTTACTTGGTAGTTCCTCCTTTCTCAGGCTTCATAGAAGAAATAACTAAAATGAAAATGGTCGTATAAAGGTAATGAGTATTTGTATTTTTTCATTAAATAAGTCCTATGTAATTTGTTTAATAAAATTTCCAGAGAGACAAAAACATATGTAAATCAGGAGAAAAAAAAAACACTTAGGTCTTTTAAAGGTATCAATGTTGCTTCATGATAAAGTTTTAGAGTAAAAACTCTATCATAGGCATATAATTATGACAATTACATGGTTTTTATTATTTTATATATTTTTAAACCATAACAATTCTGCACCATTTGGAGTAGTAAAAAAATCTGAGTAGCTTTAAATGAAGTCTTGTGTCAATAAATGGCTTCATTAGCATTCTCATGGATATAGTTTAATGCACTGGAGTAAAAAATAAGTTTGCTGCAAATTAAATGGTATATTTAAGTATTTTTCCAGCTTTAATTTTCATTATAAAAGTATGGTTACACCCTCATTTAAATTTGCTTTCATTTCCCTGAATTAAGAGCAGACTGAAACACAGGTCAGTTATGCTCATTGAAAATATCTATAACTTCATGGAAGAATGGTCCATATTTACAGTCAGCAAAGCAGCTGAAATAGAAAATCTAATGTTATGTTTCTGTTGATTTACTGTCACTTTAATGTTATGTTATCACAATCCTCATACTTTATAACCTAGAGTAGTTTTAGTTTAATGCACATTTAATGGGAAGGGAAGTGAATGGTATTGGGAATATGCAAATATAACTGCTATCACCTGAATGAATTGTTTTTTTATATTACAAATAGAGATTCTTTAAAATAGAAGCCTACACTGTTATAATTGAGAAAGCAAAATTTTAAATTTTTGATAGGTTTGAGATGAGATAGAAAACAGATTTGTTTGCCTTATTTAAAGATATCTGTACTCTTGTTCATGGATAAGTAGGGCTGAAGATAAAAAGTTGAACAAATGTTTTTAACTGTTTTGGAACAAAACATTTTCCTCTGTTTTGGAAAAAAAAGAAAACTTTACAGAGGAAAAGACAAAAATGAACTTCCCGATATCATACAATAATGTTGCAATATGCAAAGAGGGTGACTTTTTAAGGAACAATTTATCTATTATTAACAGTCTCCCCTCAAAAGCTTTTTTTGTTTGTTTGTTTAAATCTGTCTAACCAGACATCTTTTGTGGCGAAAATCACTGGAAAAACAGACTTTATAAAATTTCATGTATATAAATGAAAATATAAAATATATGGAGCATCTTAACTGCCTTGGTAGGTAGGTGAAGAACATGGAACCTGGTCTCTATGGTGGCCCAGAATGGAGACCTATGTTCTAAACTCTTCCACTTTTCTTTGAAGAAGTTCTTAATTTTCTTATTTGCTTATCATGGGGTTGTCCGAGATTGTCTCAAAGACCACTTTAAAGTCTTTAATTCTGCTATTTAGAATGAAGCCTTGAGTTCAAGGTTAACCCTAGAAATTCTTACATTTGCAAGGCTCATGTTACTTTGCTTAACTGTCATCATCCCTTCTCATAAAAAGATTTTTTAAATTTTATTTTCAATTTCTCTAAAGATCCTAGCATTCTTCAATACTAGTCAAAGCTTTTAAAAAAAAAAAAACAGATGTGGAAACAGATCAAATTGAATAATTTTATTCTTATTAAATAAATTTGTTTTTTTAATAAGAATAAACACAGTCATTTTAAATCAAAGACTATGTCAGCAAAATAATTAAGCAAGCAAATAAAAACAGAAAGCCATGATAACACCTTTCTCACATGCAAACAATAAGACTAGTACAGAAATCTCATTTACAAATTATGCCTAATCCACGTTCTGAAGGAAAACTCATTCACAGTTATAATTCTTGCTTTATTCCTACTAATCTTACTTAAAGAGTTATTGTAATTGGGGGAAGCTGGGATCTTGGCTTTAGTTTTAGAAAAGTTAGTAATATTACTTTCGTTTACTGTGTTTCTGTGTCTAAACTAATCTATGAGTAATTCTGGGAAAAGCATTTTGTTTCCAGGGATTTTAGGGATGGGAATAAAAATTTGAGAGTAATTCCTACCTTGGACTTAAATCTGTGCTTTTTGAAGGCTTAAGAAAGGTGAAGAAAAGAAAATTTTTAAAAAGTTTATTAATATTTCTGTACCTAGAATTATCAGATTGAATATGCTATCAGAGTTCATAGCTTTCGTCTTTCAGAAAACACCAATAATTTACTTGGTTATACAAAAGTAAAACAATGTTTATTCAAGAAAAGCAAAGTTTGTTATAAGTCAAGAGTTAACAGCTTTGCACAAAAATGTAAAAGGGTTGTATTCCTTGAATGAAGGGGTGATTATAATGTGAAGCCAATTTTTTGCTTCTTCTATTTGGGCCAGAGGTTGCAATTTGAAGCCTGAAGTTTAATAGACAGAGGGTAGCACACAGGAGTGCTACTGGGAGAGATGGAAAAATATCAACAACTCGGCACGAGGTCAAAGAGAGAACATGGTCAAGTAGATAATCTAGCAAAGGAAGGAATGCTAGTTGGGGTAATATCTTGAACAATTATTTAGGTTTCAGTTTCTCTACACTATGATTTCATTATACTATATGAAATTCTTAATACCATCTGTTGAACACTTTAGCCTCTGTTAGATGCATGTTGAGGATGGACATCGTTTAGCCCTCTGGGGCATGATGAACCCAGAGAAGGGCAGCATATGAAGTGGTATGTGAAGGGAAGTGGTAATATGCAGAGAAGATTAGAGTGAGAAGGACAATAAAAATAATGTCTAACATTTGTCAAGCATTTAATATGTGTCAGACATTGTCTTAAGTTCTGCTGGGACTCCTGAAGCATCCTCAGCAATTTTGGGGAGATATCTAGACTCTGTAAAACACTGTATGGCTGAAGGTGAGACACATTCTTGGAGACCCTGGGGACCTTAGGATGGCTCTCATCCATTTTCAGTAAAGAACTCTCACATACACGGTCTTTTCTACTCTGTTCCAGAACAGGAGTTCAGGCAGTGGAGCAGCAGTCAATGACATGGAAGACAATTCTATTACTATTGTAAGAGTTAAAGCTACCCTGTCATGAAATTTAGAATCTAAATATCAGAGTTTCAGTGCCAACTATATAATATTTGAGCTGTGAATTCTGGGGCAAACATCATGCCTTGACTTGAATTTGATTTTTCATATCTAAAACCAGGTTTGCTAAGAAGATGAAATGATGTTATATGTAGAGATGTTAAATGTAAAATCCTATAAAACATTAGCCATTTTCATATTTTTACTTTATCTTTTTTACTAATTATACCATAAAAGATTAGTGGAATGACAAGTTTGGGAAATGGGATGAGTAAAGAATGAGGTTAGTAAAACTGCTAAATTAAGAGCAGCTCTTGTCTAATATTGTAAGAGTTCCCCCTCAATTCTTCCAGCACTAGTACAAAGTATATAGAAAATGTTACAAAGTCACATACCTGATTTTCTTCCTTGAAAATACAAGTCTAATGTTGATTAGTCCTGGCAGTATTTTTCCAGTTTTAATATTACAAAGTTATAAAATCAAAGGGGAGATGATAATTTTGAAAATCCAGTTAAGAACTATGTTAATTAACAAAAAACAAAAAGCAGAACCCGAGGTCACTGTATCAATGATACATTACATATATCGCTCACTAATTTCTCAATAATGAATATTACAGAGTAGAATATAAAGAATAATAAAAATTAACATCAGAATGAGATCTAGGAGTAAAAATATTTAAAGGACACCCTTTTCCTTGTTGGCCATAAAAATCTACAATATCTAGGGTATACTATCCTAGTGGCATGTTAAAAGATTATGAGAGATGGCATTACTAATTTAACAGAACAAAATAAATATTTGAAACTCTTTTAACATATTTTATGCTAAAGTAAAATATGTTTGGTTGTACATGGGAAGAAATTAGAAAAAGTAATCACACTTTTTGGAATGTAAAATATTACTATTTACATAGATGTACCATTTGTATGTATTCATATGGGTACTATATTTAGTAATGACTCTGTTTCTGGAATGGTTTTAAAAAAAGATTAATGTTCAGTCCTGTTTAATCTAAATCATTTTTATTTTTTACAAAAAATAAATAATTTTAAATAGCAGGACTCGGGTTCTACTTGGAACAACTCAAATCAGAAAGACTCTCTTTTCCTTATCAGAACCTAAATTAATTAACTGGTGGTGAATTCAGAACTCCAAGAGATAGACATTAGTCCAAAGAGTTTTCAACAGTCATTTTATTTTCAGATAAAATTTAAAATTCAGTTAGTTATTTTTAGATCAATTTTTAAATAAAAATTAGGAGATCCATAAATGTTAGCTCTTGCCTGAGATCAGTTGAAGCAACACTGAAAATATATTACGACTATAATCCATATCTCCTGATTTATCCTCCAACACTTTTACCATTATATTACATAACCTTTTATATAGTCACTCTTAGATGTATGTTTCAAACATATTCTGTTTTTAATTTAATAGAGTTTACCCTGTCAGTTTTCTATATTTATTTTTATCACTTAGAGAATATAACTCTTTTCTAGATTAATATTCTTTAAAGAAAAAGAATGAATTTCTTTGGTGTCTGTGAGGAAAGATTTAATGTATTGAAGACAATTATCCTGTGGGTTGGTGCGTCAGAATAGAAGTTGACCTCCTACAAAGCTCCATGAAAATTAGCTATACCCAAGTGCATAGAACAGTCATAATAAACATAAAACTTGGAATGTGTCCTCAAACATGCTGGTGCTCACCTGACCATCCATGTATCCTGTGTTGGCAGGGAGCCAAGTTTCTGCCACATCATAGTGCTGGTGCATTACAGTATGTGGTCACATGGTGGGGATGCTAAACTTCCCTAATTAGGAAGTTCAAAAAACCCCACAGTGCAAGATCAGAAGATCAGAGTCTGTCTCTCTTCCAGAGTCTGCCATCCACTGCTGTCAGATTGCCGTTAGTTGTCCCAGTGTGTGTGGAACAGAGGAAGACCAATGTACCTACCTATAGTCCTGTCTGTATAGGGTTTGCTCCAGTGGCTCCAGTAGGCCTGGCAGGTGTGCTGCTCAGCATTTGCTTTTGTGTTATGGTCTGGCCTTCAAGAGTTCCATCTATGTATGTGAATCTTGAATATCAAGCCAATGGATATTACTGTATACCTTAGTATGCATCCTTTTTGATGGTTTTATAAGTATATTGAGATATATGTAATTCTATTAGGCAAATATAATGTAATATAAATATAGTAGATTAATCATATCAAATTCAGATATTAACCACTTTTTATTATAAAAAATAGTGATTTCATTACCATCTCTAGGTATTCTTTCATCCAGAGCAATGTAAAATTCAATCACTTGCAGCCTTTCCTTTTTTTTAATTAAAGAAACATTTCAACATGTACTATTAAGTTTGAGAAAAATAAATACATGTATGCACAATTCAGATTTAATAAATGTTAGCATTTATATATATATATATATTTATTTGATGTATATAAATATATATATATTTTTTAGAGAAAAAATATTGCAAGTACAATAGAAGACTCTTTCATGTCCTTCTTTGACTCCATTTCTTTTCCTCTCCTATTATCAACCTAGAAAGATAAACTCTAAGGGAATTTCTGAGTTAGCTAGATAATATTTTTCTTATTTCGTTATGCATTTGTGAACACTATGCAGTATTACTTTATGTGTCTTAATAATTCTCATATTCTTAGGTTTAATAATGGTATTGTGGTTATGCAGAAAAATGTCCTTGTTATTCAGATATATATTGTATTTAGATATGAAATGCTATAAGATTTGCAAATTACTTTTAAATGGTTCAGGAAAATATGTGTTGAAAACTAGCAAATGTGACATGTCAACAACTGGCTATTTTAGGTAAAGAGTTTATGGGTGTTCAACTTACTATCTTCTCAATTTTTTTCCTGTACGTTTTAAACAAAAATTAAAAGTCTGGTTATTTTACAGTACTATATAACTAACATCACCATAAAAATATGAATAAATAAGTTGCTCATTTAAGATTTATCTTGTCACATATATGTCTAACTCATTTATTTTAACTCACATTTATAATGCTATTGAATACTAACATTTTCCCTCTTAAAAGACATTGAAATTGTTTCTTTGAATAACGATATAGTAGGTATCTGTGTGAATTACTCCTTGTACATAGTGCAGAAATATATGTTTATAAAAAAGCTACTATGTATTTTTAGCTTTGTTTTGGAGACCACTCAATAGTACACATTATTTTATATTGGTGAGAGATATTGATTTGAGAGCTGCTTAGCTATGAGACTTCACTTGATGTCATATGCTCCAGGCTTTATTGGGTCATATTCAAGACATGGAATGAATTTTCATTGGAAACAAAATGTGATTACATGGTGAGTTCTGGCCCTCCATTCCATGTATTTCTGGAATTATTTAGTTGACGTGCAAGCTTCATTGATGCCCCTCTCGTCTCCTGCTCTCTATAGTCTCCTTCTTATTCTGTGCTCTCAGATCAAGGGGCTAATCTTTTAAATAGAAAAGGGACGTTCTTTTCTCACAGGTGTAAAAGTAACAGTGCTTTCCTATTAAATGCTAAAACAGATTTTTTTCAAGGTAAAATGTATCAAATACTTGCTAAATTTAATGTTACAGGGAATCTTTAATCTTTTTCTATTTATGTGGCTTTATTTCATTATTGAAATGCATATAAGACAATTAAGGCTTATTTTCTCCCTTCGGCAAACAATAACTTTTCACAAAATGCTAATCTTAACAATGAAAAAAAATAGCTTCTTTCAACATAAAATGGTGCATCACTTTGAAAAAATGTTTGACACTACCTCAAAATGTCAAGCATGTAGTTGCCACATGACCCAGCAATTGTATATTCCAAGGTATATACTCAAGAAAAATAAAAACATATGTACACATACACAAAACCCTTACACACAAATGTGCAAAGCAGCATTATTCCTAAAAACCAAAAGTGGAAATAATTCAAATGTCCATCAGCTGATGAATGTATACAAAATTTGTGTTTATACAATGAATTCAGCAATAAAAGGGAATGATATAGAGATACATGTTATTATCAATAGACCTTGAAAATATTGTGCTAAGTATTAAAAGCCAGTCACAAAAATATGTGTTGTGTCATTCCATTTATATAAAAATTCCAGAATAGGAAAATCTATAGAGACAACATATTAATGCTTGACTAGGACTAGGGTGGGGACTTAAGGAGTGACTGCTAATAGAATGGAGTTTCTTTTGAAGGGTGATGAAAATGTCCTAAAATTAGATTATAGTGGTGATTGCATTACTCTGTGAACATGATTAAAAAAATAAAACAAATACCGAATTGCATATTTTAAATGGATGGATTTCATGGAATGTGAGCTCAATAAAACTATTAAAATCATCTTTTTATGAAAGGCAAAATAAAATATTTTAAGACTAATTGCATTATAAAACTATATGATCTTTGCTTATTTTAGGTCTTATAAAATGGCTGACATTGTAGATTTATCTGGAAATGTAGCAATTGTTTCATTTGTTGATAATACTGTTTTTCTGATTATTGTTCAAGCACTATAGTTTATAAAGAGGCTAGGAATTCTTCAGAAGTGCATTTCTTGCTGTTAGCTGATGCTTATTTCAGTTTTGAATGAAAAGGAAAGGAATACTGAAATTATATATATATATATATCTCATATATATCAATATTTACAAATGATTGGTTCTGATTTTCTCTTTCAGAAATGGTAATTTGTACGCCAGTTATATATATTGATGTTTTTAATAAATTAAACGTCTCTTGATTCGTGATCAGTTTATATAAAAGTCACTCACTTAGGCCCTTGGGATGCTTTAACTTTTATGCAGCAAAGCAAAAACATTAAACAAGAATCCCCATGAGGCTTACTTTTCAGGTGCAAAGACCGAATATAAACAGTAAACATAATAACTTGCATAGTATATTAGAAAATAACAAGAGCATTGGAAAAGAAAAAAAAATGGAAGGAAAGAAAGGAGATGAAGAATTCAAGGGGCAAAATGTTAAGAGTTACCACTATTGATATAGGGAAAGCTATAGGAAAAGTAGATTTTTGTGTGTAAGTGTAGAAGATCAAGAATTCAATTTCAACATGCTGGTTTTGAGATATTTCTTAGACGTCCAGATAGAGTTGCTAAATTCGTACTTGCATAGATAAATGTGAAATTCAGGAAAGTGATTTAGGCTGGAGGAATCACCTGGAAAATGTAAATACTTAGGAGTTGGCATATACTAGATGAAACACGATACTGGATGAAATCACTAAGGGAGTGAGTGTAAATAGAAAAGAGATTTTGAAACATTCAGAAGTATTATAGAAGAAGAGGAATCAGAAAAGGAGACTGAGTAGCTGTTAATTTAACCACAAATAAAGAGAATGTGATGTCCTGTGAAGAGAGAGTGTCCCTCAGAACTGGCCTTTGGATATAACTTTAGTGTTATCAGGAGCTATAATTACAAAGACAACAATAACGAATTGAGAATTTATTTTGTTCAAGTTTAAGCTGCTCACACTTTAGATCTTACTGAATCACCCATTTGACCTCGTTATGTTTATAACTATCAGCTTCAGCAGAGAGATGAGGATATCTGAGCTTATTAAACAATAGTTAACAGTTGAATGATTGCCTTACTAGGTTAGGAAAAATTGTGGGAGAGAACAGAAAATCGTATTCAAAGTTGAAGGTTGAGGGTTAGGAGTCATATTATTTTGATTATCAAAATTCATTTTGTATTCTATATTGATGAAATTGTTTTATGTAATAAACATAAAATTTCACATTCTAGTAATTCACTTTATGTAAAATAGTATTTCTTTAGAGCATTATAAATGTCCCCTTAGTGCCTTTTTTTCCCCATGCTGATAAGCTAGTAATGCAAAGGCTGACAAAAAAGATTCCAGAAACTTAAAACTAATAAAGTATATTGCACAATCTTGCCTCACATGCAGTGTAGGTAGGCATTAAAGACAATATCCAGATCTATCCATAATGAAATTAGAATTGAAGCACATTAAAATTAGCCAACCTTAGGTAGGTAGGGGAATCTGTTCATTTTAATCACTTGAAGATAACAGGCTGAGGGAAACACCAATAATGTATGACACTATTATCTCAACGTGAGGCTTTGGGGCTCTCCAAGACTGGAGCCTGGTGTAGAAAATGGGGACTGAATATTAAATGCTCAAGCTTGTAATAATATACGTTTCTTCAGCTCACATTTTATTGATCTAATAAGTCACTTGACTATTCCTATTTCTCTAGGCACAAACATATGTGTCTTTCCTGGGCCTGGAATCAGAGAAGAACCAAGTGTGTCGAGAAATGCTAGTCTTCAGACCCAGAACTACTAAAACTATCTTCCTGTTATATCTCTCTACTACATTTATAAGTTCTCTGTATTTGAATTGAACTGAGGATAGTGAAGAAAGAAAAATAGTTCACTATAACCCTTAAGAAGTTTGTCAGAAAAAGGAATGAGATGGCAGAAAGAAAGGATAGAGAGTCTATAATTTTCTTAAAAGAGAGGCTTAGATTGTCCTTGTAACAGAGTATTTTGATTTATTAAATAATGTGCTGTTATTCCCTCTTCTCTTTCTATCACATAGGAGGACCTCTCTGCAGTTAGTGTAAGTCATTTCACCCATTGATTTGGAGATAGGTAATCAAATCAGAGAAACAATAGCAGCCAAATTAAATTTAAATTTATAAATTCAACTTTGAAATTTCATATATAAGATAGAAAAATTTGGAAATTTGGATCTATTTGAGCACAGTTGATTTTTTTTTCCTACTCTCAGACTACATTAAGACTCCTTTGGCTGAAGAAATATCAGAGAGAATGCCCACAGAAATAGAATGTGGGCAGAAAGAGAGGACATAGAAGAGAGACTCTTCAAAGATTTTCTGCAAGTCTTGGATAAAAAAATGTCTCAGAAAATGAGACACATCTGCAGTAAGTTGGAGTTTAGAAAAGAGGTAAGAGGGCTTAAGCAGAATTTGGAAATATGAAAGCTAAAACTGAACAAAGAAATTGAGGAGGCATGAATAGTAAGCTTACAAGAGCCAAAATGAATTTCGAGAGCATAAACTTGATGTGAGCCAAGTAGGCTGTGATATGAAAATTTCTCCTTTGTTTCCATAAGCGAGAGGGAGTAAAAGGAATACTGAAGAGATAGTTGGGAGCATTGTAGTATAGGTTACATAAGGAAAGCTTAACAGAAAATCCTGGGGCATTACTGTCTTAAAGTCAATAATACTGTCTTACACAACAGAATAATTATAAGGTAGCACTAAACTACTGTAATATACCTTTAACATTTTTAAGAAGCAAAAATTTCTGAGAGAAAAAAATCATTTTCCTTAGAATGCCATTTTATAAACTCCTGTTCTGTTTATTCATTTTATCATCTCTAGACATCTTAAAAACCTTTTGGGAATATCTTGATGTTGAAAGAAGTTATTACACTCTACATCTGTCTATGGTTTTCTAGTAAGTTCAAGTTATTTTACTTAGAAAAAGTAAAACAAGGAATTATTCTGCTTTTATTCACTCAAGTCTATGTAGTTTTCCTGGATGACAGTCAGCATGGTATAATATTAAACACAAACACCTGATGGCCAAACACAATTTACTTGGTATGTGTGCATCAATTTTCCCAGCTGTAAAAATGGCACTTATAATACATATGTGTTAGGTTTGTTGTGATGACTAAATGAGTAATGTGTTATTCAGCAAAGTGTCTGACATATAAAAGGCTTTTGGAAAACATGATAACTATTTTTGTTATAAGAGATCTTGGTCTTCAGAAGCAGCCAGTCTCTTTGGATAAAAATTTCTTTTTTAACAAAAATAATAGCAGGTAGACTTAGTAAGATCTCAGTAGCATGGCCTTCAATTTTATACCTCAGCTGGACTTGTGTCTTTAGAGTTCCAGGTAACATTTGCCCAACCTACACTTGAATAAATTCACTGTTGCATGCACGTAACATTAGAAGGGTGCTGAGATTGACAAAAGAGAGATTCAATTATTAAAACTCTGTTCCACTAAATTCAGTTTTCTCTCCCTCTGAGAGTCCCACATGCTGGTATTTATTCTGCCTCTAGAACTATAATGAAATGTTCTACATGGAAATCCTTGAAATAACAAAACTTTCAAAATGTTTCTCTGCATTTTTTTCCTGAGGGCAAAAACATAAAAAATAAAAAACTTTATGTACATGGATTATAGAGTAATATTTATCTTTCAGTAAATACTAATTTCTGAAAACATGATTCAATTTAAAAATACATTTAAAAATGGTTACCCTCTCATTTATTCTTCTTCTGAAGTGATGTCACTATCAGTTATTCTTTAATATTTGGTAGACATGACAGTAATATCTAGATCTCTGAATAATAAAATAGGAACTCATAATACATAAAAGTTAGTCAAATACTTTGTAGGTTGGTCAAGATAAAAAATGACATGCCATTTGTTGGGGAACTATAATTAAAAACAAAATCTTCTCCCAACCTGGAAAACTCCGTAAAAGGAGAGGAGAAAAAGACATTTTTTGCTTGTTATTTTATGAACATTAAATCAGAATGTGATGTGCATCTCAGGTAATCTGCTAAGAGATTTCAGAGACAGAAAAAAGTCTCATCCATTTACGAAGCCAAACATATCCCATTTACATATATGTTTTCAGGACAAACAATGATTAGGTTTAAAGAAAAAGAACTAAAGAGTACTATTTATTATGCACAGTTTATCCTAAATCCACCTCTTTATTGGGGTGACTACCTATAATGGTTAATTGGTGTTGTGCAAAGGAAAAATAAACTTCTCATATCTTTATGACAGGAGGTAGTTTTACAACTGGGAGCAAGGCACCTGAAATGTGGCTCCTACCCTCTCACAGAATTTGGGAGTTAGAGGTGCTATCTCCCTTAATTACAATTCTAAGAGATGTCTTTCAGATCCTTGTGAAGGAAATTCCTAGGTTATAAAGCTGGAGAGGCTTATTTAGCTTCTAAAAACATTCACATATTTCAGAGACAGAAAAAGAACTTATCAATACAAGTTTTCTAATGTTAATTCTCTAAAAAAAGGAGAGAGCTATGTCTTTATTTTCTACAAATATAATTGTCTCATTTTTAAATTTTATCTGTTCTTACATCCTATAATCCAAGTTTATTATTAGATTTTGGATTATATAATTATCATGGAATACTATGAACTAGAGAAGTTCATTCTTAGAAACTAGTAAATCCAAGTATACCATATTCCATAGAAGGGAACACGAGAAATTTGGAGAAAATAGTGAAAAATTGGAGTATGCTGCAGATTTTGAAACTTTAACTTATCCATTAATGAGACAGAGTGATAGGAGATATGTTATAACCTCTAAAGAGTCTCAGCACTTATCCTGAGCTAAGAAGGATGAACAGAATAATCTCCCCTTCAAGGCCCAGTACAGCTTTCTTAAACTTGATATTTATAAAATCTATCTTTGAAATTCACACAGGTGTCCTGAAGTTTCAATTAAACAAGGCCAACTCTTGGGATAGGAATTATAGTATCCTGGTGAAGCAATGCTGGACATTCCTTCTTTCTCTCTGTAGGAGTCCCTGAATTTGTAGCAGTTCATATAGCTCTTGGGAAGTTACCTTCTCCTTAAATAACAGCTCATTTTCAAGGGCACATATGAGAGCTATCCTGATTTAAAAGCTTCCGCTTAGGGAATTTTCTGGTCAAAATGACAGAGTAGTAAATACTGTGCTGCCTCCTGTCGCAACCACTTCAAAATTACAACTAAACTACAGAACAGCCATTACCGAGAATTACCTTAAGTCTAGTAGAACGGAGTCCTACAACTGGGGACAAACAGAAGAGATCATCTCGAGACTGGTAGGAGGGGTGGAGACATGGAATAGGCTGGTCCCACACCTAAATGTGGTGGTTAAAACTTGGGAGAGATATTTTGGTAGTGGAGGTCCTCCTGAGAGGGAGAAGTCCCAGGCCCTTGCCAGGTTCCCCAACCCAGGGTTCTAGTGCCAGGAAGAGATGTCTCCACAAATTCCGGCAGTGAAAACCAGCAGAGATTGTTGCTGAGTGAGATGGAAGGTCACTGGAGTCATAGTTGTTTCTCTTAAATAGCCCCCACATAGACTTATTCATTGATGGACTCACTCTGAGCTTCAGTGCTGATGCAGCATATTAAAAGGTGCCAGGGACATACAAGGAGGAACTAAATTGTCTATCTTCAGGCAAGAGATAGAAGGTCAACTTTTTCAAGACAGAAGTGCTGGTAGAATTCATTGTTCTTTTGTTGAGTCCTTCTTCTTCCCAGAGTACAGACACAGGCGGCCACTATACCTAAGTCTCCTTCAACCTGGCTAGTACTGGTCACCCCACCCAGGTGATTCACTGAGACCCTACCTCACCCAACTTGTGCACACATCCAAGCTGCTTCTATTGGCTTTTTCATACAAATGACCTGTCTTGACTCATACTGTGTACTTTCCTAAAATCTCTCAATGGTTCACAAAACCCAAACAAGCAACATGTGACCTCAGTGTGCCTTGTACCTCTTGTTGAGCAGCCACAAGCCTGGCACTAGTAGTATCAGGCCCAAGTTTGTAGTTTGGCCTCTTGAGGCACTTCCAAGTCCAGCACAATGTCGACCCTCTGTAGATAACTCGGTAGTGCACACCAGGTGGCTCTGGTGGGGGTGAAGACTATAGCTAAACTTGGCCTGTGTCAGGACCCCTCCCATGAGACCCTGAGGCCTACACATTCTATAACCTGCTTTGAACCTTGAAGGCTGCATCCAAGAATGATGTACCTAAAGGGCAGACTGGGCAGGCACCAGAACCCTGCTAGAGTGAATTATGCTTTATAGGATCAGCCCCTGCACAAATGTTTCTCCCTGTAGTCATTAGCCAGTCCTCACGAACAATCGGTCCATGGGTCAGTTTCTCCCATTGATGTGCAAACAGCAACCAAGGCTCAACTACAACAGGAGGGCATGCATGACCCATACAAGGGATATACCTGGAGCACTCGGCTCAGGTGACCAGGGACACTGTGCCACGGGACTTATAGGATGCTTACAACCTAAGGCCACTCTATTAAGACCGAGAGATAGAGCAGCCCTACCTAATACATAGAAACAAACACAGGGTGGTAGCCAAAATGGGGAGACAAAGAAACATGTCCCAAATGGAAGAACATAAGAAAGCTCGAGAAAAAGATCTAAACAAAATGGAGACAAGCAATCTACCAGATGAGGAGTTCAAAAACACTACTTATAAGAATGCTTAATAAACTTAGGGGAAGAATAGATGAACTCAGTGGGAACTTTAACAAAAAGATAGAAAAGATAAAAATGGAAGTCAAAAACAAACAAAAAAAACAATTGCCAGATTAAAGAATACAATAACTGAAATGAAGCATACATTAGAGGGAATCAACAAAAGATTAGATAAAACAGAGGACTGAATCAGTGATTTAGAAGATAAAGTAGCAGAAAACATTAAAGACAGCAACAAGAAAAAAAAATAATGCAAAATATGACAATTGAAGGGGCCTCTGAAACAATATTAAGCATGCCAACATTCACGTCATAGGGATTCCAGAGGAAGAAGAGAGAAAGCAAGGAATTGAAAACCTATTTCAAGAAATAATGACAGAAAAATTCTCTAACCTGGAAAAAAAAAAAAGTCATACAAGCCCTGGAAGCAGAGAGTCTCAAATAAGATGAACTCAAAGAGGCTCATACCAAAACACATCATAACTAAAATGCCAAAGGTTAAAGACAAAAAGAATTTTAAAAGCAGCAAGGAAAAAGCAATTAGTTACCTATAAGAAAGTCTTCTTAAGACTGTCAGCTGATTTTTCAACAGAAACTTTGCAGGCCAGAAAAGATTGGCAGGGAATATTCAAAGTGATGAAAAACAAGGACCAACAAGCAAGATTACTCTACCCAATAAAGTTATCATTTAGAATCGAAGGACAGATAAAGAAGTTCTCAGGCAAGAAAGAGCTAAAGGTGTTCATCAACCCCAAACCAGCATTACAAGAAATGTTAGAGGAACAAAGGGAGGAGGAGAAAGAGGAGGAGGAGGAGGAGGAGGAGAAAGAGGAGAAGGAGGAGGAGAAGGAGGGGGAGGAGGAGGATAGGGGGAGGGAGAGGAGAGAAAGAAGAGATCGAAAATATGAAGAATAAAATGTCAGTAACTACATATCCATTAGCAATTACTTTAAATGTGAATGGATTAAATACTCCAATCAAATGATCAGGTGGCTGAATGGATAAGAAAACAAGACCCTTATTTATGCTGCCTAAAAGAGACTCACTTCAGATCTAAAGACACACAGAGACTGGAAGCGAAAGAATAGAAAAAGATATTTTATGAAAACAGAAAAAAAAACTGGCAAAACAATATTTATGACAGACAAAATAGACTTTAAAACAAAGTCTATAACAAGTAACAAAGAAGGACTCTGTAATCTCACTTCTAAGTATTTATCTGAAGAACCCCAAACCACTACGTCGAAGGAACATGTGAATTCATATGTTAATTGAAGCATTATTTACAATAGCTAAGCTATGGAGACAACCTGCGTGTCCATTAATAAATCACTGAATAAAGAAGTAACATGGAATATTACTCAGCCATAAAACAATGAAATTCCACCATCTGCAACAATATGGATAGACCTAGAGGATATCGTACTGAGTGGAGTAAGTTAAACAGAGAAAGATGAATACCTTATGATTTCATTTATATGTGGAATCAAAAAACAAAAAACAAAAAACTAAAAACAAACAAACAAACAAATAAACAAAAAACAGAAACAGACTCATAGATACAGAAAATATTTTAATGGTTGCCAATTGGAATGGGGGTTGGAAAGAAGGGTGAAAAAGGGGAAGGAATTAAGAAGTACAAATTAGTTGTTACAAAAGAGTCATGGGGATATAACACATAGCATAAGGAATATAGTCAATTATATTATAATAATTATGTGTGATGTTAGATGTGTACTAAATTTATCAGGATGATCACTTTGTAAGTTATAAAGATGTCTAATCACTATATTGTACACCTGAAACTAATATAATATTATACATCACTATTGTATTATAATTGAAAAATACAAAAATTAAAAAGGAAATGAAATAAAAGCTTCTTAGAATATTTATGCCTCTCAGAGGAGAATATCTCTTGTAACAACTATATAAGCATAGCATCCAGGATCCCTGCAAGGAACTGTTGTTATAAGAGTCACTGAACCCAGGGAAGCTAACACTGTGGAATCTCTATCAGGAACTTATAGATAATTTATAATTTCTTCTGGTCTAATGCAATTTACCAATTTGGAGCCATTTTGTAATAGCAATGCTGAATAATATGTATATAATACAGTAGACATTTTACATTTAACAGCTAAAGATTTAAATTGAAAGTGAAATGACAGCAGAGAAGAGTTATGTTAACCCCCTTGGTCCATCATGATAGTAAGCAAGTTCTTCAAGTATTTTAACTTGAACTTTCTCGTCTCTAAAATGAAGACCATGTCCTTGCCTCATATTATAAGTTGCGAAGATGTAAGGAGACAATTTGAGAGAATCAGTCAGTCCACAAGTATTCCTCAAAGCTCTGATGATCTATGAAGTTATAATAGTTCAGCTACTGTCAGTAGAATGTTCTCTTCTCTAGAAGAGGACTGAGAGAGGAAACCTAGAAGGATTAAAACAGTGCCCGCTCTCAGATCTGGAAAATGTCTCTTCAAAGTTATCTACTGTAGCAAAGTTGTAGCATTTCATGGTTAGGAGCTAACTTGGATTTTAGGTTTCACATGAGGTGTGAAGCCAGGGGCGACAGGATTCAATCTGAGCCCTACCATGGTTAGTCAAATAGAAATCAAGTAATGTACTATAAATAGACATGAATCAAGATAAAGCAGTAATAGGTTTTAATATATTTTATATTTGTATAGTGTGTGTGTGTTAATAGGTGGTTCGTGTTTTGTCTTCTGCATCTGCTCAGACTTTAAAATGATGTTATGCTTTTTCTCTCTCTTCTACCACCAGCCTCATCTTTTACAACTCTTCTCAACTCTCAAGCTTTATCTTACACATTTCATCTTTTGTGGAAAATCATGTCTAAGTAGCCTAGCTAGTATTGATCTCTTACCTCAAAACTTGATATCAATTTTATTCAATTTATTCGATCTCTGACATATGACTATCAAATTTATATTTTTTAAAGCACAGGAATATATTTACAATACATTGTTCTGTTAAAAAAATCAGTACTTTATGCATAGAGGCTGACATTTATGATCGGTTAAAGGAAATATGAAAGAGAAGAATCTAAGTCCTGAGAGTGCATAACTTCCTCTCCATCCCAAATTAGTGACAAGCTAGACTAATTTTGTTCCTTCTTAATGTGGGGGCCTCTTCAATTTTTTAAAATATCCCCAAATCCTGTTCTTTTTTATGTTGAATTGCATTAACTACTATAAAGTGTAAGTTTTGCCTCACTTTGTTCTTGTCTTTTCCAGCTCTTCCCAACAGTAACTGTTAATAAACTCTATGTAAAAATTCAGCCCTGCAATGTTCTGGAGCCAAGGCAGGAGGAATATTAGAAACTTGAGCTTCCTTAGCTGAATAAATCACAGAGTTTGGAGATATAATTTTATTGTAACATGGTTTTCTTTTATTTTAATTAATGTGTGAGATAGTTTCCAGTAACGACTGCCATTACACCAGAAGAAGAAGCCCTATTTTGAAGCCATGGTACATACTGGTAAAAAAAATAAATGTTCCCACTCACACTAATTCAAGTCAATTAAAAAAAAATGTTTCTCTTGTATACTTGAAAGTTGCTAAGAGTAGATCTTAAATATTATCACCACGCACACACGCGCGCGCACACACACACGCACAGTTAACTATGTGAGATGACGGATGTGTAAATTATCTTGATTTCGATAGTCATTCTATAATGTATATGTGTACCAAAAAATCATGTATATGTTAAATATCATGACTGTTTCATTTTTAACTATTCCTCAATAAAGTTAAAAATATATTTCTCTTGCAGATGCTAAGTAAAGAATTTTTAACTTCCTTTCTTGTTAGGTAGACCTGATATTAGACCTTTTATAATAGTGTTCTTTGGGAAGTATTTCTGGAGACACTGATTCTAGTGGGCTATTTATGTCTACAATAGCTTTTACCTTGCAGTTCCAAAATTCAATGTAGTTATAGGTTCATATGAATGTTTCACTATTATTAATGAAATTTTTTTTTTCAAAAACAATTAAAGGACTGAATTCACTACAATACATAACAGTTCAATACAATGCTGTTTTATAGGTTGTATCTTAACATAACTTTTTTCTGACTATCTCAATAAAACAATGTCAATAACTAATCAAAACAGCTATCTGTGACTAGCAGTCATCTGCTCCATGCAACCAGAGAATTATCTTACCAATAAGAGGAGTTACAGGGCAAGATATTGAGATTTTATTTATCTTCACCTTGAAATATCCTTAGACAGGAAACTTTTATTGTCACCTATACCTGAAACTAATAGAAGAGGAGATCTTATCCACAGAGTAGCTTTCTAAGTTACACAGATTTTTGATAGTCCCATCATTAATTGGGAATGCTGATGATCACTTAAGACATAGAGTAAATGTCCTCGATATCTGTTTTAGTTATTATTTTTACTTGATTGATGGTGACATATCCTGAGAAGATAGCTGCAAATCTCTACGGGAGAGTTTGTTAAAGATAAAAATATATTTTAGAAAGTTCCAGGGTGTGTTTGAAGAAAAAATAACTGATGACTTGATTTGACATAATGTTCTATAAATTTAATACTGACTCAGTAAATTCAGCAATGTGAAACTAAATAAGTCACAGTGTTTTATATCAGAAAACATTATGACACATTCACTTTGAATTATGTGCAGTACACAAATAATTTGGTTCATTAAATTAGCTCTGTGGGAAAACAAAGAACAAAAACTACCAGCTTCAATAATGATTCTACGACAAAGAGTTAATGATGAAGAAAGCATGAAGAAAAAAAAACTATTACAATCTATAAAAATGAATAATACTTTATTAAGTGAAAAATATATTTGAAACAAAATTTTCGGCTAATTTAGAAAAATATATCACAAGGGACATTTTAAACATTAGTCTAAAATTAATTAAAAATATAAAATATTAATACTTAGTTTTGATATGGATAAAAAAATATTAAGGCACTCTAGCTTTGTATCATATCCCTGACACATTTCATTTTCACCTTTACTACACATGCTCATCTTCTCCACTTTCTTCTCATCTCCAAGGTCATTTTTTTGAGGAATGTTTCTTAGTATGGCAGATAATATTTAAAAGGTGAAAAACCCTCATGTCTCTTCTCTACCCTGTCCCCCATCTTGGTAATGGGAGCTTAACAAAGTCAAAGTATCACAAAGGATCTCTTATATCAGTCAATTCTTTGACTTCAACAACTTAAAATTAATTTCAGGAGATGATTACATTTGCTGCCTTATTGTTTGTTGTAGAATGAAACAAACAAAAATAAAATTGTCTCAATTTAGAGGATTGTAACATATCTGTCGCAGGAGGAGATGTGAGCCTGTCTTTAAATCACAACACAAAGTTAATGGTATACTCCGTTCCAATAGAAGACAAACCCTGCGTCAAATTCATCAGCAGAATGACCCTTGAACTGGATTAGTTTATGTAAATTCATTTAGAAAGAAATATAAATATAAGTATAAATATAAATATATGCACACATAGAAGATAGGCTATTAATATTCTTAATGTTAAATACTTCAGAATTTAAATATGAGACATAGATTATTTGGTCTTATTGGTTATTTGAACTTATAAATTTTCTAACATTATAAACTTTTTTACTGAAAGTGCTCTCTGAGAGAAATTAATCTTATAGTTGTGAAGAGTCTTGAGGGAAGGGGCTACTTTTCTTCATGGCCCTATAGAGATTATGCTTTACTGGAAATTCTTGTTCACTTTGTAAAAAAATTATTTAAAGCAATAATTTGTTTTTACACTAATGATGAATTGTTTACACTCAATGAGGACTGAGTTAATAGGTATTCCAGGCACTTTAAATCAGAATTGTTGATATAACCTACTTGAAATAATCTACCATTTTAATCATATATATTATATAACAAAATATTAAGTTGTCATTAAAAATGTGTTATAGAAAAATATTTAGTGTCTGAGGAATTGGTCAAAATTTTTAGTTAATAAAATAAAATTCAGATTATAAATCTCTGTTCAATAGATCCAACATAATTTATGTTATATACATATATATAAAAATAAGGATTTATATGAAAACAAAAATGGAGTTTCTTTTAGTGAAGAGCTATGGATGATTTTAAAATCTCTTCTGTGTTGTGTTCAGTATTTTTTTTTTTTACTTTTTAATATTTTCAGTTTTTTTTTTTAATCAAAAATTATACATGGCCACAGTTTAGGAGCCAAAGTATTCTACAAGGTTTGTTTTAAAAAACAGTAGTCCTTCTTGCAATTTTCTCCTTTTCAGAGTCAACTGCTTTCAACTTCTTTAGCAAACTCTGTGGCATTTCCCTCCACAACTAATCACTTTCTTGTAGTCTTATCTCTTACCTTGTTAGTTTAAGTGTTATCTTTTGACTCCTTTTCTTCCATCACTTTTCACCAAACAGTTACCAATTTTCTTAATATAGTTATATAGTACTTTTGGTTACATCAACATTCAGTGTTCAAATTTTATGATGGTATGATGTTATTTTCATCTGAGCTTTATAAAACACTATGATCTTTTTTTTCTTTACAACTTGTTGGCATCTCTGGAATTATTGTTTTGTTTTGTTTCTCTGTTTGCTTATTTTTCTAAATATTTCTTACTAATGTAAATTCTTTACAGTTATCTAATTTTGCTCTCTGATCATCCAGGCATATCATGTATCTTTCAGTACCTTCTGTCTGTTGTACTTCAGTTTGAATTAGTTGCCCTTATGCCACCCTTGAAGCTTCTTTCAATATTCTCCTAAGCATATCTTGTTTTGTCTTTGATGTTGGTCTACTGTTTGTTATGTCTCTCCCATTTCTTGGTTTACTCTCCCTTTTTAAGTAGAACATGTCCTACAGAGGCATCCTGAAAAAAGATGGATGCTGAAAATGTCCTTATTCTCTACTCAGGCTGGGTTGATCATTGAATTAGACATAGAATTCTGCATTGGAAATTATTACATTTTATGGTGTTGAATGCATTGGCCCATTGTTTCTTGTGTTGCCTTTGAGAAATATGATGCATTCTGATTCCTGATCTCCTATGTCCTTCTTAATTTTTCCTATAACCCTTTGGAAGCTGCTAAACTTATCTTATCAAGAGAGTTCTGGAATTGCAAATATGCAATTATCTCATTTTGTCCATTATGTGAGTATTAAAGGGTCTTTCACTATGAAAATTTGTATCACTCTGTTCTTATTTGTTTACTTGTTGCTTACTTCTCTCAACTGTCTCTTTCTTTCTGGAACTCATATTACTCAAATTTTAGACCAACTAAGCTGTTGTCTAATTTTCTTATCTTTTTCATTATATTTCTATTATAATTTTGTTATTTTCATGAAAGCCTTCTCAACTTTACTTCCATAATTTGTATTGACTTTTGGAAATCTTCAGTCAAATTTTTAACTATCAAGATTTTATCCCCTCTCTGAATGTCCATTTTAACAGTGCAATGTTTTCTCTTTCTTTTTAAGGATATTGATTTAATGCTTGATTTTTTCCAATTTCTGACTTTGGGACACAAGTCATCCTTTCCTTTTCTCCTTCTATTTTTCTTCTCATTCTTTCCTCTCCCCTTTCTTCACCTCCTCCTCTTCCTTCTCCTCCTTCAGTTTTGCTTACGCATCTCTCATTCGCCCATGTGCTATCTAGCTTATAAGAAATCTATTGCTATTATTTCCTCTATTCTATTCCTGTAGATTTATTTCTTTAAAAATTACTTTACTGTTGCTTTATTGAATAGTGGGAAAAGAATAAAAATATTTGTTTATTTATCATGTTTATCTAGACAAACACTCTTCTGTATTTTCATTGTTATCGATCAATTAATAATAATTAATAACAAATAAATAATAATTAACAATAGTAATTATATAAAACTAAATTATGTTATTTAAAAAATATACCAAAGATAGCTTTTCCTATGTTGTACCTATTTTAGTTTTATGTACAAGTATTCTAAATATTTGTTGAGTGTTATAATGAAACAAGAAAAGTTTCCTTTAAATCACATTTGATCCCTTGGAAATGGATATTTATATTTTATAAACAATCTTATTATTATTACTATTAATTATTATTGTTATTATATTTTTAATGATAGTCAGTATATGATATTGTATTAGTTTTAGGTGTATAATATAATGATTAGACATTTATATAACTTACAAAATGATCACACTGATAAATATAGTATCCATCTCACACTGTGCAGTTATTATAATATTAGTGACTATATATCTTAGGCTATACTTTATATCTCCATGACTATTTTGTAACTGCCAACTGTACTTCTTAATTCCTTCCCCCTTTTGATTTATCCCCTAGCCCCTCTCCCATCTGGAAACCATCAAAATGCTTTCTATATCTATGAATTTTTGTTTTGTTTGTTTATTTTGTTGTTTAGATTTCCTATATCAGTAAAATCATATGGCATTTTCTTTCTCTGCCTGACTTACTACACTCAGTACAATGCCTTCGATAGGTCCATCCATGTTGTAGATTTTATTCTCTTTTATAGCTAATATTCCATCAAATATGTACCACTTCTTTATCCATTCATCTTTTGATGGATACACAGTTAGCATCTATGTCTTGACTATTGTAAATAATGCTTCAATGAACATACGAATTCACATGTCTCTTTGAAGAAGCAGTGTTTCAGGTTTCTTCTAATAAATATGTAGAAGTGGGGTTCCTGGGTCCCATTTTGTCTCTTGTTATAGCCTCTGTTTTAAAGTCTATTTTGTTTGGATTAAGTATCATTACCTATTCCAGCCTTTTTTTGTTTGTTTCCATTTTCAGGTAACATCTTTTCTCACCCCTTTGCTATGTTTTCTTTCTATCTGAAGTGAGTCTCTTGTAAGCAGCCTATGTAATGTCTTATTTTCTTTCTTTCTTTCTTTTTTATTACCTTTTAAAAAATTTTATATTAATTTCAGGTAAACAGTGCAATGGGTAGACATTTATGTAATTTATAAGCGATACCTCCAGTTACTCTATCACACATCTTGCACTATACACAGCCATTACAGTAATAATGACCATATTTCTTATGCTGTACTCTATAACCTCATGACTGTTTTGTAGCTACTAATTTGTACTTCTTAATTCTTTTACCTTTTTCAAAAATATGGAACACTTCATGAATTTGCATGTTATCCTTGTGCAAGGGACATGCTAATCTCTGTATCATTCCAATTTTAATATATGTGCTGCCGAAGCAAGCACAAATCTGATTTTTTCAGCCACATTATCTTCTGATTGGAGTAATAAATTCATTTACATGTAAAGTGATTGTTAATAGGTGTGTAGTTATGGCCATTTTTTTTTCCCTATTTTTCATCTCTTTTTCCCTTATTCTTCTAAAGAAATCCCTCTAACATTTCTTATAATACTGATTTGGTTGTGATGAACTCCTTTAACTTTTTCTTGCCTGAGAAGCTCTTTTGAGTCTAAATAACTTTGTTGGGTATAGTAATCTTGCTTGTTGGTCTTGGGTTTTCATCACTTTGAATATTTCCTACCAATCCTTTCTGGCCTGCAAAGGTTCTGTTGAGAAATCAGCTGACAGTCTTATGGGAGCTCCTTTGTAGGTAACTAATTGGTTTTCTCTTGCTGCTTTTAATATTCCCTCTTTGTCTTTAACTTTTGGCATTTTAATTATGGTGTATCTTGGTGTGAGTTTCTTTGAGTTCATCTTGTTTGAGACTCTCCATGCTTTGTGGGCTTGAATGTTTATTTCCTTTACCAGGTTGAGAAAGTTTTGGGTCATTATTTCTTGAAATAGGTTTTCAATTCCTTGTTCTTTCTCTTCCCCTGGTATCTCTATGATGAGAATGTTAGTATGCTTGATGTTGTCCTCAGTTTTTGGATTATTTTTTTTTCTCATTGCTATTCTGATTGTTTTCTACTGCCTTATCTTCTAAATCACTGATTCAATCCTCTGCTTTATTTAATCTTTTTTTGATTCCCTCTAATTTGGTTTTCATTTCAGTTATTATATTCTTTAATCTGTTTTTTTTTCTGTCTCCACTTTTATATTATTTATACTCTTGTTAAAGTTCCCACTTAGTTCATCTATTCTTCCCCTAAGTTTATTGAGCATCCTTACAAGAAGTGTTTCAAATTTTGCATCTGGTAGATTGCTTGTCTCCATTTTGTTTAGTTCTTTTTCTGAAACTTTCTTCTGTTCTTCTATTTAGGACATGTTTCTTTGTCTCCTCATTTTGGCTGCCACACTGTGTTTGTTTTTATGTATTAGATAGGGCTATATATCCTGGTCTTAGTAGAATAGCTTTAAGTGGTAAGCATCCTATAGGGCCCAGTGGCACAGTGTTCCTGATTGCCTGAGCTAGGTGCTCCAGGTGTATTCCTTGTATGGGTTGTGTGTGCCCTCCTGTTATAGTTGAGCCCTAGTTGATATTTGGATGTCAGTGGGAAGAACTGACCCATGGACTGATTGGTCATGAAGAGTGGCTGGTGGAGGTGCTGTTGTGCAGGGGCTGTACAGTGTACAGTGGAGGTGCTGTTGTGCAGGGGCTGACCCTATAAAGCAGGATTTGCTTTATGAGGGCTCTGGTGCCTACCTAATATGCCCTTTGGGTATGTTGTGCTTAGATATAACCTTGAGTGGTGCTCCATCGCAGTGGAAGCTGACCACTGGGCATGAAGGTCAAGGCCTCCTAGAAGGGGCTCCACCACAAGCCAAGTTCAGCAGTAGCCTATGCCTTGCCTGAGATCACCTGGTGTGAGCCACCAAGCAGTCTGCAGATGGCCACTAGCCGTGCCATTCTTGGAGGTGCCTCAAAAGGCCAAGTTGAAAACTGAGGCTGGCTATAGCTGGTGCTGGGCTTGGGCTGCTCGCCAAGAGGTATGGGGCTTACTGAGGTCAGATGCTGTTTGTTTAGATTTTGTGAACCATTGAGAGATTTTAGGAAAGTTCACAGCATGAGCTAGGTCAGGCAATTTTTATGGAAAAGGCACTGGAAGAAGCTTGGGTAGGCCCATAGCTTGGGTGAGGCAGTGTCTCAGGGAATCACTTGGGTGGGGTGAACAGTGTCAGCCAGGTTGATTGAGACTCAGATATGGCAGTCACCTGCATCTGCATGTTGGGAGTGGGGAGAACTCCACAAATGAACAATGGATACCAGAACTTCTGTGTGTGAGAAAGCTGCCTCTTCAGGCCTTGACCTGAAATCAAAATATTTTTTTTCATATGTCTCTGATTTCTTTCAAGCTGCTGCCTCAGCACTGGAGCTAAGAGATAGTAAGTACACACACAGGCCCCTTAAAAGGAATGTTTGTGACTCTTGTGGCTTTCTGTCTAATGCAGCCTCAATACCACTGGTTTTCACAGGCAGAAGTTGTGGGACTTCTCTTCCTGGCATTGGAACTCTGTGCTAGGAATCCCAGTGTGGACCTGGGAACCTGCAGTATTCTGAGAGGTCTCTGTAGCTGAGCTATTCCTCCCAATTCTCAACTGCCACATACGGGTGTGGGACCAGCCAGTTCCATGTCTCCACCTCTTCTATCTCATTCTTTAGGTGCCCTCCTCTGTGTGTTCCCAGTCATAGGGCTTTTGTTTAGCTAGTCTTCAGGCAACTCTTAATCATGGCTGTTTTGTAGTTCAGTTGTAATTTTGATGTGGTTGTGAGAAGAGGCAAGTATAGCATTTACCTACTCCACCATCTTGACCAGAGCAAGCTGAATATTTTGTTTTCAATAATATACGTAGTTTTCTATTCTCTGCATATAAATAATACAAAGACTATAAATCTTTGGCTTACCCATTTAAAGACATTTACTAAGTACCTTCTCTACTTTATGTCCAATGCTAGGTTCTAGGGAATACAAAAATGAATTAATATAGTTTCCTTTCCTTAAGGGACTCTAAATTGAAGAGAGAATTCTGGATATAATCTCTGTATTGAAATACTTATGCTCTAAAGGAAGTTTATTAATATATCTAGGGTCACAATGTTTATTAGCCTAGGGTTCTGTCTTGGGATCCAGAGTTTTATCTATTACAGATACATTGTTTAATCTATTACATACCTATGTGCCCCTGAAATCCTGCTGGTGGGTTGGTAATGTGGTAGTGTTCATGTTAGCCATTTTAAGACTGCTTTGGTTCATGATGCTGCATAACTTAGGGACTAATGGTACACATGAAGAAGACAATCTGGCTAGATTCAAATCCTGTATAATTGTAAGCAAATTTCTTAAGCTCCCTACTTCCTCGATTTGTTTCTGTGTCAAATGGGTATCATAATAGCATTTATCTCATAGAGTTATTGTATAGATTAAAAGAATTGATATATTTAAAAGAGGTAGAAAAATGCTTAGCAATAGGAAATACTATTCAAATGTTAGCTATTTTTAAGGACTGATTTGTATCTCTCCAGAATTCACATATTGAATCTCTAACCCCAAAGTGAGGGTATTTAGTGATAGTGACTTTAGGGAGGAAATTAAGGCTAAATAAGATCATAAAAGTAAGGTCCTAATCTGATAGGCCTGAGGTCCTTATAAGGAAAGGAAGAGACACCAAATACCATGGCACTTTCACAGAGAAAAGATCACATGAGGTATGACAAGAAGGTTGCTGTCTATAAACCAAGAAGAAAGGCCTCAATAGAAACCAACTCTGATGCTACCTTGACCTTAGACTTCTGGCTTCTAGAACTATGAAAAAGTAAATATCTGTCTTTAAACCTTCCAGTTTGTGATATTTTGTTATGGCAGTCCATACAGATTAATACAGCTATCATTATTTACCTAATGACTTGCAATGTATGTTTTGCTTAATACCAATTTCATTTATCCCATCTGTGATAATAGTCTTTTTGTAACTCTGGTGTTATCCTCATCCTCTTTAATGATAGGCCTTTACTTAGGGCTTTGGCTAGAATTTGGGAATACAAAAAGTTATTGAATGTAGTCTTAGTTCTTGATTGTAGTATACAAAATGTCGGTCAACTAATAATTTTAGGCATGGTTTTCCTATGTCAAAAAATGTTCAAGGAGGAAATGGAACCTGAACAAATGTCCTAACAATGGTAGAAATACGGAAGAAAAGGCACTCAAGATAGTGGAAAGTGAGTGAGAAAAAATACAAGAGTTAGGCATGCAGCATGACTGTTTTACCTACATAGTCTTGAGCAAGTCACTTATCTTTGCTCAGCTTCAGTTTTTCATTTGTAAAAAAGGGTGTTAGTAATAGTGTCTGATGAGTTGTCTACATTTAAGTTTTAAACAGTCATAGAAAATTATTTTAGACAGGATTTGAAGACGTTTATTACATGCTTTGAATAACATAAAGCAAAAGCATTGTGGCCACATTTCAAACAACTCCATGTCAGAAATATAGGGTTCATTTAAGAGGCACCAAGGAAATCCTGAAAGTTTATAAGCATAGATATAGCGCTGTTTTAGAAAAATTAATCTGTTAATTTGGAGCAGAATATTATAAAATATTGACAGAATTAATATATACAAATTAGCAATATTTTACATATTAGTTTTAGGACAAGATACTAGGAATAAAAAATTAAGACAAAGAATGTAGTGTCAAGCTTGATAGACAAATACATGTGGGGAGTGGGCAGAACTAAGATTGATTATGAGATTTTTTTGAACCTATTCTAGTATCAAGGTAAATGATGGATAAATTTTATTGCAGAAGCAAATATACTATTAATATATGAAATGATTTGTGTGTACGTGTATGTGTGTGCATACATACTATGTACACCAAAAGCAGATACTTCAGGTATAATTAAAGCCATGAGGCTGAATAAAAACATCTGAGAGTGAATGCGTGTCTTCACTATTTATAATGGCAACTGCTTGGAAACAGAAAACAGACTTTTAGGACATTGCTGGTTAAGGTGAAAGAAATATACGTTTTGTCGTTGCTTAACTATTTAAGCAAAGGAAATTTGAAACCAGCCAAATGGGGTCAGTAAAGCTAACAAGTCCAAAATGTCTAGATTTAAAATTTGAAAATTAGTCTATGGCTATGCCACATTGAACATGCCCAATCTTGTCTGATCTAGGAAGCTAAGCAGGGTTGGGCTTGCTTAGTACTTGGATGGGAGACCACCTAGGAATACCAGGTGCTGTAGGTGTTAAAAAAAAAAAAAAATTGAAATTTAGTCTATATCAATGATATTAATAGAGTAAGATAAAGATATATTCATGGGTCATTTAAAATTTTTCTTTTAACATTAAGTCATCAACTAAACTCTGAGAATGATGCATATCATTCTTCACCATGTTTTTGGAAAATCACAAAGAAACTTAGAGGATTAGATCAGCAAAAGCTTTCACTTACTGCTTGCTTTATAGTAACTCTGATTTTCTCCTTTTGCAGTGTGATGACTTTCTGATGTTTTTCTCTTTGAAACTTATAGTTTCTATTTTACCTAAATGATAGATTTTAGACTCAAAATTAGCAAGAAAGAACAGAAACTAAATGGAACTTTGCATTTCTTGTGATTTGAAACATTCTCCGTCAGACTATCCAACTATTGAAAATCTTAATTCAACACCAATTTATGTTCATAGAGCAAGACAGATATGAGAAAAAATATTTCAATATAGTATTTAACCTGCAAGAAAACATTGATCTTAATAAGAGAGCTATATTAGATCTTCTGCATTATGAACTATAATACATGTAAACTTGTTTTCCTTATTTACAGTTAAGTTGTTTTAAAGTAGTCTCCTAAGACACATACAATCATAAAGACATCATGACATCTTCAAAAAGCTGGATTAAAATAAACAAACAAAAACAACTCTGTTATTAACTCAAACATTTTTCTTACAGAAAACTTAATCTTTTCTAAAATTTATATTAATAAATCTTACTTTTTTTTTTAACATTGTCAATTTAATTTATAGTTGGCTAGACTTAACAAAATTGTTTGTCCTTTGGGTAGGAAGTAGAAGAGAATATAGTCTCCCCTCAACTGAAGTTCAGTAGGCCAAATTTCTGACCTACTAGTATAGATAAACTTTATAAAACAACAACTTTGAGAACCAATTATAGCTAACAGTTATTGAGTATTTACAAACTTTGGTATGTATCTGAACCACCTAGAGAACATTAAATAATATGAAGTCTAGGATTCTTGAAATAGAAGATCTTTGATTTTTACCAACTTTCCCTTGGTGTTTCTGAATGCCCCCAAGGTTATAGAACACCTGGCTCAAGTACCTTGCCTAAAATAAAAAAATGACAGAGCTGGTGTTTAAACCCTAGTTGATGAGATGCAAATAATTTATGCTTTTAACCAGCATGTGAAGTAGTCTCTAACTATATTTACTCTTTTGTTCAAATTACCAGTCTGTCTATATAGTTTGTGAAACAACAAATATTTCAATCACTTCTTCCTCCTTTGAACAAAAGGAACCAATGGTCTCTCCTAGTACAGAGGTTTTTAATTAACTCGGTTACTAAGAAGTATGCTATTGACATTAGATACAAATATAACAAATAAATGTTGTATTGTGGTGAATTTTCACTGCAAAATTTCTAGCAGAAACAGGATAAAAATATTGCAGAAGTCATTCCAATGTTGGAGGTTGGGCCAAAGTTGTTGAATTCCAAGGTGCCTGCAAGCTGTTGGGGCTACAGGCCCAGTGAGACTATAGACGTTATCTCCACAGTTTATCATACGATAAACTAAACTTTGAATAATGTATTCCCTTATTCATTAGACATTTCAAAAAATTTGCACTACTGTAGTAAGAATATAACATGAAACTAAACATTAGCAGTAATGGTTTATCATAGAAACTATCAACTTTGTTGCTGTTATTCTAAATCTGTTTTTTAAAGAAGATAGTGGAGCAGCAGCCCGGAAGCTCACGACAACTACATTCCCCTGGAGAGACATTGATAACAACTACAGGTGTGCCTACAATTTTCTCTTTCTGACTCACAAGTTTTTTTCCCTGCTTTTAGAGTATAAAATTATTTTCAGATGGTTTGTAGGAAGGTTCTGAATAAGCTCCGAGTCACATTTACGGACATATGGCTATAGCGCACCCTGCTGATGAATGCTGGGATTAAAGTTCAGATCACATTGACCTCAGAATACAGAGTTCCTCAAGCCATTTCACTTCACTGGTGAAACAAGAATAATACAACCTCAACTTATCTTACCCGTTTTTTAAATCACTGTTAAGTTTTCCAAACTCTAAATCTTCATATTTTATTGGGTTATTCATAATTTTTATGACATATCGGTAATTTGTTTTTTATTAATTCATTCGACAAATATTTATTGAGTACTCACTCTGTAGTTGTAGATAATCTAGTTGTCTATGATGTAGGTGTGAACAAAATGAAGCTCCTTTTTCATGGGCTTACTTACTAGAGTGGTGGAGAGAGTTAGAGAAAAAAGAGAAACATATATACGTAGTATGTCAGCTGGTGATAAACATTATGGGAATAAAAAAAAGAAGCAATATAATAGGAGAAACGAATGCAAGGAAGGGTTGGGAGATTCTATTTTTTATAGGCCGATATGCATGCTGCTGTATTTCTTTCCACTCTTTAAAAGTGTGAAGTAAACACAAGCAAAAATGAGGTGGTGTCTTCATAAGAAAGCTGCTCTTTAGGAAAATGCACAAACTGTATCTTCTTAACTTTACCTGTGGCATGAAGACCCCAAAGTTCTCCCACAGTAATAAGAGCAATAATAAGTCCCAAGCATAAGTCAGAGTACAGAGGGGAGGCAGTGCAAGGCAACCTATATGTAAAGAGTGGGTTGGGAAGCATATTTGTATGCAGAGGTACAAACATGTTTTGGGAAAAACTTTTACATTCAAAATAAATGCATCAATCTTTGCCTACATTTAAAGCTGTATTTGAGACCAAGCTCCTTTCATTTATTTATCTTTTTAAAAAATCTAAATTGTTTGTTCCTGACAAAGCTAATGGAATAGAGTGTTGTACCAGTGATATATACAAGGTCACAGCTACTTGCATTTTAAAATCTGAAATCATGTTATTGCAATCTCTTTCTTAACACAGACATATCTTCACAATAGCAAGGGAGGGCCTTTGTTCCTGTTTGCAGCCTCTGTCCTGAGACCACCTATGTGGTTAGGGTCTCACTGTACCATCTCTGCTGGTCAGATCACAGAGTGACCACTTGTCTGGAGCTAATGTGAACCAAATCTCAAAGCATTGGGATGAAAATTTTTGTTACATTGTCAGGAAAGAGAAAAATTTGTTGACTCTATTAAATAGTATATGTTAGTAGAGAAAAATATAAATTAAAAAAATAAAAAGAGAGCAATCCAATAGGAAGATGGAAAACACAGCTAGGAGATTGATTGTCTTTCCTTCCTTTTTCTCTTCTCTCCATTTGCGCCACTCTCAAGGTCAAACCCCAGCTCTGAATTATTCAAAGCTTCTGCCTTCTCAACATCTATACCCAGGCTGCTATGCATTCTCATGAAAAATCACACATTTTTAATGGATTGGAATATGACAAATTGATGGTCCTCAAAATAGCCTGGAAAAATGGTCTTTGGAATAGCCTGGGAGGTTTCCAGTGTATTTCTAGTTGATTCTATCACTTATTTTTAACCTTAGCTTCTCTCCTCAACTGTCAATCTTATCAGACCTTTTCACAATTTTCCCCTCAGTAAAAGAGCTACCTTCTTATTACAGACAGAAAATAGAGGCCACCTGGTTGATATTCACTAATCTTCTTGGCAGCGACATCACCTTCAAACATATCAGTATCTGCTCAGTTCTTCCTCATCCCCTCCTGTTTTGGTGGCAGAAGCCTTAGTCCAATTGTTAAAGGATGATCCTTTCCCCAGTCCTCTCATATTCTCAAGTGACATACTACATTATTCATCTACCCAGCCCTCCATTCTCTCTGCTTACTGAGTCCCTGTATATTAGGATAAATCAATGGGCTTGGAGTTAGAGTGAAAAGATCCTGGACACGTCGCAGTTTCTCTCTAACTCAGTTTCCTCATTCAAGTGGAGATCAGGATACCTCTCCCACAAAGTTTTTGTAAGGATCAGTTGACACAGTATGCAAAGTACTTGGATAACAGCAAGTATTTTAAAAGATGACAGCTTTTATTATTGCTTATATTACTCCTACCAATTTTGCAAGTCTTTTTCAAAGCAATTTACATTTATTTCCAATTTTATATTTACAAAAACTTATAAAAGCAGAATAGTTCTAGAATAGATTCAAAGTAATAAAGTTGTTTCCTCAAGGTTACAGAAAAAAGTAAAACTGGGATTCAAAATTAGCTTTTCTAGATCCTGTTTCAGTGCTGTGCGCCTACATTTACTGCCTTTTTAGTGCCAACTGATTCCTTTTGGGGAATATGCTACTATCTGTGAATTTTGGACTCATTTGGACTTAGAAGCCAATGAGCTGCTATTGTTGTAAAATATACTTGTATACCTCTGTGCAGATGTCATTTGTGTTTTTCTTTACATTGTGGGTTACTTAAAAGTTTTATGTTCTCTATGTATGCAAAGTGGAATAGGCATTAACTGTATTACCTGAAGCAAAGACTGTAGCTGTGTGAGATTGAGGAAGCCACAATAGATTTTACAAAATGTGTTGTGAATAAAACTACAAGCACTTATTACAAAGACTATATAACATATGGTTTAGCATCCATTTACATTTGCAAATGTAAAACATCCAGAGAGAGGAAATATGTGGGTTTTTTCTTCGGTAATTTTTTTTACTTTATAGGCTCAAGGTTCAGGAGCAATTTTGAGAAGTCAGTTAGGTTAGTAGGCTGTTTTCAAAAGTATATTTAGGTCACCTGAATTTCAAGATACTTTATAGCTTATATAAATAGCAACATCAGTATGAAATTACTTTATGGAAATGGTTTCTTTATTATGTTTAGGAGAGAAATAACATTTATCTTTTTGAACTATTAATATAACAGCTAATGAATAAAAAATATGTGAAGAAGTACTGTTATAAATTGAAACATAGAAAGTGAATTACTACAGTAGTTGTCAGGACTGACTACTTCCCTAGCTGCTGTGAGGGTTGAAATTGCCACTGCTGAAGAAAATTGTCCTATTTAAGATCATATCTGGTCCCAGGGCAGCCTCCTTCCAATGGCTAATAAATAGGATTATATAAAGGTCTGGCCTCCTTGCTACAATTCAAATTTCTCTGAAAGATGTCAAAGAAAAACAGCATAAGGTACTTGTTAAGAGTGGCAAAACAGATTTTATTCAGATTACTGCACTAAGAGAGAGAGATTCCAGTACAAACTAAGCTCATTTCCAACTAAGACAAAGGTAACACATTTTTAAAAAGAAATCAGAGAGAAAACAAGAAGGGACTAGCAGAATTAAAAATAATAATAATAACAAAAGAAAGCAAGTAAGGGCTTACTGGTAAATAAAAATTACACAAGGGGAATAAATGAAAAATGACTGAAAATGGTTTGGCAATGTGAGTATAGCTAGGGACAATGTAAACTTTGGGGTTCGTCGGCATTGTATTTTCTTGAACAAAGACTCAGCTCTGGGTTGGGGAATGAGGCCTAGTGCTGGTAAAAGCCAGGCAAGTACTTGGTCAAGTCTCGTAGGGCACCGTTTGGGCAAACGCTTTGTGTTGTGTGGGAGTTCGGAGTTCTCAAGGTCATCCATTTTCAGAACTCCTAGTAGGGCTGGCTGGACATCTATTCAGATTGCAATGGAGCATGACCTCTCCCTCCATGCAAGCTAACCTTCATTAACTCTCCTCTTCCACAGGTATTGATCTCAAGATCTCTAATAAATGTCTGTGCTAATCTCTATCTGAGGCTACTTGTGAGGGAATCCAGTCTCATAACAATAGTCACTAGGCAGTTCACGAATTTGAAATAGACATTTCTTTATTCTTTCCAAAGACATCTTGCTATATGTCAAACATCATTATAGCCTTAGAATATGTACCAGCTACAGGATTGTGACACTCCATTTTAGCTAAAAAAAATATATAATTCACTTGAGCTAATCCATTTTCAGTCATTTGTATATTAATTTCTGTACATTCTACATTTTAACTTTTGATTTTTGCAATAATGTTATTATATCATTGAATAACTGAAATGGATTATTCATTCAAAGAGATGGACTACTAAATTATAAATATAAAGAAAAACATAACATAAATCCAACAACTCTACATTATAAATATGTCTATTACATTTTAAGTGCAGAATTAATTGGATGGTTATAGCAAGTAAATCTGACATGATGTTTTTATATAAACAGTCAAAAAAAAAAAAGTGCCAACAATAAGAACACTATATGTGAAAATTGGCTTTTATTAGACCAGTGATTCATCTACTTCTATTCCTTGGGGTATTGTTTGTATTGAAAGTTAGTCAAATAGCATCATAAAACCATTAAAGCTATTGCATAATTTTCGAACAAAGCAAATTGATCTCATTAGTCAACCAAATTAGTTGTTTTTTATTCAAGAACTAATAAAAAAATATTGCTTTTTTTGCATGAAGTTGATGAATTTAGTTGCTAAACGTAAAGTTCCAAAGTTTTAGTCCTTGAACAAGATTCATACTATTGCCAAACAAAATTGAAAGCAAATACAAAGTTAAGGATAAACATTAGCTTCAGAAAGAAAACAATAGATGCAATTGTCAAAGTTTATTTTATTACATAGCACTGATAGGCATCTAGTTATTTTAATGCATACATTGTAAAATAGTAATTACTCTATTAAATAGATAACCTTATAGTGGAACAAGTCTTTGATATGCAGAGAATAAATGAGTTTCTGACACTTGTGAGACAAATGTGAGATGTAAGTGTTCTAGGAGATCATGTTTTCTCTATTTCGAAAACCTCATGCTATAAAAGTTTTTTAATTTTGGTAATAATCACTTTGTGAACAATAAAGAAGCCCAGAAAAAGTGCATTAGCATTAACACTGAAGAAATACCATTTATATAGCTGCAGGCAGGAAGGCCTACTTGAAGGCAGCTATACATATAACTTTATTCACAAAGTGTACTTGGCATCCAACAAAAACTTCCTGGTATTGTCTCTATGTTGAAGGAGAAAGTAAAAGTTATGAATGTAATAAAATTTTACTGATGTAACTTAGGTGCTTTCAATATCCTGGAAAAATAAGTAAGCAAAATATTTATATCATTTTCTTCTATTATCCAAACTTTTAAAACAAATTCTTTGAACATATATGCCTGTGGTATCACCTTATGTCCCTGAAATTTAATTATAATAAATTTGATCAAATATTTTATGTTTCACTCTCTTTGTTTTCTTATCTCCTTTCTATAACCCATTCCAGTAGAGCTTTCATATACACTCAGTGAAACCATATTTGTAAATGACAAAAATAACTTTTCTATCTCAGCAAATTTATGAGTACATTTTCAAATTTCTCATCAAATTTTTCCTCTATTGAATTCCCACTTTTACTTATATATAACATATTTAATTTATATTCTATATATTATATCAAATATAAATAAAATATAAAAAATATATAAGGTGAAAAGTTTTAACAAAACAGTCATCTCTTATCTAACCTCCCACTCATTCCCATTTCCAGAGAAAAAAACTTTTAAATTATTGTCATTTCTTCTGATAATTGTCTCTATAAAACTATTATTTTGAATTATTCCAGTTAATATATTATCTACTGACTTTTTACTATCAATAGGCAAAAAACCTGAACAGTCATTTTTCTAAGGAAGATATACAATTGGCCAAAAAGTGCATGAAAAGATGCTTAATTCATGAGTCTTTAGGAAAATGCAAACCAAAACCACATTGAGATGTCATCTCATGCCTAGTTAATAAGGCTGTAATCAGAAATACAAGAGATAAATCTGGACAAGAATGTGGAGAAAAGTGCACTGTTGGTGGCATTATAAACTAGTACAGCCACTATAGAAAATATTATGGAGAAACCTCAAAAAATTAAAAATAGAACTACCATATAAATTAGCAATTTTACTTCTGAGAATATAAAGAAAATAAAAATACTAACTTAAAAATATATCTGCATCTTTATGTTCATAGCAGCATTATTGACAATAGTCAAGATATAAAAACGACCTGTGTCCATCGATGGCTAAATAGATAAAAAGTAGAATATATATATATATATATATATATATATATATATATATCATTATATATATGTACATATATATATAAATGGAATATTTTTTTAGCCATAAAAATGAAGAAATCCTACCATTTATGACTACGTGGATGAAACTTGAGGGCATTATATTAAATGAAATATGTAAGAGAAAGACAAATACTGTATAATATCATTTATATGTGGAATCTGAAAAACAAAACAAAACTAAAGCCATAAAAAAAGAGATCAGATTTATGATTACCAGAGATGGGGCATGGAGGGAGGTAGAACTAGAGGACGGTGGTCAAAAGGTACAAACTTCTAGTTATAAAATAATTACCAGGGATGCAATGACAACATGTTGACTATAGGTAACATTGTTATGCGATATTTATGAAAGTTAAGAGAGTAAATAGTAAGCATTCTTAGCACAAGAAATTTCTTTCTCTTTCTTTTTATTGTATTTATATGAGATGTTGGATGCTAACTAAACTTTTTGTGATAATCATTTCATAATATATATAAGTCAAACCATGATGCTGTCTGCCTTAAACTTACATTGTGATGTATATCAATTATATCTCAATAAACTGAAAAAAAATGTTTCTACTCCATGATATATTCCATCCCCACGTCACAACACAGCTTATCTTCAAATACAATTAAACTCATTAAACTCAAACTTGATTACGTCAATATTTACTCTTTAATTTATAATTATTATGTAAATATACATAGCTGAGTCTTAATGTATATCGTGATTACATTTCCTTTATTTTTATAACTTTTTAGAATGTAATAATTACCTCATTTTATTTATTTGCTGCTTTCTTTGTACTTGTCATTAATACATCTCAAAATACATACAAGAATGATAAAAGTCCTCCTCAGTAATTCCAAACCTATTGAATTATTGATCAGTTCCCTTTTAATTTGAAGGTATCTATCTGAAGCCCTCTGTTTTTCTGTATTCTCTACTGGTTGTTTTCTATGCCTGCTGTACAGCTGTGCACTTTGGACTTTCTTCACTATTATTTTGTGAGCTCTCTCTACCACATTTATGTGTGACCCCCTGGTTCCTGCATCCTTTCTCTCTCTCTCTCTCTTTTAATTTTTTTTTTTTTGCTTAATATACTATTTTGTGTATCTTGTTTAATAATGAATAAACTAAAGTAGTTCTCTGAGAACGTACATGGAAGGTAAATGTACTTAAGTTTGAACATGTCCATATTCTAAATTCAGACTTGATTGAAAATTTCAATGGGTATTAAAATCTGGGTTGCAGATAGTGTCCCTTGTAATTTTGCATATTGTACATTGTCAAATTTCCAATGTGGCTCTAAGTCCAATTATATTTGGGTATCAAATTTTTGGATGTGGCATGTTGTTTTTATCTCAGGAAGATTGTTATGCTAAAACATATTTTATACTGTAGTTTACATTTCTACATCTTTGTGTCTTCTTTCTGGAAGATTTGTTAACTGTTATATTTTCAAAATTTTTTCACAATTATTATATTTTAAACTTAGAGTAGCTCTTTTTCTGTACTCAGAAATTTGCTTTAGCAATCCTGTTATTGCTTTAAGGATGTAATATTATATAAAGCATCGTGTTAATTACTGATTTTTTAAAATATTTAAGAGAATCATTGCAGCTTTAATCTTGACAGAACTTGATGACAGATATGATCTGAAAGAAATCAGTTAGTTTAAAGGGGAACCAGAAAATGGTCAGTTCTTCTCTTGGACTGGTCAGTTTTTCCAGAAAATAATCTTCTAATCTCTTACCTAGGGAAATAAAAATTGTTGGCTTTTTTGTAACTGACTGGGGAATATAGGCATTTCCTCATTTAATTATTCAATTTAGCTTAACAATTGAATCGCCTCATTTAGTCCCTCTGTTTTCAGTATGGTAACCTGTCTGGAGTCTCTCTCACAGACTACCAGGCTGTAGCCCACCTTTAGCATAAGGCCTCCAAAGGACTGCTGCCTCTATTTTATGAGATTTCTGAAGTTATGCAGTGCCAATCTGCTTGCTTTTTGTTGGTTTATGATCTGGAAGGCACTTGGGTTTCGGTTGTTAAACTAAGTTGTCACTTTTTCAATGTTTTCTATGCTTTTAAATCTTGATGTCTCTTTTCTGTCACCTCTATCTTTTGCCTTAGTTTTTGTGAATTTATTTTTTATTCGTCCTTATGATTTTAATGACATTTTGGAAAAGAATGTAAATAAATGTATCTGATTAATCTGCCATTATTAAACAGAATCATTCCCTCTTTCTTATAATAGACATTTCAAATATCTTCAGACACAGTGAAGTTCCTCAAGTAAATCTTATCTTATTAGTCAATCACTCTTTCTAAAACTCCTTTTACAGATTGTGCTCTTTCTTTCAACCCCTACATTTTGGAATGTTCTCTTTTCTGCTTTCTTTGTCCCCAGGCCCAAGGTTTTACATAACATTTGTATACAAATCCCTAAATATATGACTACAGTACCAAGCTATACCATAATTAATGAATCCAAACTCCCACTGAACATTTTCAGCAGCATATCTAAGAGACATTCATAACTAATACTCCCCAAGTAAAATTTTGATTCTTTCTCTCCCTGACAAATTGTTTCATTTTTAAAATTGTTTTCCTATAAGCGCAGAAATTTGAAAGTTTAAAAATCTATGTTTTTTAGACTATCTTGCAGGTAGGTATAATTTGATTTCTGTGGTACATGCATTGGGCAAGTCTATCTTTTCGAGTTAAGTGGACACAGATATGACTCTGCACTTTGCTAGTGCAAATCTAGCAGCAATTAGCTGTCAATTATTTCTAACACCATCTTTCTGATCCCAGATGTCTACTGAAGCATTATGCTTCCTGTAGCTAAACTTCTGTAATGTCAGCTACCTACTCAGTGAATTGTGATTAAGTGTATAATCCTGGGAAAGCTTAGAGAGTGTCTTGCTGGTTACCCTACTGTGGCTGATCTAGCATTTCTCTGGGTAGGCTGGTCTTTTTCTTGTGTTTCCTGGAGTAATTTTTCAAGGCCAAGTTTTATTTTTTTAATTTTTTTCCAAGGGATAGCTATACTTAATAAATAAAAGACTGTTAACAAGCTACTTGAATAATTTAATAGTTATATTCAAAAATGCAGAATGACAATAGCTTTCAAGATTTTCATAAAGTATTTAATTGTGAGAATCAACTTTAAACATAAAGGTATTTCCATTATCATCCATTTTTTTCTTTGCTAAATGTTTACAATTATGTAGATATGAACATAATTAGGTATTATCATTTTCCTGCATTTTAAAGATATGGAATTTGTAAAGATCTTTCATCAAAATAATATATTGCTACTGTTGCTTAGGTTATCGCTTCAAGACATCAAACATTTAAATGAAAATGAAAATTTTTAGTTGATTTGAATATTTTAAAATATTTTGGTATCATCAGTTATTCTTTCTACAACCCTGCCTCACCTCTCACATTACTACTTTATCTTATCCTCTTCACTACCAAAAACATTTTCACTTGTAGGCTTCATTTCCTGACTTCCTCCCCTTCCTTAGTCCATGGTAGAAACTGCTAAAACTATACTGAAGCTGTTCTCACCAAGGAAAACAAAGGTCCCCTGAATTCCCAAATAGAGTGGCCTTTGATCTCTTTAGAGCAGTGTCTCAACCGCTATTGACCTTTTGGACTAGAGAATTATTTGTCATAGGGAGAACTCTCCATTGTAGGATGTTTAGCAGCGTCTTTGGCCTTTCTGCCCACTCATTGCACATAGATCTTTAAGTTAACACGTAACTTCTTGGAATCCCAGCCCTTAGTTGTCATGAAATAGCACAAACACAAGTATATTTTCCTAGAGAATTAAATAATGCTTGAATAAGCTTGTTAAGCAATGCCCCAACATTGAAAGAATATGCTATAAATTCTTAATTTCTAAGTTTTAGATGATTTTCTTAAAAATATGGGCCATGTCTTATTCATTTTTCTATCCTCAGCACTTAACATTCAGTAATATTATCTTGAATGAATGAGTGATTCATACATAAATTAAAATATCTAGGTATCTCAATTCTTCAGTTTTCAACTATAAGTTGTGGCAAGTTTGCACTTATGACCAGCCTATGGAATTGCTTAGTAATTTTTTTAATCGAGCTAATTAATGCCAGGTAAAGTATCTTACAGGGGAGAAAGTCCCATGGGTCATAAAACATGGAAATGTAAGGAAGATGAAAAAGGAGAAATCAAGTTTCCAAAATTAAATGGAAAACTTTGGTTTACATCAAAACTCTAAATGTTGCCTATAGCTGTACACTTTAACAGTAAGGCATATATATATATATATATATATATATATATATATATATATACACACACACACACACACACACACACACACACACACTTTTTTTTTTTTTTTTACACTGTGAATTCACCTCTCATAATTAGATTTCTTACTGTCACCACATATTCGGCTCCCTTTATCCTATCTACTCGCCCTCTTCCCTGTACCCTTTGGTAAGCACTACTCTATTGTCCATTTCCATGAGTCTATGTTTCTTTGTTCTGTTCATTTGTTACTTTTAGGTTTAGATTCCACATATAAGAGCTGTCATATGGTTTTCAACTTTTTCTGTCCGGCTTATTTCGCTTAGCATGATTATCTGAAGGTCCATCCATGTTGTCACAAATAGTAGTATGTCATATCTTCTGATGACTGAGTAATATACCATTGTATATAAGTACCACAGCTTCTTTAGTCAATCCTCTATTGTAGGACATTTTGAATGCTTCCATGTCCTGGCCACTGTGAATAATGCTGCTATGAATATCGGTATGCAAATATCTTTTGAGATATGAGTTTTCAAGTCTCTAGGGTAAATACCGAGTAGATGTTTTGAGGAAACTCCATACTGTTTTCCATAGTGGCTGTCCCAATTTACAGTCCCACCAGCAGTGTGGGACTGTAAATTGGGACAGCCACTATGTATCTTCTCCAACCTTTGTTAATAAATGTTCTGTTGATTATAGCTATTCTAATAGATGTGAGATGGTGACTCTTTGTGGTTTTGATTTGCATTTCTCTAATAGCTAGTGATGTTAAGAATCTTTTCATATATTTGTTGGCCATTTGTATGTCCTCTAGGGAGAAGTGTCTTTTCAGGTCTTCTGTCCATTTTCTTATTGGATTGTTTGGGTTTTTTTGCTGTTATAGAGTTGTATGAGTTCTTTGTATATTTTGGATATTAGGCCTTATCAGAAGCATTGCTTACGAATATATTTTCCCATTTGGATGGTTGTCTCTTTACCTTCTTCACAATTTCTTTTGCTAAACAGAGCTTTTTAGTTTGATGTAGTCCAATTCATTTATTTTTGCTTTTACTTCCCTTGCCTTTGAAGTCAAATTCATAAAATCCTCTTTAAGTCCAAGGTTCTTGAGTTTAGTTCCTAAGTTTTCTTCTATGCATTTTATTGTTTCAGGACTTATATTCAGGTCTTTAATCCATTTTGAGTTAGTTTTGGTGTGTGGTGAGAGAAAACACTCTAGATTCATTCTTTTGCAGGTGGCTTTCTAGTTTTCCAAGCACCATTTATGGAAGAGGTTTTCCTTTCTCCACTGTATGTTGCTGGCTTTTTTGTTGAAAACTATTTGTCCATATAAATATTGGTTTACTTCTGGACTCTCGATTCTGCTCCACTGGTCTGTGTGTCTGTTTTTCTGCCAGTACCATGTTGTTTTGATTACTATCACTTTGTAGTATAATTTTGAAGTCAGGCAGAGTGATGCCTCCAGTCTTGTTTTTATTTCTCAGGATGGTTTAGCAATTCGGGGTGTTTTGTGCTTTCATGCAAATCTGATGATGTTTTTTTGTTCTATTTTTTTGAAATGCCATGGGATTTTGATGGGGATTGCATCTTTATAATGCTTTAGGTAATAAGGTCATTTTAATTATGTTTATTCTTTCAATCTAAGAACACAGAATATCTTTCACAAAGTCTTATCATTTTCATTATATAGATCCTTCACTTGTTTTGTAAGATTTATTCCTAGGTATTTTATTCTTTTTGTTGCAATAGCAGAAGGAATTATTTTTCTACTTCTTTTTCTGACATTTTGTTAGTAGAGTATAGGAATGCTGTGGATTTTTAAACATTGATTTTGTATCCAGAAATTTTACTGTATTTGTTTATTGTTTCTAGTAGTGTTCTTGTGGTGCCTTTAGGATTCCCTATATAGAGAATTATTGCATCTGCAAATAATGACAGTTTGACTTCTTGATTTTCTATTTGAATGGTTTTTCTCTTACCTGAATGCATTCGCTAGGACCTCCAATGTTATATTGAATAACAGTGCAATAATAGACAGACTTGCATTGTTCCTGGTCTTAGAGGGAAGGTTTTTAGTTTTTCACTACTAAATATAATGTTGGCTGAGGGTTTGTCAAATATGGCCTTTATTAAGTTAAGGTATTTTCATTCTATACCAATTTTGTTAAGTATTTTGATCATAATGGATGTTGTATTTTGTCAAAGGCTTTTCTGAATCTATTGATATAATCATCTGATTTCTATTTTTTAATTTGTTTATGTGGTATATCACATTAATCAATTTGTGTATATTGAACCATCTCTTTGCCCCTGGGATAAAGCTCATCTGATTGTGGTGTCTAATCATTTTAATATGTTGCTGTATTCAGTTTGCTAGTATCTTATTTAGGATTTTTTCTTCTTTGTTCATGAGAGATATTGGGATATAGTTTTCTTTTTTGTATGTTATCTTTACCAGGTTTTGGTATCAGGGTGATACTGGACTCATAAAATGAATTGTGAAGTACTGCGTCCTCTTTGATTTTTTAGAGGAGTATAAGGAGAATAGGTATTAAACTTTCTTTGAATGTTTGATAGAATTCACTGGTAAAGCCATTGGTCCTGGACTTTAACTTTTTGGCAGGCTTTTGATGAGTGTCACAATTTCTGTACTGCTGATTGGTCTATTTTGATTTTCCAGTTCTTCTAGATTTAGTCTACAAAGGTTGTATTTTTCTAAGTACTGGTCCATTTCTTCCAGGTTATTAAATTTGGTTTATATATTTTTATAGTAATAGTCTTGCATGATACTTTGTATTTTTGCAGTATCTGTCATAATTTCCCCTCTTTCATCCTTGATTTTGTTTATTTGTGTTCTTTCCCTTTTTTCTTTAGTGAATCTAGTCAGGGGGTTGTCAATTTTATTAACCTTCTCAAAGAACCAGCTCCTTGTTGCACTTATTTTTTTCTATTGTTTTTGTTTGTTTGTTTTCTTTTCAATTTCATTTATTTCTGTTCTAATTTTGATGATTTCTTTCCTTCTACTGACTTTAGGCTTCATTTGTTCTTCCTTTTCTAGTTTTTTAAGATGAAGCGTTAGGTTGTTTATTTCGGTTCATTCTGGTTTTTGGAAATAAACCTGTAATGATATGATCTTTCTTCTTAAGATTGCTTTTGTCATGTTCCAAAAGTTTTGATATGTTGTACTATCATTATCATTTGATTCTATATATCTCTTGATCTCTCTTTTTATTTCTTCCCTGACCAAGTTATTCTTCAGTAGAATGTTATTTAATCTCCATGAATTTTTTGTTCTTCCAGCTTTCTTGTTCTCTCTCTCTTTTTTTCTTTCTCCCCATTTGCAATATCTCACGTTTGTTTATTCATTGATTAAGAGGTAAATCTTGGACACATCCATGATGATTAGTTATTTATAATTTTCAGCTGAGTAACTGTAACTAGACTTTTATTTACTGACTCTTATTAAATTCGAAAGTAGCTAGAGTTAAAATTATAAGCTGCTTCACCATCAGGTATTGAGCCAAAGGTGTCCTTTCAGGTTTTCTACCTAGCCCATGTTCTTTCCTTTGTTCTAGTGAGTCTTCAGTTTGCTAACTTTTTGGCCTACCCTATGATTATTTCCAATTAACCTTTTAAAAAAAAGCTTATATTATTTTAAATTTTAACTAAACTTAATATATTTCTTAATTCCTGTTGGCTTACCTGTTTTGAACACTTGATTTGTTTCGTTTATTATTTTTAATACTAAAAATTATACAAACTTGGTCAGAAAGCCCTAAATTCTAGTTCAGTCTCTCTCTTTTACTGACTATAAGATTTATTTATTCAGCTTTCTGAGCCACATTTGTCAATAGTAAATGGGGATAATTATATCTATCTCGTAAAGTTTTTGAGAAAACCTACCTGGAAAATGTATATATGTGAATCATCTAGCACAGTATCTAACTCACAAAAGGTACTCAAGAGTTGCTATTTCCTTTCTTACCTTATATGTGCTATTTTCTCTGTTCTAGTTAATTACCAATACATTTCAACCTATTTCTGCTGGCCTATGACCCTGTATTCCACAAGTGGGAATATGTTGTTTGAAGTATGTTATATATAGGAGAAATAAATTATAGCATCAAGCATTTCTTGACCTTTCTACCACCACTAATCAATGAACTCTGATAGATGCTAATGGAATTTGCCTGCCTTAGAAAATTTAATAAAGGCTCAAGTTTATTTCATGCTGATGCGATTAACCAGTCCAAAAAGAATACTATTTTGGTAAATTCTCCTAATGAGTGGGCAAAGCAAGTCTGGAAGAGAGGCGCTATGTTATTACATTAACTATATCTTGCGTAGCCATACTTAAAAGAGATGTTAAAGATGGGAAATTTTCTCCTCCTTAGGAAAACTCTTTCAATTTATTGTTGAATGTTGATAGTAAGGTGCTTGAACAAGAAAAGGCAAAACATACATAAGTGAAAAATTAAGTATAATTAAAAGAATGCCTGTATTTGAAATATAGCTTCACAGTTGGATACCTGATGACTTCTATATTGATAAAGCAATCAATTAATTATTCTCATAAATATCCTGCATTATAATCACATTCTTAAAGAATACAACAAAAATAAGCCAAATACATGTGCGTGCCCACTCTCATGCAGACATCAAGTATGCTCAGAATCTTCTCAGAAAACAGAAAATCCTAAGTCCAAGAACACATATTGTTTTTCTCCATTTAATTTCAAAACTTCTCAGTGATTGACATGAGTCCTCTTTTTCTGACACTCTCCTATATCTCATTCCTCATTATCTAAAACCAGAATGTTCATTTAACCTCACTAACTGTCACAGGGCCCCTAGTTTCAAGGCCTTTCCTTTCTGCAGCAGAAAGGAGCTGGATAGCCTACGGCAAGTCATCACCTGCACATTCAGATTGAAGTAACTAGACTGGTGTTTTGGGAGATTTACTGCTGTGAGGGAAGCAAATAAATGCATCTGATAAGGAAGCAGGAGAGGTGGGAGTTGTGGTCACAGAGCGAGTCAGCTGTAGGAATGCTTAGCAGAAGTTACTATTGACATTTTCCTCATTTTGACCAATCTTTTTCTTCTTTCTTTTTCCTCATTTTGGCTGCAATCTTTTTCTTCTTTCTTACTCTTAGAAAATAGTTTTTCCAGTCACCAAATTTTAGAAAGTATTTAGCCCATGAAATGTTCCTAGCTGTTAAATTTATAACCGATTTACTTCTTTTTAAAGGCTACAAATTATAATCATATGACAAAGATATTTTTCAGGTTTTATTTTTTTCAAAAGGAGGGCACAAACAACATGAAAAAAGTTATTGTTGCAAACCGTAAACTATCCACCAGCTTGATGTTTCCTGAAAGTGAGTTAACAGACTCAGTTTTATATTATTCTTTATCATTCTGACATATATTTCATCTAGTTCTCCCTCTATGAGATAAAGTTTTCAAATTTTATAAACTTAAGTTTACAGAAACTAATACAATATAGAAACTGCAGATACTGATATCATTTTAAAGTCATAGTGAGTTTCAATGTGAGTAGATATTAAGTACAAATAGGAAGTGAACAAATGGCATAGTATTCTTAGTTACAATCTCAAAAAGTTGAATTTTGCCTTCAATATACACAGAGGTAAGTGCAGTAAAACTCTTATAAAATAACTTTTCCAAATGTCACGAATAGGTTATGTTGTGAATCAATGGAGATAGTATGGTATATTGCAAATAACAAGGGCTTTCAGAGTTAAACACATTGTGGTTTAAATCTCAGATATGAATATGCAGGCTATGTAACCATAGGTAAGTTACCTGATCTCTTCGAGCCTTCATTCTCTTATCTCTCATAAGTAAGAAACAGAATACAAACTATGATACTATGTCATTTATGCTAATTAAAAGCATTCACACAAAACAACAATATACATTAACAAAAATAATATGTCTCTAAGGAGATGAATGAAATACATTAAGAGAAATGTTACGTGCAAGGGAAAGTGGATATGTATCAGGTATGAAGTGATGACAGTAAAATAAAATATAAGGTTTGCTCTCATGTCAGTTATGAGAGTGCAGTCAGCTTCTTTCTATAGCCACCCTAATCATTGCACGATGGGCATCTGATCAAAATGACGTGGTGGTAAGGATGGAGTTTCTTCATGAGCTCACCAACATAGATTTCCACTCACTAAGACCAACCTGGCTACAACCTGCTGAGTAACCAATCTTCCAGCTGCAGAAAGCAACATTGAGTCCTTAACATTACACCATTCCTGGGGTGATCAGCCAGCTACCTGGTGGTAGGTTGATTATATTGAACAACTTCCATTATGGAAGTGGCAGCATTTTTTTCTTTATTGGAATAGACACACTTTGGACACTGATATGCCTTCCCTATGTGTACTGCTTCTTCCAAAACTACCATTTATAACTACGGAATGCTTTAGATACTATCATGTTATTCCATACAGCATTGCTTCTGATAAAAAAATTCACTTTATAGAAAAGGAAGTGTGGCAATGGGTCCTTACTCATTAAATTTGTAGTGTTACCATGTTCTCCACTATCCTGTGGCTGTTTTGATAGAATTAGGAATAAAATTTTGAAAACTCAATTACAGTGACAGGTGGCGGTACCATTCAGAGCTGGGATAAAGTTTTTCAGCAGGCTGTATAAGTTCCAAATCAGTGTCCAATATATGGTGCTGTTTGTCTGTTAGCCAGGATGCATTAGTTAATGGAGTTAGAAATAGGAATGATCCTACTCACTATCACCCTTAGCAATCCACTAGCAATTTTTTCGCTTCTTGTTGCCATATGCTCTACTAGCCTAGAAACCTTAGTTCCAGAATGAGAAAGGCTTCCACCAGAAGACACAATTATTCCATTGAACTTCAAGTTTAGACTGCCATTCAGTCACTTTGGGCTCCTATGCCTCTGAATCAACTGATAGAGAGAAAGGAGTTACAGTGTTAACTGGGCTGACTGACCTTGGATACCAAAGAAATTAGTCTACTACTCTATAATAGAGGCAAGGAAGTGTACATCTGGAATACAGAGTGTCCCTTTAGATATCTCTTAGTATTACCATGTGTGGAGAGCAGATTGCAAGCCGACAAGGTCCTTGCAATCTGTGAGACTAGCCAAGAGTTGCCTTGCCTCAACAAACCCTCCTAAGGATGGGGAGGTGCAAACTGTTCTGGAAACAATGTGGTGTTTCTCAGAGACAGGAAAGTACACTTATAGCCTCAAACAGACAGAACAGAAAAAAATCATAATAGAATGTGAGTTAGGTAATTGTGTCAAAGATGATCTTATCCTAGCTAGCAATTATATGCTCTTGTATTAAAGCAGCTTGCAAAAACAAACAAAAACAAAAAACAAAAAACTGTGCCACTACTCCATCATCAGTGGATAGTGGTCCTCCTGAATTCACGTTTATATTTCTCTTTCTTTTCAGCATCCTCCACTGTTCCCACTCAGGTATCAAGCAGGCTGCGCTGGATGCTGCAACCATGTCCTGAAATTAAGGCCAATGAAAAACTACAAAACCCAATCCAGGAAGAACTACTAATGTCCTAGATCATTCAGGAATGAAGGTAAAAAGCTATCGCGAGTGAGGTGCTTTATGAACGCAAAGGAATAAACAATGTTTAGTAAAAGAAGATAGATAGTTATAAAAACCAGCCTTGACCATGTGACCAATTACAGAAATGAAAACTGTAATTGTCAGGAGTGTTTCCTTCTTATTTTGTTATGAATATAGTTTATGTGTATATATACACATATTAAACAAATATCTTTATCTTCTTTTCTCTATATTCTTTTATCAGGTAATCTAAGATGTATTAACTTTATATTAGTATTTAAGTATTATTAATTTTACATCACAGTATTTATTTTATGAGATATCAGAATAAACATGACTCAAGGACTTTACCTTTGTTTCTGGGGAAAGGATTTTAGCGCTTTTTTTGATTGTACACAGAATAGTTGTGTCATGTTAGATAGAATTACAACCTTGTTATTGTCTTCATTTAGAGATTAAAAATTGTAAAAATGAAGATTTTAATGCACAATTAACAAGCTTGATCTAATGGACATATACAACTCTATATCCCAAGAGCACCCATAGAACATTTTCAAAATGGTAGTGATATGGTGAGAGTGGGAAGAGTCTTAGTTCCTATGCTCATCGCCAGGCCAAGGTTTTAAAGTTTTTCCATGTTTCCAGAAACATACATAATTTTGTAGAAGAGCCTAGGAATGTTTTTCTTATGGCCCTAGTTACCATGAGAATAAGAACTGCCAGAGTCAATTTTATAAGCAATTTTCAAACTAGGTAAAGGCTTAGAGAGGTTACTGATTAGAAAGCTTTTGACAATTAATTTGAAGCTCAAGTGGTAATTGGGGAACATCTAGAAAAGGAATCTCTGCATCTCTTTAAACAATACTTAATTTGCTTGATTCATCAATTACTGAAAAGGTTTTTTAAATTTTCCCACAATTATAATAATGTTTTCAATTTATCTTCTACTTGTGTTAGTTTTTGCTTTAGAAATTGAGATATTATTTGATGCATGTATATATAATATGTTTTTGGTAAATAGTTTATATGATCATTATATTATTTTTAACCTTAAATAAGGTCTTTTGGAAAAATGTCTTTTTGATCTTACTTTGATATGGTTGTCATCATTATTATTATTGGTAGTGGTTGGTATGTGATTTCTATCATTTATTTAAACATTTCCCTGCCTCATGTTTTTTATGGGCATGTTGTGAAAGACAAATTCCCCAATTTCATTTTTTAGCTGACTTTTTAGTCTGTCAGCTAGAAAAATTAACCTGTTTACACTAATTACTGATATATTTAAATTCATTTCTAACATCTGATTTTGCATTATCTGTTTATTTTATCTATTTAGTCATGTCTATTCATTTCATATATATATGTAATCTAAGATGTATTAACTTTATATTAGTATTTTTTTAAAAATTTGATGTACATAAGCTTTGTTATTTATTTTTTTGTGCTGGTGAACAGGTTTTATTTTAATCTTTGCTTTCATCAATGGTGTAGCCCTTTAAGAGTCCCAGAGCAAGACCAGGGCATTTTCTCCTTTTCTTGTGACGAAAATCTTTATGTCAGTGGTTTCCAAACTACAATCTTCTCTGTGAAAGAATATCTGAGATGCATTCCCAAACTATGCAATATTCATTTCTAATTATAATCACACACCACTAATGTATTAAATGTTTCAAAAATAAAAAATAAGAAATGATATTTAAAATGAATGCCAATAGGTAATTTAATATTTTGTTGCAGCTCTCCCATAAACTATCTTATGCCTCAGTTTCTGAGGGTGTGCATACACATAACTTACCTTGGAAATTGATACTTTATGTATACAAGTATCTTCCAAAAAAGCTGTATGTAATTTTCCTGTTTTCAATTCCTTCTTGATCTTTGACTCCTGGAGAATTCCCTTCATTTTTTCAAACTCAGCGATGCATCGATATAATAAATAAATAAACAAACTTATTTAAAAGTCCAGCTTATATATTTATCCAGCATTTGCTTCCCAACCCCCACCTCTGAAATTCAAATGACATTTGATCTGGAAGATTCCTGAAAACTAAAGCATCAACTAACTTTTCTACATTATTTTTCCTCTAAATTATACTATATAGAAAACTGAAGCTATTAGATAGTGAAAATATGCCTTAAAAGAGTAAAATAATGATAACAATAAAAAACAAATGACTAAACAAAATTCTTTTCTACTTTGTCACTGATCCTCTTATTTTAACAATTCATATCCATTGGTTTAATTGGAAACTTTCTCGCAAGAAAGATTGAACTGTCAGCATAATAGTCCTATAGCAATCATTTTTTCCCCTATAGCAATCATTTTTTTCCCTATAGCAATCATTTTAATTACTGTTATTACCATTGAAAATATGGTGCTTTAATATAATTGAGACAAAATTAAATAAATCTTGAGGCAAATACCAAACATATATATTTTTTCTGGCAACAGTTTTTTAAAGAACATGAAGTTCTGTTAATCTAATAATATACACTGGTAACATTTGTCAAATAACGTACATGATTTGGGATTCTTTACCCACTGCAATAATTTTCTGGGTGTCTCGGGTGTCAGAAAGAAAAGATTAAGAAGAAATAGAGTAGAGCTTTTGGAAAGAATGTGTGAGAAACCCAGGAAATCTATCCCCCAAGAGATAAATATTAAGTTGGTCGAAATTAGTAAAGACTATTATTCGATGTTTTTGGAGATTGACCAAAGAACTTACTAAAAATTGAGAAGCATTTGTTCAACAAAATCTATGGAAACTCAGTAAAAATAGTGGGAGGCAGGCATTGGAAATAGAGACTGAATCTATAAACCACAGTTATGCTTAGAGGAAGAGCTGTTTCAGAAACTGAGCGGTATTCAAGAAGCAGCATTCATGGTGGTTTTAGCATCCTGAAAGATTTTATTTTCCAAAACCTGCATGTAATATATGGCCTAAAGTAGTATATTTTGGCAGCCAGTTAGTTGGTGGCTCTCATTTCCCATCCCTAGCTCCTATTACATATAGTGGATCTGGGTGGGGTAGCTGATAAAGAAGGCAACCACTTTTCTCACATATATCTGTGTTGCAGGAAAATTGTTCCAGTGTGCTGAGCCAAGTGACAAGTCCCAGCTTCCCCTGCTACATAGCATAAAATTATTCTGGATAAATTTGGAACCAGTGAATATTGGAAGACTCCCATTCACCCTGATTCTAGGCAACAGAAGATCCATAGTAGGTAGTAGCAGCCAGGAAGTGTCACCAGTTATCACATTCAAGGTCCTCCCCCTCCATAGGACCCTGTGAATCTGACTCAACCCATTAAAATTGTTAATACAGCCCAATAAAAATTAAAGTCCATTATATAAGAACAATTTAATGAAGAGGTGATTATCCCCATTGCTTCTCTATTTAACAACTCAATCTGGCCTGTTTGTGAACTTGGAATAAATGACAACTCATGGTGTATTGCTGCAACCCCTCTCTTAAGTCCAGAATAATTAATATTAATAAAATTAATAATTCCATCCAATCAGAAAACAGTAAATATTTTGCTCTTTTGGTTTTGTCTAATATATTTTGTTCAGTACCTATCTCAATAGTTTCTCAGCCACAGTTTACCTTATTCTCTGTGAGTACAAAATATACTTTTATCTGGCTAGTCTTGGGATACCTCAACAGCTTTGTTATTATAGATTTGTAGGCAACTTCTTAATTGTGTCTTACTTTCTCCAAGAATACAGCATGACATTGTATTGATAACATCCTCCTCCAAGTCCATTCATTTAACACATTATTTGGGACATACAAACACTTATAACGTTAACTCCCAAAACAAGGAATGGGCTCTTGCCCCACACATAGTACAAAACTCCACTCCTTGGTTAAATTTCTAAATATTATTTGATAATCCAATGGAGGTTTCATCCCTGACACTGTTAAGAAACAACAATTAATACTCAACATCTACCCTGTTAAAACAAAGTCAACATCTTTTAGGTCTTTGGGGTTCCAGAGGCAACACATTCTTCATTTATCGATTTTACTTAAAATAATTTATGCCGTAACTTGCAAATTGACTCACTTGAGTGGGGCTCCCTCCAACAAAAGGCTCTAGAATCTGTTTAAATTTCAATAGAACAAACACTCTCAATAGTTTCCCCAAAAAAATTGTTTGCTGTAGAGTTTTTAGAAACTTCTCATGCCTCCTCAGAGTCTCTGGACCTCTTATGAATTGTCATAAGTTGCCCATGGGTTTCTAACAAGAAACTTCTTACTTTGTCCCAATCTATACACCATCAAAGCAGCAACTGCTGTCCACGTACTGGGATCGCTTGGAAACAGAGGCTTTTACTGGCCCTTGAGCCCATGATCTCTATATTCAACTGTGTATTATGTTTGTGACCAGAGTGGGGGAAAAATCACCTGATGGCGATATACCATAAGGAAAATTAATCCAAATAATATATTACTACACATTAAATGAAACAAATAGGATAAATGACTATGTACCAAAAACAAAGACTCTTACTAAGAGTATTACTCCAAAGACTGTGCTCTGAAGCACTTTGGAAATATTATTGCATTTTCTTAATTATTTACAATTAGTTTAATTAAATTTTGTGAATTAGAAACCTTAAAACAAAGTTTAAATTTTCACCTGACATTATTATAATTTTGCAGTTCTAATGTTAATTAATCATTTTTAGTTTAATTTTAGATTCCAAAATACTATTTCATTTCAAGGAATACGATTATTTCTAAAAACAAACAAACAAACAAACAAACAAACAAAAAGAAAACAAAACTTAAGAAAGTAATGCATGTAGATGCTTGTTGTGGTGCCTAGTACTCCATAAAGGGTAGGTATCATTGCTCTTCTTATGAGCTTTAATATATATATATGTATATATATGTGTGTGTGTGTGTGTGTGTGTGTGTGTGTGTGTGTGTGGTGAAATAGCATTAAAAAACAAAGGAGACAGAAATAGAAGTAAGTAACATTTGTCATTTTCCAATGTATTATTTAAGATAGGTGCTATTTTCTGAGTCCACTATACACGATTATGTTTTAAATATCTCACTCTATCTTCACAATTACTATGAAGTAATGATTATTATGCTCATTTATGATAAAAGGTAACAATTTTAGATGTCTTAAAAAATTTAAGTCATCATCTGACAAAATTTCCTGCAGAAAGTAAGAGAATCTGTAAATGAAGTCGGGTTTGTCTGATTGTAACACTTGTGATTTTCATGTTTATTTTCCCTAATCAAATGAAGAGAAGAATGCTTTTGAAAGCTTCTTTGATAGCTAATCAATTCACAATCCTTAATTCTTTACTGATAATTGTGAAGTGTGCCTTTTACTTGTGTGTATCCACAAAGAAAACAATTAACAACATTTTTCCTAACCAGCAAAAACATATATATGGGCTAAAATATCATTTCTCATTCTGATACATTTTTGCAATTTAAACAAGGTAAGAGGCAAAAATAATTCCATTTATGAAGTTTCAACTTACATATTTGACGAAGATTTAATTTATTGTCTCTAAGATAAATAATCTTTCTTTTAAAAAATTGATAATATCTTCAGGGAAAAGTCTGAAAACAATTCAAGCATCAAGTAAATATCGCACTATACTAGAAATGGATTACAAAATAGATTAACAAGATGACTTTAGGTAAATGTTTCCCTGCATCCTCTCTTCATTTATTGTTGTTTTTCTCTCTAAACACCCAAGATAAATTTGGAACATATGTTCATTTTTAGTGTTTCTCTAAAGTGTCATTCAGCTTACCCTAAACCAATCGATGGCTTAAAAGTGCTATAAAATGTTTTATAAAGAAGCTATAGAAATACTTTATGAATCAAAATTCATATGTAGAGAATTAACATATGTGTCATTATGATTTTGTTTTTAGAAATGGGGATTTTATTCTTTTCTAAAATTGGAAAGGATGAAATAAATTCAGTGTTCAGAATTGTTACAATATCAATAATCTATTTTGTATTGTTAAATTAATATTTATATCCTTAAAAATTTATTAAAATATTCTATTTTGTGAATCAGCAATAATACCAAATATTTGTTTCACTCATTCTGAAAAAATTAGCACTACGAGGTAATAGTTATGCCTGAATTTTGAAAATCTAACACTACCGTGTTTGTATCTTGGCTATGTCATTAACTACCTATACGATCTTGGGAAAATTATTCAATCTCTCTAAAATTCATAAATTTTTCATCTATGATATATGAATATTAAAAATACTAACATTAGAATAATTTAGTTATGATTAAATGAACTAATCCATGTGATGTGCTACGCACTAAGAATAGTAAAACCCTAAAATATTACTTATTATTGTATTTACTGTTATTACGAAAAGAATAGCACAAATAAGATTCATACACAAAGGATTTGACTATATGTGGGGTCAAATTCCTGAAAATTTTCCACTTTTTCCTCACTCTTTTAATCCCCACTTCCTCAAAAATATTGTCTTGTTTTGGGGAAAATAGTTATGTTGGTTCTATTTGTTGAATATTTTTTTCTAATTTAGAGCCCCAATCATAAAAAAAGCATTCTCTCTCACTCTCCCTCCCTCTCTAACTCTCCCTTCTCCCCACCTCATTCCCCTCCGCAATCTTCTCTCTCTGTTGTATGGCTTGGTGTTTCAGGGTGGATTTCAGTACCTTCCCTGTCTCCCATCCTTAAAGTCCTGCTGGGTGAATTTGTGCACCTTCAATGTGGAACTGGGACCAATATCTAAAATATACTGTACTCATTACATTTTATATTCCTTTACTTAATAAAGATGAAAGAAATACCGTCCATGTAAAAGGATTTCTGCCAGATATTCTGAAAGACAGATATTCTGAAGGTGCTTTCAATCACCTTCAGAAGGTAGACAACAAAGACCAAAAACTTTTAAGATAGTGCATGTGCAATTTGCATTGCAGATGTAATGTCACAAGAACTAAGAGGGGATTGAAACTGCTTCTAAGCAGGGAAATTCTCAAGAAGAAAGCACATCTGAGGTATACTGCAGTTTTGTGGTTGCTGTTGAATTAATCACGCTCTTATATCAGGTATTCCACATCTCCTTTCTGCTGTGAAAATTGGCCTCCTAATTAATCACACTATCTACAGTTTCTTCCTGATTCAAATCACCCTCTACCTTCCTGCTACTTCAATTTTCTAAAATACAAATCAGATTGCATTATTCACTGCTTAAAACCTTTTATTGATTCTCCATTTCCTTCAAGATACAGTGGAAATTGATTTTTTTGGAATTTGTTACTACTTATCTTTCTATCTTCTGGAGCAATGTGCAGAATTGTCTGACAGTGACCTTGGGATCTCATTCTAAGTTGCCTGAACAATGAGCCATCTAGGAGCCCCTTTTCCCAGTAGAAGTGCACCCATGTTCTGCAGTCTCTGGACCCCAAGATTTCATGGGGCAGCTGGCTTTCCAATGCCACTTCTACAACAAGGCCCTGAACCAAGACCAATCAGCTTACTTTTTTCTGATAAATAAGGTGTCTTTTTCAGGCTTGCATTTCTGCTACTCTAAATGTTTATAGATAATGTTATTTTCTTAGAAAACAAACCATTCTGTAGATACCTGTGGCCCTCCATGCCTTTCATCAGGGATAGAAATTAAGGCATTATACCTTTCATTGATGACTCCTGGCTCACAAGAGGCCTTAATTAGACCTATTTTTAACCCTTACTGGCTGTCAGGACATGTGCATTGAGCCATGTTGAAGAACACAAAGGAGCACACGTTTCGTGACTCTTATTTTCCTTATATTTCCTTTTGAATTTATTAATATTTTCAGCATCTGAAGTATTCTAAAATACAATGTCTCTATATCAAAGTTAATCTTATCAGTTCGAGATCATAGTAATTATGTCAGAAATTCATAAGATTTTAAAATGTAGAAGCTACCCTTTTCTTCACAATTTATAACTCATGTACTTTTTAGTTTTTTTGCACATTCCTATTAATCACTAACAAAACTGTTCTTTTGGATTCTAGAGATGCGCACATTTCAAATTGCAAGTACAGTTTTTTGTTGTTTGTTTTGTGTGTATACCAAACACATTATAAAGAAAAATCTGTATTAGCTCTAGTTGTTACTTTTTGTTGGATAAGCTACACTGATATACATGCCCTGAATATCAGCAACCAAAATGCTGTGCCATATTTTTTGTTCTTGTTAGGCATTAGTTGCTATGATTTGGCTGCTATGAAATGCTTTTATTCCTCATATCTTCTTGCTACAGAATTCAGGCTGAGGAAGTTGTCACTTTCCAGGACGTGTGTGTGTGTGTGTGTGTGTGTGTGTGTGTGTGTGTGTGTGTTTGCAAGGAGAAAGAGCAAGGGAGAAGGAAGAAATGCATAATTGTTCTTAAAGATTCTGTTTAGATGTGGTATATGTTACATCTGTTTGCATGCTATTGACCAAAACAGTGGAGGTGAGGACTTGGAATTCCACAAGAAGTCATGAATGTCATGTAGCAATGGTAGGGTTATATAACCTCTTACTAGAAGACAGAGAAAATATTGTGAAACAATAAAATCTACTAAAGTTGATCTCTGTATTATTTCCACATTTAGTATTACACCATTAAATAATGATCCTTTAAAAAGCAGCATTTTTCTTTTCATTTTTAAAATAGTACATATGTGGTATATAGAGAGGGAAGAGATACTTTTAAAATTAAGAATGTTGGTGACATTTATCAAAGATTAACTTTGGGGGTTAAGGAGAGGTTTATTTGCTCCTTTTCTAAACACTCTAACTATAAATCACCATAATCATTTTGTGTGTTGAGTAAACAGGAAATTAGTATATTTGTGAGTTTCCAATGAGCTCGATGTAAGGAATTTTGTTCAAAAGAGATTTGAACCTGAATTACAAAGTTAAGAAATCAAAATACCTCATAATCAAAATAAATCCAAATAGTTTTACTTGGAAGTTCTTAAGTAAACTAGACATCAAAAAAATTATCTGTTTCCTAGATATCCCAGTACTTGTCCAAAATATTTTCTTATGTAAATATTTTAATTAGTACTCGAGAGATTATCAACATATTGTGTAATAATCTTAATTTGTAAACTATTAAAGTATGTTATTTTATAGTTATTGAGACCTAAGTGGTTTATAATGTGCTTTAACATATAATTCAGTTTTTTAATCTCTAAATTAAACACATTGTGCTGTTTATTCTATAATCTTCGTATATGTCAATGAAAATAAGTACTATATGCAGTTCAAGTTAACATATCCATGTTTTATTTCAGTTGTGTAGATGTTTTGGTATCGACATAGAAATATTTGAGATTTAATATAAATATTTCCCTCTGAATCATGTCTGTGGTATAAAGGAGGATGGAGACATTACATGGGTCCCGACATAAATTCTAGGTATTTGCCCTCTTCTTTCATAAATATAACACCTAAGTTGCAAAATCACCATATAATTAAACTTTATTGTAACTTTCAATGACATTCCTTCAAATAAAACAATTAATAAAAATCAATTCACAAAAAAATGTATTGCTTTGTTATTTATCCAATGTAAATGATGTATTTTTTGCTATTTCACAACCAAATAATATAGAATTTTCTAGTGAGTTTAAAAACATGGAACGCTCTGAGACTATTATATTAGGGCTCTTTAATTTATATCAACATCATTTAATAAGTTCTCATAAAAGCCATACAACTAAAATAACGTATTTGTGTAGGATATATCTTTTGATCAATATCAAATGATACTGAGATACCCCACCACACAGAGAATATTTACTGAAATATATTCTCATCAATGTTAACTAAAGGTTATTGTCTATGTGTGGACTGCTCCCATCTCAGAGATTAGCATGCACTTAGCCATTTTATGTGTAGAATTCAAATAAATACTATTGCCTTATATTTTCAAAGATGCTGTTTCAAAATTGTGACTAGAATCTCTGTATTTGGCTGAAAAACTAATGGACTTATTGTCATATTTTTCCCACTGGCCCCACATGAACTGTGTTTAATAGGCTAGATGTCCAAAAGTCAAAGTCACCGTTTTTGTTGAGAAATAGCAATCTCACAACTTTCAGCTACAGATTTCTTCTTTCATATACAGTAATTTATTTATTTTAAATGAGAAATAAGTCAAAATGACAGAATGTTCATTCTACGTGAAGAGTGTACTTTTTGTCTATGGGCAAACAAAAATGAACATTCAAACCATATCAGAAGTCCGTTTTATAATCACAGAATCAGAGTAAGATTTGAATAAATACAATATACAATGAGCTCACTTCAAAATAATGTAATACTTCCGAGGGCAGAATGTGTGTTCTTAGTACTTTCTAACTATTAGTTTACTTAATCTTTACAATAATTTTGTATGATAGTGTTATTATTATCACTATTTTAAAGATGAGAAAATGAAGGCACAGAAAGTTGAGGTACTTGCCCAAGGTCATGCAGTAAGCAGTAAAACTAAGACTTGAAACCAGGCAGCCTGGACTCAAAGTAAAATCCATACTATGCTGCCTGCCTATCCGAGGATCTAACATATACATCTCATATAAAAATAAATGAATAATTAAATGGTGAAACATTGAATTCTTAATGAATGCAAAGATTTTTAATAACTGCTTTGTTTCTATTATTCATTTACCTGTAGTAAGCACCCCATGAGGTAGGCACCAGTAGCATCAGAAAACTGGGATATAAAAGATGAAATAAATTGCCCCAGTGACATAGTAGTCAATAGCCAGGTTTCAAGGGCAGACAGTGTAACAGTAGTTCTAAGTTCTTGAGAATGCTCTTCCTAAAGGGACCAGAATTCTCAGACATTTGATAATATTTCCTTGCAAAGAAGACCACTAGATAGTGCTTGAATGACGACATCATCAGTGATTAAAATAAATTATTTTCATAGTTTCTAAATCATTCTTCTGATGACATCTTCCTTTTTTGGTTCTGTTAATAAATGATAACTGTTTGAGCTCTAACAGATCTGATTCAATCCACTAATGATGGGATATGTGGCTATTACACACAAGCAGGCAATTTCTGTTTTCTTAAGCAAATAAGTTCAATATCCTGCTAAATCTAGTTAACTATGCTAAGGTGTTTTTTTTTTTTTTAGCCTTAAAAATCTATAGAAATTCTTATTTAAGAATGTAATGATTTATAATGTAATTATTAACTTACATGTTATTTATTCTATATTAAACAATTGTTTCAGGTTCGTGGTCAATAATTAAAGAAATAAAACAGTTGCATCTTTAATTGTAGCATTATTTGGCCATTTAAAATGAATCTATATGAGATTAGAATATATTAATCAGAACAATAAAATAATATAAATTTACTATATATAGATTAAGCTATATGTAATTAATTTCCCACAAATATTATCATGGTTTATAGTAAATGAGTGAGTACAGAAAAATATGTAATCATATGCATATTTATAACCTTTAAATTTTTATATAATATCGCAAGAAAATTCTATGTTTGTCTAATAGTTTGCTCTTAAAATTCGAGTTACCGAATTACATAGTGATACCTATTTGCTATATAACTGTTTTTTATTCACTAAATCTCCCCTAATGTATTTTGTTTTAAAGTTAATTTAATTTTGTCTTTCAAAAGCATTTTATGTTAAACTGCAAGCAATTGTTTTGGACTTGGCTCTAAAATATGGGTAAATATGCTTTGTAATTCTCAATGAGAAGATTGAACAATTTAATTTCAGTGACACCATGCACAATGATATATCTTTGATTTTCTTAATTTTTGTATTTTATCTCAACAGATGAAGAAAAATTATCTTTAGCATTATTTTCTGATTTTGAAAGTTAAAATTTGTCAATCTTATAATCATTTTAGGAATCTATAAGGTGGTATATACTCTAGGCCAAAACAAAAGAAAGCAACCCCAAAACTTTACTTAAGTCTCTAATCTTTCCTCCATATTCTTATTTCTACAGACCTTTAATATCATAACACTATTTTTTCTTTCAAAATTTATAATAGTATATTTTTAATTATATATATCAAATAAAAGTATTTTGTATCTATACATGTAGATGCAAAATGCTCATTATATGGATATTCCATTTTTTTTCTAAGGATCTCATAGTGATATGTCCATTTATGAAATAGGGGAAATAAAAATTTATTCAAATAAATTATTCTTCTTTCCAAAGTGTAATAAATTAAAGCAAACATAAAAAAAAAAAAAAGACAAAAGTGGGGGAAATTCTGGTCAAGATGGCAGAATAGGTAAATGCCATGCTTGCCTCCTCTCGCAACTACATCCAAATTACAACTAAACTACAGAACAACCATTATTAACAATCATCTAAAGTCCAGCTAAACAGAAGTCCTGCAACTAAAAACATGTAGAAGAAGCCATGTCAAGAAGGGTAGGGGGGCAGAGACACAGAACAACTAGTCTTAACACGTGTGTAGCAGTTAAAAATTAGGAGGGATATCTCAGCTGTGGAAATCTCCCTACGAGTTGGAGGTCCCAGCCCCACATTGGGTTTCCTTGCCCAGAGTTCCAGTGCCAGGAAAAAAGGTCCCCACAACTTCTGGCTGTGAAAACCAGCAAAGATTGTGGCTGAGTGAGAGGAAGGGCTACTGGAGTCCCAAGAGTTCCTCTTAATGTCCGCATGTGCAAAATTACTCGCTGCTGGATTCATTCAGAGCTCCAGCACTGGAGCAGCAGCTCAAAAAGCCCCAGGGACACATGGGGAGGAACTGAATTATCTGGCTTCAGAGCGAGAACTAGAAGGGCAGCATTCTCCCAGACAAAAATGCTAGCAGAAGCTATTATTCCTTTGTCGAACCCTCCCCTCTTCTACTTGCAAATGCAGGTGGCCTCCAAAGCTGAGTCTCCATGAACCTGGCCAGCACTGTTGCTCAGCTCTGGTGATTTCCTGACACCCTGCCCCACCCAATTTGCCGACCCACCCAAGCAGCTTTCGGTAGCTTTTACAAACTATCGGCCTATCTTGCTCATAATGCAGACTTTCATACATTTTTTCAAAGGTTCAAAAAACCCAAACAAGTAGCATCTGGCCATGCTGTGTCCATACATCTTGCTGAGCATCCCCAAGCCTGGAATTAGCAGCACCCAGACTGGGTTTTATGTTTGGCATCTACCAGACACCTCCAATTCCAGCACTGGAGGTTGCCATATGCGGATTGCTTAGTGGCAATTCTAGGTGGCCCAGTGCAGGGCACAGGCCATAGTTGAACTTGTCCTGTGGCAGGGCCCCTCCCAGGAGTCCCTGGGGCAAGCACACACAGTGGTCATCTTAGAATCACCTGGGGCACCATCCAAGGCTAAATCCACAGATGATATACACAAAGGGTATACCGGGCAGGCATCAGAGCCATGCTAAAGTGAATCCTGCTTTGTGCAAGTTAGCACCTGCACAAAATTTCCTCCAGGGTAGTCAAGGTTGGTCCTCACAACTATCAGCCTGAAGATCAATCCCTCTCATTAACATACAAACAGCAACCAAGGCTCAACTGTAACATCAAGGCACACACGACACATGCAAGGGACATACCTGGAGCATAAGGCAGACTGTGCCACTGGGCCCCACTTGACACTTATTACATAAGGCTGCTCTACTAAGACCAGGAGACACAGCAGCCCTACCTAATACATAGAGACAACCACAGGGAGGCAGCCAAAATAAGAGGATGAAGAAATATGCCCCAAATGGAAGAACAGAACAAAGCCCCCAAAAAAGAACTAAACAAAATGGAGACAAGCAATCTAATAGATACAGAGTTCAAAACACTTCTTATAAGGATGCTCAGCGAACTTAGAAGAGTAGAACTCAATGAGAACTTTAACAAAGAGATAAAACCATAAAAAAGAACCAGCCGAAAATGAAGAATATAATAACTGGAATGAAGAATACCGTAGGAGGAATCAACAGAGATTAGATGAAGCAGAGGATCAGATCAGCTATTTGTAAGGTAAGGTAGCAGAAAACTCTGAATCAGCAGCAACAAGAAAAACAATCCAAAAAAATGAGGGTAGTTTAAGGGTCCTCTGGGACAACAGTGAGCAAATCAACATTCACATTATATGGATATCAGCGGGAGAAAAGAGAAAGTAAGCAATTGAAAACTTATTTGAAGAAAGAATGATGAAAAACTGCCATACCCTGGTAAAGGAAATAGACATAAAACCTGGAAGCTCAGAGAGTCCCAAAAAGATGAACCCAAACAGGCCCATACCAAGACACATCACAGTTAAAATGTTGAAGGTTAAAGATAAAGAGAGAACCTTAAAGGAAACAAAAGAAAATCAATTAGTTCCCTACAAAAGAACTCCCATAAGACTGTCAGCTGATTTCTCATCAGAAAATCTGCAAGTCAGAAGGGTTTGGAAAGAAATATTCAAAGTGATGAAAATCAAGGACCTAAACCAACATTACTACCCAGCAAAGCTATCATTTAGAATCGAAGGACAGATAAAGAGCTTCTCAGAATCAGCCAAACTTATTACATGGAAAGGGAGGAGAAACTTATGTTGTAGGGTAAAATTTCACATGGAATTTTATTAAATCTCTTTATTTGAGCAGCTAGTGTGAACAGGTATGGTTGGGATCAATTACCGCAATTAAGAAAGCGTATTTTGGATTCTAGACCACATACTCAATGAGTGTCTGATCTTAGCTGAAATTAAAGGTTTATTTCTAAATAAAGAAGACCTTTAGGAATCTGTAATTGCAGAAGCAGTTTTTATTCTCTATAAATTCACATTTAAATGTGGAATGGGAAAGCTTTCAGTAAAAGGGCACTTGAAAGAAGCTTTCTCAGAAGTAAAAAAAAAAATTAACCTTTTCAGATTTTGTTTTCATATCAGATGTTGAGGTTTCTTGTGATTCTTCAGTGTGAGTCTGATCTTGCTATTTCCAGAATATAGATAGTGGGAAGAAGAAATATACATGTTTTTACTGGATTAGTAAAACTAAACCAAACCCTAAGAATTTAAACAGCGATGGAAAGATAAGAATTGAATAAAGCACATTGTAAAAGTTATTGTTTCATACTGTGGCATTAAAAGAATCAGATCAGAAAGGGTCAAAACACAAGCAGAGGGCTAGCAAAGCTTTTGATTTTCTGAAAGACTGTGAAACATAGCAGGCAAAATTAATGTCTTGGTAGGAAATTTCTCCTGATAGAACTTAAAATTATAGCTAATGGAAAAGAAGATTGACAATAAAAGAGTGACATCTTAGTAAGATAATAACCAAGCTATAATATTCTTATGTTTATTTTCTCTGTGTAGTTTAGATGGTCATTAGTCTACCTAATCTCAAATCTCTTCTATGACCCATGACTAGAAATAACAAAAATCCATTTTTGAGGGGAAAATGTTATTGCCACAGTGGTTATGTTTGGTTTTAGACATTATAGATATAGTTATTAGAGCTGTGGTTGTGGTATGTCCAGTTGGAAATGTAAAAAGGTTGAATACTATTATGGACTGAATTGTGCCTCTCCACCACCAAATTTATATTTTATTCTCAATTCTCAGTACCTCAGAATATGACTGTATTTGGGATAGAGTCTTTAAAAAAGTAATTTAGGCAAAATGAGGCCATGTGGGTGGGCCCTAATCCAATATGACTAGTGTTCTTAAAGAAGAGGAGATTAGGACACAGACACATGCAGAAGGAACATCATGTGAAGCACAGAAAGAGGGTGATCATGCACAAACCAGGAAAGAGAACATGAAGAAACCAACCTTGCCTACACCTTGATCTTAGACTTCTAGCTTCAAAACTATCAGGAAACAATTTCCTCTTATTTTGACACCCAGTCTGTGTTTTTTTGTTATAGCAGCTCCAGGAAACTAATACAGATACATATCAAGATTTATTTAACTTTGGAATGTTGAAGGATTTCTATATATAACTCAATAAAACATATATTGGGTTTCACTGATGAATAAAGAAACATACTGTTTACTTAGTCATCATTTGCTCATTTTGATGTAGACTGACCAAATATGAAATTTTGGAGCAGAAAATGTTGTATATCGGTTTATCTCTTTATCGAATTCTAAAGAGGGATATGACTTTATTTAAAGAGTTTAACGTGTCTCTGGGAGCTTAATCATTAGAGATGGTTTTAATTTAAGTTTCAGACATTTGTTATCTTATTACATCTATTTAAAAATATCTGTGAATTATATTGAACAACATGGAAGTTACTTCCCTGATTGTTTATAGCTAAGCATAGAGTAGGCTGAATATGTAAGAGAGATAACCATCAGAGGATAAACTACTATACCTTAAATATCAAATCCATGTGCGATGCCCACTTTCCCCATTCCCGACTTCCATATTTTAAATAGCTGGACCCACCTTTATGAGATGGCTTGTGTATTAGTCTCTATTGCTTTGTAACAAATTGCCCCAAAACTTAGCAGCTTAAAATGACATATTTTTTATCCTACAGTTTCTATGGATCAGAAACCTAATCTTTGCTTACTTAGCTCAGTCTCTCACAAGTTTTTGATCAAGGTGTCTGCTCTCACTGCAGTCTACCCAAGATTTTCTTGAAACAGGATCTGCTTCCAAGCTCATTCAATTCTATTGGCAGGATTTACTTCCAACAGCCTTGGTACATCACTGGCTGTTGAATAAAGTACACTCTTAGTTCTTTAGCATGTGGATTTCTCTATAGTGTAGTTTACAAAATGGCAGCTGGCTTTACCAAAGTGAACAAGAAAGAGAAAGAGAGAAAAAGACTTTAAGCAAGAAGGAAGTCACAGTCTTTTGTAACTTAATTTCAGAAATGACATACTATCATTTTTGATATATTTTATTTGCATTCAATTTGTTTGAAACTACTCAGTAGGTCCAATGTACCTCTAAGGAAAAAGGATTACACAGGGCAGGGGCGATGATTGGGGAAACATATTAAAAGGCTGTCTAACTTGTGGCTTTGTTACCTCTGTTTCTGTAACTATACATAGACACTAGGTGAATCAATTTTATCCTTGATCTTGTTTTGCAGATTGAAACATTCTAAATTTAGGAGGACTTGAATAAGTCCCTAGGTCTGAGTCATGTTTTCAAATATCAGTGAGACCTAGATTGTAGAGGTTATTTTTCATTCAACTCTTAGTGGAAGTTAGTTTTCCATTTGACTATTTTTCCTTATATATAATGCTTCCACATTAAGTTTTCAAAAATGAGGCCGTGAGAACACATATCTAAGTCATTCAGTAACGTGAGAGCTATAAAATTTCTTATATTCAACCATAAATAGATAACAGGAAACTTAACTGCAAGTAGTTTCAGAAGATGATTAAAAACAGACATAACATTGAAGGGTATTGAACACTGAAGATAAAGAAGAGGAGAGATATAACAAGTATTAATATATATTATTCATTTATACAAAAATATTCCTTCAGGATCTACTAATTATAGAATAAATAACAACACTAGGAATATTGTTGTGAACAACTAACTCTAAGATTATAAGCCTTATTTTAGTGTGGAGGAAAGTTTTAATTATAAATTGTTAAATTAATTTTAATAGCATGACCAATTTGTGACCAATTCATGAGAATCCAGTCAAGAGTTATTAGAGAAGGCTACCTTGAATTAAAAGACAAGTGAGCTGACCTCTTAGTAAAGGTCTGGAATTAACATATACAGAGAGAAGAAAGGAGAATTCAGGCAAAGAGAACAACATTTGCCAAGGGTTTGAGTTGAGAAACATTATAGTTTTTTTGGAAGAACTAAAAAGGTGGTGTAAATTGAGGATATTAAAATAAGTAGGGGCCAAGTAAGCCATCTTAAGAATTTAGGACTTTAAGACAATGAGAAGCAGAGCAATAATATAGCCACATTATCAAAATTATTTGGAAAAACACATAGAGGTACTTAAGTGTTGTAAATGGGTTGGAGTAACAATGAATGCAAGGAGTCTTGATATCAGACAATTTCATTTGTCCAGCAAAATAAGTTATTAGATGAACTTGGATTTTGTAAGATGAAGAGAGAGACAAAAGACAAAAAAACTTCTTTGTAAAGTTTGCAGAAAAAAGACTAGAATAGCTAGAGAGAATTTCTAGATAATTTGACATTTTTAGTACAGCGGATGTTCGGACATTTTTTAGGGGCTATGGGAAAAGATCAAGTAGAAAGAATGTGGATATAGAGTTCCTGAGAAACCTATGAAACACTTGAGCAAATGCATACTCTATTCTTAACTCATTTAGTTCTAAATTCCAGACTATTCTCCAACCTCTGAAATGGCTAAGACCTCTCAGAAAACACTTAACATGTTTCTTCTGAAGCAGTTATCATTTACCTTTCTTTCCCTCTCTAAATGCTCTTAATTCCCATTTTAAGAGTGTTTCATGGCAGAAGAAACACTCAACTGCATTTATTCAACATTCACCAATGACAACTCTATAAAAGGCAAAAAATAATGACAAGGAAGAAACACAGTGACAGTGAAGAAAGAATCCAAAAGTGTCTTCGACACTTCTTAATTCTACAAAATTCGAAATGTAGCTAATACACATCTCTTATTTGCATTTTTTTCCGATCTGATGACCTTCCTTACAAAAATATTGATGACTTTGTAGGGGAAAATAGGAGAATGTAGCAAGGAAAAAATATCCGTATGTAGCAGGAAGAAAAAATAAATTATATATATATATATATACACACACACACACACACACACACACAATCACCATTTATCATGTAAAAATCATTTGCTTTTTAGTTTCTCTAAGTACTTATTTTATAATATCCATAAAATTATCTATAATCTTACTCTTAAAATCTACCCTTAAATTTTAGAGTAAATTTGTCTTAAACTTAAAGATATCACCATCTCAATTGACCAGTCTCTTTAAATTTAACTCTTTTGATTTTGTTTTTCCAGGTTTTCCTTCACTCCTCTTACAAAGAGTTTTTGGGTATAGCCTTGGCTCTCTCTGTTGATTTACGTTTTGTTCAGTGTATCCATACGGTTTAGAGTACAAGGGAGTATAGTGGGATTTGAAATCTAAGACCCTCATACTGGACTATGAATGAGCAGTGCAGTTTATCGAGCTCTTTATAGCATCATGCTAAAACTCGAGTGTTGGCTGGGTGGCCCTTAAACACTGAGCTCTCTTTATCATGGGCCAGGTTTTGATTGGCCTTATATTCTTCTCAGAACTTTCATATACAACCCCATCCTAGTTGTGATTCTTTGGATGTTTTGGATATTCTGCAATTCTTATGTAGCTAGCAACAGGAAACTTTGGCTACGTAGATAGGTCCTTCCAAAACATGTTGCATTATTGTTTCTCACAATCTAAGTAGCCGAATGTAGAATCTGATGCTTCTACTAGGCTATACTTTAAAAAGCATGCTACTATCTCTAGTATTTTCAGAGTCCTTCAAATTATCTGCATGCTTTTACCACATATTCATTTCAAGTAGTATCATTTATGACCTCATTACTTCAATGAGGTTATTTAAGGTGTTTAGAAAATTATTTTCTTTTTTAAATGTTGTTAGGTGTGAACTAGGTATGAATGAAAAACACCCCTTCTATTTTAGAATTAAAAAAGTATGTATGTTGTAGCTCATTGAGTTTCGACTTTATTTGGAGACTTAGTTCTAGTTTCCCACTTTATAGAGGTACAAGATCTTGTACTCTGGGTAGCTATTAAAACCCAAAGCTGTAGATTACTGCAGCTTGACAAAAACTCTTAAAATTCATCATCACCTTACAGCTTGTAACCATGTTCTTGATTAACTTTTTTTTATGTATGAGTATTTTCTCTTTTCAAATTCAGTAATGCATGTGAAATATTTTAGATACTATTTTCAAATATATAATGTTTTAACTTAAATACATAATATTATAAATGTTTTATAATAAGAAGGTTTTCAGAATACTTAGACATTGATATTGTTGCCCGACTTTGCTTTGGCAGTGTCTATCAAGCTTTTTGCTCTAACATAACTCTATAATAGTTGAAATTTTTCTTCTGTATTTTCCCTGCACTACTAAACTCTTTCAGTCCATCTGTTGTTTTACCATTCTTCAATGAGCCTATTACTAGTTTTTTGAGATCTTCTTTTAGAGAGAATAATTTTTTAAAATAAATTCTGTAACATAATTGAATGATGTCATATCTAAAAAAATATTTTGTGGCTTAGATTTTTATGATTTTTTTCCTTGTAGGCCATATCATTATACGTCTTTACTGCCTTCATCTGGATATAGTTCTCATGCTGGTTCTCTGTAGGTTAGAACTCATATTTGACTGTTTTGACAAGTGATTTAAATAAAGTAGAGAGGAGGGGGTGCAAGGCAGAGCCTGATCAGCAGAGAACTTGGGTTCTGGTTGATCACTAAAACCATTCTTACCCACCCTCTGCTTTTTCATGTCTTCTTTCCAGACTGATATGAAATGATGCACAACTAACAGAGAAGTTCCATATTTACAAACCAGCAAGACTCTGCAGCTGTCTTAAACAGGTTGCAGCATTCCTTTTTGCCCATGTTTTCTCTCCATCATGCAAAAAGAAATCTTATTCTTTTACAATTTTTATGTCTGAAAGTTTCCTTGTCAACTCCACTCCCCTTATATTCAGCAGCATCAGGAATATGCTGGTTTAGGTCTCTGGACAAGCAATCAAATCTACTTGGTTGATTTGATCTGCTACCTAATATCTGCAGCATCCCCTACAGGGAACTTTATTTCACCTGATCCTCTTTTAACTGCTATATTAATCACCTTTTTACATGGATTATGGCATTGTATTGGAACTGTTTCTAGTTGTATTAAAGACGTTATTTTATCTTCTTGTTTTAATTGTTGTTGTTGTGTTTGTTTCCAAGAAGAAATTGCATTGCAGCAAAGAAAATGTTAGCTATGTAATCTCTAAACAGAAATAGAACAGTAAAATTTTTAACATTAACTTATATGTTTCCAAGCAAAGTCCAAATCATCTTAACTACTCTCTCCTTCTCGCCCTTGTATTTATTCGTGCACTTCTCTTCTAACAAATGTCAAAACTCCTCAAATTCCCTTATTTATTACAAATAAAACAAAAAAGATACTTTACGAAACAGAAATAAAAGTAATAGGTTTGTCTCTCAGTCCTATTTAATATTATCATAAATGTGATAATAATTCATAATATTTGGTATATATTAATATGTTTCAAGTAATGTAAACCTTAAGTCAGAATTATGTTTCTATTAAGACAGTTCTATTTTTTCCTGTTATTCTTGTTATAAAAGCATTTCTTTTTATTTTCTTTGGTTTTCTTTTTGTTCTGTTTTGAAAGACTGGGAAATGACCAAATAGCTGTTTTCCTTGGGCAGTGAGCAATTAGTGAATGTTGAGCTCCCTGTGGACTAAGCATTTTGATGCACATTTCTGATTGCTGCAGAACCACTGTACCTCAGAGTTAGGAATACTTCACTGGTCTCTTATCCTGGGGCTGAGTATTAACTACACTACTGAACAGCAAGTACTTATCATCCCTACCATTCAGATCATATAAATCTCTGGAATGAAACAGAGTCCCTCAGGGGGCTTACCTGGCTCATAAAATATCAAGAAAAACAAAAACAAAAACAAAAACAACAAACTATATTTAGCCCATAGATTTGCAAAAGCTAAGATAATTGGGGCTGTTTAAAAATATATTATTACCATCATCAAAGCAATTAATTTTCAAGAAAGCTTTGGGGTTTTTTAGGCAAAAAAAAAAAAAAATTCTTTCTTTAAATAAAAGTATTTCAACCATACAAAAGGGAACATTCTATAATTCAGTATATATTTCACTTACTTTCATTATTTCATTGCATTACCAAATTATTCTTGGATACTTACTAGGTATATAGTACACTCTGAGATGGACCAAAGAAAAGCATAAGATTGGATCCATTCCCTAGGATTGCAGTTTCCCCCAACTCTTGTAGTGGTTCCTCATAGTGAAGACTCTGAGGGACTATGGAGAAAAATTAAGGTCTATGGATTTCAGGTCACACTGTGGAGTAATGAAAGTAATAAGGGTTTTGGAGTCAGGCAGTACTACTATCTTTATTATCAGAATTTGCTTTATTATAGTACTTTCATTTTCAGCTGGTGAGAAAGAAATAGAATAATATATCCATACAGTAAAATGTTCTAACAGTACAAAATTTTAGAATTAAAAGTAAATTTCTTTTGTACCAAGACCATACCCCTGTTTCCAGAGACGACAATTATAATAATATCTTTATTTGGTATTATAATACCATTGTTTATTTAGCTACTATTTTAAAACTGGCTATTATGTATACAAGTATATATGCCAGAATGTGCCTCTCCAAAATATGCCTTTTTGGTATATGGATTATTTTGAGCTAAATCCATTGAGAAACAGCAGATGCAGGAAAGGCTATAAAAACAAGGCACAAATTTTTTTTTATAAGGGAAATTTTAATTTGTAAAAAGTTTCTCCCTATCCCATACCAGGAAGTAGAGGACTCTTAAAGACTCATCAATAGAGACAGCACTGACTAAAATCTGCATAACGCACCTTAAAAACAACCCTTGTTTATCACACTTTTCCTGGTCACCTCCCCATAACTTGCCTCCTCTACCCAGAAGCTCCCACTCCGCTTTTCTTCATTTAACCTTAGATGCTATAGCTGTCCAAGGTCTAACTGAGCTAGTATGAAATAGCTAGAAGAAAGGAACTAGGTAGATATGAGCAATGGGGGAATGAAGGCCCAACCCAGAGATTTCCCTTAGGACCTCCGTGAAACACCCATTTTATAGTTAAAAATTACTGTTACATCCTGGAATACAAGGAAGTAAAAATCTCAAAAATAACCACTGGTTTAGTCTGGCCACAAGTGCTTGCGCAGTTAATGCATATACTGACTTTTCTTAACCTTATAGGTTATACCATAATTATGATATCATACATATGCCCGGAAGTTCATGAATCTAATTATAATGACTGAATTCTAGATAACCACGTGTACAATAAACAAGGAGTTATATAACAGGTAAATGTCAATCAGTTGACCTCACATATCAATCATCTAGCACCCTCCCTGAAATCACCCATCAAGAGCCAATATAAGGTATACCTCATGCATTCTGCGGGGCTACAGGCATCTCCGGTGTATACCATTTCTCTCTTGAAACGTAGTTTAATAAACCTTACTTTTCTTAAATCTCTCTGACCTGTAAATTTTTACTGCATTGGCAGAAAGGATCAATGCCCTCTCAGTGCTACCAGGACAGTGACAGATCTTGATCACCTGGTGGTAACAGTCTTACTCCTTCCCTGCTTTCTAATATTCCAATTAAGGTCTAACTCAGTGCCCATAAGCTCTGAGGAAGAAACCGATACTATCTTAAGTCTGAAATTTAGGACTGGTTATTAAAACAAAAGGCTAACAGATATGTTTGCAGTTTTTGTAAGCCTTTGTTTTGTAGGACCTCGGCAGGAACCATTAACCATGGAAAAAACATCTGTGACCACTGTTAAGGGTAGAAAATTTTCAAATGCCAACTTCTGCTTCCATTGTTTAATGTTAAGGGTGTAATTATCCTGTGTAATGATATGCTAATGTTAAGTGTGTAGTTATCCTGTGTAAAGATATGCTAATGTTAAGGGTGTAGTTATTCTGTGCAAAGATATGCTAATGTTAACTTCAACTGTAAACCTGCTTGCTTCTATAATGTAATTATAGGCTTTATAAGCTACCTCCTCTGAAAGCTCCAGGCTGATTCTCTAGTGGGGAGAATCAGTCGCCCACCAGCTAATAAAAGCTCATAATTACTCTCAATTGGCTCCTTGGGTCTTAAATTTGATTGACCACAACACAATTCATATCTGTACCCACACTGCGGATTCAAGGCCAGCCACAGAGGGCGTACCCAGGCATGCTCTGGCCCAACCTTGCATCGTCCCAAAAAGCATCCATCTTTGTCAAGGAAAAGGCAAAGTGGCAGCCTCGAACTGGAGGAAAGAGGTCATTTCCGGCAGATGTCAGACAGCTGTGGGTCTCAATTCTGATTCTGTCACTTATTACCTTTTTGATCACCAGATTGAGGCTCAGTTTTCCATATGAAATACATATAGAAGTGGACAACCAAAGTGACTCCATCTTAAATATAAAACTCCATCTTAAGCACAGGCCAGTTCCTGGAAAAGCTGCAGATAGCAAGACAATCACCCCACCCTAGACTCAGCCAATCAGAGCAACTATGGAAAGTAACTCTCCAAATTCCCCGCCTTGTTCTTTGGCGCCATCACCCAGCCAATCCTGCTAAGAGACGAGCTCGTTGTACCAATCCTGTAACGCCAAGACATTGCTCTCCATGCTTACGATTTTTCCCTTCAAATACCCCTGAAGCCCCATGTTCGGGACCGTCTCCTACTCACTGCTGCGTCGGTGTGCGGACTGCGGTTCGGACTCGAGTCTGAAATAAACTCCCTCTTGCTCTTGCATTGGTGTCAGCTTCTTGATGGTTCATGGAGAGACGAGTCGGGGCATAACAGTGGAATAGAATAAAAAGGCCCCATTGCCCACAAATTCTGTAGGAATTCAGTACTCTCACTCTCTCACCATTGTGTCAGAGCTCGTCATTCTTTCCTTCTGTTATGCCCCGACTCATATCTCCACAAACCACCAAGAAGCTGACACCGATGCAAGAGCAAGAGGGAGTTTATTTCAGACTCGAGTCCGGACCGCAGTCCACACACCGAGGCAGCAGTGAGTAGGAGGCGGTCCCGAACATGGGGCTTCAGGGGTATTTGAAGGGAAAAATCATAAGCATGGGGAGCAATGTCTTGGCGTTACAGGATTGGTACAACGAGCTCGTCTCTTAGCAGGATTGGCTGGGTGATGGCGCCAAGGAACAAGGCGGGGAATTTGGAGAGTTACTTTCCATAGTTGCTCTGATTGGCTGAGTCTAGGGTGGGGTGATTGTCTTGCTATCTGCAGCTTTTCCAGGAACTGGCCTGTGCTTAAGATGGAGTCTTATATTTAAGATGGAGTCACTTTGGTTGTTCACCACTATATATATATATATATATATATATATATATATATATATCACTATATATATATACATGCACATATTTTATGCTAGCTCTGACAAAACACACTTTGTTGACGTCAATTTGAAGCTCCAATTGGAGATTTCTGAGAAATATCTCACTTGTGGCAAATGTACAGGATTGCCCATGGCCTGGGTAAGATGTAGAAAATATTCAGTCATCTGCGATCTGTGGATACAGAAGTTTAGAAGCTCTCGCTGACACACTGGGCTCCTTGGGGTCCAAAGTATGTCCCATTGCTCTCTATATCCTCGAGGAGGATTTAAGGCCAGCCACAGAGGGCGTGCCCAGGCATGCTCTGGACTACCCTTGAATCGTCCCAACAAGCATACATCCTTGTCGAGGAAAAGGCAAAGTGGCAGCCTCGAACAGGTGGAAAGAGGTAATTTTCAGCAGACTTCGGACAGCTATGTGTCTGAATTCTGACTGTGTCACTTATCACCTGTGTGATCACCTCTCTGAGGCTCAGTTTTCAATCTGAAATGCATATTAAAGACCACAACGACCAGCTCAGACACAACGGTGAGATAGTGAGAGGCCTGTATTCCCTACAAGATGTGTGGGCAACAAGGCCTTTTTGTTCTAAAATCCACTATATATATATATATATATATATATATATATATATATATATATATAGTAGCTCTGGCAAAACACACTTTATTGAGGTCAACTTCAATCCCCAATTGGAGATTTCTGAGAATTATCTCACTTGCCACAAATGCATAAATGCATAGGCTTCCCCATGGCCTGGGCGATATGTAGGGAATGTTCAGTCATCTGCAATTGGTGGATACAGAACTATGAGAAGCTCTCATTGACACATTGGGCTACTTGGTGTCCAAACTATGTCCCATTGCTCTCTGTATCCTCACGGCAGATTCAAGGCTAGCCACAGAGGGCGTGCCCAGGCATGCTCTGGCCCATCCTTGCATTGTCCCAACACACATTGATCTTTGTCAGGGAAAAGGCAAAGTGGCAACCTCCAACTGGTGAAAGAGGTCATTTTTGGCAGACTTTAGAGAACTGCGGGTCTGAATTCTGATTCTATCACTTATTACCTCTGTGATCACTTCTCAGAGGCACAGTTTTCCATCTTAAATGCATATAAAAGGACCACTATGACAAGCTCAGACACAATGGTGGGAGAGTCGGAGGCCTCTATTTCCTAGAAGATCTGATGGCAAAAGGGCCTTTTTGTTCTAAATTCCATGATATATATATATGTGCATATTGATTTACATATATGTGTAGCTCTGGCTAAACACACTTTATTGACGTCAATTTCTAGCTTCAATTGGAGATTTCTGAGAAATGTCTCAGTTGCGGCATATGCACAGGCTTCCCCATGGCCTGGGCGATATGTAGGGAATGTTCAGTCATCTGCGTTCGGTGGCTACAGAACTTTGAGAAGCTCTCGGTGACATATTGGGCTCTTTGGTGTCCAAAGTATGTCCCATTGCTCTCTGTATCCTCACGGCGAATTCAAGGCCAGCCACAGAGGGTGTGCCCAGGCATGCTCTGGCCATCCTTGCATCATCCCAACATTCATCCAACTTTGTCAGGGAAAAGGCAAATTGGCAGCCTCCAACTGGTGGAAAGAGGTCATTTTCGGCAGACTTCAGAGAGCTGTGGACTGAATTCTGATTCTATCATTTAATACCTCTGTGATCACCTCTCAGAGGCTCAGTTTTCCATCTTAAATGCATACAAAAGGACCACAACGACCACCTCAGACACGACAGTGAGAGTTCGGAGGCCTGTATTTCCTACCATAGGCAATACGGCCTTTTTGTTCTAAAATCCACCATATATATATATGTGCATATATATATTCATATATATGCACATATAAATATAAAGGCTCTAGGAAACCACTCTCCGTTCATGTCAGTTTCAAGCTCCAATTGGAGATTTCTGAGAAATGTCTCACTTGCAGAAAATCACAGGCTTCCCCATGCCCTAGGCATTTAGGGAATGTTCAGTCAACTCGGTTGGTGGCTACAGAAGTTTGAGAGGCTTGTGCCGACACATTGGGCTCCTTGGGGTCCAAAGTACGTCCCATTGTGCTCTGTATCCTCATGGCGGATTCAAGGCCAGCCACAGAGGGTGTGCCCAGGCATGCTCTGGCCCACCCCTGCATCGTTCCAACACGCATCCATCCTTGTCGAGGAAAAGGGAAAATGGCAGCCTCGAACTGGTGGAAAGAAGTCATTTTCGGCAGACTTCGGACAGCTGTGTATCTGAATTCCGACTCTATCACTTATTGCCTTTGTGATCACCTCTCATAGGCTCAGTTTTCCATCTTAAATGCATATAAAAGAACCACGATGAGCACCTCAGACACAACAGTGAGAGTTCAGAGTCCTGTATTTCCTACACAGTTTGGTAACATAACTATTCCTCCATGCTATTATTCATGACTGGGTTCTCCCATATGTACATGAGCAATGCATTTGTTAATAAACTTCTGTCATTGTTGTTGTTCTTTTTAAGTCTGTTAGTCTTTTGCCTAATTTTCAGTCTAATGTTTAGGGCACCAGCTGGAGAACCTAAGATGGGTGGAGGAGAAATTATTTTTCCCCTCTCTATGATATAAAATATCAGTATGTAAAAAAATATATAAATATGTTACATAAATGAGCATATACTAATTCATTCTTATTCACATTGTTTTTATTTAACAATATATTTGAGGTATTTTCCTTATTAACAAATGTAAGTCTTTCTCATATGTTTTCCCAATTTTTAAACCAATAATTTTAAAAATAATTTTTAATTTTTTCCATAATTTTTTAAACCAATCCTTGTGCAAAATTTAAGGTTGTTTCAGTGTTTTGTTATTAGCTAAAATATTAAAATGAGTATTTTGTACATATATATTTCTAGATTTTAATTACATATTTTGTATCTAATAATAAATTACTAGAATTTATCAAATAATAAAAAAAATCTAGACTTAGGTATGAAGAAATTTATTTGAAAAATCTTAGAGAGAAAGAAGGAGAGAGAGAAAACTATTGCAGGAGGGTAGAAGAGACTGCAATAGGGAGGAAGTTGTATTGTGAGATCTGTAAGTCAGGCAGTGAGAGCTTTTCTTTAATGAGGAGTAAACAAGATTAGGAAGAATTGGTTGTAGTGAATAGTATAAACAGGTAGAGTCAAAAGAAAGTTAATAGGGGAAGGTCTTTCTCTGAGGTCAGTGGATTCTTAGGAGGGGCTACTAAGAGGAGTCGTTCTGATTACCATGCTTGCTTAAATTCAAAGATGCTTCAAGATCCGAGGCCTGTAGGGAGGGGAGAATCCTAACTAAAGTTTGTTCAATGCATGTTAGTAGACATTTTCTCCAGATTTATGAACAATGAGTATAAACAGTTCAGCTAATCATTTATGATACAAAAAAAAAAAATGGTCTATGTCTGTTCTTGTCATAGGTAACCAAAGGGCCATCTGCAAGCCTTATCTAAGTTATGTGGAGAAGGTGGTTGCTTTCAGGAAGCTATTTCCCAAAATACAAACGAGTGGGAGGATTTCTTTTCAGGAGCACAAGGCTGTGATAAAGTTAAATATCTTCAAATTGTTGCTGTCAGGATACTTTTATTTAAACTCTGATAGTGTTTGTTTGCTTGTTTGTTTTTATTTCTATGATGTTCCTCTTAGCATGGTGAGATATTTCTTTAATATGGCCTTCACTCATTACTACATTTAGGATTTTAATTTTTTAAAGTATATTCATCTTTTTTCCAGTTAGATTTTAGTGTCGTTAAATGTAAAGACTGGCTTTTATTATTTATCTTACCATCCATTTCATTTCCACTCACCAAATAATTATTTAGCAAATACATATATACACATACATAATTTATGTATATATTTAAATATACTATATGTATTATATGCTATGTATATTCTATATTATACATAGTCTATATATTACATATAGTATGTATAAAATACATATTTGTATATAACATAAATATTACTTGTACTATATACTATATGTAGGGTATACATGTTATATATAGTATATACTTTATATATTATATTATTATATATTGAATATAACATTTTTATTTATATTTTATATTTAAAATTATATAAATATATTTGACTTTTAAAAAATTTATTTATTTTAATTAGTTTTAAGTATACATACACAGTGCATTGGTTAGACATCTATGTAGTTCATAAAACAGTCACCCCAAATTGCTCCTTCCCTCCCCCGACCCCCCACCTAACCATCATATAAATGCTAAATGCATTTCCTCTGTCATGCTCCCTATCCCTCCGTGACCAACTATCAACTACTAATTTGTACTTCTTTAACCCTTCACCCTATTCTCTTAGCCCCCCCCCCCCAACTCACCTCCTCTCTGTCCATCACCAAATTGTCCACTATATAAAATTATACATATCTTTTTCCTCAGCCCATGTAAGATTCTCTGGCTGTGGTTGGAATACATATCTGTCTGTCTATCTATCTATCTATCTATCTATCTATCTATACACACACACACACACACACACACGCACGCACAACATAAATAATACCCACATACACACATAATAAGAAAGCAGATAGATATGCAAATGAGTAAGACATCCAGAAAGCATTCAAATGCCTCATCATAACAGGATTTAAAATTGTCCTAGAATACGTTTTCGACTGGGAATCTGTGGACTCCTGGGGTTTCATGATTTGTTGCTACAAGTTCAGTGAAAGAATATGACTTAAAAAGCAAAATAAAAACAAATAGATAAACTAAAACTCCTCTTTTGAACTTCATTTCGCACACAATACTAGCACTTCCACATGGAAGTGGACAGTTATTGAGCAGCTCTACTAAGAATTTCATTAGAAATTCTTCAGTCCTATATAGCAATGTGAAGTTGGATTGAGTTCATTTAATTGAGTTCATTTTTTGATGTGAGATAGAACATTGAAAATTACTGAGAGTACTAGTTGGTGGAGGTAAGGACAGATACTGATGATGTTAGCCTGATTTATTTCTTTGGACAGCCAACTGACTTCAGGAAATAAACAAACTCTGCTAGGATAATCAAAAATTGGAGGGAAATTTCCATTCCAAACAAGACATTTTTACTCACTTTTGACTCAGATTCCCCGTGTACACTTTGTTATTGTAAACATTGCAAATTATGGATTGCGTAGATTAAAAATGAATTATATTATAACATTTTCATATTTTATTCCAATTATCACATTTAGCTATTTATTATACCTTTCTGTTTATTAGTATTGTTTTCAAACATGTCTGATGATCCAATATGACCATTTCTGAAGGAAAAGGTGTGATGGAAGAGGAAGATTTTGCTCCTAGGGCTGTTAATAATTCTAATAAAGGTACTGTTGAAAATTATAATATTTTGAATTATTTTACTTAACAGTACAAGAAGAACACAATAAAAAGTCTGTCTTTACACTGAAGAGTGTTTACCAATGGGAATAATAATACAAATTGTCTTATTTCATGTGCATCGTCTGTAGAAAACAATTTGCAAATGTATTGATTGCTCCAGCAAAATTGAAAAGTCATTTACTAAAAATTAGTCATTTTACAAGTATCAATATGCTGTTTATGCTAAATGGCAAATGGAGTCTTAATATAGATTTAAATTTTTGTTTAAAAACTCATGTTCATTGAAAAAATTTAAGAAGTAAATTATTTAGTAGCAGAACTTATTGCTCAGAAAGGAAAAAGTCACAGAGATGGCAAGGACCTAATAATGCCAGCATGTTTCATTATAGTGAGTAAAATACTCAATTTATGTTTAAGAAATGACACAATTTCACTCTCAAATAGTACCAGAAGTTGACACATTGATGACATGTCAAACAGAGCTTCTCTATCCAGGTTGATTAGTTATTAGATTTTTCCAATAAATATTCTACCATAGCATTTGCAAGATTTGTGATTACAAAATTCAAGAAAAGGTTACCTTTTGTAAATCACTGCCTGGAACAAGTAAAAGACTAATGTTTTGTCCTCATATCTGGAAACAAAAAGCTTGCCTTGTAGAAACTGTGTTGATAGTGATACCAGTGGTGTTTCATAAATGGTTGGCTTTCTGGAAGGTTTTACTTCTCTTATAACAAAAAACATATCTGACATTGTTCTAATGAATGGCTGTATTCACAGGTATATTCTGGCATCAAAAATTCTTGAAGATGAAAGAAAAAACATTCTACTTAGTGCTATAAAAAATATTCCAATTATTTTTAAAAATTCAATACATTCGAAAATGTTTACAATCTGTAGAAAAACTTGGACAGGCATCTCGTAAATCTGCTTCATACAGAAATCTGCTGGCTTAGAGTAAAAGATGAGTTCTCAACAGGGAATTAGAGCTAAAAGGTAGATTATAGAGATGCTTTCAAGAAAATAGAATAACAGTTATTGGTGAGTGCTTTGAAGATGAAGAATGGATACAGAGACTAGCTTACTTGTCAGAAATTTTTCTTGTGTGAACCAGTTATAAGGCTCTGAAGAAAATGTGAGCTGTCTTCTCACAATTCTCAATATCTTCTAAATTCAGATGAGGGTGCTCTTGACTTTAAAAAGAGGCAGAATATTTGGAGAAATCATATTGCAAAAGAAAATCATGAAATGTCTTTAATGTTCATTGGTCTCGAGAGTGAGAAAGAATATCAAGACTTACCAAAAATTTCTTGGAACTGCAGATCAAAATTAAATAGTATTTTTTCTCTCTTTCAACACAAATGTGATTAGATAAGTGGTCTTTTCTCTGAATTTTCTGTTAAACTAGAGAATTTTGCTTTCATTAGGGGAAAAAAGATAGAATTTTATGAGCTGCAGTCTAATCATATACTCAAGATGGGTTTTATTCTATTCTCCCCTTAGATAAATTCAGCGTTATATGAAAGACAGGTATCTTGCCATTTACTACTTTGTTTACTTAATGTATATTTTGTCATAGCTTTCAACTCCTTACATGTATAAGCAAGTTCTTCCATGTTTACCAATCCTTGAGAACAAGAAAAAGAATTGTCTCTTTGTAGTTGAAATGTCTCTTTGCTTATCTCAAATTCAATCTGGAATTGAGTGCTGGTGCTACAAAATAAAAGCTTGGTTTCACATTAGAGAAAAATTCCATTTTTAATTTTTATTTTGAAATAATACCTTTGTATACATAGAGCTATACAAGAGATTAAGAAACAAACACATGTGAACAATAATTTTGTATTTGCTAAGCCTACATTAGGGATTGATTTTTTTTCTCTCAAAAAGAAAATATCATTTATTCTTTTGTAGAATTGTATTATGGCTCTATATTTGTGTGTGTTCAGTACATATGTATGCATGCTAGCTATATATAAATAACATATTTATATATTTTTATATAATATATAATTACATATAAAATGTGTATATAAACACGTTTTATGTGTATATAAATACATATATGTAATGCTTATATATAGACACACACATGTATATGTTTGGTTTATGAGCCTTGTAATGTTACTGTTCAACATTGTTTTACAATTTTTATGTTGTCAATACCTTTAATTAAATTCAATTTAGAGTTTTTATTTAAATTAAATGTACCATGCTTGGATACATTAGAGAAATTATGTTCAATTTATATTATTATTTTTATATTATGGACTTAGTATTAATTTTTATGAATTTTAAAATGTATAAAAATTAAAGAATGAGATCAATTCCAAAAATATGTGCTAAACTTATATATCTAGATTCTGAACCAAAGTTGCTAAAAGTAATTTTTAGTTTTAAGTAGGGCAGGGGAATCCTTGCAGATACCATACACTACATACCATCCTCATTATCTAGCATTTTGTATATTAGATACTTTTGATAACAGTTAGGTCTTTTTAGATAAGTTTTAAAAATATCAAGTAAGAACATTTTTTAGAAAATGAAAAGTAAAGTTTTCTCTGTCTTAACTACTGACATCTATTAAAGTTGATACCCTTTTGTCAGAAAGAGAAAATACACAGAAAAAGTAGGGTCATAATTTGGTCTAAATAAACAAATATTATTTTTCTATTCAAAAGGATATTGACAATAATCATTGTTTCTATAGCTTATTGATCACATTAATGTACAATTTGATGTAGACAAAATAATTTTATGCAGTGTTATAGACAATATTTTCAAAAAGTGGTTACAACAATATTTCCCATTGCACATGCTTTTTTTATTTTTATTTTTTTATAAAATAAATTTGACAGAGCTCTCATCAAGAGGTTGGATTTATGTTTTCTCCTGCTGAACAATGGTGGGCTAGCAGAAAAGAAGTGATTTACTTTTTCAGATTAGATCATAGAATGCAATATTTTTATTTTTGGGCCGATTTTCTTGGAACGTTAATTCTTTAAATCCAGCCACCATGTCATGAGGAAGCCCAAGCAATCTGCAGAGATATCTGTATGGAAGTCAGAGTCCCAGAGCCCCGATTAAAATTTCTGCTGTTTGCTAGCATCCACTTGCTGGTCCCTAGCATTTACTTGCTGTTCCCACCATGCTCTGCTCAAATTGCCTATCTGTAAGTAAAATGAAGGGTTATTATTGTTTTAAACCAATAAGATCTGGATGTGGTTTGTTTCACAGAAATAAATAACAATAATAGATTTTGGTACTGGAAGTGAAAGACTGCCATAAGAAACTTAAGAAGCGGCATTGACTTTATAATTGTGATAGGTGATACCCAAAAGAATTTCTAAAAAATCACTAACGGAACCTAAGGAGACTTTAGGACAGTGTTTGCAGTGAGAGCTTAGGGGAAAATAAAAATGTTATTGGAAGCTAAAAGAAAAAGAATCCTTGTTACATAGTGGTAGAAGATTTGACAATACTGTAACCTGTAGTAGGGTAGACCATAGGAAATACACTTTGCGAACTCTATGATGTAAGTAATAAAATTTTAAGTGCTGACTTTCTTTTTTGTGGTCCATAAGAAAATGCAAGAAGAGATAAGCTTTAAAAAATAAATTGTTAATTTTTAAACGCAATTTTAAGGAAATTTTAATAAATCAGCACTTAATGAGTTTGAAATTAGATCATTCCCTTGTAGTCAAGGTGACAAACTATTCTGAAATTAAGAAAGGACTTCCAGGTTAAAATCCCATTCAGAGAAGACCTGTAAAATCCTTGAAGATCTCAGAAAACAAACAAACAAACAAACAAACAAAAACAACATTTAGAGTGTTACTTCATAGATCATTTAAATAGTTCCTTAGAGAGATGTAAGAGCATGCCTCACAAACTCTATTAAACAATCGGTCTTCTAGGAATCTTAAGGTCATTTTATCACAGAAATTTTCCATGGAGCAAGGGTAGAAAAAGGTTTACCTTAAATTATGGGTACGGCTTTTGTCTAATAGAGTGAATTTTAAATCCATAAACAAAAAAACTTAAAAGATTTTGAAGAATTGTACCAGTTTAGAATGGAAATATCAGAAAGAGTACAAAATTAAAAGATGCCTTGGATTCCCAAGTGACTGTGGTCAGAAAACAACTAGAGAGAACTACTGTAAACACAAATTTTTTTCTCATAAAAAAGGAAGCATGCCTTAGAAACCAAAATTAATACTCCAGAGAATGGAGACAGGAGCTTCGGTGAACAATTCCCAGGCAATAAATCTTAGCCCTGATCAAGGAATTGTCAATATATGTCTCTGTATTTCAGAATTGTCAGAGACCAATAGTTGCTGTCTCTTTTAAATTTCCCCCCTTTTGAATGAGAGTGTTTACAGCAGTTATTTTATCCCTGTTTCTTACCTCATGACTGTATGTATGTATTCAGTAAATAATATATCTTTTTATTCTCAGTTTTTAAATAAGAGAAGTGATGTTTATGAATTATCTGAATAACTGTACCCAAAATCTGCACCCACCTCTGAACTTGATTGAGATGACAGATTCTGAACTTCAAGTTGATGCTATAATAGGATAGGTCTTGAGGAGGAGAGAATATATTTTACATGTGGGAGAGATCTAAATTTTTGTGGCCATGGGATAAATTGTGGCATATTTTTTTAAATGGCTACTAAAATATTCCCCACTCCACATATTCTTATGGTATGAACTTGGTACTTCTTCAGTTAAAATCTTGGTTTTATGTTCATCTTTGGATTTGAATGAACTATTTACTATGGGGAATGCGAGACATTTTGATTTCTGAGGCTAGATGATAGAACGCGATACTGGTTCTGCCTGGTTCTTTTGAGACAGTTTTGGAACGCAACCACTGTACCACTGGGAAAGCCAAGTAACTCAGGGAGAGTCTTGTGTGAAAGGGTAATGTGATCTCTGGCCCTTGACAAACAGTATCTACTTATCAGTCATGCGAGTGAACCAACTAGTAAGTGGGTCTCCCAGCCCCCGACTGAGTCATCCTAGTGGATGTTGCATTAGTGCAGAGAAGAGCTGTCTTGCTGAACCTGCTAAAATTATAGAATTGTGAGAAAAACAAATTATTTTGTTATTGAAAATCACTATGTTTGGGAATAACCGTTATGTAACTGGAATACAGGGATTTTCTGAGATTTGAAACTTACTTGCTGATTCATCCAAAATGGAAAAAAAAAAAAGAGAGAGAGAAATTTACCTTTAAATTAAAATTTTTATAGCTGTAAGGTGTTCATTTTGTTCTATCTCTCTTTAGAGATGGTAACTCTTTCCAGGATTCTGATTCGGATGATTTCTTATCAGAGTGAAATTAGGTTCATCTTTCTGAGGACCCTGAACTTGATGTATATTTACTTTAAATATAGTCCTTTGAATGCAAGCACTGAATAAAAATAAAAAAAGCAGAAGTCCCATGTGTTTAATTTTTAAATCTCTTAATATTTTCAGTGTACATTTGATGGTATTGAGTAAAAATTTGCACTTACCAAAATAATTCTGCAATTATAGACTCTTTAGTATGAGAAGATAGCTCAACAATAATCAGCCAAACACTCGGTCGTTCTCTGGGATAATGACGATATTATCAAATATCAGTTAACACCTACTGCTTGACAGGTACTGAGTGCATGCCAAGTAAGTCGAAGGGCATATCAATAAAATTACATGAGATGAAAGCATAAAATATATATTTTAGCATATTCCTGAATCTAGAGGTTATATTTCATAGTCCCAAGGTCTATTTTTTGAAACAATGAAAATGCCATTTTTTTTCAGTGAAATTTGGTACTGTGAGGATAATGTATTTTCAAAATTACATAATCCAATAAGGATATCAACTGGTACAATTTTGTGGCCCTGTTTTCATTAAATATATTCAATTTCATTGCGTTAATTGAATTTTATTTCATTAGTACCAGCTGCTAAAGCTTTTTCAATGTTGATTGTCTTCCAAGTGTAAAGGAAATTCTTGGAAAATCCACTTTTTTATTAAATTATGAAAGATAGAAAATGAATTGTTATTGAAAATGGTTTGTAAGAGTCTGTTTGCAAATTGGGTGTAACTTCAAATTGTAAATGGAAACTCAGAATTAATAATTTTGGAAAAATAGCACTTGAAAGGGGTTCAGAACATACCACTTCAAATATATACTACTTTGGCATGATGATTATATTGAGCTGAAGGTGATCAAGACCCAGGTGACCCAGGAAAATCTCTTTACCTTCCGGTAACCACCTAAAAGAAAGTACCTATTAATTTCCTCATTTGTGGGGACAATCTACATTCATAAAGTTTACATTACAAATTTACGTCCTTGTACCAGGAGAAGAACTAATACCAGAGATCATTTTTATACCTGAGAGACTTAACTACATGGCAGGTAACCTTTGTTTACCATGCAGTTCCTCCTAACTCTTTCCTGTGAATTATCTCCCTTGACGTAATTTTCAGAAGCTCTAATCCAAATCCTTTTCCTCAGCTCAGGATGGTATAAAAGTTTAAACCGGCCACCTTTTGAGATTTATATCTTTGTAGGGCTTTCATGTGTACATATGCAATTATATTTGTTTTATTTTTTTCCTGTTAATTTGATTTATGTCAATTTAATTCTCACACCAGCCACAGAACCTGGAAGGGTAGAAGGAAAATTTTTTCTTCCTCTACCCACTACATCACTAAGCTCTCACTTAGGGGCACAGAAAAAATGTATAATAACCTTTGAGATATATCTTCCCCCCTGCTACCTCCCTCACCTGATAATTTATGTTCAGAAGAGGGCATAATAAAAATAACACTATCTCATTTGGAAAGCTATTTCATGACTAAAAATTAATGAAACATTATCTCCATTTTTTTCCTTAAAATGAAGTATTTCACATTTTTATGTTTTATAAACTATTTAATAATTAGTAAATGCTTATCTATAACTTCAAGCATAAAATTTAAGATTTGCCTTTCTAACAATTGTCTTAAAATTTTAATTTATTTGCAATCAGTCTTTGCTTTTACCTTTTACCCTTATTTTTATTACAACTTGTTGATTTATGTTAATTTTATTATCTTATTGATTTAAAACCTTTTGTAACTTAATTTTTTACTTATGATTTTTAAAACATCTGGCAAATTATCTCACATAAGGCTTTTTTAAAGCAAATCATAAAATTTCATTTTATGTGATGTCAATAAAATGTGTTAGTAATTCTTTCATTTAATATAAGCTCATCATACAACTATAAAATATAATATTTTTATTCACATGTAAATAAAAGGTAAAATTTCTTATTTTCTTATTGTCTCTTTTTCATTGTGACATCTTTCAACTACATCTGACTTGCTGGCTAAAATATAAATATCAGAACTAAATATATAGGAAGTTAAAAATGAAGATAAATGAATAAGTGGGAAGGAGTACATGAGATAATTAATTGTTTTTCTTATCTGAATTATCATGACACTACCCTTCATATTTTATAGGACCACAGAGATTGCAAATTTTAGATTAACCCAGAAACACAGCTCACTTCGCTCTGTAAGGAAGTGGACCACAAACTTTCTTTAGGACATTTTGTGACTTGTTTAAAAGTTAAAAATAAAAAGCATAAATAAAACAAGTTTAAAATTAAGAAAAACAGTAAATGAATAAAATTATTTTATAATTTTTTTCACTTAATTCCTGGGTACTAACTGTATATTCTTTAAATAATTGCGATAGTTGCTAAACATTTTTCATAACAAAAACAGTGAGAATTATTGAATAGTCTTATTGCCAGGTTTGCTCATACCAAAAGTTTAGTCACATAGAATAACAATATCAAGAACAACAGATGCTGTAAAATCTTGTTTGGATATTTTCTCACAGGCAGTGTTGAAGCAACATAACCCAAACATTCAGGCAACAATTGGTATATTATTTGTCAGTGTCTTAAGTATCATAGATTTCTTGCAAGCACCCATTAGTAAGTCCTTATTGAGCTTCTGAGTGGCACATTTGTGCATTTGTGTACCCAAATATTGAACAGGGTTTTACTGATCTAAGAAGTAATAGGTTAGCCTTTACAAAGTTCCCATGCCGGGCACTTAAAATAGATTATCTTTAATCCTTACAACCATCTTGTAAGGTAAATAATTTATCATCAAAAGCAGTTTGTGATGTAGACACTACAAAGATTGCAAATTTTAGAGAACATGTCTAAAGTCACAGAGTTTGTCAGAGTCAGGATTCCAATCCATTTCTTCTCTGATTCCAAAGCCTGTGCTCTTTCTTCTACATCCTACTTTAATACAGTGATGATGAGGATGATGATGATGATGATGACGATGATGATGATTATAACAGTTATAATTTTCTTAAAACATAGTATTAACTATAGTGCTGAGTGCTTTGTGTACTTTTTCTTATTGTCTTACATTATCCCTTTAAGTCTCTTTGTATTAATAAAATATTTAAGAGAGTTTTAATCTAAATCCTCTATTATTATAGAGGGAAAAAACTAAGAGGTTAAGTAATTTGTTCTAAATCATGCAACTCATACATGGACTAGCTAGGATTTAAACTATGACTTCCTGAGATCTCAGCTAAGGTCCTTAATATTTACAAAGTTGATTTCAAACTGAGGCTTCAAGAAGGAAAAAAAGAAAGCTGAATGTGTTTTTACAAGATAGAATCATCTTTTAAAACAGCTCTTACTCCTCAAAAAGATTTTGTGGTGGCTATGGTCTGAGTAGAAATGGCAATATTTTCTCTTTCTTTTGCTTGTTTTCTATCTGCATTTGGGCACTTGGATTTTCTGAGATACCTCTTGATTTACTGAAAGAAAATGAGAAAGCAAAAGAGTGAAAAGGAGGAAGAGAGGTACTCTTCTTGGAGAAATGGCTTGTGGGGCTTGTTAGGAAATAGTTCTTTAGGTAATCATTCTCTTTTAACATAGAAATTTCTTTCAAACTTATGATATCTTTAACATCTGAAAAAATGAGAACAGGAAACCAGATAAGACAGAGGAGAAAGGGGAGAAAGAGCTGTGGGAGTAATACATGTTATAGCACTGCTGCTATGCTGTAGGAAGTACAAACACATATTTGCAGGTGCTGTAGATGCACACTCTGCATGTGTATGATTGAGGTTGTGTGTAATGAATGTGGAATTACCATGGGAATAGCAGGACACTACAATAGTATAGAATGCTTCAGCCACAGATATTTGAACCATTTGGAAGATGGGTCCTTTAATCCTAAGTATTTTCTTTATAAGTACATTATCCCAACAAAAAGCAAACAGGTTACAGAGTTAAGACTCAGACTTTAATTTAAAAAAATATCTGGATGACTTTGTGCATTTACTTAACTTTGTTGCTTCTCAGTTTTTCATCTAATAAGAATAATAATGTATACTGCCCATTATTGTTAGGAAGATTTCACCATATCATGTATATGCCTGACACATGATAATTAGTAAACAGTGGCTGTTCGACCCTTCAGAAGATTGAACCTTTTAATTACTGAAACTATGTAATTTTTTTCTTTGTTTTGATTCCAAGTGAATAGACAGCTTTTTATTATCTAAGAGTGACCAAAATATGCATCATTTCAAGAATAAAATAAAACAAACATTTGCTGAAAATCTTTTATATGACAAGCACTGCATTTTAAATATACTCAGCATTCACGCCATTTATAAGAGGTAGTGTTTTTTTTCCACTTAAAGGTGAGTAAACTGAGACTCATATTAAGTATATTATTCACTTCATGATACATATGTAAGAGTGTAGAATTAAACCCAAGTTTTTCATATTTAAAAACTTAAGAATATCATCCATAATGTATTTGAAAAATATGATGCAGACCTGAAAGACAGAAATAGGTCAATAATAAATCCTTTATATTTGGGTTCTGAAAAGATGAATGCACTTATAAAAACAAACTATTTCTAAAGCAAATGATTTGACTCAAAGTTTTTTCTACAAAATAGAATTCTCAGATTTAAAACTATCCCAGTAACTAAATAATTTTAACATGAAGCATGTTATTCCTCAGCACATGGAAGAAATTCAGTGTTTTTGTGACATTTTAAAATCTTATCTTGATCTCTTTCCTCTTTAATTAATTAATTAATCAATCAATTATATTATTTATGCCTACAACACCTGGTCTTTCTAGTACTTCCCATTCAAGTGCTTAGCTTCTGAGATCAGATATCAGGCTTGTTCAGGGTGGCATGGCCGTAAATAATGGAGCATGGCTCCACTGGAGAGCCAACCCAGCACCTTCTGCATGTAAAGCAGACGTGCTAACCACTGCACTATGGAACCACATCCTGTTGCTCTTATTCATAGCTATGATCTATCAGAGATTCTCACGCCTCCCCCCCCCCCACCCCTATATATATTTTCCATGTAACTCTTTATCTTCTTCTTGGTTCTTACTCATGATTTCAGAGCTTCTGGTCCATCATTTAAAAATCTCCTATATCCTTCACTTCTTTAAATGCTTTCTTCACCTTCTCAGTCTATTGAAATGTGCATTTCTTCCAAGGATTCTTCTCCCTTATGGCCCTTTCAAGTAATAGCTCTTGTCCCTCCACATTGCTCATGGTTTGTAGGTAGGGTAGGTGTCTTCCATGTTCTTCTTTCTTTTTTGCTACTTTCAAACTAATTTTCTTTATATCCCTAAAATCCCTTATCTTTGCAGATTCTGCTCCCAGTCTATAATGTCCTTCTATATTGTTTTTATCTACAGATCTACTTTCACTCATTAATTACAGATTTTGATTTTTGGCTCAATATCATTCTCTCTAAAAGTATTTTCCTATCTCTTAGTGCTGCAATGTCTTTGTGTATAATCTTCATGAAGTTTTGATATCATTTTTCCCTGATCTTCTCTCTTTCTGTTTCATAGTCACATCCACGTCCATTCTAGTGACCATTATTCAGACCTTGACATTATTAGTAACTGTAACTCCTCCATAATTTTAGTTTCAAGTAACCTCTACTTGTTCTCATTCCAGCTCCCTCTTTTAAGACTTTTCAATCCTTGGTTCTGTCAATTTTTCACTTTTACTTACTTCACATTATTATTGCCTGTTAGCCATCAAACACCAGGAATAATAAAACTACAGTTAAACAAGTTGAGTTTAGTGCTCATTTTAAGGAGGGACAAAGCACACCATAGGAACCATGGAGCAACTAGGTAAGAGTGTTACAAGGGACTAATCAGTAGGAGTTGAACTTACATTCGGTGATTTTAAAAAGAATTTAGGAAGCAAAAGATTATTGAGCATTTTGATGCCATCAGGCAGTATGGATGTTCTAATAATGAGTATCTTAATAAGTCTGATCTATAAGGCAGGAAATATGAATCAAGACTAAAACATAATTGGTTAAAAAGAAAAGAAGCCACAGTCACTCATATCATCCAGGACAGGGAGATGTTTGTATATTTTTGTGGTTTGAACAATGTCCGTGTTTTATCTGTGATTAAATATGATTACAAAATTTTCTTTTTGTCTTGATCTATCCTGGTCAGAATGGCCTTGTCTGCTGTTAGTGTTTGTGGAATTGTTTATATTCAACAGGAAAACACTGCAACCTAGCTGATAGAGCCAGACTAGACCCTTGATGTTAGGAAATGCTTTTCTCTTCCTCACCTTGGTCCATCTTTGTAATCATACTTTATACCTCTGACAGCTTCACTCCCATCTGAACAACAATCCTAGATTCACCCTGGCTGGCATTTCCTATTCTTTTTAACCAGTTTTATTTTTTTATATTACTTATAATGATTTATTATATTGTGAATTTATTATATATTTGTATGTTATCTTTCTAATTTTTAAACAAGTTATTCAGATTATTTTTATCTCATAATGACATTGAATAATATTTTGATTCTTAAGAATAAGGTAGTCAAAATCTACAAGTGCTAATAGGGTCTATATTAATTAATTATACATTTTATGTAATTACATTTAAAGAGGCATGATTTATAACTTCAGAAAATCTCGTGATAGTATTTGTTATCTTAGCAGTTGACTTTCACTGAATTAAAGATAAATCTTTTAATATGAGATGTGAAGACCATGTCAAAGAATAACCTAAAAATTAAAATACAAAGAGATGAAGTCAACTTAAGGACAGAGGGATAATGAATTGAAGATAAATATAAGAATTTTTAGTGTAAAGATCTTTTTTAAAGAAGTAGTCATGACTAATATATTTATTGTGATTATTAGTAACATTTTAAGGGTAGAAAGAGAATTCAACTGTTTGCAAAAGATGATACAGAAATATTATGATATGGCCAACCTACTAATTTGTTCTGATATTGGACATGTGAATTGTTTCTTCCTACACTTTATTTCATATCTACAGTATGAGAGATGTTTCCCTCTATTTTATATTCTGTAGCCTAAGGGCCAGTGTAGGGGAGAAGGTTTAGCATTGTAGGAAGTGCTGGCTGCTAATACTGCTTGAGTTAAATGTTCTAAACCAGGATTTACTCCTATTAGTCTAAAAACCATATCTTCCCTTCTAAGGTAACATCCTGGAGCGTCCGATCATTGCTCCATTCAGCACACATGTCCAAATCTTGATGAAATCAAAGAGTCAGGCCCGATTATTCATTTATCAATTCTTTCTCTTTCCAGATGAATAATGCATGGACTATATTGTAAATTAGTTCCATGAACAAGATATTAGTAAAGAGGAGACTCAAAATGGGACTTATTTTGTGACTTTCCCCCAGGATTTCTGCTCTTTTAAAGGATCTTATGTATTTTTTCTTCTGTTTTCACATTTACTAAATCCATCATAATTGTGGAAAGCAATAACACTAATTTGATTATTTCGTCTTCCTTTTGAGCTTTCTGCACAGTTAAGACAAATAACATTTTGAACATTGGTGGCTGGTCTTAACATTTTTGAGAACTGAGTTGACAGATAGGGATTCCTCTTTTGTATTGCCACCATCCCTTCCTCTGCACCCCCACTCTCCACCCAACCACATTTTTCCTTAGTGTTGCCTATTGTTTCATTCGTGAAATTCTCTCTAAATTTAATGATCATTAATAACACTTAAGATGTTTGCTACTTATTCTCTTCCATTAATTTCCCTTGTGTGCGTGGGTTGGAGAAATAATTAGAAACTACACCATTCGAGAATATTTTTTTACTTGTGTTAGCTGTCACTTTTTATTGTTTAAATGCTATTAATATATTTTGGACTTGCTTATTTTAGAATTTTTGAATAAATTTTATGAGGTACTAGGAAAGGCATTTTTCTATGATCCAGTTTTATCCTAACATCTTTACTTTTTGTTTTAATTTTATTTATTTATTTATTTATTTATTTATTTACTTACTTACTTACTTATTTTTTATTATTTTATTTTTTTTAGGCAAGGCAACCCTTGGTTGACCTTACAGATTGCAAGGACCTTGTTGGCCTACAATCTCTTATTTTTTATTTTTTACACCTAGGTGGTCTCCCATCCAAGTATTAACTAGGCCCGACTTTGCTTAGCTTCTGAGATCAGTTGAGATTAGGCTTGTTCAGGGTGGCACGGCCATAGACTCATTTTAATTTTAAATTAAAATAATAGAAAATAAAATATATGTAATGAATTATTTTTAAATTTAATATATTTTATTAATAGCCAAAATACTTATTTTAAAGGTTCATAACTTCTCAATTTTATTGTTTAAATGTTTATATACCATAAACATTTTATTTTTCTGTTCAGAACTTTATATTATTTCAAAATAAATGTGATGGTATTACATAATGCAGGGGTCTATCAATATAAAATATATACTTTAATTATTTCGACTAGATAAAATTTTCTTCCTTTCCCTTTTCCTCTTTACTCCTCTATATTTTCCCCTTATTTCTCCTTTTTAAATTTCTCTTTTATTTCCTTCTTTTTTCTTTCACATGCTGATATTTATTTAATACCTATTATATCCCTCAAGATTAAAGTTACAAAAATACAAAAGAGATATGTATGAGAAATTATAATGGATTCATAGTGAAAGCCAATTAAGTATGCATGATGAATAAGAAAATATGTAAGAACACATATACTTTTTATTAATTCATTAATTTATTGAATATTGGTATATTTATTTTATTCAAAAAGTTTATTGAAATCTCATGGAGGATAGGAAAAATTTTCCCTCAACTCTCTTAAGTCTAATAGCTGGATTATGAAATATACTGACAACAGGCAGATTAATAGGAGAAAAAAGTGTACAAAATTATTAATTTTTAATATATATGCACAATGGGATCACAGGAAAAAAGTGAATACTCAAAAAAGTGGTAAAATTTGTGAGCTATATACCATCTTAATAGGGGAAAGGGAAGGGAGATATAGGCCTCTCAGGAGAGAGTAAATGATTTTTAGGAGAATGAATGGCCCCTTAGAAGAATGGATGGGACAGTTAATAGTTTGTGTTAAAGTTTATTTGGCTGTGATGTGTACTTCCAGTCTCCTGTACTGTGATAATAGTTATCTTTCTTGGTTGATAAAACTCCTGAGTAGGATATCTATGACAATTGAGTTCCTTTTAAAGGATCTATTTTTAAGCAGGTATGGGGAATTCAAAGAAAGCCCCTTACTGGATTTGCTCTTTTTCAAATACCTTTGGCTCAAAATAATCAATACACTTAAGAGGCATATTTTGAGTGGCATGTCCTGAATTAAATTTCTTTGACCAGAATATGCCATACTGTCCTATGTACTGAGGATATCTCATTCCATATATGGACATACTTACTAAGTAAAATCTTATTAAATTTTTTCTTGGTACATAAATAAATACAGCTTTAATGATATAACGAGGCAAGTGGACTTTCCATTAAATTAACACAGTTACAGAAATTTTCATGTATTTTATCAATAAACTGAAACAGTATGTTTTGTGTAAGTAGATACTTCACTCTCAATTTTAAGTGTAAACTTCACTGTTATGATCTTTGAATTATTTGGCTGAGAGTTGAAATCATATTGAATTATGCTAAAATTAGTAGCAATTACCAATTCTTAACAATATTAAGATAAATACAGGTAGAAATTTTAGTTGATAAATTTTACTTAGAAAAATGTCATGATAATTAATTCTTTAATTTCAATAGAATAACTGAAATTTGAATATTATATGTTTTTTAAAAAATATATTCTTTTCATGTTTTCTGCATATATATTTTTAGTGTTCTTTAATTTGCCAAGTTAGGATTATGATTTGCATTCTTAAGTGTTATGCCAGAGATTTCTTCCTTTTACAAAATTAAATTTGACAGCACAAGAATGTGTTTATAACTAAAATACATTTAATGAATGTGAAAGGTAAGTAGATAGGTAGATAAGAGCTTAGGGGAAAAGACAATAAGGGGTTAATCAGGCCTCAATAAGACCTAGCAATAAAATGTACGTAAAAGGACATCTGAAGTTTTCAGGCAACTCTCTCATTTTCCCATTGTCAGAAGGCAGATAGAAAGCAAGATGCCTGGAACTTCTGATGCCTTCTTCATTCCTGTATAGTCAGTTAATTGCTGATAACCATTATATGACCTTTCTCTGGGGGAACTCAGTTGGTATAGGCAACAGTAGTTAACTGAGGATATGCCTACCCTTAAAATCCCCATGGCGTAGGCATATGACTTCCCATCTATTGGCACACACAATGCATGCCTAGGCCAGGAGTAGGAGGTTCAGAGGGAGGCACAGGGAATTCATATTATTTAAGATGAGAGGGAGAGAAGGAGAACAAAGAAATCCTGTGGCCCATATAAACCCAACCTTCAACTTCTCAAGGCCCTCAGACCTCTATTGAAATGCCTCTTGGACTTTTCCCAAGTGTACTCTGTCTAATAAATTACTTTGCTTGCTACTCTTTGCCTGTTGTCTTTCTTCTCTAAGCATTAGACCTACATGCAAATTTTTCCTGGGGGAATACAAGGACCCAGCCCCAGGATCACACAATGCAGACATCTATGCTCCCATAACAAATGTTTTAACATGGAGCAATTGGCACTCAGAATTTTCTTGCAAAATGTAAAATGTAATAATGATCATTATTTGGCAAAGTTGTCATAGTTACTAAAAAGAATAGCCAAAATGTTAATTTAAGTACAGAATATTTGAATATAGATTGAATATAAAACTACTTTGTGTAAGTTGCACTTAACATAAATTTATCTAGTCCATGGTACTTCACTTGAACAAAAATCCTGAATTAATTTTATTAGTATTAAAATACTTGTCAAATTTTGGAGGGGAGGAGTGTGAAAATAATGTGAATAATAGGAAGTGAATTAGGGAAAAAAGGAATCAGGACTAGATCAAATCTAATTTTCATTTTAGCTTTTCAGTTAATTTTTTGGCTTAATAACTAACAGCCTGTTACCGTTCCTGGAGTACTGGGAACGCTGAGAATGTGTGATCCTTTCCACTGATGCAGTAAAGAATTATAGATCAATGAGATTTAAGAAAAGTAAAGTTTATTAAAATACATTTCAAGAGAGAAATGAGCTATGCTGGAGATGGCTATAGCTCTATAGATTCTGGAAAATACAACTTATGGCCATGATGAGTGGTTACAAGGGTGGTGCTATATAATTGGCATATGAGGTCATTTTAATTTACACTATACTGTTATATAACCCCTCGTTTACTACATGTGGGTATCCAGAATTCAATCTGTTATAATTAGATTTATGAACTTCTGGGCATATGTTTGATATTATAATGCTAGTATAATGAGACTCGGGTCAAGAAAGGCAGTACATGTACTGACTGCACACACTCTTATGGCTGGACTAAACCGACAGTTCGTTTCTTACTTCCTCGTAGTCCAGGATGTAAAGGTAATTTTTAATTGTAAATGTGGGTGTTTCAGGGAGCTCCTAAAGGAAGTCTCTAGTTTGGGCCTTCATTTTTCCAGCACTCATATCTACCTAAGTGCCTAACAAATCTAAGCCATTGAATTTGAGGGAAAGAAAAATCAAGATGCTTAATGGAAACCTTAAAAAGTCGCTGAAAGCAAACTAATAAAGTTTTGTTTTTTAGTTTCTTAACTGACCCTTTGTCTCATTTTTATTCAACAAAATAATTATCACCCTTGCACATATTTACCAGCTGTCCTAAAATCAGAGACAACCTCAATAAGATTAGCAATCTAGTTGAGAACTTGATTGTGCTAGGTGATTTATTATACATTAATTCTTTGTAATGTAATGAACTCTATAATATAATATAATAATGTTAAAATTAAATTAAAAAATTAATATTTTTGTAACAGTAAAAGTTTCTTTCTCTGACTCCATCTTGTTCAAGTCTATTTCCATGACCTTCAGGCTAATAGCTTTGCTTAGTCTTGCATACAGACATGCCAATCATTAGAGGGATTCTGCTGGGGGCTTGAGTTTTATAAAAACGATCCCTATCAATTCCCCTTCCCTTAACCAAAAAAACAAAAACAAAAACAAAAAGCCTGAAACCTGAACTCTGTACTTTGGTTAGATGGATTTGGAACCACTGAGGCTCCCATCTTCTACCTTGGCTCTTTCTTGATCAATAAACCTTACATAACTTCCACCTCTGATGTTTTGAGTTTTGGCTTTAGAAACTTCAAGCACACAGACTTTGAACTAGTAATATTTTTCATTAGGAAAATATTCTTAATGCCGCTTAAAATACAGGGCATTGAGATACAGAAAACTAAAATTTTGGCCAAGACAAATAATTAAAATGTAGGTGTTTCTGACATCAACCATCAACTATCTATTAACTATTATACTGTGTCTCTTTGCAGTAGACCATTGATGATAAAATTTTAAAAATGTTCTTTATTAATGTGACCTAGTCCATTTTAAAATGTGATGCTCAAAATTTAGCTATGTTCTGAGCGTGTAGGTGAATTGCGCAGTTATTTGAAAGCCCTAAGAGATGAACAGTTTGATTCCATGAGAAGCACTCTGCTTCAGATAACATAATTATGATGTACATAAGTGCAGATCCAATGAGTGGCCGCATCTCTCAGTACTTTAGGATAAATAAATATTATTGAAACAATTCTGAGAGAATTGTAATGGTGACATTGAGTTTATAAAGGAGAGCAAATGACAATATCTGTGTTTGCAGTTTTCATTTCAAAATGGAAATATGTGATAAGGGAAAGGAAAAAAATAGATTTTGCACAAAATCCAAATGTTTGATGCAGTCTACTACTTTCTGCAAAGGAAATCAGGTCTAAAAACAAGCTCTCTTTGAGTCCGATAGCAGTGTAACGTTTAGATTAAATGAGTGAAAAATCAATTTTATCCCATAATCTATGCAGAATCTAGTCACCAACTCCAATTCATTTAATTTTTATTCTATGCTCTTAGTATAGACAAACCAGATAAATAAAGATATATTCCTTGAACATAGCTTTGATTCATCTTTTATTTTGTCTTATCTCTAGAGGGAGTAATCATATTTTATCCAAAGCAAACATGATTCTCACATCTATAGTATGTCTACTGTTTTCTTATATGAAGTGACACAACATATTCTGCTTATTATTCCCGAATCACCATTGCAGCACTTGTCTGTTTTAATGATGTTTGGTTACCTCAGCAATAGTTAATCTAATGATGAAATATGTCCTTGTAAGTTGCAGGTACCATTTTCTGAGACTCTTGACTACAGGCTAAATTACAACATGATTGATATCATATTTTTTTTATTCTTTACTAAAAAATGTGCATATTTACAATAAGAGGAAGTTATAGTTATAATCCTAATAAGAACACTTTCCAAGTAAGTACGCTATAGCATTTGAAGAAACGGCCATTTTTTTCTGCAATTCAATCTCTTTCACTGACATTGAGCTTTTTCAAGACAGGAAAGCCAGGAAAATAAAACTGTCAGCAACTTATGCATTCAGATTTCACTCTCAGCTGAATTTCAATGTAAATATATTAAATAGACATTATGTAAATATATTTAAATATGCAACACATATTTACATTTAAATGCAAATTGAGATAATTTGCATGTTAGTTTCTAAATGTCAGTCATTAAAATCCACTGATTTCCTGACCCATAGCTACCAAACAGAACTGATGTATGCATGTGCTTGTTAATTAACATTTACTGAGTACACAAAAGGGGAAAATACATAGTGATTTTCAAAATGGTTCTCCCCTTAAAGGAGCTGATAATTGGACTTATTTTCAAAGAAATATAAGCTATGATGACTTTTTAACATGTGTTCTTAGAGATATTGTCAAGTAGCAAGTTCTGACAGGCAAAGAGGAAAATAAGAAATAAAAAAAAAATGTGTATACAGGCCAGCTATTAATAAAAAATCATAAGAGAGTCTGTCATATAAGAGTTAATGGTCTGCTACAAGTGCTGCGTAATATAACCGTAATTCAGACTTTCAATATTCTTCCTACATATGATTAAGGCAGTTAATTCCCCTTGCCCTTTTTTCAGTAAAAGAGGAGAGGAGGCATCTGAAAAACGCAAAGGGAAGGGCTTATAAGAATGACCAATTCAGCCAGTTATAGAGTAACCACATACTATTGATCTCTAAATGGCCTGAAAACTTTTGCCACATCTACAAGATAAACAACCTATAAATAGATAGGACCAGTGGTCTAGGAATTCCTTCTCCCTTTCAGCCCCCACCCCTCCTGAGTCATGAGGTGCACATAAAACCTCAGACAAAGGAATCACATGCCTCTTGCATGGATACTGCAAAGGTATATAAACTGTAAGAAATCTAACCAAGAGGAGCTTGTGTTCTGGTACTGTTAAGCCCTATGTGCTCCACTGGCTAATAAATTCTCCTTCCTCTAACAAAGTTGTCAAGTGTCCAATTTCCTCTGCGGGGTGACACTTCCTGCAACAGATTTCTGGTGCATTGCCTGAGAAGTGTGGAGGAATAGCGCCTGTGTTTGATGGACTTTGGTACACTACTGGAGAGACCCCCACTCACCCCGTAGACATGCCAGCTGAGTGCACACCAGGATTATACCACGTAGATGCCTCACAGGACCGAAGGAGAAACCCCATCTTCCTGTCCCTGCAAGGATCAGACAACAGAAAAACAAGAAAACTAGTACATGTCAGGGCCACGGTAAAGAAAAACTGGGTAATGGGTAGCTAGCTGAAGTCCTGCCCCACTGAGTTGAAGGAAGGACTGATCATCTCCTGAAGTTACACGAGTACTCTACATTTGTTAGAGGAAACTGTGACCTCTCATGTACATAGGATGGAAGGCAGAGTATGTTTGGTTAACACTGGGAAGAAGGGAGGCCCAATCACCCTCCGGAGAGTAACCGAGCATCCTCTATAGGTTAAGAAGAGCAACTGCTTACTCTCCACAGGACTGGTTAAGGAATGGTGGGAGGCTGTATGAAAGAGAGTGAGTGCTGAATGATTGAGATGTGGCCTCGCTACAAAGCGATATTTGAGCAAGGCCACGGTTCCCTGGCGAACCTCATATGGCTTAGGGTGATGTTACTGGATCTTTGAGAGGAGTCTACTCCAGTGATCCAGTCAGAGGTTTATATTGACCCACCAATTTCTAAGAGATGACTGAAAGATCCTCATGATGATGGAAGTAGCCAGAGATGGGTGAAGCGAATCTCTGAGTACATGTATGTCACCAATCATGGGTGGAAAAATGGATGCACAACAGAGTATACAGACATCATGGTCTTCCCAGTGGGGGAAGACATCAGGGTCTTTCGAGGGGGATGGGGAGACAAAGGTCAGGGCCTTTCAAAAAGAGGGAAGGCAATGTTTTAACCTGGTATGTGAATGAGTGAGTGAATGAGCGGTCTGGCTGGTTTGACTTGGTCAGGAATGAATTTGTTGCTCCATGGATGGGCACCCGTAAGGTCCCCTAAAGGCTATGGAGTCAGAATGGGCTCATCTGTGGTTCCACAGTGTATGGCATACACTCTACGGTAGCATTGGATTAGTGTCCAATTATAAGTCATGAAACTGCATCTTCTACAGCCAAATGACACCTAAGCTCCTTCGGACATGGTCAGATGAGCACCTGAGTGGTCTCCTCTCTGGAGGAGGCACCCACCCTTTTTCGTCTTTGCATCACCGACAGGGTGGGATACACCGGGGTGGGGGCGGGGATTAATTACTGATTTGGCTTAAGAATTGTCTATTTCCAAACAACCCTTTTAAAATAGGGGTCCTCTGATGAATTATTTTTTTGAAATTTTAAGGTCTATTTTACCCCTCCATTAGGAAGCTCTCTAAGGCAAATAGAAGAAGGCAGGGTCAACAATTTTACTTCACCACTGATCTGCCAATTTGAAGATTAGATCTTTCAGCAGGAGTTTTCAATAGTTCCAAATTGCCCAGCTCCCTTGTTAGGACAAGATATTTTGATTAAATTAAGAGTGACATTACAACTTGATGTAGACCCCCTAGCCTTTTAATGTTTCAAGTATCAGCTAATATACCAGAAAACATTGGCCAACAAGTTAATACAGTGGCTTGGTATAATGGCAAGCCCGGGCAAGCCAGGACTGCTGCACCAGTAAAAGTCCAGCTTCTATGCTCCTTCGCCAAGACTCAGACTTATTAGCTGGCTCAATGATAGGAACACCTTCCCAGAGATCTCAGCAATCAGGAATTTTCTCCCCCTTCACCCGCAGACTCTGAGGGGGAAACGAGTTCTCTCGAAACCCCATCTATTTCATCGTTCCCTGAGGAAACTAGATATGCACCCTCAGGGAAGTTACAAATACTGATGATGGGGAAATAGGAGTATGTGCATGACCTCTGATCTATATTTGTCTGTGTTATATGTAATATGGTAGTTGAGTTAAGAATTCTAATTATGATGGAAAGGAAAATATGTTTCTTTTTAGTAACAGATGGTATAAAATATGGAAATTTATTTTGAAGGGTATTGAAGGAAAGATGTTTGTCTTAAAGTTTGTTATTTCTGAATGAATGAGAAGAGGCAAACTGAAGGAATGAAGAAAGTGGTAGAAGGTTTGTAAAGAAAATTTTATGTAATTAAGGTAAACAAGATTGGAAATTTAAGTGTCAAAAGTAAACTAATACAGAATTAGAGTTGTGTTTTAATGTTTCTTAGACTATTGGTCAGCTATTGATTTTACAGGAAAGTTTCTGAGCAGAAAACAAGGATTCCTTGCTTCATCAAAATATCTGTGTTTTATGTTGCCTTAACCAATTTTCTGAGGCTGTGTGTTGGTGCCATTAAGCCCCACGTGCACCGCTGGCTAATAAATTCTCCTTCCTCTAATAAAGTTGTTGAGTGTCCGATTTCCTCCATCAGGTGTCGCTTCATGAAAGATCAGGTATGACTCGACATTATCTATTCTAAATACTACCTACATTTTTCTAAGCAATCTTTCTATATACAATCTGATCATATAATGTCCTTTTTAAAAACAATCCAGTGATTCCCCAATGCCTTTCTCTTCAAATCTAAATTCCTTTAAATGTTTAAATGTGGGGTTTTTCCCCTTATTCCAGCTCTTATACATGTCTGGTCTCAGCTCCTGCCACGTTTTGACTCACATATTATGTGTAATTTTGTCATTACAAATTACTTGATGTTCCCCCTATGTACCTGACTTTTATTTGTTTTGTTTTTATTCTCTCTTTCTTGTGTTATCATATAAGTAAATTATACTTTCCCTTTTAGGCTCAGGTCAAGGGTGATCTGTCAAAATTCTTTATCCCCAGACTCCTAAGAACATCCACATTGCTACATCTCACTTCCCCAGGTTCCCTGGAGAAGTGAGACATCAAAAGAGAATGAAATGACTTACACGATACCTATGTTCATTCTTTCTTTTGACTCCTTTAATTTATAAAACTCCAGGTTTTCTCCATCTTTTTGATATGTTCCTCATTAATGAATGTTCTCTCTGTTGCAATAACCTGAATAAAGTCATCTCTTTAGTTGTCTTAGGCATTTTGTCTTTTGTACTAAGCAACTTGGGCCTCTGTCAATGAGTTCATCAGAGCACTTATATTTTACTGTAACTCTTGATTTGCTTGTCTGTCATTCTCATTAGATTGATATTTTCATGAAGTTAGAAAAACGTCTTGTTTATATATTCCCATGTGTACACAGTGCAGTGCCTAAATATACCTAGCAGGTGACAAATGAACCTGCTATTACTAAATGATTACTAGATGTTTACTAAATGGAGTTTGCTATATGTTTACCTCTATCTTTTTCTAGTGGAAAAGCATCCAGGATTCCACTTTTCCCTCAGTGTCATTTTATCATTCTTAATCATGCTCAGAGTATCCATCCATACCTTCTCCTGAAATGATTACAGAAAAGTTTACTTTCACTGCATATACAAATGGCAATTACAGATATTTACTGAAATCCCCTGTGGTTTATAAATAATGTTATATAGGAAAATAACCTTTACAGATATCATTCTTATGTATAAGAATCCCATTGTGTTGGGATATGAATGAGAAGGGCTAATGATAGGGGAGTGAGGCATCAAAAGACAATGAATGTATAGTAGATTTGAGAAAGTGCTAAAGAAAGATCTCTCCAGAAATAACTTCTGGAAAATTATACAAAGTAGTGGGGAATCAAACTTCAGGAACAATGTGTAATATTGAGGCAAACGTAATCTTAGAAATTAGTAAAAAAAATTTAGACTCAGAAAAAAGATAATGATTCATTGCTTTCTACATCCAAGAAAAAAGTAACGAAAAATTAAAAATGAAGTATCAAGTTGGTTTACACAGTGGAATATTCATTTGAAGATTGTTGACTACTGTTTGTACTTTGACCATATACACTTCTGGGCTTTCAAGATTTGTAATAACTTGCAGTTTACTGAGGCATTAAAGCATACATTGTGCGGTAGTCAGCTTCTGTCCAGGTTTACCTGTCAGTGAGTGAACCTTGTTTACCATGCAGTATTCAATCATTGTGAATACACCTGCTCTCTTAAAGTCAAGCAACTAACCAACAATATGGTGAATGTGTGTGTCTGTGCCTCTGTGTGGGTGTCTGTGACTGATATATTATACTGGAAAGTAGGTCATTTTGTTTTTTTGTTTTTGTTTTTGTTTTTGTTTTTTAACTATTGACCTTGTAGAAGAATACCTGCAGGTTTGAAGGTAGAATGACTTTGCAGATTATAATTTTTAAATGTAAAATTTATATTCTGTGAAATGTACAGATTTCTGCAGTAAGACGTACAGTGTACAGTTCTATGAGTCTTGACAGATGCATAACCATGTAACTCAAAACCCTGTACATTATCTGATAAACATATTCCAGTGGGATTAGATGTGCAAGAGATTTACTGGGGGAAATGTCTTTGAAGGATAAAAGGAGAAGAGAGTTTAGTAGGCAGAGGTAGCCTAATATCTATGAAAGAAGAGGGTTAGAAAGGATTAGGTGGACCCTTCAGACCACAGCAGAGTTTGTGGAAGTTTCAACTAGGTTAATAAAGAGTCCTTGAGCAAAGATTACTCATTGGATGATTCTCACATTGAACAAAGGTGGCAGGGCAGCTGGTGCTGTCAGTTAACTATAAGCTGTAGAAAGTTATATTAAAAGGTATCTGAATGATGTATCTCCAATCTCAAGATATAGGATATTTACCTTACCCCCAAACCTCAGCTCACCAAAAGGAGTTAAAGTTATAATTTATATTACCACAGATTAGGTTTGCTAGTTCTAGAATTTCACATAAACGGAATCATACAGTGGGTTCTCATTTTTTATTGCCTTGTTTTGTTCTTTTGCAATGCTTTCAAGATTCATTTATATTGTTGTGCGTATGGTTTATTATTTTTTATTTATGAGTAGTATTATATCATATAAACATACACAGTATATCCATTCTATTTTTTGATGGATACTTGGATTGTTTCCAGTTTTTATCTATTGTAAATAAAACTTCTATGAATATTATTATACAATTCTCTTTGTAAATGTTTGCTTTCATTTCTTTTATGGAAAAACCAGGTTGAACTGCTGGGTCTTATAAGAAGCTGTGAAACATTTTTCTGATGGGTTGTAACATTTTCTTGTCCCACCGGCAATTACTTTTTTTTTTATTGCTCTACATCCTTGCCAGTATTTGGTGTTCATTTTTATAATGGTTATTATTCTAGTGGTTTTAATTTGTAAATCCAGTATGAATAATGATATTGAATAACTTTTCATGTGCTTATTGACCAGCCGTATATCATCTTTTTGTCAAGTATTCAAGGCTTTCTCCCATTTTATTTGTTTATCATTATTGTTAATTTGTAGGGATTCTTTATATGTTTTGTATATAAATCCTTAGTCAGATATATTTACTTCAAAAAGTAAACTGATCTATGGTTTGCATTTTTATTACATTAATATTTCCTTTAATGAGCACAGTATACTTTTTATTTTCAAAGTTGAATTATCAACTTTTTATGTCTTCTCTATGAAATCTTTGTCTACCCTAAGTTGATAAAAATATTCTCATTTATTTTTATAACTTTAATATTTATATTTTATTTTTATATAAATAATATACAATTATTTTATATAAGTATTTACACTCATCCCTTGATTTACGCAGATTATTCATTTCACATGTATTTTTTAATGTGAAAGAAAACTGTGTAAAAAGAGTTTACCGGTACAAGAAAAATAGTAAAGAAATAGGCCAATATAAATAATAAAAATATTTATTTCACATGTTTTCACAAAAAAAATGCGAGTAAAATTTACAAAAACGAAAAAATATTTTGTTCATTGTCGGTGTCTGCACTGGAATCAATCTTCTCTTTTTAATTGGCACAAAGTCACTATCTTCATTGCTCAAAATATTTGGAAGTACAATTTTGGTTTTAGTTTTTGTGTTTATTTTTTGGGATAATCTTTTGCTAATTTTTCATAAATCTTTGATATTTGCTGCAACACTTTTGAAAATCTTTTCAAAATTTTAAGGCTCATAGGATGTTTGGATTGATATCTACAATTGCAGTTTCCAGTTTTGTGGCCAATTGAAGAGCTTTATTAATATATTCTTCAGTGAATGAAACTGGTTCAAGGTCACTGCTGTATTCATTGGCAGGATTCAGATACTAAATGAATTAATTCATTATCAGTTAATTTGTGATCAACCGTAATTTGTTAATATTATCTACATTCGAATTGTCAGAACCTTCTTCTTAAAATTTATTTAATAAATTAATAATGTCAGCTAATCTCTATTCAGTTGTTGGAACCATATTCCTTGGTACAACCATTTCTGGCTATACTGCTTTCCAGCAAGCATTTAAAGTTGATGCCTTTATACCACTGAAAGCTAAAGTAATATCCTGATACAATTTAAAATTGTGTATTTATTCAAGGCTTCTGTAACTGTAAGTGATTAATTATCTTCAAGTTTATTAAAAATATCATTAAGACTTTGTTTAATATAATTAATCTTAAAGGTGGAAATAAAGTCTTGATCTAAAGGTTAGATTAAGGAAGTTGTATTTGAAGGCAAATATACTTTTATATATGGATGTTCTAAATTGTGTGAATGACCAAATACATTATCTAAAAGTAAAAGTATTTTAAAAGAAAGACATATTTGCTTCATATAATTTTCAGTTTCTACAGTAAAATATTTGTAAAATCAATCCCCAAAAACATCAGTAGCCACCCATGCTTTTTTATTTGCCATCCAGTGAATGGGAAGATCATTAATAATTGTGTTTTGGTAAGTATTAATTCTTTGTATGTTGCTCGGTTAAGCTATTGTTTTTTAAAAAGAGTAATCGTCAATAATAGAAATGAAAAAGAAAGAACTGCATAAAATGAGACCGTGTATATGGAAACTGTGTATTAAAAGTCTACGTAAATGGGGGGAATATTTACTGCATATAAAAAAAACTCCCATAAAAATACCACGTAAATCGAGGAACAGGTATATATTTATATATAAATAAGATATTTATATATTTATATGCATAAATCTTTGCTTAAGTTCATAACAAGTATTCTCTTAGGGTTATTGACTACAGCCTGTAGGTTAGCTGCTTGTTTTCATAAATAAAGTTTTCATAAATAAAGCAATCCACTTATTTATTGTCTATGGCTGTTTTGATGTTACAATGTCACAGCTGAGTAGTTATGACAAAGAGAGTATGGCCCTAGAGTTTAAAATATTTACTATTCTACTCTTTAAGAAAGTATGCCACCCAGTGTTCCAGAGGTTTTGAAGTTTTAGATTTTATGTTCCTATCTATGAATTATCTCTAAATAATTTTTGCTTGTGGTATAAATAGGGGTTGAGATTCATTTCTTCTCATATATTTACCAGTTGCTGCAGTACATTTTACATGGATTTATTTTTCACATCTAATGAGTAGGTTATTATCTGGATATTCTATTAAGTTTCATTTATCTATCTGTTTATCCTTACACCAACGTCAAATTCTCTTTATTATTATATCTTTGTATAAGACTTCCAATCAGGTGTTGTTAGTTCTGCAAAACTGTTCATCTCTTTCAGGATCTTTTTGCTCTTATAAATCTATTGCATTTTCCTATAAATTTAATAACCTATATCTTGATTTTATAAAAATTTCCATTGTAATTTTGAATGGGATGGTATTGAATCTATAAATCAGTTTAAGGAAAAAAAAGCATTTTAACACTCCTATCTATTGAACATGGTATATGTAAATCTTTAATGAGATCTTCGTATCATTCAAAAATATTTTGTAATTTTTGGTGTCAAAATCTTAAATATCGTGTTGAATTTTTTTGAAGTATTTTTTTAATCTAATGATATTGTAAATATGATTATATTTAAACTTTTGTTCTGCATATTTGAAGATAAAGTCAGGGTCCATTAAAAGCCCTAAAAATAAAGAAATAGTTTTTGTTTGGAATTTATTATTATAAATTACATTATAATTCTATGATTTCTACCAAGTGCACTTATTTGCTTATGTTGCCACCACACCTACATTTTATTACTGTTGTACTTAATAATTGATGGTAATATTTGTATATGATTATGTTATACCAAAAATAAAATTTTTCTTGTAAAAAACTGTGATTTTACATGAACTATGTCTTTTATTCATCAGCATCTGATTTATACACAGTATCCACATGCACTGTAATTTTTCTATGGACTTGCAGAAATTTTTCAATTAATTAATTTTTTACTATGAAAATATGAAAATAATGTAAATTACTTAAGATTTATCTCAACTTTTACTTTCAAATTAAAAAAAGTGAAAGAGAAGACGCATTAAAACATTACTAATTGGAGGACTGTTTATAGAGGTAAGAAAAGTGTTTGTAAAGATTACAAAGAGAAACATAACTTCAAGAACCAAAAATAATCATTATTTAAAGGGCCTGGTTCCTTCTTGCTAGAAGAAGCCAAGTGTCTCTTTGTGGCCAGATATTCTCACTAAAAGTGGACCATGGAACTGTCTACTTCCTTAAAACTGCTTATTTTAAATAAAAAGTGGCAGGCTTTTATATTTAAGATGCTTAGTCTTTAGAAGTCAGGTTTTAGGAAACTATCATTTGTCATAATTTTTTAATTGTAAAATAAACCCCATTAACTTATTGCTAAGTATTTGTAGATTTAGGATTAAATTTTGTGCTCATATTAGTTATCTGTTCTTATCTAAAATTTCCACTTAAAATTAGCCTATTTTTCCATCTTCCCTTATTCTATATTAAGTATATGTATATTATACAGTTAGTTTCTGTGTAATATATTAGTTTTAAAGCAGTTTCAACTTGTTTACACTACACTCGAAAAAGCAAAGATTAGACAACTTATTTGCTATAATATGTCACTTCCTTCATGAGCTTTTAATCTGCTGGCAAAAGGAGAAAAAATTAAAAATTAATATTTGTAAGCATAGGTTTCCTAGTAATATGGATAATCTTTTGGAATTAAATGTTCTTTCTAATCATTTTCTACCACCCTCTATTTATTTCACAAAAATGTCATCAATATATATGAAGGTGGAGAACATGTGCATTTGTGTTGTGTGGGAGGTGCACATTGGCCAATATCTACTGAAAAATGTTTGCTTTTTTGATTCCTGTTCCTTCCCCATACCACTAGTCTGCTACTAAGTATTATAGCTAGTATTACTCTATTAGTTGTCTATGCCTTCGTAATAAAGTACCATTTCCAAAATGCAATGATGGGACTGACATATAATAGACATTACTATTTCAAAAGGGAGAAATCAGAAGGCAGAAAGGGATTAAAACCTTGCAGGGAAAATTTCATTAGATTTTAAGGCTTGAGAATTATTACCTTCGGCTTGATGCTCTGTTTTCTTGACCCACCAAAGAAGTGACCTTATCTTTTGGGCCGATCAGTGTGTTAGCCTTACCCCTCCTGTCCTGGGCACAGATGGCTTGTCTTTCCAAATCCAAGGAGGTGGTCCCAGTTCTGGAAGTAAGGAGAGGATAGCTTTACCAACCCACTATACCTGTACCCATGGACCCCTGGTGACAGTTGCAACCTTGCTGACATTTGAGACGTCTTTGGGGTCATTCTTCCATGTTCTTGAATGATAAAGCATGTTAGTAGCTAGATAGTTTTATTGGCCTATCCTGTAGAATCTCAGAAGTCTGATAGCCTTCTTTTCTTTCTTCCATTCTCATCCTCTTTGGTTTAAACTGGCAGCATTTCTGTTGGTATAAAACTCTCAAAAGTCTTGTCGACCTCTTATGTAATTCATGGTAGTCCATAGACCTTTCCCGAATTACTGTATCCCTATTCCGGCTTCTGCTGAAATGGTTTACTGGATCTTTGAGTCATATCCATAATCTCTTTAGCAAATGATTGTTCAACTATATTCTTGATATTTTTTCCAGAACATGCTTTCTCATGTTTTGCAATGCAGGTATGCTGAGAATATTCTCAGTCTTCAAGTTCTGGTTCCCTTTTGCTTAATAATTCTTTCTTCAATTTCTCTCCCTTCCCTTATATTTTTCTCTAAGTAGCAAAGGGAAACAAGGCTGCACTTTGTTCAGAAATCTCTGCTAAATATCCAAGTTAATAACTTGCAAATTCTGCTTTCCACAAAACACTACAATATAATTCAGCTGAGTTCTTTGGCACTTTATAACAAGGATCACATTTCCCCCAATTTTCAATAATATGTTCCTCATTTCTATCTGAAACTTTATTAGAATTGCCTTGAATATTCATATTTCTCCCAACAATCTCTTTAAGGCAATTTAGGCATTTTTCGAACATGCACCGCAAAACTCTTTTAGCCTCTTTCCATTAACAAGTTCCAAAGCTACATCCACATTTTTACGTATTTGTTATATCAGCACTCCACTGTCTGGTACCAAAATCTGTTTTAAGTTTGCAAGGCTGCCATAACAAAGTACCAGACACTGGGTGGCTTAAACAACATTTTTTGTTTGTTTGTTTTCTCACAGCTGTAGAAAGTAATGGCCCAAGATCAAGGTGGGGTTACTCTCTTCTGAGGCCTCTCTCCTTGGTTTGCAAATGACCATCTTATTGCTGAGTCTTTACCTGGTCTTCCATTCGTAAATGTCTTTGTCCTAATCTCCTCATTTATAAAAATACCAGTCATACTGGAGTACAGATGACCCTCAGGACCTCATTTATTTATTACCTCTCTAAAGACCCTTTCTCCAAATATAGTCATATTCTGAGGTACTGGTGTGACTGGAGAGTGGGGTCCTCTCCAGGGGCATTGTCCAGATTCTTGATGTCTCAAACAAAGAATTGAACAAGACACTGAAATACAGTAGAAAAAAAAAAAAAAAGCTTTATTAGCAGGGAAAGTACACTTCCAGACATGAAAGCAGGCTTGAGCAAAAGACATGTGCCTCAAAAGGCCTTGTAACAAAGACTTCAGGGTTTTTATCCCTTTTTTGCTGTGGGTGGTTACTTTTCTTAGAGGAGTGGGCTTTTTTGATTGACGTATGAATTTTAGGAGAAAACCCATAACAATTACTCATGATACCCAACATTTATTTCAGGCCTTTGTTACTTGATAATGCCTCATATCCTGCTGGCTCAGTAGACCTTTCTGAATTGCTCTTATCCCATAGCCAACTCTTGCCTTAAAGGATTCACTTTATGCCTTGGCATTATGTTTTCCCATGCAATCCTCACCAACTTCCTGAAAAGTGCAGAACATTTTGTACAGCTCTTTAACACCTTAGAGCTAAATAAGGTTTGAGAGTTAAAAGTACACCTTCCTCTCTGTCTGATTTTGTTACCTGCTTAAGGTTACCTCATTTTGGAGGAAGACAATCTTGCTTAGCTATATACTCCCATGGTCCCAAATGGGACAACCATTTGATTCTGTTTCTCCAGCACATCTTTTCTCTGAGTCTTTTGCCTATCAAAGGCAGGTCCAAGGAGGGTTTTTTGGATTCAGATGTCCAATCCTGATTTTCCAAACTATGTTTGTCTTCTTTCCCAAAATTGTCTAGGTAAAAAAGGGTATGTTGGATTTTTTTTACTTCCTTAGGTCATGTTAACTGTTGCGGCGCAATCAATTCTAAGATCCATGGTGCCAATTGAGATGAATTATGAGCCTTATTAGCCTGCCAGCGACTGACTCTCTACCATGCAGGGTCAGAGGAGATCAGTCCCAACTTTCCAGAGGAGGCAGCTTATAAAGCCTAAAACAACATCCTGGTGGGCTTTTGAACAAGCAAGCAAGCATATTACAAAAGCAGAAGTTGGCTGTTAGTGTCTTACACAAAGATATCTGTTTCTGGGGAACTTCTAAATCTTATATCAAACAGGACCTTGTAGGCAGTTTTCTTATCTGCATCCTGGCAGCTGTCAGTGCTTTTCCTGGGGGCTGGTGCCTGAAGATATCACTTCCTATCACTTCCCTGTAACTGGCTTACTGGAAATTTTTCCACTCCTACGTTAACTTTCTAACTAAGGGCATGGGGCTTTATGACCTACGGAAGGGAACACACTTTCTACTCTGTAAAATAAATTCTGTGATATGTCTTTAGAGCTTGATTTTTGTAAGTTAAATGGAAAGTAAATGAATTTTGAAAAATAAATTGTTTTCCAATAAAGCTTGGTTTTAAAAATCATATTTTTAAATTGAAATATTTAATTTGCTAGTCTAAACTATAAGGAAATATAGGCTTACTTGTTGTATTTTTGATAAAATACTCTCTTCCAACCATTTACTGACAATCTCCCCAAGAATATGCAAACTTTAGATGGAATGAAAGGTAAAATACTATAAGTACAAAGAAGAAAATCACACTTCACTCATATCATACACAGTTTTTTGTTGTATGTCTAATTTTATTACATTATGCTTATCTTTTTAAATAATTTAACCAAGAAAAAATAGGAAATATGTTAAGTGAAGTGGTTTTTTTTTTGCTCACATAGTTTTCTTAAGGCATTTGGAGAAACATCTCTTAGATAAGTCTCTTACTGCTAATATTAATGGCTCAACAACACAAACACGTGATTAGTCACATACTTTATTTAAACTTCATTTTTTTTCTAATGAGAATACAAAATACCCATGCTTAGAAATATCAGTATATTTGTAACTAAAAGGGCCTGGGATCCAGGTGTTGGAGCTTGATTCAGTCAATGAAAATTAAAAGAATATGGAGTCAAGTTTTCTGCTTTGGATTTCATTTTATATATTATAACTTTTATTTTTGCAACTAATCTTGCCTCCAAAGTTGCATATACAACTACCTAAGATACCAGGTGGCTTATTGTGAAGCTGTTTAATTGCTTACACCTTATTTTGAGGTTAATGATTGTAAATATCAAGTTGCAAATGACATTAAATATGATACCATTTCCCTGGCACATGAATTGTGATTAGAAAGAAAGGCAGACTTAGGTCAAACTGGAAGATTAAGTGTTAGATAAAATACAGTAATTGCCTTCTAATTTCACAATGTAGTCTCATTCTGAAGCTCTCTGCCAATTTAAATGGTTAAAATGTTTTAACATTACATGTCTTCTGGTTCATTATTCTTCAGTTACAAATTAGTCACATTGAGAAATTCATAGTCTTCAGAATTTCCCAAAATATGTCCTACAGGTCATATTTTACAGAGTGATTTCTAAAGTCAAATAAGTTCTGCATTAAATAGATATAAAAATTATAATTATTTTTTAAATACTTCCCCTTAGTCTACATCCAAAAGTATGCAACATTCCAAAATTTATTTTAGCAAAGACACCATTTTCTCAGAACATCTTAGAAGTAGAGTGAAAGAGTACAACCCTAGGTTTCAATGAATGCGTTTTGAGAAATGTTGCATTAACTCATGCAGCTATGTGGTTCATTGATAAAGTTCAGCAAATGATAAGTCTAGGTCAAAAAATGTTATCGGAAAAAAAATCTTATTATAACATGTTAAATGAATTTTTTGTCAACATTATAATTTTAAGTGGCTGTCTTGTTTCTTAATTTAAACAGAGATGTCAAATATACTTTAAAACTAGAACAATCTATAAAATTGAGTAGTAAACCATGATTACTATTGAATTTCTTATAGACATTGTGGATATAAAGTTTGGTAAACTTTAGACACATTTATGAACTTGAAATATCAATGATTTAAAAACTAAAAGTGAAACTATATCCTGTTAAAAATGCTGTTTTTATACACTTTATTCATCTTAATATATAATTTTTAAGACAACACTGACAGATTAGTTTTCCTAATATTTTTTATAATGATTTTAGTTGCTGTAGCTCATGAGAGAAAGAGAAAAAAAACATGCAACAATTTCTACTCCTTAGGTAGTGAAGCTAAACAAAATTTGATTTTGGTCAAAGAAAAAATTCTAAGTACATTAATATCATAAAATGTACACTGGAATTTTTCTTCATTATCTTAAACAATGGATGAATTTCAACTGCCTGAAATAGGTTAGATATGGAAATAGGTAAAAGGGAGGATAATAACATCTCTTAGGAACTTGTCCACTTGTTTGATCATAAATAACTATTTAAACTGTTCTATAACATTCAGCACATATAGTCATAACTTATTTCTACATATCAAAGGAAGATCATCTTGGTGTACTGCCAGCAGATTATCTGGGAGTCCAGCATTATCTTCTAGGATTAAAACAATTTTCATGGATTGTCTAAGAATATTAAAATTTTTCCATGTGTTTACATGGCCTTGATTAATATAAAAATATAAATAAATATTTAATACGAGGGAAAAAATGGAGGGTGTAAAGTACAAAAATAGAGTACATGCTTAGACATAAATAAAAAACACTCTTAACAGTAACAATCAAAAACATCTAAAATTATATGGGCTACTGTTCTATGCAATTACACACACACACACACACTTTATGTGAGGCATTGTTCTAAATGCCTTAGAAATATTATCCACTTGAATTCTCATAACTCTATAAAATAGATACTACTATTATTATTGTCATTGCTTTTACACAGATGATGAAAATAAGACATGGGAAAGTTAAGTAACTTGGACTTGCAAAAGGTATAGAAAGGATTTAAATCCAAAATGAATGGCTCCAGATGTTGTATACAATAACAATTGCTGAGTCAATAAATAATAGAGATGTAAGTGTCTTAGGTGAGACAATTAAGTTTATCAAAATGAGGGAGATACACAAGATATATTATTATTATTAATTATTATTATTAATAATTATTATTATTATTTAGCAAAAGTTACCTAATAAAAAAGATAAATTTTATATAAAAATAAAATGACTTTTAACAGAATTGAAAGCAAAAATTAAACTATCGGGATATGAAAGAATAAGATACTAAAAAATAAAGATAAACCCAAATATCACGGTAAACTTTTTTCTATATCTTCTCTCACTGTCTTTCTTTTTTGCTTCATTTTCTCTCAAACTAGTTTTTTGGTTTCTTACTGCATAATACAAGTCAGGTGGAGTATAATTTCTAAGTAGCTTTCTAGTTTATATCTCCTCCTTCAGGTCTCAGTCCTACTTTCAAATTTCTGGACAGAGTCTCTATTGTTTGGCTATGGTCTGGTGTCCTCTTCTGGTCTGATGGACAGAGGCAGGTGGGCCAGAGTCACAGTTTACAGATATAACAACTGTGGGGGCAGTGCTTGGAGAGGTGAGGTTACTTTGTCCTAGGCTGATACCACCAAAGGTGCTCACCATGTATGGTCCCTTGAAAACAGTGAAACATTGATCAGGTAGGCAGGCATTCAGTGTGAGAGAACCCTGGAAGAGTTTCCAGCTTCCAGCTTTGAGAACGGTCTCAGGAGCAGAAATCAGAACCCGAGAAAGAAACTGACAAAGAACAAGAAGGCAGTTAAAACACTTAGAAAATTGATAAGCCGTAAAAGCAGATGTAGTCTGAGTGAAACAGGTGGTTGTTGTAAAGTATACCCATTCTGTATCTGTTTATAAAATTTTCTTTGCTTTACTTCTTATCTACTTATTTATTTAATATGTTTGAACATTTTCTATGTAAGGAATATAGTACTGTTTTCTAGTCATAAATAATTAAAGTATGTTCTTTTTGTTGAAGTGGATCACAAAATAGTATTTAATTTACATCACACAATTATGGTATTTATCTATCTATATCTATCTACCTATAATCTTCAAATAACGTATAGGGAAAAGATTATAGATCTGTTGCCACCATTCTTATTTATCATTATTCTAGAAATTTGGGGTGAAATGGTAAGATTAAAAAAATTTGTAAACTTGTAAATTGGGGGGATTCAGATTATCATTATCAGCAGATATGTTTTTCTAGCAAGAAAATCAAAGAGAATCACCCTGAAATATTTAAGTGAATTTCGCATGCTGGTTAAAACAAATATACAAAATTGACATATTTCTATATGAAAAATAATCTTTTAAAAATAAAATGGAAAATAAATATGTATCATAGCAACTAAGTAAGTGAAACGATACATAGTAAATAAATAAATAAATACCAAGGAATAAACTTCAAAAATAGTATGCTAAACTATACAAAAATGTTCAAAATTTTTCCATGAAAGAAATGATACTGATAAGAGAAGCATAACACATTTCTGTACTGAAATACGCAATAGATATCTCCTAATATAAGCATGAAGGCAATTTTAAAGAACATTACTCAATTATGAAGTTTACTTCTAAGAAGAAACAAGCTGAAAAAAAAGTAATAAAAAGTTATAATTATCATATAGTTTAAAATATACTATAAAATTCTTACAATTTATTGTGATATTGGCACAGTATCACATAAATCAGACTGTCACAGAATAGAAAGCCCTAAATTCTATTCAGGAGAACTATCATGAATTTAGCTCATCATAAAGATAGCATTTTAAAATAGTGGAGAAAGAATAAATAATTCAATAAATGACCTAGCATAGCCTAGCTCATTGTTTGAAAAAAAAAAATTAGTCCATGGCTCAAATTATTAAAAAACATATAGTAATTAGGGTAAAATAAATGCATAGATATTAATAATAATATTCAATTTCAAAAAATACTTCCACAAAATATTGAAGAATATTTATATATCCTCATGGGACTAGTCTTTATAAACATGACATCAAAAGCAAAATCACAAGAAAATTTGCATAATTTTTACTATATAAAAATACAAAACTTTTCTAGAAAAAATGTAGATAATTGTTAAAAAATATGTGAGGATTAAATTAACAAACGTTTTCTTAGATTTAGCATGAGTTACAAAATAAAACATTTGCTCTTTAAATAGTAAAGTATATTCTATGCTCATTATTTTTGAAGAGAATAAAAGGTCTTGGAAATGCTTGTGTCTTGCTATGTCATATAATAACAAATTTTAATTAAAATTTTCTCAGATTAAATTTTTGGCAACTCGTAATCAAATTTCCAAGTAACCTATTTCAAAAACTGCCCTTTTTCATACAACACAAGTATAATATTCTAAGGCAGAGATTTCTCTTTGTATTCTCACTAGTTTTTTTCTCATGCAAAATACTATAATGATACCTCTGTGACTAATTGCTAGTGCTATTGTCCTGACCACTTTGACATAAGTGATAATGTCACTGTTGATATCTTTTGGATTCAGACTTGTAATCTCACCATTATGCATAGGTAAATAAAACAAAATACTTCTTAGCTGTTATGAAAAATATTACACGACAGTACATTCCTATAATGAAACAGATCATGCATAGAAGACTTTGAAATTTGGTGCTAAGGCAATAACAGCTTCTGTCAGATCCTAGTAACTTCATTTGACAAGCATAATGTTTCTACTTTGTCTTCATTTAGGACAGCTTTGCTTCAGTGAGTAGGAAACATAACAATGAGTTGTAATAGCTAGCAGTTCAAACTCTTTTCCAACTGAAACTTGAGGTGAAGCATACTTTTGCAAATAGGGAAATTAATGGTTTTCACAAGTTTTCTCATGGAATCACACATCAATGATTTCAAGAATGTAGATTGAAATCACTATGAGAAACCATAAAGAATACATTTAAGAATTGTTACCATTGTGGTGATCAGAGTACCGGTAACACATATACACTTCTAGGTCCTTATCACTGGTGAGGAAATGAATTTCAACTCATTGAATATGTGAAATATTCATTTATTAAAAGCGCATTATAAGGTAGAAGATGGGTCAAGCCTAAAACTGGCTAGCCACATGAAAATGAGGATGTGTATACAGTCAGGGAAGATGGAGAGCTGTAACCCTAGGGGAGGGAGAGGTCTATGTTATATTTAGGGCCATGCTGGGTGCTTACAAAGGCATTCTTAGGTGGTTGGCAAGTGAAGTCATTCTGACCCGACACTTGGCTGCTATATAACTCTTTACCTAGTATGCATGCACTTACCCAGAATTCAGTCTGCTATAATTAGATTCATGAAGTTCCAGGCATAAACATAGCATTATAATGAAACTTAAATTGTGGGCAAATTAGGTAGTACCTTCTGCACAGGCGTCTGTAGCTGGTTTAGACCAGCTAAGATTATGTCTCTCCTTTGTTTCAAGGGATGCCTGACGGGTTCTCTAACTACCAGTGCGGTGTTCCTTGGGCAGTCTCTAGGCTGGGCCTCTATTCCTTTGTTCCCCCTGTCGCTCATGTCTGACTAGCTACCTAACAGAATGACTGACTTGTTGCAATAATGTTTTTTTGTTTATAAAATGCTTTTCAAAAACCATGCATTATGTTGCAATGATTTTAACCAGCAATAAGCTTGAGTTTCAAGTTAAACAAGCATTTGAAGATTTCCTTAAAGACTGAGGCTCAGCATCCAGAAGTTTATACTGAAAAAATGTTGGAGAAAACTAGGGTGTTATACTGACTTAATTCTAGAGAAGTATAACCATATTTAAATTTTTTAATGAATCTAATTATTCAGAAAAAAATACAAGGTGAGGTTATTCTAATACAAATTGAGCGAAGATTCAGGAGATATGGGTTCTGAGACTTCCTTTGCCAGCAGTAGCTGTGTGACTTTGGAAATTTTAATTATTTATTTGGATTAGGATTTCCTCATCTGCAAAATTAAGAATTTAATTTAATTTATCTTAGGGTGCCTTCTATGAGAAGGCACTCTGAAATTTCACTGAACATTAAAGGGATGCGTTTTCTCAATACCACCAAAGTAAAATAAGGAACAATTTCTAATCACAAGCCATTTACCATATTACAAAGTGGCAAATGGGTTTATTTCTGGTTAAAAGGAGAGTGGAAAAAAGTCTGCTTGGAGTGAACTGCCAATGGAGGTGATACCTGAGAATAATAAGCTTATACTTACTCTTATACAGATGCAGTGATTCTTCTGCATCTGAATAGGATTCAGTTTTCTTTCTCTTGCCTCAGGATAGTATCAGTATTGTATTATATTCAAAAGACATTTAAATTCAACTCCAGAAGCCTGAAAAAATGATTAAAGTTATTTCCGAAAAGTTCAGTAAAGGAGAATTATACCCCACAAAACAGAACAAAGCTCCTAAAATTACTTTTTAAGTATGACTTCCTATCCTCAAAGTTCTATACACATAGCAGATAATAAAATCATTCCACCTATGCCCCAAGTCCCAGGTAATTTTGACTATTTTTCACTTTTTCACTCTCTCTAGCCAGGCTCTTTTTCCATTTTGAATTTTTATTCCTAGAGTAATCTTTCTATTTATACTCAGATTGATGGAGGAAATAGGGCAAGCTAAAGCGAAACCAATGAAATGTTTTCAGAGCACCTATTTTATCTAGTCATTTTATCTTACATAATTGCATTGAAGCCTCTGAGTCAACCCATGAAATAGGTATTATCATTATTCAAATATTAAAGATGAAGAAACTGATTCATAAGAGGATCCATAACATTTCCAATATTTAAAAACTTACAAAAGGATAGTTTTGGGATTGGAACTCATCCTTGCCCTTTTTAATTTTTGACATATGAGTTTAAAAGAAAAGATTATATATTTATTTCATGTAGTAAATTAATACAAAAATAAGATGACTTTATTTTAACACTATCATCTCAGTTTCTGAATAGTTTCAAATTAAAAACCAGAATTTAAGATTTTTTTGGTTAGATATGGATAAGACCATATGTTTGCATTCGTACATATTTACATGCATATATACACATACATATATTAACAGATATATATTTTAAGTAATAGTTATCTGAAAAAATTTTTTAAAAATTAACACACCTGCACACACACAACATAGCCTGCAAGGAGTAAAAGAATAATCTGAAGTTGGAGACAAACAGATGAGTGTGGTTTCATAGACATCAATTCTATACAATTTTTCTTTAGGAATAATTTGTGGGTTTTGAAATTTCTGAATATTTGCATGCATCAAAATATTTATCTTTTCACCTCAAAATTTGAATTATTGACAGAACTGACTTTAGAAATCTAGGCTGAACATCTTCTTTCCTTAAAATTTTAGACTTTTTCCCCATGGTCTTCTAGTGTCCAGTGTGGCCATTGAGAAGTCAAAGGCCACTTTGAATCCTATTACACTTTATTGAATTGATTTTTGGTGACTGGAAATTTTTAGAATTTATCTTTATCATTAAGGTTCAGAAATTTTGCCATTTTTATCATTTAGGTAAGGAAGGGGCTTTAACACTAATCCTTAGAACATATTGAACACTTTCAATTTTTAGACTAACCTCCTTCAGTTCTGAAAGACTTTTAAAACATTTCCTCCACACTTATTTTTAGTTTTCATCTTTCTAGACAATTCTTCTAAATTCCTCCTGGACAATTCCTCTAAATCTTAAACTGTTCTCTACTACTTCATATCATTTATCTTTTTTTTCTAATGTTATTGAAATATCCCAAATGTTATCTTTCAAACATCCCAACTTTCTAAAGAATGAGTATTTATACTATAAATATACATACATATACAATGTGTATTTTAATTTCTATACATCCAGTTATTAATTTTAAGAGTCTCTTCTGGTCTATCTTCACATATGCATTTTCATCTTTGATTACTCTCTGTGAAGAATGTTCAGATTCACTTTCTATTCTTCTCCCCATGCTTCATGTCCCTAGCTGATTACTGTGGAACAACACATATAAAATCTTCAATGCTCACTTATTCTCTAGCTTCTGTTTGGGGTTTATCAAAAGAGTTTTGCCCCAGTTCCAGTGGGATATTTTCTCAGCTTTCCTTACAGTGTTTGTTTTTGGAGATATAAGGCCTCTATGCTTCCATTTTTTCTATAAATTAAACCTGTAATCTCCTGCTGGATGGTGGAGGAATGATTACCACAGGAATAAATCTGGAAGAGGTCCCATTGCTCCTCATTCAGAATTTTAAACACTACTGTTTTCAATCCCTGCTTCACACTATCTTCCCTAGTGTCTCAGTCCTTCCAGTGTGGTATAGTATATATAGTATATATTGCCCTGGTTTTCATGGCACCTATTCAATTATATATATTTTTACAATATAACTATTTTTTCCACTCTAAAATTACATTGATATTCTTCCCCATTATCTTAGTGTATGTTCACATTAAAAAAAAAAATCTGTCATTGTTATGACATAATGTTATTAGGAGTTTAAAATCATGGTAACTAAATTTTCTTTAAAATAATTTCCTTTAAAATGATTTCTGTATGGATAAGAAATTAAAAAAAGAAATTTTAAACACCTTAAAAAGTCACATTTTGGGAGTTGTACTCTTCAGAATCATGAGAAGCATTCTAGATAAAACATAAAGCTTTGTTACTTAAATCTTATAATATCAAAAACATTTCATTCAAAATATCAAAATAATATACTTAGGTTTTTGTACTTCATACTAAGTAGTTCACTTTTATAAAATGCAATGAGAAATAATATCAAGAATATGAAGAACCTAGAAGTAAATTAAACATTTCTGACAAAACTTTGTTTTTCTATGTTTTCTTTTGGGTGGTTTATATTGCTGTGAGATTATATTTACTATACTTATATACTTCCAACTACTTGAATACATATTAGCAATGCTGGAACCTCTCCCCAAATAGGGTATTTATTTTAGAGTAATTACTCTACTAAAAATAGAATAATTATTTTCTAACCTGTAAAAAAGTCAGGAGTGATTATTTACTCTTGATTGGTGATTAGCTGTCATCAACCAGACTTTATCAAAGTCCAGCCTTGTGTTTACTCTAGCCATCTTTCAGTCCACTCTCTACAATAATCTGTATGACACAGACATTCTAATCAGGTCTTTTCAATAAATTGAAATGAAAAATTTCAATGACTCTATGCCTTTTTAAATGAAGATAATGCTCATTAGATTACATATTAACTTTTTTATCTCTATCTTGGCATTATACATTTCTTATGTTTCATCAATTGTTACTCCTTCACAGTCTCTACCCACATAAATTTCGTTTACATGCTTATTTTAAAATTACTCTTATACAATCTCATGCCTTTTCAAATACTTCTCATCTTTCATGACTCAGCTCAAGGTTAACATTTCCTCATGGTGTCATCTGTTGACCTTTTCCACCCCAAAATCCTCTTATAAAACATTCAATATGTAGCCCCTTATCTAATGCTATCATATACTCTACTATCTCAATTATATCACTTATTATATTATATTTTCATTGGTTGAGTTACTTGTCTTTCTAGGTCACTGAAAAATTATTAGTGTCTTAAGATCAGGAATTAAAATTAATTCATTGTTTATTGTTAGCACTTTTGTCTGATAAATTTCAATTGCTCTATAAATGTTTAAATTAATGAATTGATATATTTTCTAAGAAAATAAATATAATCATTTATATAATAAATTTCTATAATTTTACATATGTTCAGTAAGTGAACTTGTAAGACATTGAATTCCAATAGCACTGATAGTCAGGAAATGCATGACAGGAATGAAAAAGATTAATTTGTTAGAGAATTGACCTATATAAATACCTGTGTTAAATAATTATAGCTAACACTTATAAAAAATTTAAATGTGCTAGGCATTGTTTTAAAGGCTTACATATATTTACTCATTTAATTCTAAAAATAATTCTATGAAGTAGAATGCTTTTATTATCATTTTGAATGTAAGCAAATAGAGTCCCAAAGAGGTTAAGGAATTTGCTCAAGATCACAGAGCTAATAAGTAGCTATTGCAGGATAAAGTATATAATTTTACAGAATAATGAGTGTGTTTTTATTACTTCTGTATAAGTTTAAAACATTTTGTTTAAGTTTAAAAATATTTCATAAACATTAATACTGGATGATACTTTGGCTGATCTGATATTTCAACTTCTAAGAAAGATTATTCAAATAAAAGCTTAAAGAAAAATACATCTATTTGCAAGTTCTATATATAAATTGAAACATGTAAATTTTACATTTTTGGAATATTAGGCATTTGAACATAAAACATTCCTCAGTTTCTGAAAGACAGTAACAATTTATAAAACCCAATAGATTCTAAGGAAAATCTTAAGAAACTTCATATGAAAAGCCAAATAACAAAATAGCATCTACACAATCATTGTTTCAATTATCTGTCACTGCTTAACAAAATACTCCATGATTTAGGCAGTTTATAAAACAATTATTTCATTTCATTTGGTCAAAGTTCATGAGTCTGAAATCCAGATAGCGCTCTCCTGGGCAGGGCCTCTGTTTTCTTTGGCTTTCACTATGGTCATTTACTTTGCTCTATTCCACTGGTAGCTGGGCTGTGCTGGAAGATGCATGAGGGTTTATTCACATGACTGGTGCCTTGATCAGCCTTCATGTGACTTCTTCATGCAGTGTTCTTTCATGATTGTTAAATTTCTTATGTGCAAGTGGGCCTTCAAACAGGCACAAGTTTGAAAGAAAAGCTGAAAAAAATATATATCTAAAATATATTTCTTCACATATAATAAATAGAAAGTTTACATAGATTTATATAGATGCAATGTATATATATATGTATTATACAAATTAATCATGTACACATTTATATACATAATTGTAGATACTTATTTTAAAATACACATCTCTAGCTATCTGTACATACATATTGTACAGCTATGTAAAAAATGTGGAATTGGATTCTAAATATTTATTATTGTATTTAGAAACATTAACTAAATTATGGTATAGATATTGTATGATCTTAAATGTTTGTTTTCAAGGTTCAGTAGCTTAATATTCAAATGTCCACAAATTACGATGAATTTGCTAACAACTCATTGTACAATATAAACTTAAATTAATGTTCTTCCTCAATATTTCAAAAGGTCCTCTTGATAATTTGAGGTAGCTTTTTTTCTTGTGTGATTAGGTTATTATAATTTTTATACTGTCTAATGGTCAAACTACAACCTCTTTGGAGAAAAAGGAAAGTGATAATTCCTATTTTTTTATTGTTCACATGTGTTTATGTTATTAGTATTAATCTTAGCAGTTTCATTGAAGAATTCTTCTTTTTAAGGCATCAGTTCATTTTTTGAAGAATAGTTTACTTAAAACTAGGTAATAATATATGAAAATCTACTTAACCAGGGACACAGGCTGCTATATATCATAATAGGCTAGAAATGAAGGGAAAAGCAAGGGCGTCACTCTCAATATCTTTTTGTTCTGGAACTTTCACAGTTCCTTCATAGTAATTCACTGATGGTAAATAACATGTCACTCTTTAACAAAAGAACCGAAAAGAGGGCACCACATTAAAACTCTTATAAAATAAAATTAGATAATTATATAAAATTAATTATTTGCTTTATTTTTTGGTAAAAATAATTATAAAGCACCAAGTCTAGTTTTGAAAAATGGCCACAACAATATTTCATATTTCACATACTTTCCCAAAACCTTGTCGTTTTCCCATCAAAAGTTGTAATCTATGTCTTCTGTAGAGTGGAGCAGGGCTTTGTGACTGCCTCAACTAACAGAGTGTTCAGAAAGTGACTTCCAAGGAAACCTAGCTCTCTCTCTGGGATGTTTTCTTTTAACCCCACTCACCATTCTGGCAGGGCACGTGTAGATAGATATTCTTCCTAGTAGATCCAGCGGAAGTCTCAGCTGATACACGGCATTAATTGTCATCCTTTGAGCATCCCTAGCTAATGCCATGTACAGCACAGACAAACTGTCTCCATTTAACTCTGTCTAAATTGCACATTAATGAGAAAAATAAATGGTTGTTGTTTTATAGCACAAAGTCTGAGGTATGTAATGTAGTACTTGATAACTGGAACAAGAAATTAATGTAACTTCTTCACATTTCAATAGATTGCCTTGAACACACCACTTTGAAGATAATGAAGCCAGGTTATGATTAGAGAAATTAAAATTAATTAAAGTTTGGAGAAAAGGATGAGTAGTACTTTCTTCTGTCAAGATTATATAACAAACATGAGCTAGTCTCTCACCTGATGGAAATTTTGATGTACAAAAATTTTCCTTTGACCTGTCATTCTGCTTGAGAATCCATCATTATATTATTTCTTGGATAAATATAGTGTTACTGTCTTGAAATGAATAGGCTAATATATTAAACTGTTATCTATATAAATAAAATGTTTTATAACCTATTATTTTTCACTGTGGTAAAAGGTGAATTAGAAAAATGAAGAGTTTATTTTTTTTTAAGAGGAATTTATACGTGTGATTTTCTGGAGTCAAAATGGATTGAACATATAGAGTTGAGTTGATGCAACGCCACTAACTCATAGTGAAGGCCGGAAATATCAAGGATGTGTGTAAAAGCTTTGAAAGTAGCCTAGAGAGTCTCTGAAGGCAAATAAATTATATATCAAAAACATTTTGTGTGTGTATGTGGGGGGGGAATGGACTTATTTACCTCTTCAATGAGTTCTGATTTTAAATATATTTTAATTTTGTTTTCCTATTTTTTCAGATAGAAATTCATTATTGTTCAGTAAAAATTACAGCTGCTATTGTGTATATATTTATAGGAGTATAGAAAGGTGTTAACTGGAGGTTGATATCATTGTTTCCTTGCTAACTCAAGCAAGTTTGTGGGTCCTAGAACTTGTATAGATCACTGACAATTGAAAAGAGCAGATAGAATGAATATCAGAAATGCACAAGGCAGTAACACACTAAGTGTAGAGAATGAAAATAGGATATATATGTGGGTTGGAGGTCCCTGATGCAGTGAATTATGATATGGATTACTTTGGAAATGGCAAAACTTTTTAAAAAGCATAAAAAAATAATAGATTCTTTTACTCACGTTTAGCTTGAAGCTACAATGAACTGTCTCATATGTATTGTGTTAATGCTCATTCTGATATTTTTGTTATTGGTAGATCATTTTTTTGTAGTGAAATAATCATTTCTTTGGCACTGTGGTTGTTAAACCAAAACATTCAAGATCGTCTCTATCCAAGCAAAGATTCATTTTCTTATAAATATCACATTCTTTCATCATTGCAGACTCCATTTAATTTTTGCTTACACTGAAATATGATTCCTAATAAACAAGGTGGATACTTTTTAAAGTTTCCCCTTCAACTCCTTTTGACATCTAAATATACTGTGTCATATATAAACACCATCTTATTATGTTATCTAGGAAGTGTCATCGCAATAATTTAATATATAATGAATTTACAACATAATATAAATGAATTTCATTTATATTATGAAGTTTATGATTTTCAGTTATAAATATTTTTTCTAGTGGATTTTTATTTTCCTATCTCAAGTTTGTCAAATGGTTAATTCAGTGTCTTATGATAACAAATCCTAGTAATTCGTAATGAAATCTTGGGCGATGAAAATTTAGACGAATTTGCATTTTACTTTTTGTTTAATTTAGAAGGTTCTATAATTAGAAAAAAGATTCACTCAGCTCCACAACTTTAATAACTTGATAATGGTTCATTCTTCTGATACGCAGAATTCATTTTAGTGATGTTGGCAAACTCTAAAAGAGATTTTTTTAAGAGATAACTTTTTAGAGGAGTTTTAGGTTTAAAGGAAAATTGAGCAGAAGATAAAGAGATTTCTTTCCCAACATGTGCACATCCTACCCCACTATACACCTCCCTACCACTGTGGCACATTTGTACATCATAAACCTAAATTATTATTCAAAGTCCATAGTTCACCTTAGGGTTCTCTCTTGGTGTTGTATATTCTATTCCTTTTCACAAGTATATAATGACATATATCCACTATGATAGTATCATACAGAATGATTTCACTGACCTAAAATCCTCTGTACTCCACCTATTCATCCTCCCCTCTTTCCTAACTGCTGCCAATCACTGATTCTTTGTGTCCATAGTCTCACCATTTTCTTAATGTCATATAGTTGGCATCATACAGTATGAAGCCTTTTCAGTTTGGATTCTTTTATTTACTAATGTGCATTTAAGATTCCTCTGTGCCTTTTCATGGCTTGATAGCTTATTTCCTTTCAGTAATGAATAGTATTGTATTTCCTGGATGTACCACATTTAATTTTCATTTACCCACTCAAGAACATCTTGGTTGCTTCATAGCTTTTGTAATTATAAATAAAGCTGCTATAAACATCTGTGTATAGGTGTTTGTGTGGACCTAAGTTTTCAATGACCAAATCCATGATTGCTGGATTATATGGGAAAGTGTTTTTAGTTTTGTAAGAAACTATAAAATTGTCACCCAACATGGTTGTACTATTTTGAATTTTCACCAGCAATGAATGAGAATCCCTGTTGTTCCACATCCTTACCAGCATTTGATATTGTCAGTGTTTTGGATTTCAGTCATTCTAACTGGTGTGTAGTAGAATCTCATTGTTGCTTTAATTTGCATTGGCCTAATGGCATATAGTGTTTAGCATCTTTTCATGTTATTTGCCGTCTGTATATCTTCTGTGGTGAGGTGTTTGTTCAGGTCTTTTGCCCATTTTTAAATGAGGTTGTTTATTTTCTTATGGTTTACTTTTAAGAGTTCTTTGTGTATTCTGGGTAATGGTCCTTTATCAGATATATCTTTTGGATGTATTTTTTTACCTGATCTGTTGCTTGTCTTTTTATTCTCTTGACAATCTTTCACAGAGCAGAAGTTTATAGTTTTAATGAAGTCAAGCTTATCAATATTTTCTTGTTAATTTCTTAAATGGAAAAATAATCCCTCATAGTTTCCTGTAAAACACACAGCTGTTAACAAGAAATTTTATCCAGATATACTTTTACTTTTCAGTTTGCTTTCTTTAAGGAAGAAATACACTTTTCTAGTTTGTATTTGATAATAACACTTTTTAATATTTCTAAAAGCAGATATACAAAGTCCATCCATGATGTAAGCTCTGTCTGTTTATAAGAGTGTTCAGACTGAGAACTGAAGAGAGCTTTTAGCTCAACTTGTGATGTGGCGGTGTTACTTTAGTGTATTTTTCAACATTCAGGAGAAAAATAGCATATCAGTTAAAATTCAAATAGAAAAGCAGAATGAATAAGGATATAAATTACAAGATATTTTTCAGAGAATTGGTTTATGTGACTATAGGGGCTGTTTAAACAAATCTGATATCTATAGAGCAGACCACCAGGAAGGACAGGCTGAAATTTTCAGGCATGGAATGAAACCACTGTTTATAGATAGAATTTCTTTTTCTTCAGATAAGTCTTAGTTTTGTTCTTAAGACCTTTCAACTGATTAAGTAAGGCCCACACAGATTATTTAGGAGATATACATTTACACATATTTATAACAAAATATACCTGTTACAGTCCTCATTTCTGCAACTGGTGACATGGTCACAGCTGGTGTTTACAACTACCTTTTTTTCTACCCCATTTCATATTCCCTTTGTCTTCAGCAAGCATGTCAGCTGTTTGTGATTCTCTGTCTGGTATTTTGACCAAGTCTTTATTCCTGAAGGGTCTAGGAGTTTAGTAGTTTTACATGAATTGTGTTGTAGTTTTCCACTGACTTTAATCAGAGGACAATATTACTAATTGATGACATAAGGCCTCTTTTGTATTCTAGACATACTCTTTCTTATCTCCATGTGAAATAGCAGTTCAGTTTTCCCCCAGTAATCAGGATCAGTCATTCTAGCCAGTAATTACATGAATTCCCTTCTTTATCTCTGTATTAAAAAGCATGAGTGGTCCGAATTGGCTTGAAAGCAGTTTTACCTTCCAACTCAATGGAATCATTGTTATTTCTCCTGGTGGAAGCATTCCACCAGGTGATTAAGACGAGTAGTGAAAATTTTTGCTAGTGAATCCTCATTAACAAGTGGAACACTAGTGGGCAATAATGAGTGGAGCCACTCCCCACTTCACCTCTTGATTCCTGGAAGAGGAATCCTGGTTCTGGATAAAACAACACCATATATTTACAACATGTTTAATTTAGTGTAATTTAGAACATATACTGCATCCTGGAAGACATTACTCTATGCCATATAAATTATATGGCTAAAGAAAAATACTGCAAGCTAAAATTAGACACTATCTTAATTTTAGAGATGTATTCATTTTTTGTCCTAAGGAAGCTAATAAAGGTATGATTACCCCAGCTGTCTTTGCATTCCAGCACACACATTAACCATCAAGTGGTGACCTTCTTTACCATCAGGAAAACCTGAGAACCTGGTGTTCCTAAGAGCAACAACAAAAATCTTCCTTACAGTAACACATTTCAGTGCTAAAGCCACACGGAAAAGAGAAATGTTGTTCCTCATTTAGTAACCTTACTAGAGAAGGGTTTTTGTTGTTGTTGTTTGTTTATTTGTTTGTTTTTTCACAATTCTTGATGTTTCTTAGGGAAACAAAGTTTAAGTCATTTCTTCAAGACAAGAGGGGAAATAGCATTTATTCCAGCTTTTAGGTTTTATGTCTATGTCCAAATTTAATTTCTTTTTTACTATAAGGACAACATAATCTTTTGAAATTGATATCTATAACATGCATAGAAAAATTTCCAATTTTATTCTTGGCACAAAAATAGAGGAATTGTTTTTTTCAATTAATTCTTAATTTTGCAGTTCATAAATTACTACTATTTTCGATTCCAGTGTTCTCTCCAAAGTTTACACCTTAGTATATATCTTTCCAGGCATTGTAATACATTACGTAAATATACTAATAGGTAAATAGAAAATAACCAATAGGTACCTAATATACATCTATATATCTATATTGATGCATTTATTTGTCTATCTACTCTTCTTTCTAAGGGAGATGACTCTTCTTATAATCTCTCTTCAAGGATGTTCCCAGAAGCAGTTTACTGACCAAGGCAGTTTTGTTCTTATCTCGTGACTTATTGAAGTAGTACTTATTTAACTGGTACTATATTCTGGGATTTATGGAGTAACAGTATACAACTTGGTAGCAGGAGGTTTGGAGGGAAAAATCACAAAAAAGAAAGTGAGAGAGTGACTGAGTCATATTAATGGTGGAAAAATTGTAAGGAGATCAAAAATAAACTGCTCTGGAATAAATTCCAACTAAGTTTGCCTTGGATTCTGGATGAACTTTGAAGTTTAAGTTTTAGCCAGATGAGTTTGTATATGCATTTTTAAATGAAAATTTTTTTGTTTGTTTGTTTTAAGGCCTGACAATCATTCCCCATTCTTATGATGAAATATTTGTTTTCCTTAGGTATATTACCTCTCCTTCATTTTCTGTCCATGTCGTTTGTGCCATCTTGACCTACTACTAACTTGTTGTGATAGGCACTTTATTGGGCTTATTCAACACTCTGCTATCCCTACCACAGTGATTCATTAAAGGATGGATATGGAGCTAAATTTAAGTCAAGGGAGGTTAAGCTCAAAGAGAAGAAAGAGCCTTTCTTTTATGTTCCTTGTATGCTGAACTTGGAAGCAAGAAAGATATAATTGTGTAGCTCTTAACAGATATCTTGCCACCTCAATTCAATGAACTAGAATAAAGACAACCCCTGAAGAAAGCAGGGGGGTGGGGTGGAGGTTGGGGAAGGAGAGAGAGAGAGAGAGAGAGAGAGAGAGAGAGAGAGAGAGAGAGACCCAATGATATTTTTTAAAGCTCTTAAACACAGTCACATTTAAAGCCAAAATATCCCCAAATTTCTCATTTTTGTTGGCCAATTATTTTTTAATTTTTTAAGCCAATTTTTAAAAAAATATTTCCTCCTTTACAATATAAAGGGCATGGACACAACTCTTTCTGATAGAAAAATTAAGCTTTTCTTAGTTAAACTTTCTAGATAAGGTGATCATATATCATCCAAATCAAGATGACTTTTAAATGAAAATGGGGACCATTAGTAATTGCACAGCATCAAAAGGTATAAATTGTGACTTTCCTCTTCAACTCATAAGAATGGTCACAATAACAATATAGCAAAGATCGGATAGATTAGCTTGACTCCACTTCTAGCAATAAACTTTAATAAAGAGAGCAATGCCTTCTCAGGACCCTAGCTCTAAGCAAGTATAAGGCTTCTACTATGTATGAGATATATTATCAAAGATATTGGGGAGGATAAGAAGCAGGAAATAAAAGTGTGCTTGCTATTCAATTATTGCTGATGTTTATTTTTCTCCCTTTGATTTCCTGGCTTCTTTATTTTTCATTTCATTGCTTTTATTCTTTATGCTTGACTAATCTGTCTGCTGTCATCATTCACAATGCACATTATAAGCTTTCTAGTGGCTATTATTTTTCAATAAATACAGATTTCAAATTTTTAACTGGAAATCTGTAGAAAATAAAGTAAATAACAGAAATTGTATTTTATGTAGTACTTTTCTGGAATTAGTTTATTAAGGAATATCTATGTGCCTAAAAATCTTAGAAAAACGAAGCTTAAAGATTTATTAAAGATTCTTGGTTATTGCAGGATAGGATTTTAAACAGCATAATTTCAAAATATTTCTAGCTTCATTTCCTCAAATTACATAAGAAAATGCAAAAGTCTTTAAGCTATCCAAGTGTTGTAGAGAACTCAATTAAAAAAAAACAACAACAACAAGATTATTTTAATGCTGGTTCTTGTTTGTAATTATAAATCAGAGCAATACTGTTGGGATTATTAAAATGCATTACTTTTAAAATAATAGAACTATTTATTTTTCTCAAATTCAAGGCCTGAAACTGTCTTAATAATAATAATAATAATAATAATAATAGTTAGCTGTATTTTCCCCCTGAATGATGCTTATGAGAATTAGACAATTTACAACTTACACACAATTTATAGAGTTTCTGTCCATGGTAAACAGTTTGTTCCACATATAGATGTAAATTACCACAAACTTCATATCTATTTGTTGATATTCTCATTCTGTCATTTTTTTTTTTTTTACTCTCTGATATTGTAAGATTTAATCTTATGAGTCCGAGTTTTTCTTTATTATGATAATTTGTGAATCTTCTCAGGGCTGGTCAACAAAATAAAATTTTAAATGGTCGATCTTTCCACGCAGCTGCATTAAAGCAAATACTCTTCTACTTCATAATTCTTTTTAAAAATATTATTTCCAATGGAAATATCTTATAGAATATCTACATATAGTGATTATTTCAGTCACTCTAAAAGTTATCTTTAAACTTTTATAATATACTGATATGATTCAAAATTGTATTTAAATAGATATCAATGTTTTCTAAAAGCTATTAAAACTTGTCTTTTGATTTTGACTAGATTAAGATAACTATTAAACACATTCCTCTTTTACATGCTTTTACATGTATAAAAGTAAAAGAAAATGTGAGCCTCTATTAGATTTCTTTTATTTCAACACATTTTGAAACTTTTTTTATCATTTAAATTAACACAATCTTCATAAAGAACCAGATTGTCCACACACAACTAAGTGTTGAAGATTGAAGGAGTTAATGTGTTTTTACTACTATTATTATTTTTAGTTATTATCGGTATAATAGTGAGGTAATCTGTGCATACTTCTTAAAAATAATAGTAACAGTACATGAGGATACGGTATGTAGTACAAGCAAAGATTAATTTTCTTCACTATACTCCTTCCAAGCCCTGTTCTTCTGGGGAAAATGTTAACTAGCATTTCTTCTTCCTTTAGTTCTTCAAAATGATTGCATTACAAATTTATATTTATATATTTATTTTTCTGTTTATAGACATATTAATTTTGAACAAGATCTTTTAACTCCCTGTTATAATCAGTTTCATTTTTTCTTTCTCTTTTACCAGTATCTTTTAGATTTCAGCACCAACATTTTTATAGTTTTATACTAATTTCTCTTTAACTTAAAATGATATGCTATAATACTATCAAATTGAACACAGCAATACATTAAAAAGATTATACATCTCAATCAAGTTGGGTTCACCACGGACACAAGGATGGTTCAACATACACAAGCCGATAAATGCAATTCACCATATAAGCAAAATGAATATAAATCTTATGATTATATCAATGCAGGCAGAAAGAGCATTTGAAAAAAATACAGCACCCATTTATGATTAAAACAATAAAATGGAAATAGAAAGAAGGTAACTCAACATAATAATTAAGGCCATATATGACAAATCCTCAGCTAATATCATACTTAATGGTGAAAAACTAAAAGCTTTTTCTCTAAGATCAGGAACAAGACAAGAATGCCCACTCTCACTGCTCTTATTTAATATAGTATGAGAAGTCCTAGCTAGATCAATCTGGCAAGAGAAAGAAATAAAAAGCAGTCAAATTGGGAATGAAAAGATCAAACTCACTTTTTGCAGATGACATGCTTCTCTATATAGAAAACCCTAAAGACTACCAAAAAATTATTAGAAATAATAATCAAATACAGTAAAGTTGCAGGATACAAAATCAATGTATAGAAATTCATTGTATTCCTATATACTAACAATGAAATTTCAGAAAAAGAAATAAAAAAATTTTATTTTGCAAATTGCAACAAAAATAAAAAGTACCTAGAAGTAGACTTAACAAAACATGAGATGAACCAATACACTGAAAACTATAAGGCATTATTAAAAAATCGAAGAAAACACAAAGAAATAGAAAGCTATTTTGTGTTTATGGACTGGAAAAATCAACATTACTAAAATGGCCTTATTATCCAAAGCAATATACAGATTTAATGCAATCCCCATCAAAATTCCAATGGCATTTTTTTTTTAAAGAAATAGAATAACAAATTATCAGATTTATATGGAGCACAAAAGACCTCAAATAGCCAAAGCAATCCTGAGAAAAAAGAACAACTCCAGAGTTACCACACTTCCTGACTTCAAATTATACCACAGGGACAGTAATCAAAACAGTGTGGTATTGGCAGAAAAATGAACACACAGACCCATGGAACAGAATTGAGAGTCTAGAAATAAATTCACATATACATGGGTGAATAATCTTCAACAATGGAGCCAAAAATATACAGTGGAGAAAAGAAAGCCTCTTCAGTAAATGGCACTGGGAAAATTGAAAAGCCTTATGTAAAAGAATGAAACTAAAGTGCTATCTGTCACCATAGATCAAAGACCTAATTATAAGGCATGAAACAATAAATTAGATAGAAGAAAATATAGTATTAAACTCATGGACCTTGGATTTAGAGAGAATTTATGAATTTGACCTCTAAAGAGAAGTAAAAGCAAAAATAAACAAATGGGACTATATCAAATTTAAAAACTTCTGCACAGAAAAATAAACAATCAACAAGACAAAGAAGCAACCATCTGAATGGGAAAAGATATTTGTAAATAATTCCTACAATAAGGGGCTAATATCTAAAATATATAAAGACATCATACGACTCACCAAGACAAACAATTCAATTAAAAATGGGCAGAGGACCTAAACAGACACTTCTCCCAAGAAGACATGAATGACCAATAGACATAAAAGAAGCTCGACTTCACTATTATTAGGAAAATGAAAATCAAACTGCAAGTTATTAGGAAAATGAAAATCAAACTGCAATGAGATATCAGCTCACTCCTATAAGAATGGCTATCATCAACAAGACAATTAATAATAAGTGTTGGAGAAGTTGTGGGGAAGAGGGAACATTTGTGCACTGCTAGTGGGAATGTAAATTGATACAGCCACTATGGTAAACAGTATGGAGGTTCCTCAAAAAAAATTAAGAATAGAATTACTATATGACCCAGTAACCCCTCTTCTGGATACCCACTCCAAAATCTTGAAAACATTTTTCCATAAAAATATGTGCATCCCGATGTTCATTACAACATTGCGGTGGCCAAAACATGGGAATACCTGAAGTTTGCTTTGATAGGTGCCATTTACAACATGAAGGGATCTTGAGATAATCATGCTAAGCAAAATAATTCAGACAAAACAAGTTGAGATGCATATGACTTCACTCATATGTGCGATATAAAAATGAAAAAAAAACAGCAAACAAACAAGACAAACAAAAACTCATAGACACAGACAACAGTTTAGTGGTTATTTAGTGGTTATCAGAGGGAAAGAGAGGTGAGAGAGAAGTAGATAAGGGTAAAGGGGTCAAGTATATGGTGACAAAAAGAGATTTAACTTTGGGTGATGAACACGCAATGCAATATACAGATGATGTACTATTTAATTGTATACTCAAAACTTATATTTTTTAAACCAATGTTACCCCAATAAATTTAATTAAAAAAACAAAGAAACCATATTCAAAAATATGTTTTAGATATTTAGTAATTTATATTTCATATTTATATAACATATATTTTATGCTATTTATATGTTGTATATTTATATGATCTAATATTAACCTATATAATTAAAAAATTGATTATTTATTAATTAGACAAATAAGTTATTGATTTCAAGTTATGAGACTATTTGTAATTTTTTTTCTCTAACTTCTGCCAGTTTTTACTTTCTAACTTCTTTTTGTTATCATTTTATTTGCAAAGTTCAGGTTTATAAGAGTTATAAACTACACTTTAAATATAGTGGCCTTTTATATTTTATTAATAAGTTAATTCTAAAAATTGGAAAATATGAAGATATTTAAATTATTAAGATTATATAAAAATCTTTTACTCTAAAATAAAGTTATTACAGAAAGACAAAAACGTAATCCTATGCTATTTATATCTACCAATCAATGGATGATCCTCCACATATCATATTCTAACATAGTCTTTAATTTTTTTCTCACATTTTATGTTTCCTGAGTCATACTTAGCTGCCTTAAAAAAGTTTCAATCTTTTTTTATTTTGAGATCTTATTTTTCTTCATTCTAGAGCAATGTATTTTGAGTTTGTTGAATATCTGACTTTATTTTGTCTTAAATTTGATTGACAGTTTTTTTAAGAATGGAGTTTATTCTTAATACTTAAACACATTATTGTTATCTGGAATATAGGCTGGCTATAAAAATTTGATACCATTGGTTGGTTTTTATTTCTTTATTTCTATCTCTCTGTCTAGGAATTTTATACTTATAGTTATGAAAATTTAGCAATCTATTTCTAAATATTGGTCTTATTTGAAAATCTTGTTCAACCATGAGTGATCCCTTTTATTCTGGTGATTGTTTTTTCTTCTTAATAGTTCCTCTCCTCTGTTAATTGTACTTCCTTCTGAAACTCTTGTTATGTAGATGCTCTAGATCTTACCTCTATCTCCATATGTCTCTTTATGTTTCTCTTAGATTTTTTCATCTGTAGCTAAAATAGATATAGTAAAACTTCTTTTTCTTTCATTAATAGACTCCTCCAATTACATTTGCTTTGCTAATTCAGATCAGTTTATTATTTTCACATTGTTTGATTTCTTCAAGTATCGGGTGTTAGGATGGTCTGGTTTTATTATTACTTTAAAACCATAGTAGTTGTAGCTGGGATGGATTTCCTCTGCAAATGTGTTGACTTGTTTCCCTTGAATGAGGATGACTTATTTTGATATGTGTAGAAATCTCTGGATAAGGAACAGACAGATTGAAGTCCCAAAACTTTCTAAATAAAAAAGTTAATTTTCAGGTTATACTTCACTGATGTTGTCATAGCTTAAATTGTTTATTCCAGAAATAATGGTGATCTAAGAAGACTCTGATTCTCCCTGGGCTCTGTCTTTCAGAACAACTTGCAGATAATTTGATGAAGAGTGATGCAGGAAAATGTGTACCCCCTGCAATGAGATCAGTATGTGTAAAGGTATAGAGGCAAGACGGAATGTGGAGTATGTACAGAGTTGAAGTGGCTCAGTGTACAGGAGCAGAAGGTGTGTTCTGCATTGTTCCCCATGACTAGCTTCAAGATGGAACTGAAAATACTGAGCCACATTCAACTTTTTTTCCTTTTAAATATATATTATTTTTTAGAGCATTTTTAGGTTCAAAGAAAAATTGAGTAGAGCATACAGGAAGTTCCTATATATCCTTGCCTCCATACACGTAAACCATCCCCTACTATCAATATCCCCCACTAGAGTGGTGCATTTGTTAAAACTGATGAGCACACATTGACATATCATTAGGATGCAAAGTCAGTAGTTTACATGAGGGTTTACTCTTGGTGTTGGACAGCTTACAGGTTTTGACAAGTGTACAATAACACGTATTTACCTTTTATCATACAGAATAGTTTCACTGGGTTAAGAATCCTCTGTGCTCTGCCTAGTCTACTCTTCTTCCTCCTTAACACCTGGCAACTACTGATGTTTTAACTGTCTCGATAGTTTTGCCTTTTCCAGAATGTTATATAGTTGGAATCATACAATAAGTAGTTTGTTCAGATTGGCTTCTTTCACTTAGTAGTATGTATTTAAGAGCCCTTGATATCTTTTCATGGCTTGATAGCTTATGCCTTTTAAGCACTGAATTAAAATCCCTTTGTCTGAGTGTACCAAAGTTTATTTGTCTATTAGCTTAGTGTAGTACATCTTAGTTGATTATAAGTTTAGTAATTACAAATAATACTGATATAAAAAAATCCATGAACAAGATTTTTGTGGAATTTTTTTAAGTAAGAAAAAAACAATTATAGTAAGAAGGCTCTGAGTTTTGGAGGTTTGTTTGTTGTTGCAGTTATAAATAATTATCTCTACTGATACAGCTGACCAAAATTTTATTATGTTAAAAAAATCTTGTCGAGGCCCTTCAATTTGTCCAAGGGGACATTAATCTTACCAATTTATTTCCTCTCCAAAGTACAGAAATATGATAATCTTCATAGTGTTTCCCAGTTAGAAAATTTAATAATTTTATAAATTACCAAATTAAATACATGTATTAATCAAAAACTTCAGATAAAATAAAATCAAGCCATATGCATTTGTGTTTATCAACAGAACAATACAATAGTCTCTGCTCACCAAGATTTGGATTTGATTGAACTGACCTATTTTATGTTGTAAATACATGAAGTTATATATTTACGTGTCTGTGAAAATGTTTAGTAAGGTATGAGAGCCAAGCTTAAACAAAGCCACATTAGATAATTATGTCAGTTATGAAGCATAAAATATAAAGGTTGTGTGACCTTCTACATTTGTGATATAGCTAGTATCATTTTTTTTATAGCTATTCTTTATTCAAAAATTAAAGTCTTTTAATGTTGTCAGTCATTGTGCTTGAAATTAGGATGTAAAGATGAAAACCCTTGGACTCTTCCCTCAGGTAATTCAATCTTTTAGGGAAGGCTCATATAAACAAACAACACAATGCTTGGTGATAAGGACATCGATAAATGTCTTAAACATATTACAGCAACAGCACAGAGGAGAAACACAAGATTAAAAAGTGTATAATTCTCTCTAGTGATTGGAAGACCAAGTGAAGATTCAAAAAAGCAGGGATATCTTATAAAAGTTACGAATGATGAGAAGTAAAGGTGCTATACCTGTAAGTATTTATTATTTAGAACATGCTTACCTTACCAAAGCTTCCAAATACATACATATATTTTATTTATCAGATAGATAACATTATTAAGTTTTTGAGAAAAATACAATTTAGAGCTGATATCTTTAGAAAGGTAGTATCTTCAAAATACCAGCTAAACTAGAAGGACATACTCTAGTTTTAGTAGTACTGGTAATAGCCTCTTCGATGGCTTGCTTCTCCATTTCTAATAATATGCCTTTAAAAAATGTTCTTCAGGGTTCAGTAGACCATGAAATAGTCTCTGCAGAAGTACCCCTGGTGCCAGCACTGAGGCAAACATTCATTTTGGCTGTCAACTAAAAGAACTTGGAAGAAATGAAGCACATTTATTATGTACAGATATATTCTGACTAGATAATCCTTTTATGTTGGAGGCAGTATAAAATCAAGTGCAGATTACTGTTGGCAAAATAGTAAAAAGTAAAATTCAGTTGAGCTGCAATAGTTTTGCTTCTAATTTCACAGCTGGGTAATTTTCTTTATAAACTTCTATTTAAAAATTTTGCTGGGAATGAGCATATTAAACAATTTATAATATAGTAAGTTAGATGAATCAACAAACTTTCAAGATGATATGTTTATATTTTCAAAATGTGATGGTTTAGGTGTTATATGATCTATAATTCAGTTAAGTAACTTAATTAATTAGAATCAGAATTATTAACATGAAAATTCAGTTACAGTAAAATTTTTATAAATCTTTCAGGAAATGTTACTTATCACATTACTCATACTTATAACTGGAAATGTAAATAGTAAATATTGGCTTTTTAATATTCTAAAATATTAAAATAATAAGTTACTTCCTGTTTAGCTATAGTCATAAAAATTTGGTGACAAATGTTATTAGAAAGTACATAGAATAGACTAAATTAACTTTTCGAGAGTAAAGGTTAGATATCTTAAACATGGTACAGCAACAGAATGACTGTTTGCTAGCTTCCAAAGGAAAAAGACACACATTTAATTATATTTTGCATTGTAAGAGGTCTCTTAGACATTAACCTAAACCATTACCTTTGTAAATGGAAACTTACTTCTTTGTAAATAATTTACTCAAACTTAGTACTTTGTCACCTGTTATTCAAAGCGTTTTATTATCTCGCCTCATTCTACATTTATTCTAGTCATGAGTGAAATAGCAATAGCATTTAAAATGGTATCCAGATTTTTTTTTTTTTGGAATAGGTGAGGTGGATTTTGACACATAATGCTTCTGCCCTTTTTTTAGCAACTACCTCAGACTATATCTTCAGTCATAATAAGCAGAATTATTTCTTATCCCGGTATCTATCCCACAAAGCAGTGATAGTGAATATGGAGAACAATGATGGCATTATATAACATGTCCAAATGTTATACCAGTTATAGTCAATAAGAAACTATATAAACAAAAGGACTTTTTAAAACAAATACTTTTTACCTTTAATAAAACCAGGGGAAAATTATTAAATAAATCTTTGCCAAATTTTGGACAGTAATTCTGGTATAGTCTAATTTGAAATACATGCTTTATAACACATTCAAAATTTACTTTGGCATTTCATACTATACCTTAAAAAGAAAATTATTCTTCAAAGAAGCCTGTTTTGATATCACATACACAGCTGTAAGCAGCTTCTAAACAAGTAGTGTTAAAAATCCATATATTTCATAGTGGTTAATGATTTCCCCAGTCACTGCCAATGAGGCCCATTAACCCAAATAAATTTACTTACCATCATTTTCATAAACATATTCAGTGAATAACTCTATGTATATTAAGCTTTTAGAGCTAAGGAATGAGTTCTAATGAAAAAAAGTAAATATACTCAATCATCTCTTTATTCCTATATGAATTTTTTCTGATTACTACATGCTCATCATGCAAAATTCAGCCATTATTGAAATATATTCTATTTTTTACCCAACTTAAACTAATGCAACTACTTTTTATTTAACAATAAAAAATACTTTTAATTAATTAATAATATACATTTTTACTTCAAAAATTAGTTTTATGCTTTTGAAAAAAAGATATTTACAACTCAATAGGCACTGATTTTTTTTTTTTTTAATATAGGAAAGGAAAAAATTCTCCTTTACTATCTTAGTATCTATCTCCAGCTGGTGCTTCAGAATTAAACTGACAGATTAACAGGAGAAAAACATAAGTGTTTTAATTACTTTTTTACATGTATATGCGAAACTTAAAAAAAAAATGAAGACCCAAAGAATCAGAGTTAAACACTTACATGCTAAGTTGGACACAAAGAGTAGTAAATTACAAAAAAATATGTGACAAGACAAATGGGGTTGGGCTAGGATAGATAATCATGAAAAAGAAACTAGGAAGATAAGAATTAGTTTTAATTTACTTATAGAGATCTCCCTCAGTTTCCAATCCCCATCCCTGGTGATAAGAAGAATGTTTTTTCCTCCTTGTTTCATTCAGGAAGACATCTTTGCCGGGAGAGTTTTATCTCCTGCTTTCAGGGGAAAAACAAGGAAGGTCAGTGGCATATACACAGTGGCATATTTGGGGTGATGTGTTCTGAACTCCCTTATAAAACACCATCATTTTGCGTACTGTATTAATTTCCTATTGTTGCTGTAACAAATTACTACAAACTTAATGGTTTAAAAATAATACAGATTTATTATTTTACAGATTCGGAAGTCAGAGTCCAAAATGGGTCAACAGGACTCTCTTTCTTCTGGAGCCCTAGGGGAGAATGCATTCCTTGTCTTTTATAGCTTCCAGAGGCTTCCTACATTTATTAGCTCAACCCATTTCTCCATCTTGAAAGACAACAACAGAGCATCTTCAGATTTCTCTCTCTGTCTCTCTTTCCCTCTATTCCTTCCTCCTGTTCTCTCTTTTATTTATTCATTTGTTTGTTTGTTTGTTTAATGGTGACATTGGTTAACAAAATCCAATAAGTTTCAGCTGCACATTTTAATAGTAAGGCATATATATATTTACATTGTGTGTTCAACTCTCATGGTTAGATTCTTTCTGTTACCACATATTTGACTCCTTTTACCAAATCTACTTCCCCTCTCCCCCACTCCCTTACCCTCTGGTAACCACTAGTCTATTGTCCATGTCCATGGTCTCTATTTGTTTGTCCTGTTTGTTTGTTGCTTTTAGATTTATATCCCACATATAAGTGATATCGTATGATTTCAACTTTTTCTGTCTGGCTTATTTCATTTAGCATGATTATCTCAAGGTCCATCCATGTTGTCGCAAATGGCAGTATTTCATTTCTTCTTATGGCTGAGTAATATTCCATTGTATATATGTACCACAGCTTCTTTAGCCAATCATCTATCGTAGGACACTTTGGTTGCTTCCATGTCCTGGCCACTGTGAATAATGCTGCTATGAACATTGGTGTGCAAAGATCTTTTTTGATATGAATTTTCAAGTCTTTGAATTAAATACCCAGTAGAGATATCGTTGGGTCATATGGTAGAGATGAGGATTAGAAAAGAGAGAGGAAAAAACTAAGGATTGTCCTCTCTTTTCTAACCCTCATCTCTCCCCAGCTCTCACATCTGCTTCTGTCATTACATCAACTTCTCTAATTCTCATCCTTCTGTCTCCCTCTTATAAGAACCTTTGGGATCACATTGGGCTCTCATATGGACAATCTAGGATAATATTCCTGTCTCAAAATCCTTAATTTAGTTACATCTATATAATCCTTTTTTAGCATGCAAAGTAATGTATTTACAAGTTTTGGAATTTAGGATGTGGACATTTCTGGGTGCCATTATTTTACCTGATATACATATATAAAAGGAAACATGTTAATGAAATAAATTAATTATGGTCTCTAAATTTTCACATCTTGAATCTACTTTAAAAATATTTATTTATAGAAATAGATGACACTTATTAAGAAAGTGTAAAAATCAAATATACAGAGTTCAATAAAATATTGTAAAATGAACACATGGAGCAAGACATAGAAATACAATATTGCCAACACTATTTATTGAAGAGACTTTCCTTTATCCATTGTATATCCTTAGCTTCCTTGTCATAAATTTGTTGGCTATACATATTTGGATTTATTTTGGGAATCTCAATTCTGTTCTATTGGTCTATGTGTCTGTTTTTCTGCCAGTATCATATGGCTTGGATTACTATACTTTGTAGTATATTATAAAATCAGGGAGTGTGATACCTTTGGCTCTATTCTTCTTTTCTCAGGACTGTTTTGACTCTTTGGGGTCATTTGTAATTCCATGTAAATGTTAAGATTTTTAAATTCTATTTCTGTGAAATGCCACTGAGATTTTGATAGGGATTTTATTGAATCTGTAGATGGCTTCATGAATTATGGACATTTTAACAGTGTTAATTCTTTTAACCCATTTACATAAAATATATTTTCATATCTTTGTGTCTTCTTCAATTTCTTTCAAAAATGTCTTATACTTTTCAGTGTACAGGTCTTTCACTTACTTCGTTAAGTTTATTCCTAGGTATCTTATTTTTTGTTGTTGTGATTACAAATGCAATAATCTTCATTTATCTTTCTGATAGAGTTAAACTAGCCCACTATCTTATATTATAAACAAATATTAACGGAAAATTACATATTTGAATGCAAGACCTGAAACAATAAAATACATACAGGAAAACACAGGCACTAAGCTTCTGGACATCAGTCTTAGGGGTATTTTGTTGACTTTGATTCCAAAGGCAAAGGGGGAAAAAAACAAAAGTAAACAAATGGAACAACATCAAACTAAATAGCTTTTGCACAGAAACAAAACAAAACAAACAAAAACATCAACAAAACAAAAAGGTAACCAATCTAAAGGGAAATGTTTGCAAATAGTATTTATGACAAGGGGTTACTATCCAAAATACATAAAATAACTTAAACAACTCAACCATAAAAAATCAAAGAACCTGATTAGAAAATGGACAGAGAATGTTAATAGACTTTTTTCTAAGGAAGGCATACAGGTAGCCAATAGGCACATGAAAAATGTTCAACATTATTAATCATTAAGGAAAGACAAATTAAAACCACAGTGAGATATCACCTCACACATGTCAAAACGGTTATTATCAAAAAGACAAGAAATACCATTTGTTAGAGAGCATGCGGAGAAAAGGGAACCCTCATACACTGCTGGTGGGAATGTAGTTTGGTACAGCCACTATGGAAAACAGTACAGAGATTTTTCAAAAAATTAAGAGTAGAACTCCCATTATATCCAGCAATTCCTTTTCTGGGTCCTTATCCAAAGACTATGGAAACACTAATTTTAAAAGATATAAGTACTCTTATGTTCATTATAGCATTGTTTATAATAGGCATGATGTGAAAAAAACATAAGTGGCCAGTGACAGAAGACGAATAAAGAAGATATAGATAGATAGATAGATAGATAGATAGATAGATAGATAGATAGATATTTCATTATATATATATTTCATCATATATATATTTCATCGTGACAACATGGATGGATCTTGACAAAATTATGTTAAGTGAAATAAGATAGCTGGAAAGTGATAAACACCATATAATTTCATTCACATGTGGAATTTTAAACAAGCGAACAAACAAAACAAAACAAAAACCACACTCATAGATATGGACAACACATTAGTGGTTACAAGAGGCAAATAGAAGTGAGGAGAAAGTGAAATAGGTAAAGGGTGTCAAATATGTGGATGGCAGTGATAGAAATTAAATTTTTTTTTGGTGGTGAACAAGCTATAGTATATACAGATATTGAATTATATTGTTATATAATGTTATTTATCAATGTTACCTCAATAAAAAAAAATAGAATATTGCTTGTACTCAAGAAGCTTAGGCCATCTCATGCCATCTCTGGATCTCACCTCCCTCTGTCCATTCCAAAAGTAACCATTCTCATAATCTGGTTTTTCAGTTTTTTCTATTTTGAACTTTACGCAAATTGAATGATATAGCAGGGCTCTGTGTATAGCTTGTTATGCTTAATATTATACTTTTAAAATTAATACATTGTATTGTAAGGACTGTAGTTAATTAATTTTTATCATTGTACAGCATTCCATTGATAGAATATACCACAATTTATTTATTTATTCTATAGTTGTTGAAATTTTGATTGTTTGCAGTTTGAGAATATTCTAAATAATGCGTTTTTGAATAATCAATGACCTATGTCTCTGCCATCACATGTCTCTTGGGGCATATGCATATGTATTTCCATAAGATATATACCTAGGAGTGAAATAGCATAGTAATTGGACATGTGTGTATTCAATTAAGGTGACATCACTAAGCTAATTTCCACAGTGATTAAATTACTTCATACTCTCATGAATAGTTAAATTAGATTTCTAGTTGCTTGATGTTTTTTTACCAATAGTTTAATTGTTTGTCTTTTTTACTTTAGACATTCTTGTGTATGTGTACTAGTAGTTCACATTAAATTAGTTTTATACTTTAAATTGCATTTTCTTGGTTACTAATTAGGTTGAACATTTAAGCATATTTTCATAATATTTATGGGCTTTTGGATATCTTCTTTCGTAAAGTGTCTCCTTAAGTATTTTACTTATTTTCCTTTTCGATTACCTGTCTTTTATTATTTGTAATAATTATTTATGTATTCTGGATTTTAGTCTTTTGTTAATTATATGTCGCAAATATCTTATTCCATATTGTGACTGCCCTTTACATCTTTGGAGTTTTTTGATTATTAATTTTTTTTATTTGTGTCCAACTTATTAATGTTTTTTTCTTATGTAAAGTGCTTTTTGTGTCTCATTCAAAATTGTTTTAGTAAAAATATTCTGTACAGAGCTTTAGTATGTATCTAATTAATAAACATTTAAAAAGAGAATAAATAAATAAAAGAGCAATTGCTGAATAACTATTTCATCATCCTTTCATACTTAAATATGTTATTACTTTAATTTTATAGAGGACTTATTTATGCAGCTTTCTTTCAAAGCATCTCTCTCATATATTTCTGTGCTTCCCTCTGATAGAGAGCTATGTAATCCATTTGTTCAGGCTGCTACAAAACCTTTTTTAATCTTCCTTCATTGGGAGTGTGCATATATGTGTGTGTGTGTGTATGTGTGTGTGTGTGTGTGTGTGTGTGTATGTATATATATATGTATATTTTCAGTACCATAGATACCATATGTGGTCATCACACCACAGAATTTATTGATTACATTGACTGACCATGATGGGAACTTGTTCTCAAATATATATTTACATATTTAAACAAAATGTTTCCTCCTTTTTATTCTTACACCATATCTTCCTAAAGTAATTTTACTCCCTGAGGAGCTCAATGATGGAGCCTACTGTTACATCCAAACCAGCCATGTACATCTAACTCCCTATGCAACCAAATCATAATGATTTGTGCTCTATTTGACCTTCTAGTCTACCCCGTTTGATATTAACATGGTCTGCCCTTGGTGAAAATCCAAGAGCTAGTTTGTTTTCTTCTAGGCATGAGCTATCCATCTAATGTTTAGTGATAAAAGAAATGCAAAAAAGCAGGCATTTACTAATGATTTTAATAGGAACCAGCTGGAGTTAACATCACATGTTTAAAAAATGTCTTTGTTCTTTGTTTCTGCATTTTGGTAAAAGTGTTTTATTTCCCTTATTAAAGTACGCTTAGACTTATTTTTATAATTTACTTTATTTTCAGTTTTGCAAATAATTAAGGTGTGTAAAAACAAATAAAATAAGTGAATTATTATCTTTCTCAAAACAGCTACTGATTTTCATCTGCAATTAAATATACCAAAATTTTTTCAGTAGCCCAGGTTGAAAAAGCCATACTTACATTTGATTCTCTATTGGGAAAGCTGTCAAATCTTATAGATTACACTTCTGCAACATTTCCTTTCTTTCATTTTCTTTTCTGAGACCCAAATTCAAGATCTTAGAATTCTAACTGGAAGCTTTTTAAGTCAACCAACGTAGTGTTGTTAGATTATTCATCCTAATATATAAATTTAATTATAATGTATAAATTCTTAGAACTCTAATAACTCCCTATGCTGACAAATTAATGATGAATGATTTTGATTAAAAATTCTTCCTAATGTATTCTTATTTACTTTTCAAAGTATATCAGTCCCTGTTTCCAACGGATAACCCAGAATGCTTTATTCACTATATCTCAGAATTTTCATATATATTTTTTTAGCTCCATGGTTTTGTTCATTGTACTTCTATTTCTAAAATTCTATATAACATATTCTTTTGAAAAATCACATTCATCCTTCAAAACCTTTTTCAAATGCTTCCTCTTTATTATGACTTTTCCTGCCTGGGCTGTGGCTCAACAGGATATACCAATTCTCCTTTCTTTGTTTTTTCACTTGGTGCTCCTCCTAAAGCTTGAGTCAGTATATTCCTAAGAATCATTAACAAAGTGGTGCAATCATATGTGTTTGCCCAACTATCCTTAAGGGATGTCCCCTGTAGTGAAAAATATTGACATTCTGCTTAGATATCCTGGGATCTCTGTTTCTGTGCCCATTCTTTCCTCCCTACTCCCACTCCATGATGTACTTTCCCTTCCAACAGCCAGAGACTCCTGCTTTTTACCAGAGGAGTGTGCTTGGGCTTCTGGAGACTGCTTGTCTTAAGATACAAGCTGTAAAACTATAAGTGCTTGGGAGTTTATATCCCTTAGGAAAAATCTTTGCCAATGACCAAACTGATGTTACAGTGCGAGAAAGTGCAGAGCCCCTTCAGAGGACAACTCAGGAGCAGCTTACACTGCAGTTTCCCTAGGAGATCAGGCAGACATTGCCTGAAATAGCAAGACTCTGTATGAGAGGGCATCTTGCTTGGCTGCCACTCCTTTGTTATGTATCCACTCCACTGCTAGTTTTTCCTGGGAGCACTTCCTTAATATCAAATACTCAAATTCTTATTTCAAGATCTGCTTCTGGAGAATCTGACCTAAGATTGGCCCAAAAGAGCAATTCGAATACCTCCAGTTATTTCCCAGTTTAGTCGAAACTGGAGGGGTAAATCAAACTACTAAAGTCCCCAAATATCAGGTGTAAGATATTAACTAGTGCTCTGGTATTTTGAACAGGTTCTAATATGTGATTGCCGTAGGCCTACCTTTTAAACCCCTATGAATATTTGAAAGGGGTTGGTGAATGATAGAGGATAATATTTTTCGTTTATGTTTGCCATAAGTGAGGGCAGATATACTTATCCATATAAACATATGATTATGACTCTTATGGAATTGGCTGTAGTTTGTAGCCCTGGCTTGAAGAGTTTAAACTTCCTTGGGCTCTTACAGTCTGGAATTTGATTATTGTTGGCTTAAGTTTATCCTCTTATTAGCTGTTTCTGTACCACATGAATTCTGTATCATTCAAAAATGTCTTTGCTGGGAAATAATTTTGACAATCTGGTCTATTTTAAATTTACTGTATAATTATATGCAGCCTAGCCTAATTGGGTTTTCCATTGAAAGGCTCTATATTTTCATCTTGACAAAGTTTATCTAACTTTCTGTTAAGTTGTGATAAGCAGCTAGTGTCTAGCTAAGAGGCCATGGGTTGCTGTATTTCCAGTTCTGAGAGCTCTATCAAAATACCCAAAATAAAGAATGAGGTTTATAGAAGACCATTAATCTCTATCATTAGCAAAGACTGTATAGATATTGCTAGTCAGCCTCTATTACTTTTGTAACCTTGTTTTTTGAAATCAAGTATTTCTTCTACATTTTTCTTAAAATTTTATTGTCTTTTTATAAAAGGTTTGATTACATTTATACAACATAGAAGTGCCATACTTACAGTCACTTTATCAGTTTCTTGAATTACAGTTTACATTCAGAGCACTGTATTTGTTCACCCCACAATGATCGTTTTGTAACATGCTTTACAGATGGAGAGTTATTGTGGCTATTTTTTGTTTGTGTTGTTTTATATTCCCAAATGACTTGAGTTCCTTTTGCTGTAGGAAGTTATCTTTAATTCCAGTATAGATTCTAGTTATGTTTAGAAACAGGAATTTTGAACCCGAAGAGTAAACTGTATGAGTCATGATCTTTACTTTTTATGAAAATAAAAAATATACCAATACAGAATACACCAATTTATAAACTCTTGATTTATTTTAAAATATAAAAATCAGGTTTAAGTATACAAAAATACTCATTTGCCAGTTAAGAATTTTTTTTTGATAATTTTGTATATGCATTAAGGACAAATTTTATATTCCTAATAAGATATAACAATTAAGCAAATATAATTTTTCCCATTGTTTTGCTCAGTGTTAAGAAAATGTAACCCAGAGAAAAACACTTCCTTCTATCATAATGGCCTCGGGAGAAAGAGAAAAGATCAGTGAAAAATGGGTATGCTTAAAGGATTAGAGTTGGAATGAACACTTAAAACACTTGAACTCTGCTTACAGAGGTACATAAATATAAAGTTATGAATAAACATTTCCATTAGGATCACAGACTAAAACCCAATCATACTACTCTGGCTCTACTAATTGGAAGAATGAGAATGATGAAGATACTTATAGTCCACCTATAAGCTACACGTTCCTCCATGGAAGCAAGCTCAAATTTTTAAGAGTCTTTTTATGGATGCCATTGCTGTGTTTCTGTGCCTTACTCACCTGCTTATCTATTACCGCTGTCCATATCTTAGGCGAATGAAACCCGGCCTCTTTTACTATTTTCCAGAAGCAATACAATCAAAGTCAGCAGTATTTGGACATAGTACCCTTTTTCTTGATTTTTGGTGTATAAGGTAGAATCAAAGACTCCTTGTACAACCTTAGTCTCATCAATACTATCAATTCTGATACTCTTCATTCTTCTAAAGCCCACTCCCTTATAGTTATCCTCCATCTATAGGGAAGACCCTGGACAGTGCATCTTTATTCTCTATTTTTTTTTTCTTATGAGATTAATCCTGCTAACTCACTCTAGTGCCCCAGGCAGTTCTGCCTGTCTAAACCCCTCTGAAATTCTGATAAATACATTTTTCTCTAATAATAATAAATCACTACCTTATATTATGATACATGCTTGAAAACAACATGAACAGACTGGTATAGTAACACAATAGAAACAACAGTTCCTTGGCAGAGATGGGGAAGACCAGGTAAGGTCTTCTAAGAAGAAAGAATTTTTCAACTGGCACTAAAATAATTAATAGGATATAGGAGATATAAATGGTAAATAGAGGATAAGAGAGACTATAAATTAAAAAAAAAACTTTCTTGATATAAAGTGCTTTTGAAAAAGAAGACATTGTGACTCATTATCTTAGGCCAGTTTTCATGAGAAACAGATTCTAAGTTGGAAGTTTTCTGCAGAAGGCTAATTGGGCAAAGCTCCCAGGAATAACATCACTAAAGAGGAAAGCAGGCTGGGCAGAGAGAAAAGTTGAACCATAATGTCGTTGGAACAGAAGCCTCAGGAGAAATTCTGAAGCTCTGGAGCTGGACAATTCCTCAGAATTATCCCCAATCAAGGCAAATGGGCTGGACCTTTGTATCCTTACATTGACCTGCCATTACCCGTGGGCTGCCTCTAAGAGGGCATAAATAATGACATGCAGCTCTCTTTTGGAGGATAATGATGAGAGGCAGCTGGAAGAATTAGTGCCAGATTCCTGAAAGGAACCTGGGTAGCACACCACAGTATGTACCACATTTATTGTGGAATTTATATTTCCTTAGTTATCAACTTCAACACCAAATACCAGCTGTTCTCTTTCTGCACTGACTAGAGAAAATTTAACATATAATATAATTGTATACTTTAGTAGAACTGATAGTTTTACAAAGTACTAGAAATTAATCATCTTCAAAAGTTTTTATTAAGTTTCTTGAAAAATAAATAATGCCTGAACATTTTCTTGAAAAGTAGCAAATAAAAGAAGATATATCACACCATCTTTACACTGGCTAACAATTTTGAAAGTTTATGATATGGCTAAAAGATTTTAGACCCTCTAATTAGATGGATTAGGTTTAATCTTGTAGAAGTAGAAAAAATGATCTAGATGACTTACTTTGGCCTAAGTCATCTTCATTTTATCCTGATATATGGTTAAATCTCATGATAATTGAGTCTGTCCCTCCTGAGAAATGCCAAATGCTAAATGTTGTTTTTTCAATATGCATATCATATTTAACACAGTAAAGTCACAAGTCTAAAATTATAGATAGGCCTATAACAGATTTATTAGTAATATTACACTATCAAAAATTAATAACTCTAAACATCTTATATCACCACTTAATTTTTTTTATATCACTAAGCAATAGACTATTTTACTTTACAGATTTTATACTACAATGATTGCAGCACTTAAATTCATTGAAGCCTGACTCAGTATAAAGTATAAAGATGTATGAATAAACATAGCCTTGTAATCTTTGTCACATAAAGAATGTATGCCCTAATAAACTGACAGTTTATTAGGAATAATTTTATTTTTAAATGTGTGTTCTTGATAGGTTGAAAAAAAGTAAAGAAGATTAACTGGTTGAGTTGGAATTAAAAGTTTTAATTATTCAGGAAAGTTTATATTATATGTATCTACATAAATTAAGTTAGCATGTAGGCTAAGGAGAATATCAGATGGTCATTTCATTAAATAGCAAAAAAAAAAAAAAAAAATTGCCAAAACTTAATACTTGTTTGTAATAAAAACTGTGAACAAACTAAGAATGGAAGTTGCTCAGTCTGATTAAGGACACATAAGGAAATCCCACATCAAACATGATACTCAACAGTTACATATTAAATGTCTCTTCTAAGATGAGAAAAAATAAATAGATGAGTATTCCTTCCTCTTTTAGTTAACATTATATTGGAAGTCTTAGTCAGGGCAATAATGCAAGAAAATTTTTAAAAAATCAAGGATCCTGAAAAGGAAATTATTCAAATTAAAAAGTGTATTTAGTTAGACAAGACTTATGGTCAGTGTATAAAAGTCAAATGAATATTTATATTCCGGCAGGCAATAATCAGAAAGTAAAAATCAAAAAATATATATTTTTTACAATGCATCAATAAACAAAAATAAGTAAATAAAATATATGAAAAAGATCCTTTATAATGAAAACTACAAAATATTTCAGAGAGTAATTAAAGAAAACATAATAGGGTGACCATAACAAGTTTATGAATAAGAAGACAATACTGTTCAGATGTCCTTTCTCTTTGTATTGAATTTTTAGGGTTGACATAACAAAGTACCACAAACTGGGTAGTTTAAATAATAAAAATTTACTGTCTCACATTTCTGAAGTCTAGAAGCCAGAACTCAAGATCCTTTTGTGAGAGAAAATCTGTTCTGTGCTATTCCCTTAGATTCTGCTTACTTTCTGGCATGTTTTATATTCCTTGGCCTGTACTTGCATCACCCTAATCTCTACTTTTCACATCACATGGTATTTGCTCATGTGTGTTTGTCTATGTCCAAAATACCACTTTTTATAAGAAAACCAATTATATTAAATTAGAAGACCACTCTACTCCAATATAGCTCCATCTAAACTAATTACATCTATAATGACCCTATTTCCAAATAAGGTCATATTGTTAGGTAGTGTTAGGATATCAGCATATAAATTTGGAATGGGATACAATTCAATCACAATACTCTACAAATTTATCTGCAATATCTGTGTAATCCCAACAGAAATTTCTAGCAAGATTTTTCTTTGGGGTAGTGTCAATGCCAAGCTGATCAAGAAGGGATGGTTTCAGTGGTGACATGCCCAGTTGAAAGAACACAAGAGGAGCTGACATGAGAAAGAAATGGCAGGCACCAACTTTATTGTGGGGAGCATGCTTCTCCACTAGGGGACCACATGAGCTTTATATATGTCAGAGAACAATAGTGGCATCCTGCCACACATGAGTGATACAATAAACTGAGTCACACTTACATAAATTAAATGAAGGCACCCTACAAAATTAATGTAACATTCTAAATCTGGAGTCCTGTCCCTCACCACGAGCTTGGATCACAGCCAGACCTGGGATTCACACTCCACACCTACAGGGTCGTGGCTCAGGATCTAACCTGGAAAGCGCTATCTTGGGCCCACAATCCACAACAACAATATAAAGAACAACAAATACTACCAGGCTACAGGTTACAAGGGCTAGGATGTCTACTGTTCACCACCAGGAGGACTCCAAGGTATTCTACCAAGTTGTCAAGGGGTCTTCTCCCAGGGCATGGATGGCTTGGACTTCAGCATCTATTTCCTGTAGACACAGCATTCCACATGGATTCGCACAGGTACTGCCCTGGGCAGCAGTTAGGAGGTCAAGTGCCATGTGGTTCTGCAGAGCTACTTTTCACATTTGCATGGTTTCATCCATTAAAAGGGTTATAGCCTGATATGTAGCATTCAATGCCTGTGCAGTGTAGTGGGCTAAAGCTTCTACCTGCAATTCTACCTCTATGGATCCCATTATTAATTCACCTGGAATGAATAATGCTAGAGGTAGAACCACCATTCTGCCTATTTCTACCAGTGCCAGTGGTGATATACGGGATCCCAATTATGAGGCAATTGGGGTAGTTGGATAACATATATCCAGCTACATATGTATGTCCCCAGGTACAACGGCCAGTAGGGCCAGACATATGCCTGCAGACCCAGAGATATCCTGAAGGTAGCCTGTTATTAGGCTCTGTATTGACATAACATTGCCCATTCCACCAGACCTTGGAAATAGTAGTGGGGATGGTGTTAGCACATTGCTTTGGGGGTAGCCATCCCATGATATGGTAGGGCACAGACCTTACTTGCTCTATGCAGTGAGGGATCTGTTCTCATAATTCCACATGTTCTCCTGTCAGCCATCCCCACCCATTGGAAATGGCATAGCTTATGTGAGGTGGCCAGTTGTGATGATCAAGGCAGAGCAGTGCTTCCATGGCCCACCATCACTTGTTCCATTCAGATGTGGTGCTCCAGGTACATAGCCATGTCCAATTTTTAGCCATAGTCAGAGTAATGCACCATAGAAGTCCCTCAGCAGCTTCCATTGGTAGTTCGGTACATACCCAGCAGCAAAAAACACTGTAGACAGAAGCAAACCCTTGAGCCTAGGACATGACACTGTTCCCTGTTGTCAGCCTGGGCAATAGTATCAAGCAGATAAAGGGACCAGTAGAGGCAAGTCCCATCCTTCTGGGAAAACACAGGCCACCTGTGCATCTTGAATTAGAAGGGTGGCTGGGAGAGGAGCTGCCCCTGGCATGTGGTACCAGACAGTTTCTCCAAGGGTAGCAGGCAGGGGGGTCTCCTTGCATGTTACAGTATAGAGAGGAATGGGCCAGAGGCTAAGGACAAAACTCCCCATTAACAGTGAACTCTGTGCAGTCTTCAGGAGTGACACTCACAAGTACGTGGGCCAAATGCAAATCCAGGGTTCTACCAGCAACCCATCACATAAGCTCTGTGTCCAGGGTTCCATAAGGGCCACCCACGGTTCTTGTGTTACTTGTATAGTCCATAGCCATGACCCAGTGGTCTGTTTACCTGCTGCCAAAGGTTCTGGAGCTGGCAAGAGCAAAGCTCTCTGGTAGGCCCAGGGTGAGAACCATTTAGCAGCAGTACCAAGGCACACTTTGATAGCCCATGGCAAGCATGCTACAACCTCGTCAAGGGGAGACAGCCCCGTTTGCCAGGGCTGCTCATTCAGAAGGCGTATAGCCTGTGGGAAGTTAGTATACCAACAACGCCAGCCCGGGCGTTGCAGAGTTTACCCATCTGCAAGCTGTCGAACTGCTCCACCATTCCAGCTGCCTGCGAGGCGAGCGATAAGAAACATGTAACTGCCACCGTACATCATTGGTACAGGCCCAGATTTGCACCTCCTGTCCAGTAAAATGAGTGCCTCTGTCACTGGAGATTAATAAGAGCCAGCTACAGGCCGCTGTGAGGTGCTCCAAAGCAGTCACAGTATGGATTGATCAGCAGCTGCCACCAGCCATGCAAACCCTAGATGAGTAGTCCACACCTGTGAAGACATAGCGGTGTCCCCGGTCTGTGAGCAAAGACCCTATGTAGTCCACTTGTCATTCCTGGGGCAACTTAGCCCCTCAGGGCACCACGCCCAGGATACTCTTTACCTGCCATCTCTCTGGGTGCTGCTCAGCACACCAGGGCCATTATGATACTGCAACTGGTGCTAGTTGTCCGGGTCAGCAATAACCCCATCACTTCGCTACCTGTCCCATGGTATGGGCCCCTACATGCCCAAGTTTTCAGTAGAGTCAGGGGCCAGTGTCTGACAGAACCAATGGTATACAGGCAGAGCAGACTTATGCCAGTGCATCTGCTACATCATTGCCCAGGGCCTGTAATGGCCGATGACCGGGGACATGGTATATGGTGGTCCCTTACTGAAGATCCCACTTCCAGAGTTCTTCCCACACCTCCCTGTCCCTTAGGGGGCAGTGGCCTATCATCCACTCCTGGGCAGCCCATCAGGACAGCTACAGAGTTAAAACTCTATATATAGCCCAACTGTTAGTTCAGGCATGCACTGGGCCAGTTTCATTCATAAGGACCAACCATGCAGCACAAAGCTCCACCCATTGGCTGGGTTGCCCACCACCTTTCTCATACCAGAAGGTTTCTGTGGATGGCTGTAATGCCATGGCAGCCCACGTTGGAGTGCAGTTGGCCTGACAGGGGACTCACAGAAAACCGTACTTGCTGCTCCAGGTGTGCCTCTCCCACTTGGACAGTGTCAGGGTCTGTGCAATTCCTGTCTTCCCCAAGACCACGGCCACCCCTCCACAGGGTACATGGACTGCACGGTTACAGGATTAAGGCCAGTGATGGCCGCATTGCACAGAAGGGCTGCATATATGGCAGCCAGTTGCTTCTCTATCAGAGAATACCGCACTTCCACACCTTTCCATAACTGGGACCAGAAGCCTATCGGCACCTTCTGGGAACTGTGCTTCTGCCACAAGCCCCATTCAAACCCTACATCATCCACCTGCACTGTAAGCAAGAATGGGAGGGCTGGATCTATTATGTGTAGAATTTGGGTATGTGCTACAGCTCGCTTTGTAGCCTTAAAGGCCTCTTTTATCTCAGGGGTCTAGTCCGACTGGGCACCCTGTCACACTAGATGGTGCAGGGGTCACATCAAGGAGGCTAAATGAGGAAAGAACACTCTCCAAAAACCCAGCAATCCCAAATAGGTTTGGAGCTGCTTCACAGTTTATGGTTGGGAATATGCCTGTACCACATAATGGTATCATCCAAGTTCAAGTGACAACCAGTCCATGATGTCCGTGAAGTTCAATACAGTGGCATGCAGGAGTGGTATAACTTTATTCAGTTCACAATAGTCAATCATCATGTTCCAGGAGCTGTCAGTCTTTTTCACATGGGGGAGTTACATGGGGTATGAGTAGGATGAATAACACCCGTCAGAATGGTGTGTTCTATTTCCTCATTGCCTCCCAGCAGATGATACTGTTTTGTGTTCACTACCCGGGTAGCCTGGGGCAACACCAACAAGGCATGGTGTGAACATCCCCAGATAATAGTTGTTACCACCCAGATACAAAGGCAAAATTCACCAGTAGTGTTATTTACAGTCAAGCCTTGCAAAACATCAATCCCAAAAATGTACTCCTGTATGGGGCATATGCACACTTGGTATGTCTGAGGAAGCAATCTGCTGATACCCAGTGTCATAGGGACCTGTCACACATAAATGATTTGACTCTCATAGCCTTCTATGGTTGCAGTGGGCCTAGGAAACTTGTCTGGATTCCCATAGAGCAGGATACTGTCAGCACCTGTGACCATGAGGGCTAATACCCTCCATACTTTGAGGGGGCACCAATGTATAGTCAGTTCCACACGTAGCTTCAGGTCAGCCAGCTCCACTGCCAACCAGATGTCCCGGCTGAATTCCTAATCAGAGAAATAATTGGCCAGCCGTACATCCTGGGTTGTGGCTTTCCTGGGAATAAGAGTGAACTGCTGGTCAGGGCACAGCTGATTACACAGCTCCGGCAGCCCTTCATTAGGTTACTGCTCAATCTTTTCTGCAGCGATCCCTGCCTTGAGGAAATCAAAACATATTTGCCTGCGATTTACTTTCATGGCCTAATGGGCTGGGCACTGCTCCGTCCCCCTTTTTGGCCATGCCTCCATCTGTGCACTGGCTGGTTTGGGAGTGCAGTAGGTGGTACGGCTCTCACTTAGGTGGAACGTTCCTGGCATTTCACTTCCACATTCCCCCATAGCAGACGACACCTCATGAATCCACCTATCCATGTAAGAGGCCAGCAGTGCTGCCGTGGTTCAAAAGTACCAACTCAGCCAGAAGTCAAGATCAAATCCTTCATATGAGTTATAAATACCTCTTCATGGAACTAGTGTACTGGGCGTAAAATGTTATCTGTCTCATGCTCATGTCCAGAATTTTCTGAACCAGATCTAAGTACGTGGTGCATCTGCTCACTGTCTCTGGAAGCTCCCCAGGATCAGCTCACACTGTCTGTGCAGCATACATGAGTCATTTAATCAAGGAGTGATTACCTATACCCTGTGCCTTGTACCATACATGCCATATTCTGGAGGCGCTGCCTGAGGGACGGTATCATCATTACAGAGGCTAGCTGTGCCGTCTCTTCTGGAGATAATTTGGTCCCTTTGGCTCCATTATCCCATAGCTGCAGCAGCCACCCTGGAAACATCTCCCCAGGTCTCTGCCATACCTGTTTTGTCAGATCTCAGAGTTCGGCAGAGTACATTGGATCAAAGTGATGTGCTTTTTATCCTGGTGGCACTGTCAGCCTTTTACCCAGGGCCAATGGCTGTTCCACTTTAACCTGCTGCTGTATAGCTGTTGGGCTCCCAGACCAAGATGATGGCAGCAACTCGTCCAGGCCCTGCAGAATGTGCTCTGCTGCTGCCAGGCACCTTTCCAGTGCTTCTTCCTGGCATTATAGCTGCTACACCCACTGAGCCTGATCTTGAACCTACAGGATGGCCTATAGCAGCACCACCAGGAACATCCAGGCCACCCAACCTGCTGCCTCCCATTGATCAGTCAGGACATTCGGTTCCAGCATATCCAGGGCTTTGGGACATCCTCAGGATGTGGCTTCATTCCATCCCAATCCTCCAGGGTCATCACATAGCCAGATACTCAGCCACAAGATACCACTGGGATGCATGGTACCACATGTCTTCCACTTCCATCCAGGACTATCTGGAGTGTTGGAGGCCATACTCACCTCATCCTGCCAACTAAGCCATGTATCAGCACTGAATTGATCAAGAAGGGAAGGTTTCAGTGGTGAGATGCCTAGTTGAAAGAACTCACGAGAAGCCGACCTGAGAATGAAATGGCAGGCATCAATTTTATTGCAAGGAGTGTGCTGTTATTGTGGGGAGTGCAGTTCTATTGTGGAGAGTACACTTCTTCTGCTCTTCTGCTCCCAAGGGACCACATGAGCTTTATATATGTCAGAGAACAATAGTGACATTCTGCCACACGTGATATAATAAACTGAATCATACTTACATAAGTTAGACGCAGGCACCCTACTAGATTAATGTAACATTCTAAATTCAGAGTCCTATCCCTAGCTGTGAGCCTGGATCACAGCCAGACCTAAGGCTCACATCTTCAGTCTCACCTCACATTACACACTCTCTTCTTCTGGAGAACCCAGGCTAATGCAACATTAGAATTCAGTACTGAAATGATTTCAATTAAGAAGGAATAGATCCATGGAGCCACCCACTACATTTCCACATTTTAACCCTAATATAAATATATTGTAAGACAAAAATAAAGATAATGGAGGATAATGGATATCTGAAACACATAAAAAATAAAGACACATCTGTAAAAAAAATGACCAAAAAGCAATGAAAATCTATAATAAAAGAGCTGATTGATATAAAAGTTCTTAAGTGAGTTGGGAAGGCAACAGAAATACATGGAAATAAATCCTGACAGGCCTTGAAAACAAGTAGAAGTAACATTTTTAATGGTTCAGATATGAAGGTTAAGCTAGAAGGGAAATAAGAGCAAATGGGCACCAAGAAAAGCTATGATATTAATTCTTCTTAATACGTTTGGAGTGAAGGTATTTATTGTGGGCAAACATCTACCAGAGCAATTAAACATACAAATTACTATGCCAAAGGAAGCAAATACTCTAGTGAAAAGACCATTTTTGCTGATAATGGCTGCTAATTGGAGACCCATTAAGCAACAAGTTAATGACAAATAATTTGTTGAGGTCACTTTGTGAGGACAGTGAAATGAATATTTTTCGGTTAATTGTCAAATGGGGCTTGTCAGAAAAGACATTACATTCAAATAATGAAAGACCCAGGAATTATCTTTTTGCCAGTGAAATGTTTCTTTCTTTTGAGCAGGACATTGGTGAAGCCTACGCTGGACTGGGGTTTAGCAACCCACGTTTCTCCGAGTTTCTAGTAAAATGCTCTTCGGTGAAGAACTTTTATTTTAGTAAAGTTTCTGAAATTAAGATCTTAACTTCGAGCTTTATGGAAATTCAGCAGGATAGAATAAGTTTTTTTGTTTTGTTTTGTTTTGTTTTGTTTTTTTGCCTTTGGTACCCCAAGCCTCTGAAATAGTAATAACTCCATAAAAACTCTGATGTTTGATCATTCCCCATTTACTAGGTATTCTATAAATCATCTTATATAATGCAATTTATTATAAAGTGAGGCAATCATTTTTATCATGGTATAGATCCAAGCATTGACAGCAAAGTTAAGAAACTTGTAACAAGTAAGTGGTTAAAATAGATTAAAACCTATATTCACCCGATTCCAAAATCTAGGCTCTTACCTATTAAGCCACATTGCTACCAGGAAATTTCAAAATTGTTCTTTCCACATTATTCTGCCTCACTTTGGATATTTTATATCAAGTCCTAAATTTCAACATCAAGGATGTAATAGTGGTAGGATTCTTTTGATTTTAGGCACCCTATCAAAACCTTACCTGACAAATTTTTTTCCTGGAATATAAAAATTATATAACTTTTAAAATGTATCATCGCAAGGGCTGAAAAATTGAAAAGTAATTTTGTTAAGTCAATACAGTGAATTTAGATTAGACAATGACTGCAAATAACTAAATGCACAGTCACTACATTATATCATTACCTGAATAGATCTGTATAATATGAAAAATTAAAATAATTAGAAATGTGAACCATTTTTTGCAAATAAAATCAGATTTTAAGACTTTAATATTTTTTCATAATTTTATAACCTTTTTAAAGTTATATCTATTTCACTTTTATTTATAATGATAAAGCTTATAATGTGTCTTAAATGCGTATTATGTATTACATGTTGAAATGCAGGATTTTATATAGAATAATAGTTCATTGTGGAGAAAGAAATAATAACCCATACTTTAATGTTTTATTCATAAAAATATATATTTTAGTGATGTGAATTATTCCTTATAATCCTTAAAATTTTATGTTTATAGTCCTGTGAGATGAGAACAGATTAAGAGAAAGGTAAAACTAACATGGTTTATTGTAACAATAATGACAGTGAATAGCGTCCTTGGAAAAAGAGAAATTAACAATTATTCACTATCCTAATACATATTAATCAAACCATTCATTAAATATATGAAACATTTGTAAAATATAAAAAACAAAAACAAAAAACAGAATCATGGACTTTTTTGAGGTGATGAATTTTTTTTTTCATTAAATTTATCAAGGTGACATTGGTTAATAAAATTATATAGGTTTCAAGCATATAATTCAATAATATGCCATATATATTGCATTGTGTGTTTACCACCCAATTAATTTCCTTCCATCACCATATATTTTACGCACTTCACCCTTATCTACTTCCCCCCTCCTTAACTACTAACCTGCTTTCCATATCCATGAGTCTCTGTTTGTCTTCTTTGTTTGTTGCTTTCAGTTTTATACAGCACATATGAGTGAAATCATATGGTTTCCAACTTTTTATGTCTGACTTATTTTATTTTACATGATAATCTCAAGATCCATCCATGTTTTCACAAATGTCAGTATTTCATCTTTTCTTATGACTAATATTCTACTGTATATATGTACCACATCTTCTTTATCCAAACATCTGAGGAAGTACACTTTGGTTGTGTCCATGTCTTGGCCACTGTGAGTAATGCTGCAATGAATATCAGGATGCATATATCTTTACAAATAAATGTTTTCAAATTTTTTGGGTAGAGATCAAGAAGAAAGATTGCTGGGGCATGTGGTGATCCTGAATATTTTTAGGAACCTCCACATTGTTTTCCATAGTATCTGCACCAATTTATATTCTCACTAAAAGTGCACGTGTCCCCTCTTCCCCTCGACCTCCTCAACACTTATTGCCTTGTTGATAATACCCATTTTTACAGGCATGAGGTGGTATCACATCATGATTTCAATTTGCATTTCCCTAATGACTAGTGAAGTTGACCATCTTTTCACATGTCTATCGGCCATTTGTACGTCTTCTTGGGAGAAGTATCTGTTCAGGTCCTCTGCCCACTTTTTATTGTTACTTTTGTTTTTGTTTTCATTGAGTTTTATGAGTTCTTTATATATTTTGGATATTAATCCCTCATTGTAAATGATGTTTGAAAATACCTTCTTCCATTCATTTTTGTCGATGGTTCCCTTTGCTGTGCAGAAGATTTTTAGTTTGATATAGTTCTATTTATTTATTTTTGCTTTTACCTCTCTTGCCTTCTAGGTAAAATTCATAAAATCCTTTCTAAATCCAAAGCCCATGAATTTAATACCTATGTTTTCCTCCATGTAATTTATTGTTTGATGTCTTATATTTAGATCTTTCATTCATTGAGTTAGTTTTTGTCTGTGGTAACAGATAGCACTTTAGATTCATTTTTTTGCATGTGGCTTTCCAATTTTCCCAGCATCATTTATTAAGGAGGCTTTCTTTTCTCCAATGTATGTTTTCAGTTCCTTTGTCAAAAATCATTTGCCAGTATATATGTGGGTTTATTTCAGGACTCTCAATTTTTTTCCATTGGTCTGTATATCTGTTTTTCTGCCAATACATTGCTGTTTTCATTACTGTCACTTTGTAGTATAATGTAAAGTCAGGCAGAGTGATACCTCCAGCCTTGTTCTTTTTTCTCAGGATTGCTTTGGCTATTTGGAGTCTTTTGGGATTCCACACAAATCTGTGATTTTATTTATTTATTTATTTTTAAAATGTCATTAGAATTTTGATGGGGATTGCATTAAAACTGTATATTGCTTTGAGTAATAAGATCATTTAATTACATTGATTTTTCCACCATGAATGCAGAATATCTTTCCATTTTTTGTCTTTTTTTTTTAATAGTCTTATAGTTTTCAGTGAATAGGTCATTGACATGCTTCATTACATTTATTCTTAGGTATTTTATTTTTTGCAATTGTAAAAGAAATTTGGTTTAAATTTCTTTTCCTAAAATTTTATTGTTAGTGTATAAGAATACAATATATTTTTGTACATTGATTTTGTATCCTAAAACATTACTATATTTGATCATTGTTTTTATATTTTCTGATGGAGTCTTTAGAGTTTTCCATATAATCATGCTATCTGAAAAAAGGGACGATTTGACTTCTTCATTCAATTTGGATGTCTTTTATTTCTTTCTTTTACCTGATTTCTCTAGCTAGAACTTCCAATACTATATTGAATAAGAGTGGCGAGAGTAGACAAACTGGTCTTGCTCCTGATCTTAGAGGAAAGACTTTTAATTTTTCACCATTAAGAATGATATTAGTTGAGGGTTTGTCATGTATGGCCTTCATTACGTTGCAGTGTTTTCCTTCTATACCCATTTTATTAAGTATCTCCATTATTTTTAGGCCCTCATGCCTGTCTTTAGTTTGATAGTATTCTATAATTTTTCTCTCTGTTCCCCATTTTTTGTTATATGGCTCAGTTCTGGATTTGTGTGTGTGTGTGTGGTTACTATTAAGTTTATGTAAAAGAAAGTTATATATATAACTATATATATACACACGCATACATACACACACAGTAGTCCTTTGTCTTCTGTATGTGTCTTATATCCATTCCCCTCTGCAAATTCAGGCCTTTATCCCCTCCCCTTTTTTGTTTCTGTGGTCTCAAATTATCCCTATTTATGTTATGACTTCATTTCTTAGTTGCAGTAGCTGTTGTTTTCTCTTTTTAAAATGTTTTACTTTCTTTTATCATTATTATATTTAAATGTATAATACTCTATTCTGAATAAGGGTTGAAATTTCTTGTTTCTGTTAGTCATCCTAGTCATAGTTTTGTATCATTTTGTCTTTTTGTTTCAGATAGAACAATCCCCTTCAGTATTTCTTGTAATGCAAGCCTTGTGGTGGAAAATTCCCTCAGTTTTTGTATGTCTGAAAAGGTCTTTATTTCTCCTTTATGCCAAAAGGAGAACTTTGCTGAATATATAATCCTTGGTTGGTAATTCCTCCTTTTCAATAGTTTGAATGCTTGATTCTACTCCCTCCTAGATTGTAAAGTTTCTCTTAAAAATCCATTGATAATCTAATGGGGTTTTCTTTATATGTTACCATCTTCTTTTCTTTTGCTGTCTCAAGAATTCTTTCTTTGTTATTAATTTTTGAAAGTTTCAATATAATGTGCCTTGGAGAAGGTCTTTTTGAATTAAGATAATTAGATGCTCTGTTTGCTTCTTGAATTTGAGGATCCAGTTTATTCTATATATTTGAGAAGTTCTCATCGGCCATTTGTTTGAATAGGCTCTCTGTTTCCTTCTTTTTCTGGTATTCCCAATATTTGTATATTGCTCTTTCTGATTTGATGTAGTCAGAGAGTGCTTGAACAGTTACGAAAAATTTTTTCCACTCTCAAGTCTTTTTTTTCTTCTATCTGCACCATTTCCATATTTATGTCTTCAGTATTACTATTCTTTCCTCCATGAAGTCAGTTTAATTTCCTAAGCTCACTATTTCATTCTTCATCTCTGGTACTGAGTTCTTCAGATCCAGAAGTTCTATTTGTTTCTTTTTTAAAATATCATTCTCTTTAGTTAAGTTTTTATTATTATTATTATTATTATTCATAATGGAGCCTACCAAACCTCAACTTCCTTGCTTATGTATCTCCACCCCTGTCACTGGGACAAGTCACAGTTTTATGTCTGCCACTCAGAAGCTGTAGCCTCAGTTTCCAAGTCTTCAGTCTCTGTTCTGTAGCCCAACCCTTGCTGTTGTAGTTTTCCCAGTGGCCAGCTACTAGCTCGGGGAGAGTACCCAGCGGTGAGCTCTGGAAGGGTGGGAGGCAGCGGCTGGGTTCCGTGACTCCATTTTCAGCCTGGCAGTGGCAGCTTCTAGAACACAACTGCTGCATTTCTGTATTTTGTCTCTGCCCTGATCACTGGGTTCCACTGTAGTATATGCTGATGACTCTGACAGGAAGGCTCTGGGCTAGAGTGCATGTGGTAACCAGATCACTCTCCTCTTCCCAAGTTGCGCAGGGAGCTCGTGGCAGTGTTCATGGCACCATCTCCCCATTCGCCCACCTTTGGATGCTCTGATACACAGATCTCTGAAGTGTTGTGTGTTAGGCTGAAACATTTTCCATTGGATTACAGTTGTTTAATTGGTTATAACCTCAAGGATTGGTTAAAGGGACCCCTCATGCCACTGTAGTTCTTACTTCACTTATCCAGAATCGTGGACTTTAATGTTTGAACTGACTTTAGGGACTAATTGATCTAAGCTTTTGTCTTATCGAAGATAAAAATGAGATTCTTTCAAACTCAAAATTTGCCTAACATCAAAAACTAATTAATGGCATAATTTAGGTTCCTTGAGCTAGTGTCAGTGAAAATTAGGAGGAAACTACAAAAGCCAGACTAAAACTAAAGATTTGAAAAAATCTGATAATAATTCTCATTTCGAAATAAATAGTGTTTTGGTAGAAGATAATTCTTTCACATGGAGATCTATCGGAATTACATATCAATCTGACATCTATTCAGATTTAATGCCAATGAAACCCCTAGTGATTTTATTGAGTGCATATAACCAATTATGGTAAATTCCTACCTAAAAAATGCTTGGTTTTTTGGTTCCACAGCCAGACATAAAAGTCATGTATTCCTAAAAATCAATATTCCTAAACAATTTCTTGCTTATAGAACAATTTTAACCATTTCATTATTCAGTGCATTATTCAGCACATAACTTTCCAGGGTTTTCCTAATAAACATATTATCAATCAAGTTGGAAAAGACACTGTAATTTTTAAATTTATTTTAAACTTGGATTTCTTTATAAAGAGTCTTACAGGAAGCTGACAAAGTCATATATAATGTACAAAAGTTAACACGTAAGTGTGAAAGTCAGAGAAGAAAATAAGATTTAGAGAGGTGAAAAGAATACATCATAGGTAATATATTTCATAATTTTCTGTACTCCCTGGTAGATATAAAGATCAAATTAAGAACAGAATGTTCTTAATCACACAGAAACAAAGAATTATTATCAGCCATATGACTCAATGATTCCATGTTATAAATATAAGCAATCTACTCTGGAAAAGCAATTGATAAAGAATTAAATAAGCAATTTTATTGGTTATCACAAGCTAGAGCAAAAGACAAAATAGTTGAAAGAAATTTTTTCTCCTAATTAGAAAATTATATTTAGAGGGAGTCTCAAAATCATGATAGAGTTTTGAGTCTTGATAACATTAGAAATATAATAGCATTTGAGAGTTTTATTACTTAAATATTCTTTCACCTATTTCCCTTTGAGTAATTTGAATTTTATATATAACTATACTAACTTTAAGCAGACAAATAAAAAATAATAGTAAAACATGAAAAACTATTTATATAATGGTGAAACTTTGTGGCATCATTTAAGATGAGACAATTGAATTAGAGATTGACATAAACCTAGAAAGAATCTGACTCAAATATAGTCCCTCTAGATCAGCAGTCTCCAACTTTTTGACACCAGGAACCAGTGCTCCTATGAGAATCTAATGCCTGATGATTTGAGATGGAGCTGTGGAGGTGATGCTAGCACTACGGAGTAGCTGTAAATACAGATAAAGATTAGCTCACTTGCCCACCACTTACCTCCTGCTGTGTGGCCTGGGTCCTAACAAGTACCTGTCTGTGGCCCAAGGATTGGGGACCCCTGCTCTAGGCAACTTTTATGTTACCATCTGCTTATCCTAAGGAAAACTAATTAATTTTAAGAAATAGTTTCAAACTTATAGGATCGAAATAAAACACTACCTAATTTATTTTAAATATTCAACTTTCTTCAAGCTATTATTGTTTGAATTATTTTAAATAAACACACTAGTGTTAAAAATTCAACAGTTGAGACTTTAGATTTAATGTTATATTATTTAATATAATTATATTTTGCAAAAATAATTGTGAAAGTATTGCTAAGCTGAATTTTAGTTAATCACTGGAAGATAAATCTGTTCATATGAATCTATAATCAAGTACTACATTCTATTTGGAAACAGAATCAACAAATTCTGAAGAACTTGATAAAATTAATGTCCACATAGTCAAAACAAACAAAAAAGACTTTTGAATGCCTTAGTTTATGAAAAATTTTAAAAAGCTATAAAAGAGGTGTAATATATTTTTATATCTTTTCACTAAATAATTCAGTTATTTAAGTCTATAATGTAAAATGCATGGATACAATGAACAATTATATGCCAACAAATTTGACAATCTATGAGAAATATAAATTTCTAGAAGCACATAATCTTCCAAGATTGAACCAGGAAGAACCCACAAATCTAAACAGATCAACTACTAACAGTAAAATTAAAGCAGTAAACAAAAACTTCCAAAATGAAAATTCAGAACCAGAAGGCTTCACAGGCGAATTCCATCAATACTTATCTTTCTAAAACTATTTCAAAAAATTGAAGACCAAGAAATGCTTCTAAATTCATTCTACAAAGCCAGCATTACCCTAATAACAAAACCTGATAAAGGCATTATAATAAAAAGAAAATTACAGGCCAAAATCTTTGATGAACATAGATGCAAAAATTCTCAAGAAACATTAGCAAACTGAATTCAGCAAAACCTTAAAAGGATTGCATGCCACATCCAAGTAAGATTTATCCCAAGGATGCAAAGATAGTTCAACATCTATAAATCAATCAATGTGATAAATTACATTAACACAATGAGGATAAAAAATATGTGATTATCTAAATAGATCAGAATAAACATTTGGCAAAATTTAATATCCATTTATAATAAAAACTCTCAAAAACAGGGAGTATAGAAGAAAAATAGCTCAAAATAATAAAGGTTACATAAGAAAAACCCACAAATAATTATTTACTCAATGGAACAAGACAAGGATGTCCACTATCACCACTTCTTTCAACATAGTATTAGAAGCCCTAGCCACAGAAATCATAAAAGGAAAAAAGTTAACCTAAATTGAAAAAGAAGTAAAACTCTCATTATTTGCAGATAATATGACACTACACATAAAAGTCCTAAAGATTCCACCAAACAACTGTTAAAACAAACTAATGAATTCAGTAAAATTATAGGATGCAAAATCAATATACAGAAATCATTGTGTTTCTATACACCAATAATGAACATCAAGAGAAATTAACAATCTCATTTGCAATTACAACGAAAAGCACAAAATACCTATAAATAAATTTAACCAAAGAAAAGAAATACCTGTACTCTGAAAGCTACAAGACATTAAAGAAAGAAATTGAAAAGAATACAGATAAATGGAAGGATAGACCATGCTCATGGATTAGAAGAATTAATATTGTTAAAATATTCTACTACCGAAAGCAATATACAGATTCAATCAAGTTTTATTAAAGTAACAATGACATTCTTCTAAGAATTATAACAACTAATCCAGAACAAAGTGGGAGGTATCATGCCCCCAAATTTCAAACTCTACTACAAAGCTATAATAATAAAAATGGTATTGTACTGGCATTAAAACTGATGTATAGATCAATTGGACAGAATAGAGAATTCATAAATAAATCTTCTCTTACATAGCCAATTAGTTTATGACAAAGGTGGCAAGGATATACAATAGGGTAAATACTGTCTCTTCAATTAGTAATGTTAGGAAAACTGAACAGAAACATGAAAATATTGAAATTAAACTATTTTCTTATACTGTATACAAAAATAAATTCAAAAGAGGTTAAAGACTTAAATGTAACGCCTGAAACAAGAAAACATAGGCAGTAAACTCTTTGGCATCAGTCTTAACAATACCTTTTAGGATATGTCTCCATGGAAATGAGCAATGAAAACAAAAATAAATGAATAAATAAACAGTTGAACTACACCAAACTAAAAAGCTTTTTCACAGTAAAGAAAACCATCGACAAAATAAAAATGCAACCTCCTCAATGGGAGAAGTTACTCTCAAATGATACATTCAATAAAAGGTTAATGTTGTGGCATGTTCAATTATAAGATCCACGGAGCCAATTGAGATGAATTAAGGGTCAGGGAATCAGCCCCAAGCTCCCAAAAGAGGCAACTTATAAAGCCTAGAACCACATCAAACAAGCAAGCAGATTATAGAAGCAGAAGTTGGCTCCCTTGAAAATTTTCCACCCTTAACAATTAATACTCAAAATGTACGAGGAACTCATACAACTTAACACACACACACACACACACACACACACACTCGTTAAAAAATGGGCAGAGAACCTAAGTAGAAATTTCTCCAAAGAAGACATACAGATGTCCAATAAACATATTGTAATGGCTGAAAAATGACTGCTAGAAATTTATTACTTGCAGGAAAATTACTGCTTGGCTATGCCTGTGGGAACATGGCTATCTCCATGAACATAGGCCGTTACCCATAGGAACATAACATTCTAAACAAGTTTTCTGCTCCTGTACCCCCGCTTATGCACCTGACCTGTAAGTTGACAGGTAGTGAATAGAAGAACGATAACCCTTTGTGTTTAGACCGAATGAAGGATGAGATTTTGGGCTTAAAAACCCTGTACCTCTACATTTCAGGGCTGCTTAATTAGGGGTCCGTGTACCCCTGACAGACCCAGCTGGCTGAATAAAGAGTGTTTCCTATAACTCATTGAGTTCTGGTGGTCCGTGTGTCTTTCGGGGGCTGGCAGCTACGACAATATGAAAAGATACGCATCATCATTAATCATCAGTGCAAATTAAAACCATAATGATATCATCTCACACCTGTCAGAATGTTTATCATCAAAAAAAAAATCAACAAATAAGTGCTTATAAAAATGTGGAGAAAAGGAAATCTTCATACACTGTTTTTTGATTGTAAATTAGTACAATGACTATGTAAAATAATATAGAGATTCCCCCCAAAATTAAAAATAGAACTGCCATATGACTCAGCAATTCCACTTCTGGGTATTTATCTGAAGAAACAAAAACATTAATTTGAAAAGATATAAGCATTTGCATTCCTATGTTTATTGCAGCATTACTTATAATAGCCATAACATGGAAGTAACTATAGGTGTCCATTGACAGATGAATGAATAAATAAGATGTGATATATATGCAATTAAATAAAAAATAAAATAAAAAAGAATAAAATGCTATTTGCATCAAAATGAATGAACCTAAGTGAAATAAATACAAGAAAGCCAAATACTATAAGATTTTACTTATATGTGGAATCTAAAAAAAATAAATAAACAAAACAAAATAGAAACATGCCCATGGATATAGAGAATAAGCTGATGGTTACCAAAGAGGAGGGAGGTAGGAGAATGGGAAAAAATACAAAACAAACACATGGAATTTGGGGTTAGCTGATCTAAGTCTGGATGTAAATTTCTGTCATTTTCTGGCTTAATTATCTTTATCAAGTTATTTAAACACTCTAACATTTACAAAATTTTTGGCCCCCCTTAATGTTAAAGATGAGGAGAAAAGTCATATAAAAACAAAACAGATTGTATACAAAATCCAAGATAGTCAAAGATACCTCCTCTGCATAACTGAAATTTAAAAGATTATAGGGAATCATCAACTCTGTTTTTGAACTGCAGTGTTTTAAACTATCTTATAGTTTGTGATCAACAATTATTTATGCATAATTTGTCTTTCATTTGTGTAACATCAGAAATTCTGTATCAGATACAGTGATAAATTTATGATTTAAGAAAAAGGAAAAAGGTATATACTAGTTAACTAAGAAGTAAGTCAGCACTAAGAACTTGACAAAGGGAAATTCATGGTATCAGATGATTTTTACATTGCCCAGTAAAACTATAGCTATTCACAACAGTCAATTGGTTAAGAGTCCTAAGAAGAATCTTCATTTAATTAAATTATACATGATGGAATTTGACATTCAATTAACTTATAAGAGAGTCTGAGGTTCTAATTGACTAAGAGATAATGAAAGTAAACTCTTTTATTATAATTTGATATATCTTATTAGTATTAGTATCTATGCGATACTCTAAAAAATTCATTATGAAATTTAGGACTCTAATATAATGTCGGTTTTATTGAAGGAAGTAAAAAACAAACAAAACCACTATATGTGCTTAGAAATGAAGTCTAAAAGATAAAATGTTAAATCTTCATTTTTTTTTAAAGGTCGAAAGACTATGAATTCTTTTTAGTCTTTTTGTCCCTATTTTCTTAAACTTTGTCTAACACTGGTTTCAATTCAATAAAACTATTTGACTATAAAAGGAATATTTAAAATAGATTTTACAATTATAGAGAATTTATCATTTGAAATAGCATTTTATATAGGAATAAATATTTATCAGAATTGCTCTTCTATATCTTATTTATTACATCATAAATGATTGTATATGTACATAGTTACTTTTATTTCAATCTAAAATAATAACTTTCCTATGTTTACAATTATAAAAATATGTTAACCCTTCTCCATTGGATATTATTCACATCCCTAGCCAGCTCACTTGTGTAATCTTGATCCATATAACTTACATTTAAATAACAGAGATGTTTCTCATTCAATTTAGTTTATAAAAAATATTTGTCAACAGTGCTATCAAAATGAATGATTAGGTATATTCATCATGTATACTAAAATGAATTAGGTTGATAGTTATGAAGGGGCCATAATTTATACTTGGGTAATATAAGCTAAATAGCTAAATGGTTTTGATGCAGGAGAGGGCAAACTTTCCTGAGTGAAGGAGAACTTAAGCCCTGCACTGAAAGAGAAAGTGTTCTTAACTGAGCACAGGAAAAAATTTAAGCACACACCAGAATTAGAGTCAAAAAGAAAGTTTATTAGAGAAAGTGTAATGCTCCATAGGCAGAGTGTGATCTACTATCAGAGACAAAAAGTGAGAGCCTGAGAAACTCAGAGGGACAGAGACAAAAGAGAGAGAGAGAGCGCGAGCACGAGCCCACGCGCAAGCCCTGAGAGGGATCCCAAGTGTTTGGGGAATTTAGTTTATATATCTTTTTTTTGTTTCTATGAATTACAGTTTAACACTGTTTATCTATTTTCCTTTGAGAATATGGACACACAGTGTGAAAGGTAAGAGGACATAGCCTGAAAAAAATAGCCTGCTGGCAATTCTTAGCCTTTGATCCATAGGTTCCCCATGTTTTAGCCTTAGGGAATGAATGATTGTGTGAATTTTGTGTTGGGCATGACTTAAAGACTCTATTTTCCTATTTTCCCATCATAATATGGGTAAATGGTTTGTTACCAATCCCAGCAGAAATCGTTTTTTGTTCTGAAGTTTTCCTCATGGTCTGGCCAGAGGGTTGATCAGCACATTGCAGTCTCTGAATATAGCTTGATGTAACATTTAATTCTTTTGCCTTCTCCCTACATTAGTTTCATTTTGCTTTGGTTCTCTAAGTAAAAATTTATTATTTTTCCTTGCTTCTCCTTGTTGTTAAAAAATATAGAGCCAAGAAGTTTAAGTGTATATTCATTACTTTCATTACTTTAAAAAAGCAACTCTAAGAAACAAGATATTAAATAAATTTCAACTAAAATATTTACTTAATTCTAGCTTTTTAATATGCATTACATGTTAGTTTTTATTAAGTAGTATAATAGTATAATATACTTTGAAGTAATACGTCATTTATTCATTCTCACTTTAAAATTGTCAAGTACACCAAGGGATCATATCATATGCTCCACTACACAGAAATATGCACCTTCTATCCTACCTGTAATCACTTGAATTAAGAACAATTTTGACTAAAAATATATATAAAATTAGCAGTGCAATGAACTGACAAAAAAGCATGAAGAATTTGTAAACTATAGCATTCAGAAATAATAGGACTAATAGGAGAAAAAATAATAGTAATCCACAGCTAAAAATATGTAAAGGAGAGAATTGTTCTAAAAGTGGGAGCAAGCTGTTTTCTCAGCCAGGAGTAAATGGATAGTAAAAAGCAGAGGGAACTTTCATCATGTTATTAGCTGGACCTTGCATTCTGGAATCTGGGCCATGGAGCCCATAATGTGACTATTAGGTAACAGGCAACAGTGGTAGTTACCTATAGGCTTGTTAACCAAAAAATAAAAAGCCAAAATGAGAGGCAACAAGTGTTTGAAATCAAAAAGAACTGCAATTTTGGAAAGCACTGATTCAGGCAGAAACACAAGGTTTCGATTATGAGATGAAGGCAAAGGCTTTTTATGAGAAAAGGGAAGAGAAATAATTACATGAATAAAAAGAAGGATTTATGTTAGTATTAATAATCTAAAAAATAAATTTCTATAGGTGTTAATAAACTAAGTTATTTTTTAGCAATATATAGTATTGCAAATTCTAAAGCATGTCCTTAATTTTCAGGCCTCTTAGGGTGTCTGTTTTCCAGTTAGTTGTAAAAACAGTTGTTTGGAATACATTGTTGCTTTGGACCAGTTCAAAAGTTATTTTGCTCAGTTAAAACTTTCCAAAGTTTTGAGGGATAAGACATATGAGTCCTCTGGGATGGTTGACTTTGACTTCATTTTGAAATGGCTTCAGTTATATGGTTTTTCACAGACTAAAACAGTGAGTGTGGGCACTGAGAATGAAAAGGTGGACTCTGCTAATAAATAGCTAGTAAAATCTGGTCAATTAGAAGTAAGTCTACCAAAATGTTGATACAGTAGAAACCCTCACTAGCTCTGCTGCTCTCTCCTTATACTATCACTGGTAACAAACTCCAAACCCCATCATCAAAACTAACACTCCCAGTAAAATAGAATTCAAAATAGAATTAACCAAAGATGAGTTAAAAACTATGCAGTGTAATAATGTTGTGGTTCGCTCAAATATAAGACCCATGGAGCCAATTGAGATGAATTGTGAGCCTTTATTAGCAGGCAACTGACCCCTCTACCATGTAGGGTTAGAAGAGATCAGTCCAATCAGTCCGAAGCTCCCAAAAGAGGCAATTTATAAAGCCTAGAACCACACCCTGGTTAACAAGTAAACAGATTACAGAATCAGAAGTTGGCCATTAGCATATCTTTGAACAGATTACCACACCCTGGTTAACGGAATCAGAGTAAATCCTTAATGCAGGTTTACTGGAAAATTTTCCACCCTTAATTAATAACCTGGAGTATGCTAGTAAATGTTCAATTATTAACTGACTTAAGAAATGAAAAGAAGAAAAAAAGCCCTGATTTGTGGCATTACTAGTTTCTATGATATAAATATTTCTACCATGATCTATTTTGAGCTAATAATGATGCATGACAGGGCAAATTTCCCCGAGTGATGGAGAGACCAAGCCCTGCACCAAGAGAAGAGGGTCTTTTGTAAAGAGTGAAAAGATTTCAACACACATGTAAAAAGCTCGAGTCAGACAGCAGAGTGTTGTCTCCTCTCAGACGCAGAGAGACAGTGCAAGAGACAGAGAGACAGAGTAAAGGCACTGAGAGGGACTCTGAGTGTTCAGAGAATTCAGTTTATACATCATTCTTTAGTTCCTGTGCATTGTTTAAAAGACTTTGTTAACCCATTTCCTTTGATATGAACATATAGTGAGGAAGGGGAAGAGTATATAGCTTGAAATGGTAAGAATTTGTAGCCTGAAAGGCCTGATGGCTTTAATCCTTAGGTTCCCCATAGTTTTAGCCATAGGGAATGACTCTGGGTTCCTGTTTTCCCTTCATAGGTTTGGGGAATGGGTTGTTAGTAATCCCACTAGATATCTTCCTTTGTTCTGAAGATGTCCTCCTGGCCTGGCTGCAGGGCTGATCTGCAAATTGCAATCTCTGATTGTGGTTTTATTAACATTTTAATTCTCTTGCCTCCTCCCTACATTAATAATGTGAAATCATTGAATGTAGAGTGAGGGAAAGAGTTGCAAAATTTGCATTCTGAGCCAGTATGAGCCTGCTCCAGTACACTTCTGCTGACTGTTATACAATAAGTTATTAATTTTTATTCATTTAGAAAATGTTTATTGAGCTCCTCCTATACCAGATATTGTTTAAAGTGTTAAAGATACGTGGGGAATATAGCAAAAATGGTCTCTATTTTTATTAAGCTTACATTCTAGTTAGAGTAGACAGAAAACAAATAATTAAAAAATGATACCAGATTTTTGACAAAGTGCTACAAATCGATAAAATAGAATGACTTGGAGTATAGTGGGATTAATTTAGAACACTTTACATCCAAGTAGATGCCTGAATGATAAGAAAGAAATAGGGAAAGTTCTGGGCTGAGTGTTTCAGGCAGAGAACAGCAATAGAATGGACTAGTTTTGAGATGGGACATCACTTGTAAAATTCTTAATCTTTTAGCAGAAAATGAAATGGGATATCTCTTGTAGAGCTAATCATTTTAGTAAACCTATTTAAGTTTTCTTCCCTCCTTTCTTTGGGAAAAGGCTCTCTTGCTGAAATCCTGATAATTGCCAGGTGCCCAGGCAACTCAGATCCTTTGGCTATTGATAAGGGTCATCAGCCCATTGTTAAGCAGAAATGGTGTTAAGCAAGGCAGAGCCCTTAGAGTTTGAGGAGGGAGGGGACTTTAAGCCAAAGGTCTTTCATTTTATTCTTTAAGAAATATATTAACCAAGCCTGTTTCCCTTTTCTCACTTAATAGGCAAATCAATAATAGAAATTAATAGATGTGTGATTTAAATAACGAGTTTGTATATTATTTTCCTTGTCTAGGGACTGAGGTGGCACTTCAGCAGGAAACCCAATACTCCACCCTGACTGAGGCAGAAAGAGAAACAGCTCCATGAAACCCCAGTAGGCAGGGACTATGGCCATTCTGAGTAGGAAGCAGATACAGAAGAGACCTCTCATTCCTCAACATCTAACTAATAATAAGGGTGTTCCTGGCTCTTAGAAAATAAATAGGCAGGAAAGTTAGTTAGGGGGGTTTAGTCTGCCTGCAAAGACACTGAGGTCATCCTATCCTAGAAGGGGTCCGCCCTAATCCACCCACAATTAAGCCAGAAGCATTTTTTTAACACACACAAAAAAACAGTACAGTAGGCAGAGATTGAGGTACCAGTTTAAGCCAGTCACTTGCACCTGTACAATGAAGACCCCCAACGACCTTCAACTCACCTGAGTCTCATTATACCATCATTATAATATGATGCATATGCCCAGAAGCTTATTAACATTACAACTGACTGAATTCTGGGAACAAACATGCGCAGAAAGCCAATGATGAATCACTTAGTCCTGTCAATCTTAGTTGTCAATCAAGAAAGCCCACTCCTCTAAGAGGTGACCGCCCACAGCAAAAAAGGGATAAAAACACTGAAGTCTTTGTTATCAGGCCTTTTGAGCCACACTTTTCTTGTTCAGGCCCGCTTCCACGTCTGGAAGTGTACTTTCCTAATAAAACTTTTCTACTGTATTTCAGTGTCTTGCTCAATTCTTTGTTAGAGACTTTGAGAACCTGGACAACGCGCTTGGAGAGGATCCCACTCTCTGGTAACAGTTTGGTGTGCTAAGTAGAGAGGAGACATGGTGGACAGAGGCAAGGCAGAGAGCAAGGAAGAATGTCAGGGAAGACGAAATCAAAAAAATGGAAGAAGTCAGATAGCATAAAGACTTACAGAGAATGATGTAGAAATTGGATTTTTATTCTAAATGCAATGTGAAACTTTTGAGGCTCTTAAGCAGGAGAAGGACTTGAAATTACTGATATTTTGAGAATATGATAACAGGAAAGCAGGAAGATCAGTTAAGAGTCTACTGTACCACAGACTAGTAGAAAATAACTGCCACCTTTATTACAGAAGACTGTCAAAGAGTCACAAAATCTTTCAACTTAACACACAACGCCATGTAAAAATGGACAAAATATTTAAACAACAAAAAGATCTACGACTGATGAATAAGCCAATGAAAAGATGCTCAACATCATTAGTCCGTATATTAACATCTAGTACTGATGTCTGAAATTAACTTACATTATCAAGTGTTGGCAAGGATGCGGTGTAAATCACATCCTTGTATCCACTTCTAGCTGAACATTTAACAAAGAGAAAAAAAAAAAACATGTAAACACTTGTACACGACTGTTCATGGTAGCTTTAATTGTAACAGCCAAAAGACTAGAAAGTCAAAAAGTCCTTCAATAAGTAAATTGTTAAGCAAATTGTAATATGTCTATATAATAAAAACTGATAGGCAAAAATGATAAATTTCAAAATAATTATGTTAAGGATAGTTACAGAGCATGAGATTTTCAAACAGGAACTTAACCAATCTGTCTGTTACAGAGACAGAACCAAAAGGGAAGGAGAGTCTTCAGTTGATCTCAATGTCACCTGCCCTTCAGCCTATGCAGCAAGCCTGTCTACAGAAGCAGAACAAAGAACTGATTACAAGGTTAATTGAGTGGGAAATTCCTCTTCAATGCTCTCTTTTGATGCCCTTTAAAATTCTTATAGGTTATCAACCTCCTGATCTTCCTGGCCTAGGGGCTGGTATAAGGTAATCCAGATGTCACAACCATCTGTAACTTTATGGATTCTAGGCAAGAGGAGACAAACTTGACAAGACAAGGCAGAATACAGGGACCAAATAAGAAAGCTATGAAGAGCATGAGGAGAGGACATGCGAGTGGGAGAAGTCAGGCGCCACATGACTCATTTAATTGTTGGCGGATTAGGGCAGACCCCTTCTAGGACAGGATGACCTCAATGTCTTCGCAGGCAGACCTGAAAACCTTCTAAATAATTTTCCTGCCTAACTCTTTTCTAAGAGCCATGAATACCCTTATTATTAGTATGGATGTTGAGGGGCAGGAGGTCTCTTCTTCTGTATCTGCTTCCTGCTGAGAATGGCCATAGTCCCTGCCTACAAGGGTTTCATGGAGTTCTTTCCCTTTCTGCTTCAGTAGGGGTGAAGTCTTGGGTTTTCTGCTAAAGTGCAGCCTCAGTCCCTAGACAAGGAAAAGAAAATACAAACTCATTATTTAAATTATATATCCATTGATTTCTATTATTGATTTGCCTATTAAGCTAGTAAACTAAGCTTGGTTAATATACTTCTTAAAAAACAAACTTTTGTCCTAAAACCCCTCCCCTCTCAAACTATAAAGAACTTGCCTGGCCTAGGGTCATTCCTGCATAATGTCCAATGATCCTTATCACAAATCCCAGGATCTGAGTTACCAGTTTCAGGGTCATTATCTGGATTTAGGGGAAAAGGCCTTTCTCCCCAAGAAAGAAGAAAACTTAACTAGGTTTACTAAAAAAATAAGAACTCTGCAAAAGATGTCCCATATCATTCCCTGCTAAAAGATTAAGAATTTTACAGGTGATGTCATATATAAACCAACTCACCCTAGTCTCTCCATAGTAGATGGAAGAATGAGCATAATACTGTAACTCTAAAATATATTCTACTCCTATTACTTTAACTCTTATTCTTGCACTATTTCAGAATACATTTACTTTTACATTTTACTTTGGTTGAGTCTTGTTTCATGTCTTCCTACCTCTTCCCACTCAATTCTAAATGAAAACTAATTTTCTAAGCACTAAAAGATACTTTGATTTCATTTAGTTGGGAATTTCAGGGCTAATATTTATTCTAAATTTGCTTCCCCATCTTTAGAAATGAAAAAAAAAAAGAATGTAAAAAACAAGATTAAAAAAAAAAACCACCATATGGAGATAGATAAACACATTACCAATTAACTGATTACCAACAGTTATAATTTATCTTCATTGAAATGCTGAGACAAGTATGATTGACAAATTGAATGTGAAGGGGAATGCATTCTATTCAGTGGCTTAATGGAATAGACAAGCCTAGACTTACAATGGGATTGACTTTGCATTTCAATTATTTTATTTTCTGTTAGTGCCCTCCAGAAACATTTTTAGAGGAGTAAGAGTTCTATATTTCCAAATATGGAAATAGGCATTATTTATCTAGAATTTGGGAGGTAAACCTCACTGAGCAAAGCTCTGCTCATTTGATGGTGGAAGTTGGAGTGTGTTTCCTAAAAAATTACCAAATAATTAGGAAGGAATGATTCAAAATAAAGACCGGTTTTCCAAAGCCTATTCATCAGTACCTAAATACAACTGATTTCTCAGTCAGTATCCAAGATACCTTTAATTCTTATTGAACATTTGTGTGTGCATGTGTATCTGTGCACCTGTGTGTCTGTGTGCATTTTTGAAGGGATGTATAGGAAAGAAAAAGGCAAAATAGCAGGTCTAAACTATTCATGTAGAAGTCTAGTCAAATCTACAATGACCTTATAGTGAGGTGGTGGTGTTAGGTAGTTAGGCATGAGTGACAGGGACAACACCCAGTTCTGTAATCATAGAAGCTTTCCTTGAAGACCTTCCTTAAGGACCTCCCAGAAACATCTCCCTTTTAGGGTTATATTAACACAAATCCTAGAGCATAAAGGCCATAAAAACTGCTGGCTAAACCAGCTACAAACACATCCACAGGAAGTACTGCCCTTATAATCTCATGACTATCCCTGAACGTTCATGAATCTAATTATAACAGACTGAATTCTGGGTAAGCACAAGTACAGTAGGCAAAGAGATATATAGCAGCCAACTGTCAGTCAAGATGACCTCATATATGGATCATCTAGGATCTCTCATCATGGCCCAAATATAAACAGATCTCATCTCTGCATTGTTAGTGTTCCTGGCTGGAAACCTGTCCCTCCCTTTGGACAGTACTATCTTATCTCTTTACCTCCTATATTCCACAGGGCTACAGCCTTCCTTAGTGTGGCTCATCTCCTTCTAAAATGTACTTTTAATAAATCTTATTCAAAATCTCACCTACCTGTAATTTACTGCATTGGTCAGGAAGGACCGAGGAACAACACACACCACCACAGTCCACCTTACTCCACTATCCACTTCCTCCTTGTAAGGTTCGGCCGCTCAACAGAGTCTGACTCAGGAATAACAGGTGTCCTTCACTGAAGGGTAAGCGGTCCGGGGCGAGGTTCTCTGGTTCCGAGGAAAGGGGCCAGAGAAGTCGCTCCTGGGTGGGGTCAGGGCAGGGTTTTAAAGGTCTCGTCCAGGAAAGGGCAGATTCAAAAAAGGCAAAAGCATAGCGTTGTGTCTCTCACTGGTGCAGCCATGTGGCATCACAGTGTGTGGCTCTTTCATTGGTGCAGCGGTTTGGCGCCATGGGTGTAGTCCTGGCACCTGGGCTTCAGGTGGCTAGCAGGCGTGAGCTAGGGGCGGGGACCTGACATCCTTGGGGTCTTTTTTGGGAGCGCTGGCCTTATATCCCACCCTGTTTGGTGCAATAGGGCGCCGACTCTATAGCTACTTCCTGCTGAAAAGGGGCATTGTCTGGGGAGGTGGGTCTGGCCAGCGCCTCCGGCCCTTGGCTTTGGACATCATCACATTCCTCTGGGTCCCGTTCAGAGATTTGTTGGTAGGTCATCATCAGCATCTGGTTCATTGCCACATGTGTTATGTCTCGTACATGGTCTGTAAGAAATCTCACTAGACAGGGGGCATCAGTAGAACCAGTCTTATGGCTGCTGTGGGTCCGGCCAGGGGTAGAAGTCAGGCCCCAATAGTGGATTGCTACTACCCAGAAGGAAAGTCACCTGCCATCTCTTGGAGCCTATTTCTGATCTTATTTTTAAGTTCTTTTACTTTATTTTGGACTATGCCTGTTTCATTGACAAAGTAACAGAACTCTTCTTCCAGAGACATGCAAGTCCCACCTTTCCTGACAATTGGGGTCTATATGGGATGTGTAGCTTCCAGGTGATTTGAAGGGCTGTTGCTGTCTGTTGGAAGACCTGAGAGATGAAAGCTAGTCCATCATCAGATTGGAGTGAGGTTGGGAGGCCATTTTGGACTGGAAGGGTGGGAGTGTTGCATGGGGAATGTGTGCGCGTAAGGAGTCCTTGGCTGAGAAGCCTGGTGATGATAGGCTTTAAGCCTTTTAGATGTTGGAGGAAATGGGAAATTGGGGTTGTGAGGGGAATGTGTAACGGTTTTTTAGCCTGATGAGGACGGGGTCATGGTGAGCCGTGATGATGGGGGCGGAAGTATCCCAAATGATGGGGTCAATGGGTTGGGAGGATTTGGGAGCCAGGAACGAGGGTGTTGGGGAAGAGGAAGAGTGGTCAATCATGGCCATCAGCAAGGGGGCCTCAGAGGTTGTCTGGAAGCAGGGAAACTATAAAGTCACTTAAGTTTGGACAGGACATCTCTTCCTAACAGGGGAGTTGGGCAAGATGGCATGATCAGGAAGGAATGAGAAAAAAGTAGATCCCTGAGCTGACAGAGCAGTGGCCTGGTCTGGAAGGGTTTGGTAGTAATCCCGTTGATCCCCATAACCGAGATCAGAAAAGGAGTTAGAGGCTCTGCGAATGAGGAGAGAACAGAATAAGTAGCCCCCCCTATCTATCAGGAAATTGATAGACTTACCCACCACTTGGAGCATTACCCTGGGCTCGACTTGGGTGATAGAGGTCCCTGTCGGGAGCCATTTTGGGAGCCATTATGAGGCACTGAAGAAGTCATGTAGCTAAAAGCCATGGTATGGCCGATGAGTTTAAAACAATGGTCACCTCGATAAGCATCATAAAGTCACCTTTTAAGGTAATGGAATGTTATACTACCATGGAAACAAGGTTATGTATGATCTTATGTAATTGACAAGCATTGTTTTAGATATGTACGATGTGCTTTGCTATGGTAATGTGGTGATTGATTATGGTATTCAAACTCACAAAAAAAAAAAAGGCTATGCTAAATAAACTCAGGGCTGCAGCTCCGACTGTATGCCCTCCTGGAAAGATCTTTTCTGTTTTCTCTTTTTTCCCTTAGGCTTCACCCCCCTCTTTCAGGTGCTGTTTGATCTCAGCCGGCTGGCTCCAGCAGGTCCCCAAGTCCAGGAGTCTTCAGTCATTGGCGAAGCCAAGTAGCTGGAGGGCGGGGTTGGTGTCTGCCGCTTGTGGTGTTGGGCCGCCGCGTGGAGGCGCAGGAGCCAGGCCCCACTGTGGGCAGTCAACTTTCCAGTGGCCCATTTGGGCACACAACAGGCAAGGCCGGGTGGGCCATCGTGGATTTGGGCATCGGCGAGCCCAGTGGCCCTCCTTTCCACACTTGAAGCAAGCTGTGGGCGGAGCCGCAGTCTTCCTGGGACCCCCTTTTTGAGGACGATGATTTTCGAGAGCCAGCCTCAGGGCAGCCACAAGGGCTTGGGTTTGGAGATCTACCTTTTGTTTTAGTTTGGCTTTGCAGTCAGCCTCGGCTGTCTCCTCTCGGGCATTATAAACTTTAAAGGCCATTTTAACCAGATCTCAGAGGGGGATCTGGGGACCGTCTTTGGCTTTGGAAAGTTTCTTTCTAATATCTGGGGCCGATTGGGAGATGAATCAGTTGGCTAAGGTGGTGGCTCTGGCTGGGGATTTGGGGTTCAGTCTCGTATGGAGAACAAGAGCCTCGGTCAGTCTATTAAGGATTGACAACCTTATGGGCCACAATCCCCAGGCCTTTGAGGAGGCACTCGACTATGTATTTTACTTGGTCTCGTCCCCGTTGTCCTTCTTGGTAATTCCTGCCTGGGTCTGTTTCGGGAACTGCCGTGGGGCCGGGGGCGCTCAGGCAGGGAGTTGGCAAAATGGCATTGGTCAGCAAGGGTTCTTGCTGCCGACCAAATGGCCTGTCGTTCGTCAGGGGTAGTGGTAGAGCCTAGAACAACATAAATGTCTTGGAAAGTGAGGGTGTAAGCCGGGTAAGCCGGGTAAATTGTTTGATATAGTTTGAGGGGTTGGTGGAAAAGGAACTCAATTTTTGTTGTGTGAGATTTCTGTGCGTGAGAGATCTTTAAGAGAAAAAGGAACATGAACATGTGCTCGGCCTTCAGTGCCCACCACCGGGCAGAGGGGGAGGAGAGAAGCCAAGGGAGGGGCCTCAGGGAAGGACCTGTAAGACAATAACAAAAGATTCAATATTCATTTCCTCAGAGCCCCAGAAGCAAAGCAAAAAGACAATGGGACAGAAATAATATTTGAAGAAATAATAGATGAAAACTTCCCATATTTTGTCAAGGACAGAAACATACAGATTCAAGAAGCTGAGAGAACACTAAGAAAGAATAAGCTCAAGGACATATACACCAAGACACATCTTAACTAAACTTTTGGAAAATAAAGACAGAAAACCTTGAGAGCAAGCAGAAAGAAATGAAGCATTACCTACAGAAAAAGAACAATTTGAATAGTGAATTTCTCAGGGCTATCTGCACAACCCTATCCTGTGCCATGGTTTCATGGCTCAAGATTTAACCACATGGAGATGACCGTTCACAGTGTACTTATATCGTTATATGTATGATATAATGCTAACCTCTGATTCTTTTACAGAACTAGAAGCAGCAGCCACCAGCCTATGAGAAGCTCTCACCAACTAGGGATTGGGCAATCAATGAGTACAAGGTCCAGGGAACTAGGTTCTCTGTCAAATTCTTGGGAGTTTTCTGGTTGGGTAAGACAAAAGTAACACCTGTAGTGTTTATTGATAAGATACAGGCATATCCCCAACTAGAACTGTGAAGCAGCTCCAAACCTATTTGGGATTGCTGGGGTTTTCGAGAGTGTTCTTTCCTCATTTAGCCTCCTTGATGTGACCCCTGCACCATTTAGTGTGACAGGGTGCCCAGTCGGACTAGACCCCTGAGATAAAAGAGGCCTTTAAGGCTACAAAGCGAGCTGTAGCACATACCCAAATTCTACACATAATAGATCCAGCCCTCCCATTCTTGCTTACAGTGCAGGTGGATGATGCAGGGTTTGAATGGGGCTTGTGGCAGAAGCACAGATCCCAGAAGGTGCCGATAGGCTTCTGGTCCCAGTTATGGAAAGATGTGGAAGTGCGGTATTCTCTGATAGAGAAGCAACTGGCTGCCCTATATGCAGCCCTTCTGTGCAATGAGGCCATCACTGGCCTTAATCCCGTAACCGTGCAGTCCTTGTACCCTGTGGAGGGGTGGCTGTGGTCTTGGGGTAGATTCCTCCAACGGGAATTGCGCAGACCACTACACTGTTCAAGTGGGAAGGGCATACCTGGAGCAAGTTTTCTGTGAGTTCCCTGTCAAGCCAACTGCACTCTCTGTTGGGATCAGTACAGTTTCAAGCAGAGCTCCTGGCAGAGCCTGCTGAGATGGGAGATGTACTATGTCCCTATGTTGAGGGTTGGGTTCTCAGTCCTGAGGATGCCTGGTACACAGATGGCCTGTACCATGGAATAGGTAGTGAATTGATGAGGGTTATTATTGACCCTGGCACAAGTACAAGTTTTCATGTCACAATGTCCTGGTGTACTGAGCAGCATCCAGAGAGACAGTGGGTAATGAGTACCCTGGGGGTGATGCCCTATGGGGCTAAGCTACTCCAGGAATGGCAGTAGATTATGGGCCCAAGGTAGCACCCTCCAGGTCAGATCCCATGGCATGAACCTGTTGGGGTGGAATGTGGGTCCCAGGTCTGGTTGTGATCCAGGCTCCTAGCTAGAAATAGAACTCCAGATTTAGAATGTTACATTAATATAGTAGGGCACCTGCACCTAACTTGTGTAAATATGACTCAGCTTATTATATCACGCATATGTTGCAGAATGCCACTATTGTTCTCTGACATATATAAAGCCAATGTAATCCTCTGAGGAGCAGAAAGAGAGCAGAAGAAATGTGCTCCCCACAATAGAACTGCACTCCCCACAATAGAAGTGTTCTCCCCGCAATAAATTTGGTGCCTGCCCTTTCATTCTCATGTCAGGTCCTCATGCGTCTTTCAATTGAGTGTCTCATCACTGAAACCTTCCCTTCTTGATCAGCTCAGTGCTGACAGGAGAAATAGACAAGTGTCAGCACACCTTGTCTCTATGGGCCTAAGTAAGATAACTCCAAGTACAATGACGAGTGTTGGTAGATTTTCATACAAGGTGGTGATGTGAATCACTTTAACTTTTACTCTTGAATTTACAGGCATTTAATTTTTTGTTCATGCATGTATTTAGGAATTTATAACCTAATAATACCATAATGATAATAATAATAAATGCCAAGAGTAGAAAGTAATTTTGAAAGATATCTAAAAGATAGGGTTACCATGTTATCAAAGAATCTCAATTCAAAATACAGTAGAAATGTCTATTTTTAAAATTCTAGAAATGGTCCACGATGCTTCAGACTCAAAGACAAATGATGCAAATTGCTGTTGGGTGTCCTGGAGCAATTACATTTTTATATGGTGAGTGAAAAAAGATACGCAAACACTCTGGGAAGAGAGAAAGAAATCACGGAGAAGAAGAGAGGAGCAGAGAGAAGTAGATCGGAGGGCATAGATAATGGGGTGGTGGGTTTAGTGAGTCTGGCGTGTATGGTAGTGCGGGATGGTAGTGATGGGGTAGTTGACTTCCTCCTTCCTTACTTCCGCATCTTCTTCTTCCTGTCCTCCTTCCTTCTGCGTTCTTTCTTTCTTTTTCTTTCTTCTGGCTTCGGTCTTTCTTTCTTTCTTTTCTTTCTTTCTTTCCTTCTTTCCTTCTTTCCTTCTTTTCTTCATTTCTTCTACTAAGCCAAGCAACTGGTGTATAGAATACAGAAGGTAGGTTACATATAAAAACAATTTTGCCCAAAGAATAGGAATGAAGTATTTAGGAGAAAAGAAGGTAAGAAAGAATCATTGCTAACAAAGTGTTGTCCTTGAATAAATGGACTGGGAGAAGGAAACCTTCAAAACTAGGATTTCAAAGTTATGCACTTTCTGATAATGCCAAGTTCAAGATTTATCCATGATAGTATATGTCTAATTGGAAAGAACAGAAAAAGATCATTGCACATATGAAGTTCAAGACATATTTAGGTTTGGTATGTGTGGTTAAATCTATTCGTAGGTTGAATTTACTTAAGATATTGATTTTAAAATGCCTGATGTAAGACACTAAAAGTTAATTTGTAAAAGAAATGGCAGGAACTTCATTGGAGTATTGTGATATGCATTCATTCATTTACTCATTCAACCATTCAAGAACTATTTATTGAGCACCTATTATGTGTCATTAAGAATGATCTCTCAGGATTAAACTTGCTTTCTTTTAAATCTCTGATCCCTTGAAATCTTTTCTAATAGTAATTATAATTATTACATCTAATTTTACACTGGGCTCACAGACTTAGAAAGAACTCTGATGTCCAGAATATTTCAGGTAACCTGTTACCTAAATCTTTACTTTTTGTAATTATGTTGAGATTTCCAGAATAAATAATACAGCAAGATAAATTTGAAATGTTTGTTTGAAAGTATAAATTAGTTTTTAAAAAATTAGAAAATATAGACAAAGCATAAATATTTATCATTCAAAATTTTTCTAGTAAATATTTATTAAAGTGTGTGTGGTAGCTAGACTAACATAAAAACATGCTTTATATATTAGATTTTAATAGATATGGATAAATGTCTTCAAGAGATTTTAATCAAAAATTAGTATTATAAGTGATTCAAAAGCTAAAGAAAATATAATTGAAATGAGTTGGTATCATCTCTATGAAAATCTAACTCTTCCTTTCCTTAATATAATTTTTCTTCAAAGTTCTTTTTTTTATATAAAGTATTAAAATTTCTAAGATCCAGAAATACATAAATAGTTTTCTTTATACCCTTAAATACGGGCTACATTTTAGGAATGAATTATATATAAGGGCTTTGCAAGGTAAGGAGAGTTCATTGAATAGAACTGAGGAGTATAAACTACTACTTTAGAACAAATTGACAACTATATGAGCAAGTGTTCAAAATGTTAATTAATGTATTGGAAGAGGATATTGGAAAGATGGAAATTAATTCACTAAATGACTCTAAAAGTATGATGTAAAAAAATAATTATTTCATCCTTTATTATTGCTACCTTCCAGAATTCTAGTGTTTATGTATATAAACAAACTCAATATGTTATACCAGTTCTCTCTTTATCATATTAATAAAATCAGTGTTATAGCTGAATTGTGTCCTCTCCATGCCAAATTCATATGCTGAAGCTCTAATACTCAGCTATATCAGAATGTGACTGCACTTAGAGTAGGGCATTTAAAGATGTGATTATGTCAGACTGAGGTCATAGAGTGGGCCCTAATCTAATCTGACCTCTATGAACAGGAAATTTGGAGGCAAAGAGATACTAGGGATGTACACAGACAGAAAAAAGACTATATGAAAACACAGTGAAAAGGTGGTTGTCTACAAGTCAAGGAGACAGGCCTCAGAAGAAATTAAACTTGCTAACGCATTGATTTTAACTTTCGAAACTCCAGAACTCTAAGAAAATTAATTTCTGTTGTTTAAACACCCTATTCGTGATTTTATGACAACCCTAGCAAGCTAACACTTTTTAAGAAAAAATGTGAATTTAAGTGGAAATTGTTTTTTGACTATGGTTAGTATTTTAAAAAATAGTGCTCAGAATTTTAAGGTTAAATCAATTTAAATAAAACTTTTGGGAGTTTATGTCAAGATGAAGGAGTAGGTAAATGCTGTGCTGGCTTCCTATCATGATCATATCAAAATTACAACTAAACTACAGAATAGTCGTTATTGGGAGTCACCTGAACTCTAGCTGAACAGAAGTCTTATCACTAGGGACACACAGAAGATGCCACTTTGAGACTGGTAGGAGGACCAGAGACATGAAACTAGTTGATCTTACTCCCTGTGTGGCAGTTGAGAATAGGGAGAAATGTCTCAGCTGCATAGGTCTCCCCTGAGGAGTGAGAGTCTCCACCCCACACCTGGCTGCTAGCCCAAGCTTCCAGTGCTAGGAAGAGAAGTCTCCACAAATTTCGCCTGTGAAATCCAGTGGAGATAGTGGCTGATTGATGTGGAGGGTGGCTGGAGATGCAAATGTTCCCCTTAAAAGGCTCCCACACAGACATACTCATTGATGAACTCACTCTGAACTCCAGTGCCAGGGCAGCAGCTTGAAAGTCATCAGAGACATACAGGGAGAAACTGAGCTGTCTGGATTCAGGGCAAGGGCTGGAGGGGCAGCTTTCTCCCAGACAGTAGTGCTGGCAGAGGGCATTGTTCCTTTGTTGGGCTCAACCCTGCCTGGCTTGCAGACCTAGGCAGCCACCATATCTAAGTTTCCCACGATGTAGCTAACACTGGTCATTCAGCCCTAGTAATTCTCTGAGATCCCACCTCTCCCAACTTGCAGGCCAGCCCAAGATGCTTCCATTGATTTTTCCATACAAATGGCCTCTCTTGGCACAAGCTGAAGACTTTCCTAAAATCTCTTGAAGGTTCACAAAACCTAAATAAGCAGCATCTGGCCTCAGCATGCTCTGTACCACTTGCTGAGCCCCTCAAGACACTTCCAAGCCTAAAGTGGGGGATGGCCACCTGCAGATTTCTTGGTGGCTTATGTTAGTTGTCTCCAATAGGGCACAGGCTGTAGCCAAACTTGGCCTATGGCAACGTCCTTCCCAGAAGGCCCAGGCCTGCATACCCAGTGTCCAGCTTCAATCTGAGCCAGAACATCACCCAAGGGCATCTCTGAGGATGACACAGACAAAGGGCAGACAGGGCAGGCACTAGAAACCTTCTAAAGCAAATCCTGCCCTGTAAGGTCAGCCTGTGCACAACAGTTTCTCCCCTGGTAACTTTTAGTCAATACAACCAACCAACACAAGGGTGAATCCCTCTCATTGATGAGCAAACAGTAATCAAGATTCAACTACAACAGGAGGGTGCGCACCACCCATACAAGGGACATACCTGGAGCACATGACACAGGTGACCAGGGAAGTCTGTGCGACTGGGTCCAACAGCACACGTATTGCCTAAGGCCATTCTATTAAGACTGGGAGACATAATAACCCTAACTAATACATAGAAACAAATGCTAGAAGGCAGCCAAAATGGAAAGTCAAAGAAACATGTCCCAATTAAAAAACAAACAAACAAGCAAAACAAAACAACAACAACAACAAAAAACAGAACAAAGCTCCAGAAAAAGAACTAAATGAAATGGAGACAAGCAATCTACCAGGTGCAGGGTTGAAAACACTGCTTAAGGATGCTCAAGGAACTAAGAGAAGAGTAGTTGCACTCAGTGAGAACTTCAACAAAGAGATGGAAAAGATAAAAGTGGAGATAGAAAATGCAAAAGAACCAGTAAAAAATGAGGAATACAATAAATGAAATGAAGAAGAGAAATCAATAGTAGATTAGATGAAGCAGAGGATAGAATTATCAATTTAGAACCAGGGTCCCCAATCCCTGTTAACAACCGGTCTGTTGCCTGTTAAGAACCAGACTACACAACAGAAGGTGAGAAGTGAGAGAACGAGAAAAATTCATCTGTATTTCCAGCCACTCCACAGTGCTAGCATCACCGTCTCAGCAACACCTCAGATCATCATACATTAGATTCTCATAGGAGCGTGAACCCTATTGTGAACTGAGCATGTGAGGGATCTAGGTTGCACGCTTTTTATGAGAATCTAATGCCTGATGATCTGAGGTGGAGTTGAGGTGGTGATGTTAGCACTGCAGAGTGGTTACAAATACAGATTAACATTAGCAGAGAGGTTTGACTTCCTAGAGACCACAGTAAATCAATTCCTTGCAGACTTATATCAAAACCCAGATGAAGCAAGTGACAATTTAGGTTCATCTGGCGGCAGGCTTTATAGTGGAAAGTGATGTACTTCAATTGTACAGCTGCATCTGGTGGAAAGCTTTAAGCCAGAATCCAACACTTATTTTAGTGCACACATGGCTCACCTATTATTTTATTCACCACTTCCATCCACATCTCTGTCCTACACTGTGCACTTGTCTCAAAGTTTTGTTAAGCCCAAATGAATAAAAAGCAAATGTCCCTAGAGAGCTTCTTAGAAAAGAGGGAAAGACCCAATGATAAGAACAGGAGATTCTAAGAATGCCAACAAAAAGAAATCTGCATTTAAAAGAAAATACCAAGGGTCCTACATAAATTACGGATTCATTGCAACAGGTGATTCACATTTTCCAAACCCACTTTGTTTAATATGTGGTAACTGGCTATCCAAAAAAGCCATGGAACCTTCAAAACTGCTTTGCCATATGGAGACCAAGTACCCTACATTAAAAGACAAGCCTTTGGAGGTTTTCAAAAGAAAACAACTGTGAACATGAATAACAGAAGCAATTATTGAAGATCACCACTTCCTTAATTGTGTCTACACTGAAAGCATTATTCTTAGTGGCTAACTGTATTGCTAAAACTAGGAAGCCCATTACTGTTGGTGAAGAGTTATTCTTGCTCACTGCTAAAAGAACATTTGTTGTGAACTTTTAGGAGAGGCTGCAGTTCAAAAAGTGGCACATGTTCCTCTTTCAGCTGGCACCATAACTAGATGAATTGATGAAATAGCAGAGGATATTGAGGCACAATTAGCATTAATGAGTCACTATGGTACACAATCCAGGTTGACAAGTCTACTGATGTTGACGAGGCAACAATACTTGTGTTTTTTTGCCATATATTTTTCAGGAGGATGTGCACAAGGACATGTTCTATGCACTTTTGTTGCCAACTAATATCACAGCTGAAGAACTATTCAAGTCTTCGAATGGTTACATATCAGGAAAACTGAATTGGTCATTTTGTGTCAGTATATGCACGAATGGAGCGGCTGCCATGACTGAATGGCTTTCTGGTTTCATTACTCAGGTCTAAAGAGGTTGCTTCTGAATGTGAATCTACACACTGTCATCTATAGAGAAGTTCTGGCTAGTGCTAGTCGAAAAATGTCACCTGAACTTGACAACATTTTGCAGGATCAACCACATTAAAGTACATGCCTTTAACTCATATCTGTTCATTAGCTCTGTGAGGAGATGGACGCAGAACACACATGTCCTCTCTTATATACAGAAGTGAGATGGCTTTCTAAAAATAGAGGTTTGGCCAGAGTTTTTGAGTTGTGAGAGCTGGTCCAGAGATTTCTTTTAGAAAAATAGTCATCATTGGCAGTAAATTTCCGTAACATAATAGGTGGCAAAACTTGCTTACTTGTGTGACATATTCAACCTGCTTAATCCACTCAATCTATCACTTCAGGGGAGAATGGCAACTGTGTTCAAGTCAACAGATAACGTGGCTGCATTCAAAGCAAAACTGGAATTATCGGGGTCATGAGTGAACATTGGGATTTTTGACATTTCAATTATTAGCAGAGATTTTGAAAGAGAGTGATCCATATACCCAACTGGTACATGATCACTTATCTCAGCTTACAAAAGAGTTTGAGCATTACTTCCCAACCACAAAACCCCCCAAACTTGGAAGGAATGGATCCTCAACCCATTTGTGAATAAGCCAGGTGAATCGATTTTGTCCATATTAGAAAATCAACTGCTTGAAATTGCAAATGATAGTGGCCTTAAAAGCATGTTTAAAACAACTTCACATCTCCATATGTTCTTGATTAAAGTCAAGGTGGGATATCCTGAGATTGCCACAAAAGCACTGCAAGCCTGCTTTTATTTCCAACATTTTATCTTTGTGAAGCAGGGTTTTCTGCAGTGACAGCAACCAAAATGAGATTACAGAGTAGAGTGAACATAAGTAACACATTTTGGATGCCACTATCTCCCATCATTCCCAGATGGGACCTTCTAGATGCAGGAAAATAGTCTCAGGACTCCCACTGATTCTACATTACGGTGAGTTGTGTAATTATTTTATTATATATTACAATGTAATAATAATAGAAATAAAGCGCACAACAAATGTAATGGTCTTGAATCACCCCTAAACCATCCCTTCTTCTTGCCCCCTGGTCCATGAAAAAAAATTCTTCCACGAAACTGGATCCTGGTGCCAATGGAGACTGCTGATTTAGAAGATAAGATAGCTGAAAACACCCAACCAGAGTAGCAATAAGGAAAATAAAAATCCCCCCCCCCCAAAATGAGGATACTTTAAGGGGCCTCTGCAACAGCATCAAGCGTACCGACATTCACATCATAGATTATCAAAAGAAAAGAGAGAGCAAGGAATTGGAAACCTATTCAAGAAATAATGATTAAAAACTTCCTTAACCTGGTGAAGGAAATAGATTTACAACCCTTGTTAAAGATGAAGATAGAATCTGTAAAGCAGCAAGATAAGAGCAGTTAGTACCTATAAGTGAGCTGCCATAAGACTGTCAGCTGATTTCTCAATAAAAACTTTGCAGGCCAGAATGGATTGGCAGGAAACATTCAAAGTGATGAAAAGCAAGGACCTCCAACCAAGATTACTCCACTCAAAACTCAAAACGATCATTTAGAATAGAAAGAAAAAGCTAAAGGAGTTCATCACCACCAACCTTTACTTACAGGAAAAGTTGAAGGGGCTTCTTTAGGAAGAAGAAATAAAGAAGAAATAAAATATGTACTAAAAATACGAAAAATAAATTTGCAATTATTATATATCTATCTACAAGTAGTTTAAATGATAAAGAATTAACTGTTCCAATCAAATGATAAGGTGGCTAAATGGATAAGGAAACAAGACTTTTATACATGCTGCTTATAAGAGACTCACTTAAGATCAAATGACACACAGATTGAAAGTAAAGAGATGGAAAAAATATATTTCATGAAAATGGAAATGAAAAGCAAAATTGGGGTAGACAATGTATATGTAAGAAAAAATAGACTTTAAAACAAAGGCTATGACAAAAGACAAAGAAGGACCCAGCAATCCCACTTTTTAGTATTTATCTGAAAAAAAAAACAAAACAAAACAAAATACTACTTCAAAGGGAATCCATATAATCATTGCAGCATTTTTTACAATCGCTAAGATGTGGAGGCAACCTGTGTCCAGCAATGGATGAATGGATAAAAAGGAGATGGTACATATATACAATAGAATATTAGTCAGCCATAAAATAATAAAAAATAAAAGAATAAAATCTTTATTTCTGCAACAACATAGATGGACCAAGAGAGTATGGTGCTGAGTGAAGTAAATCAGATAGAAAAGGTCAAATGTCATATGTGGTATCTAGAGAACAGGGTAAACAAACAAACACAGAAACAAACTCATGGATACAGAGAGCATTTTGATATTTGTCAGATTGAAGTTTAGGGGACGAGTGAGTAGGGGAGGGGTTTAAGAGGTACGAATTGGGAGTTGCAAAATAGTCATGAGGATTTAGAAGATAGTATGGGTAGTCAGTAGCATTGTAGAAGATAGTATGGATAGTCAGTAGCATTGTAATAACTATGTATGGTGTTAGATGAGTACCGGATTTATCGGGGTAATCATTTCATAAGTTATATAAATGTCTAACTGTGTTGTACACTTGAAACTAATATAATAGTTTGTCAACTATAATTTTAAAAAAATATGAAAGTGAAAAAAGTGAAAAAAATTTTAATTATGTAGTATTGTATTACAATATGATATAAACAGTCATTGCAGGTTTTTAATTATCAGAGATAATTGCCCCTTAAACATAATAATACACATTTACTAATATGTTAATAAACACATTGCCTTAGATTTTTTAGCTACAAAAGATGTTAGAGATTATTTAGTTTCAATTAATCTATTTTAGTTTTTACATAATAAAACATTTTTATATTTCTTGTTAAAAATGAAAAGTAACATCAGTTAATGATTAACTTGTTGTCTCAATTGCAAAAACACACATTAAAAATTATTTCCACCTTGTGAAAAGTTCTAAAATTTAAAAATTATCCAACTAGGTTGAAATAATTCTAAAATGATACATCTCTTAATAACTGAAGTTTTAAACTTTCAAGATGATATTACATTTTTTTCAATAGATTTTTAGTGACTTCTTAAAACATGTAAAGATAAGAAGATAGAAATATTAGTGTTAAACTGCAAGCTAATAAATTTTACAATTTATATACTTGACGAAGGTAAAGAACACTTACTGGGCTTAAGAATGTGAGTTGTGGAGTCAGGCTGCTCAAATTTTAACGAAAAATGTTAAAGTAAATTTCTGAAACTTCTACAACTACGAGAAATTTACTTGAGTGTCTTTGTGACTCTGTTCAAGAGTCAATTGGATAATTAAAATAACTTTTATAGGATGAAATGTAAACCTCTAAACAACTTAAAACAGTGCCTTGCACTTGATTAGCAGTCTATATATGTTACTATGATTATTGTTCATGTTCATGTGGAATGTATGACATAGTTTAATCTACACATAATGTTCATTAAAAATGTCAAATGGATAACTTCCTCAATTATAATATGGTTTTGTAATATGATATGGGATACCAGAAGGAAAAAAATTACTTTGTTTTTAATGTTTTAAATAGCATCTAATGTTTACTTCTCATCTGGTTTCATTCGAGATTTACTTTTCTCTGAGAGCAATAATTATATTTTTATTATTTTTAAAAATCAGTTTCTAGATTGGAAAATTCTTATACATAATAGGCATTCTACTTTGTTCAAATTTGCTAAATCAAATTCATACCATGTACTTTAAAATGAAATATTTTTCACCAAAATTAGACATACCATGAAAAATTACTTTTCATAAATAAACACTGCACCTTTTATTCAATTTTTTTGAACCTAGCAATATGTAACCAGAGGTGGGAAAAAATGGAAGAGTTACTACTAATTCAAAATTTGCATTTATAACTCTTTTATCCTGATAAGAATGTCCTTCTTTAATATTAAAGAGCTTAAAGCCCCTTTGCCTCTTTCATTCTTAATGGAGAAAAATGCATAAGCTCAGGTATTACATGAAATAATTGTTTTATTTGACAGAACTAATTAATGTAGATAAAACATAAAATAATTTTAGAATAAATATGACCCCTCTCTCAAGTACATTGTGTAATGAGATTCTGTAGTTCCAAGAGGATATCAAAATGCTCTGACTGGATTCAAGGAAGATTAAATGTTTGCTAAAAATAGCTCTAGTTTGCAAAGTAAGCATGATAAAGATGTAGATAATTAATTCTGTAGCTTAGAATGTGAAGTAAATAACAGAGAATAAGGAAAAATAAATTACATACTCATTGCACTTTTCTGCTTCATAATAAAAAAAATCAGAAAATACATGATGTACTTAGGTTATTTGCAGTAACAATATGAAAAATTGTTTTATTTAAATGAAGGAAAGGACACCGAACAATTTATTCTATAAGGCCAATATCACCTTGACACTAAAGACAGGTAAAGATATCACAAGAAAAGCAAACAGATCAAAATCCTTCATAGAAGCAAAAATCATCAACAAACTATTAGCACAATAAATTCAGCAACATATAACTAGGATTACACAGCATGACCAAGGGGAATTTATTCAAGGGATTTAATTTTGCTTAACATTTAAAATTTAATTATATATATCAAATTAATAGAATAAAGAACAAAGGTCATGTGATCATCTAAATATAGTGAATAAAGCTTTTGCTAAAATTTGACATGCATTCATGATGTAAACCCTTAAGAAATTTGGAATAAAAGGAAGATTTCTAAACTTGGTAAAGGACTCTATATAAAACATACATCTAACTTAATGGTGAAAGACTGCATGCTTTCCCCTTCAGTAGGAAAGGGTGTCTACTATTGCTACTTCTTTTCAGCTGTGTACTGGAGGTTCTAACTAGTGCAATTAGTCAATAAAATGAAATAAAATGTATTTAAATTGGAAATGAAGGAATAAAAGGTAAAAGAAAAATTATCAGATTAACCAAGTTTGTATGTTTTTGTTCATTGTTTCAGATTATGAGGATAAACTATACTTATACATAACATATGGAAGAACAGAAAAGATTAGTGGAGATTTAGTCTTGTCCTAAACATTCATGAAGAAATTTAATTTCTTCCAAAAGATCCTTGATATTGGCTATAGAGCAACAACAGAATTATTAGACCAATGAAACAAGATAGTATTTTTGTATGTGTTAATCTTGCAAATAAAAGGTGTAAATAAATGTTATGGGCTATTTGTACCCAGAGACATTTTCTAAGCATAGTCATTTTTGTAGGACCAAATATCAAGGACCATTTGGCAAGGACCATTTGGACTAGTTATGCTCATGAATGTTTTTGATAGGACCAAATTTTAAGGAACTTTTGTTGTGGACCAAATGTCACCATGGACACTTTAGACAGGACCAAATGTCTTGCAAGGAAAAGTAATGTTAAAGAAAAAACAATTCATATTTACACTGCTCAGAATATGCCAAAGTTAACTTTTTTTTTTTTTTTTTGCATTCTCTTAGTCAGCTCTGGCTACTATAAAAAAACACCACAGATTGGTAGCTTATAAATTACAGAAGTTCATTTCTCCTATTTCTGGAGTCTGAAAGTCCTAGATCTGGGGGCCCACATGGTTGGGTGAGGGCCCTTTTCTTAGTCACAGATCTCCTTTTATCTTCACTTCCCAAAGGCCTCATCTCCTAATACCATTGCATGGGGCTTTAAGATTCCAACATATCAATTTGGGCAGAATACAAATGTTCAGACTCAGCAGGCATATTTCATGTTTCTAAGAAAATTTTTTTCTGCATATATTGTATGATATTGTACGATGTATGCCAATTTTTCATACAATGGTCAAAAGTATATTAGAATACAATTGCCAATTTAATAAATTCAAATATTCTTTATCGTTAGCCATTCATTTCATTTCCAGTTCTGCTTTATGAATTATACAGTGATTAATCTATTTTATGTACTTTTTTCTCATTTTGGATTAATTCCTTGAGATTTCTAGAATGAGATTGGACGTAATATCCAAAAGCACTTGTCAATTATTATCCAGAATTTTTTTGATTGGCATATTCACTAATAGTATTTAGTACTATTGATGCCATCAAACAACCTCTAGTGTATGTATAACTTCATTTTTAATAAATTAAATATATAATATAGATATTTTATCAACAGTATTTTTTGATGACTGATTAGGTTGAAGTTTTAAAATATGTGTATTAGACATTTGTACATTTTAATATTTTTGTTGTAAAATATATACAGAGAAGTCAGTAAAAAATTACAAAGTTTAAGAAATTATTATAAAGTGAACATCCACATAACCACCACTCAGTCCAAGAATGAGAAATCACCAGACCTCTAGCTTATCCACAACTCTCATTCTACAACATAAGTATAACAACCAATCTGATTGCTATAATAATTATTTTTTTCCACTTCTCTTCATTTTTGAAATATTTCATGTTGTGGTATTTGTTACAAAACCTAATGTTTAATTTGTTAAGTTTTGGACGAAACTCAACAAACTTGGATTATATAGTATATAATTGTTTGTATTTGAGCTTCTTATAATCATGTTTGTGGGACTCATCCATGTCATGTAATACTATAGTTTATTTTTATTTTTGTGTGTAATTCCACTATATGTATACATTATTTTTATTTATTTCTATTCTTGATGGATATCTTAATAGTTCTAGATTTTGACTACTACAAATAAAAAAAACTAGGATTATTGTTGTAAATGCCTCTTGGTACACACACATTTTTGTTGCTTGTGTAAGTAGGTGCAGAGTTGCTGAGTAAGAACAGTTGTGCATGTTCACTTTTATTTAGTAGTTAATGCCAAACTTTTTTACAAAGTGAATGTATCAATTTTCTCTGCTTCCAGCAATATATGAGTTTCCCTGGGTCTACATCTTTGCCATGATTTACCTTGTCAGTCTTAATCTTTTTAGCCATTCTTTGGCTTTTAATGGTATTACATTATTGTTCTAATACAGATTGTGTGGCCTTACACTTATTGGCCACTTGGCTATATTTTTCTTAGATAAACTAAATATAAAATCATTCTTGTATGTAATGCTAATATCTTTTACCACCCCATGATTTATACTTTCTCTCACTGAATGATGTCTTTTGATATTATAACATAGTCAAATATAACAGACATTTCCCCTTAGAATCAGTATTTACTGTCTTCTCTTAAAAAACAGTACTACCAACAATCATAAAAGTGTTTTTATATAAAATTACTAAAGTCTTATTGTTTTGTTATTTTCACTTATTTAAGAAAGTCTTTAAATATCATGCAGGGGATTTAGAGCTTGAATATACTAGTATAACTTTGGATTGCCTGATTTTGTCCAAATGGAATTTATCTCCTGCTAGTCAGTCTATTGTTTGGCAGCAATACATCATGTTTTTAATTTTCAATTTGCACAATTAATTAATAAAATCCTACTTGGTGACCTTGTTTCTGGGGGGTTAGTGGGTGTTAAATCAGGAACAGGAAAGGTGATTGGATTTTTCCATGTGCGTGTGAAAATATTTCTTAGGCAATAAGAACATCTGAGGTAAACTAAACTACCATCCCATAGAAGAATAAACCACTCAGTTATGTTGACAGTCCTGCTGTATAATCAATGCAATCTATAATGAGCACAGACAACAATATAAATATTATACTGCAACACATGTCAGGGAAAAAATTTCTTAAAAAAAAGGAAACCATTTTCTCTAATGTGTTTCTATAGGAACTGAAATTGGATGGAAACCTGATGCCTGTAAATAGATTATTTTTGAATCTGAAGGTCTACGCTGAATCATGACTAGTTGTCTAGTGATAAATTATCTGGTTGTTATATTTTAGAGTCTAAAAACTACTGAAGCAACAGTTGTGATCAAGTTTATAATTAAACTTCTTTTTATTCAAGCCCATGGTGAAGTAGTTGCCTTATTTTTAAGTTAAGAGCATAGGTCTGAATTATTTATTTATTCATTCATCATCAAACATTCACTGAATGCTAAGTCTGCATTCATCTTTCTTTGAGAGTTCCAGAAACACCTATTTATTATCTTTTAAGGACCTCTTTGTTTTCTATAAACGTATCTTCTGCACCTTCCAAAAATTACATTTAAAATAGTCTGTCAGCAATTGTATGTGTACATGCAAGTATGTTCTTCCTGACGATGGCTTATTTGTGTTTGTCTGAAGATAACAAAGATTAGATTCATAACTAATTTTAAGGCTCATCAATGCAAGTTGATGCAAGACTTCACTTTTAAAAGTAATTTGACAATGTTTCATCGTGTAAGATAAACCACCAACTACTTTACATATCTGAAAGGACTTTACATATGTGGAAGGACTGTGCTAAATATGTTAAAGCTATTAGTCCAATTAAGTATTTAAAACTTGCCAAGACATCTAAGCAGAAAAACTTACTCTTTTATGTTTTCATAACACAAATATACTATACTAAATGACCACCTGATAATCCTAATTTTTTTTTTTTGCAAATTTGTGTGTGTACATCTGTGCACAGCAGTAATCTTTAGTAGTACTAGTAGTAAATCAATAGCAAAAAGTGAAGAATCTTAAATTTACTTGTTCATTTGGATGATTATATTTTTCCTTTCAAAAAAAATTTTCTTTTTCTCTAAAAATCTTAAGAAAAAACAATATAAAATGCAAGTAATTTCAGATCAAGAAGTGACAATTGTTTAAAGTGATTTCAAACATGTTATTTCTATTAGGTATTAAAAGAACCTGGGTTTAATCTAGTTCTGTTACTGTGTACCTCACATCTGGTTTCTAGTGTGCAAAGATTATTCTCTAAAAGTATATGTACATACAGGGACTATATATGTCTACTGAAACCATAAGCTTATGCAATTTGGGATTACCACAAAGTGAAGTACAAGGCCTTGGAAGAACCCATGAAAATGAGGAGCCCTGCACCTTACCTTTTTTTATCTTTATGGTAATCCCCTCATTATAAATAAACTTAAGGGGGATGGTAAAACTAGGACAGAATCTGACTAATCTTGAGCTGAACTGAGATTTCAAAATATCTAAGAGTAAAAGCTGAATGAATAAAGATTTGTTTATTGTATTTTATTGTCACCATAGGGGTGTCATGTTTTATCACATTTGCAGATAAGCGGCTATCTGATTTCAGGTATGTGTGAATTACTCGGGCTGTTTATTAAAACTGATACAGGATGGGGTAAGTGTCTGCCAGTGAGGACTTTGCCCTTTGTCTGCTGAGAGAGCTTCCTTGATTTCGCACAAGAAAGAATTCAAGAAAGAGCCAGAAATAAGAAAAAGGAATGTTTAATGGAGAAGGAAAAACACTTCACAAAGATATAGTCTCCTCTCAAAGTCAGAGAAATGAGAACCAGGGTGTTTGAAGAATTGGCTTTATATCTGTTTTCCTTTCGGGATATGGGTATGCAGCCTTAGAGGCATGGGGAAGTAGTTAGTCATATCAGCTGGAATTTGCAGGAACCTTGCTGTAGGTTCCTCGAGGTCTGGCCATAGGCTAATCAGCCACTTTCTCGTGTTTTTAGCATTACAGTAGGCTCTAAATACAACCTAGCTTAATATTTAGTCAATTTATGTAGTTCTTATGCTTCTTTCCTATATAAAAAGTGCTGTTTTGTTTAGTATACAGAAATTGTGATTCAGTGAGTCTTCAGTGAACCTCAGAAATCTACAGTATTAATGAATAAACCAGATGATTATTACAAACAAGCAAGGTTTTGGAGACACTGCTTTCAGAGATTATAAATTGTTAGTAGAACCAGACTGATAAATCCATTTCTGAAAGGCTTAAGTAAATTCTCTGATTATAAATTTGTTGATGGCAACTTAGGAAATTTAGAAATATCAATCTATAAGATAATTTTTTTAATTAAATTTATTGGGATGACATTGGTTAATGAAATTATATAGATTTCAAGTGTACAATTAAATAATATGCCATATATATATCGCATTGTATGTTCATCACCTAGTGAAATTTCCTTCCATCACCATATATTTGACCCCTTTTATCCTTCCCCTACCTCCCTATCTTGCTGTTAACCACTAAACTGTTGTTCATGTCCACGAGTGTGTCTTGTTTGTTTGTTGCTTTTGGTTTTATGTAATACATATGAATGAAATCATATGATTCTCAGCTCTTTTTGACTTATTTTGCTTAGTATGATAACCTCAAGATACAACTATGTTGTCGCAAATGTCAATATTTCATCTTTTCTGATGGCTGAGTAATATTCCATTGTATGTATGTAGCACATACATACAATGTACCAAACATCTATCAAAGGGCACTTTGGTTGTTTCCATGTCTTGTCCACTATGAATAATGCTACAATAAACATCAGGGTGTATATATCTTTACAGATAATTGTTTTCGAATTTTGGGGGCAGAGACCTAGAAGAGGGATTGCTGGGTCATGTGGTGATTCTAAATATTTTGAGGAACCTCCGTATCATTTTCCATAGTGGCTGCACCAATTTACATTCTCACCAGCAGTATATGAGGGTTCCTTTTCCCCCATGTCTCCAGCACTATTAGAATGGCTATCATCAAAATGACAGCTTAAAGGTACGAACTGGTATCTCATTGTGACTTTGATTTGTATTTTCCTAACATCTAGTTGAACGTCTTTTTATATGTCTGTTGGTCATTCGTATGTCTTCTTGAGAGAAGTGTCTGTTCAGGTTGTCTGTCCATTTTTTAATTAGATCTTTTTTTTTTTTTTTTATTGTTGAGTTGTATAAGGTCTTTGTATTTGGTTATTAGCCCCTTATGGGAGGCATTGTTTGCGAATATTTTCTCCCATTCAGTTGGTTGCCTTTTTGTCTTGTTGATATTTTCTTTTGCTGTGCAGAAGCTTTTTAGTTTGATATTCATTTATTTTTGCTTTTTACTTCCCTTGCTTTTGCAGTCAAATTTATAAAATTTTACTCTAAAACCAAGATCTGTAAGTTTAGTATCTACGTTTTCTTCTATGTAATCTATTTTTTATGTCTTAAAGTATTTAGTTCTTTGATCCATTTTGAGGTAATTTTTGTCTATCGTGACAGCACTTTAGTGTCATTCTTTTGCATGTGGCATTCCAATTTTCTCAGCACCATTTATTGAAGAGGATTTCTTTTCTCAATTGTATGTTTTTGGCTCTTTTTTTTAAAGATTATTTGCCAATATATACAAGATTTATTTCAAGACTTTCAATTTTTTTCTGCCTTATACCATGTTGTTACCATTATTATCACTTTGTAGTATAATTTGAAGTCAAGTAGAGTGATATCTTTGGTTTTGTTCTTTTTCTCAGGATTGCTTTGGTATTCAGTGTCTTTTGTGCTTCCATGAAAATCTGATGATTTTTGTTTTATTTATGTAAAAAATGCCATTGAGATTCCATTAAATTTGTATATTGCTTTGAGTAATTAGGTCATTTAACTGTTTATTCTTCCAATTCATGAGCATAAAATATCTTTTAATTTCTTTGTGCTTTCTTCAATTTCATTTAATAATGTTAGGTAGCTAGTTAGACATGAGCGACAGAAGAACAAAGGAATAGGGGCCCAGCCTAGAGACTACCCAAAGAACACCCCAATGGTAGTAGAATTATGGTAGGCACATGCACAATAGGCAAAGTTTTATAAAGCAGCCAAGTGTCAATCAAAATGACCTCATTTGCCAATCACTTAAGAATGCCTTTGGAACCACCCGTCATGGCCCAAACATAATGCAGACATTCCCAGTTCTGGGAGGTCTCTGTGGTCTTTGTTGTTATTGTTGTTACAGTGCTCTGTAATACTTCTTTGCTAAAATCATGTGCCTCCTTGGGGCATGCTTTGTCTTTCTAAAATAGACTTTTAATAAATCTTATCTAGCTCTCATTGACCTGTGATTCTTCACTGTGTCAATGAGGAAGAACCAAGAAAAAATGCTAACTACACTTCTATGCCATTATCTCCCCACCTCATGCCATTGCGGCGACACAGAAGTTCAAATTGTCCCCAACGGTAATAATGTCTTATAATTTTCAGTGTAGAGGTCCTTCACATGCTTTATTATGTTTATTCCTAGGTATTATATTCTTTTTGTTGCAATTACAAAAGGATTTTTTTTAAATTTCTTTTTCTGAAAATTCATTGTTAGTGTACAGGAACACAACGAATTTTTGTACGTTGATTTTGTATTCTAAAACTTTTCTATATTTGTTTATTGTTTTTAAGAGTATTTTGGTTGAGTCTTTAGGGTTTTCTATATAATGAATCATGACATCTGCAAGACATGACAATTTGACTTCTTCATTACCAATTTGGATGATTTTTATTTTTGTGTCTTGCCCGATTGCTCGAGCTAGGACTTCTAAAACTATACTGAATAAGAGTTGTGATAACAAACAGTTTTATTTTATTCCTCATAGTAGAGAGAAGGTTTTTAGTTTTTTACCATTAAGTAAGTATGATATTAGCTGAGGGTTTGTCATATAGGCCTTTATTATGTTGTGGTATTTTCCTTCTGACACCCATGTCATTAAGTGTTTTAATCATAAATTAATACTGTATCTTGTCAAATGTTCTTTGTGTATCTATTGAGATGATCATATAATCTTTATTCTTAATTTTGTTTATGTGGCATATCACAATTTATTTACATATGTTAAACCATCCTTGTGCACCTAGAATGATCCCACTTGATTGTGACATATAATCTTCTTAATGTATTTTTTTATTAGCTAATATTTGTTTAGAATTTTTGTGTATGTATTCATCAGAGATATTGGTCAAGAGTTTTCTTTTTTTGAGTTATCTTTACTAGGTTTTGGTATCAGGGTATTTTTTGGCCTTGTAAAATGAGTTAGAAAGTCTTGCCTCTTCTTCTATTTTCTGGAAAAGTTTGAGTAGAACAGGAATTAAATCATCTTTGAATGTTTGGTAGAATTCAATAGTGAAGCCATCGGGTACTAGACTTTTACTTTTGGGAAGGTTTTTGATGACTGTGTTAATTTTCTTACATTTGATTGGTCAATATTCCAGTTCTTTATAATTTGATCTAGGAAGGTTGTATATTTCTAAGAACTTTTCCCTTTCTTCTAGGTTATTGAATTTGGTGGCATATAATCTTTCACAGTATTCTTGTACGATCCTTTGTAGTTCTGTGGTATCTGTCCTAACTTCTTTTTTATTTCTGATTTTGTTTATTTTTGTCTTCTCTTTTTTCCCTTAGTGAATCTAGCCAGGGGTTTGTCATTTTTTTTAATCTTCTTAAAGAACCAGCTCTTTGTTGCATTACTTCATTCTTTTTGTTTTCAATTTTATTTAATTCTGCTCTGATTTTTACTATGCCCTTCCTTCTGCTTACTTTGGGCTTTATTCCTCTTTCTAGTTTTGTAAGATATAATGTTCAGTTATTTATTTGGGATTTTTCTTATTTCTTGATATAAACTTGCAATTATATGAATGTTCCTCTTATCATTTTTGCTCTAAACTGAAAGTCTTGATATGTTATATTTTTATTCTTATTAGTTTCTATGTATCTCTTAATCTTTTATTTCTTCTTTGACCCAATCATTCTTCAGTAGCATGTTGTTTAATCTTCACACATTTGTGGTTTTTCCCACTTTCTTTTTGCAGTTGTTCTCCAGTTTCAAAGTATTATGTTCAGAGATTATGTTTGATATGATTTCAATCTTCTTGAATTTTTTGAAGCTAGTTTTGTGTCCTAACATATGATCTATCTTTGAGAATGTTTCATGTGCATGATAGAAGAACGTATAATCTAGTTTTGGTGATGAAAGTCTCTGTAAATGTCAATTACATCCAATTGGTTTAATATGTCATTTAAGGTTGATATTTCTCATTGATTTTCTGTTTGGATAATCTACCCATAGTTGACAGTGGGATATTTAGGTCTCCTATTATAATTGTGTTTTTGTCAGTCTCTCTCTTTAGCTCTGCTAGTAGTTGCTTTATATATTTTCATGCTCTTTGGTAGCATATATTGAGAGGTTTTATGTCTTCTTGATATTGTCTTCTTTGGTATTATGAATTGTTCTCTTTAGTCTCTCATTACCTTTCTTACCTTGATGTCTGTTTTGTCAGATATAGGTATGACTACATCGGCTTTTCTCTGGATGCCATTTGCTTGGAGTATGAGTTTTCACCCTTCCACTTTGACTCTATATTTGTCCTTGCAGCTGAGATGTGTCTCTTGAAGGAAGTATATCATTGGGTTATATTTTTTGATACAATCTGCTACTCTATGCCTTTTTATTGATGAGTTTAGTCCATTTACATTTAGGATAATTATTGATATGTGATGTATTTCTATAGCCATTTTATTTTTGTTTCCCGGTAATTCGGTTTACCTCTATGTTTCTTTGCCCTTGTATCTCTTCCTATTATTTTAGTTGGGTGGTATTCTATGATTTTTCTCTCTGTTCCCTCTATTTTTTGTCTCAGTTCTGGATTTTTTTTTCTGTGTGTGGTTACCATTAAGTTTATGTAAAAGAAAGTTTCATATATACAGTAGATTTTTTTCTTCCGCATGTGTTTGATATCCATTTTCCTTTGTAAATTCAGATTTTACCTCCTCCCTTTTTCTATTATTGTTGCCTCAAATTATCCTTATTGATGCTTTGTGTTCATTTCTGAGTTCCAGTAGCTATTGTATTCTTTTTAAAGTTTTTTTTTTTTTACCTTTAACCATTATGTAATATTTAAGTGTACAATATCCTGTTCTTAATAAGGGTTGTTTCTTTCTGCCTGTTAGTCATTTTAGTCATAGTTTTGTATCTTTTTTTGTTTGTTTGTTTATTTGTTTCAGGTAGAATGATCTCTTCAGAGTTTCCTGTCATGTAGGTCTTGTGTTAGAAAATTCTTTTAGCTTTTATATGTCTAAAAAGATTTTTTATTTCTTCTTCATATCTAAAAGAGAAATTTTCTGGACATAATACATTTGTCTGGTAATTTCTCTTTCCATAGTTAGTATATTTGGTTCCACTTTCTCCTGGCTTATAGGTTTCTGCTTAAAGTTCGATAATAATCTAATTTTTTTATAGGTTGCCATCTTCTTTTTCCTGGCTACCTTGAGAATTCTTTCTTTTGTCATTAACTTTTGACAGTTTTAATATAATATGTCTTAAAGAAGGCTTTTTTTGGGTTGAGAGAATTAGATGTTCTGTTTGCTTCTTGAATTTGAAGATCCAGTTCTTCCATAGGTTTGAAAAGTTTTTGTCAACTATTTGTTTAAATAGGTTTTCTGTTTCCTTTTTCCTCCCTTCTCCTTCTAGTGTACGCATTATTCTTGCATCGCTTTCTCTAATGGTGTTAGATATTTCTTGTAGAGTTTTTTTATTTTTCTTCACTCTCTTGCCTCTTTTCTATCTGCATCATTTCCAGACTCTGTCTTCGATATCACTAATTCTTTACTCCATCCAGTCAACTCTATTTCCTAAGCTCACTATTTTATTTTTCATTTCTTTGAGTTCTTCAGATCCAGAAACTATATTTGGTTCTTTTTTAGAATTTCATTCTTTTTTGGCAAAGTGCTCCTGTTGTTCAATGATTCTGTTTCTGAGTTCAAGGAACTACTGATCAGAATTTTTCTTCACCTACTTGAGTTTTTTAGTGCACTCTTAAATTCTCTGTCATTTAAATTGCATATTTCCATATCTTTAAGTTTATTTTCTGTACATTTTTAAATTTTCTTTCTAGGCTGCCTCATCACCTTGATTGCTCATGATATTTGTGGATTATTTCTCCACCTAGGCATTTACGAGAATGTATTCTGCTTTATGTATATAATTATTTAGAATAATCTCTCTTTAGCAGGTTGATAAGAAGAGATTTTTCTTTTGTTTTCCAGTAGGTGGTGCCCAAGACTTCTTCACTTTTCAGACCTCCCAGATCTGTTCTTTGCGGCAAAAAATAAAATATCCTTTGTTTCCTGAGGAGGCGCATGTCTCCTCTATGACCAGGTCACCTTGGTACCAGGGCTCTACCTCTGTGTGCAAATGTGATGGGTGATGGAGATACAAGCCTCTGAAGAGCTTCTGAAGTCCTGGTATTTCCCAAGCAGCCAGATGTAGTGCTGTGCTGTCTCCTCCCAAATCAGCCTGGATGGGTGGGACTGGGATGGGCTGGAAAGGCCACGGGTGTGTCTGAAGATGTTTTCCTTCCAGTAATACTGGCTGTCAAGCTTTAACTGCCTTGTATTTATATCTCAACTCCTGTTGCTGGAACCAGCAGCGGTGTGCATCTCAGTTCCCGGGACTATAGACTCCCTGCTCTGTAACTTAACACTTGCTGCTGCAGTTTTCCCTGGGGCTCACTGCTAGCTTTGGAAGGGTATGGGGAGGCGTGCTTTAGAAGTGTGTGGGGTGGATGCCAGGCCAGGCTCTATGACTTAGCCTTATGCCTGAAAAACACAGCTGCCGCCCCTCTGTATTCCCTCTCTGCCCTGGTTTCTGCCCTGATCGCTTGGCTCTGCCAAGTGGTATATGCTGATCATTCAAGCAGGAATGCTCAGGACTACACAGAGTGTAAAACATCACCTAGTTATCTTTCCCCTCAAAGCCAGCAAGGACCTCAAAACTGTGACCACATCACCAGTCTCCACTCCACTCTCTTTCCTCCTCCTTTGCTCGCTCGATTTGCCCACCTTCAGATGCCCTGATGTGCAGATATCTCAGACGTGTTTGTGTGCAGGCTGGGTGTTCTCAGTTGGATTGTAGCTGTTCAGTTTGTTGTAATTTCAAAGGGAGAATTCAAGATTTATCACATCATCATGTTTAAGATGTCACTCTCACAGAAAATTATTTTAGGTTAAAATATGCTACTATAAACTTTGCAATCAGAACTGCTTCTTTTTAAAAGAAAAACTATTTTTAAAAAAATATATTTTTTAATTAGTTTCAAGTATACAGTGCATTGGATAGATATCTATAAAGTTCATAAAACGATCCCCGCAATTGCTCCCTCCTTCCCTGGCCCTCCATCTAGCCATCATATTAATGCTAACTGCATTCCCTCTGCCATGCTCCCCATCCCTGTGACCAACTATCAACTACTAATTTAACCCTTTACTGCATTCTCCCAGCCCCCCAAACCCTTTCCCTTCTGTCTGGCATCAAATTGTATACTATATTTGGAGTCCGTTTTTGATTCATTTGTTCTTTTTGTTCCTTAGATTCTGCATATAAGTGAAATCATATGGTAATCCTTTCTCTGTCTGAGTTATTTCACTCAGCATAATACACTCTGGGTCTATCCAAGTCATTGCAAATGGTAGGATTTCATTTTTTTTTTAATGGCTGAGTAATATTCCATTGTATATATGAACCATAATTTCTTTATCCAATCATCTGTTGATGGACATTTAGGTTGCTTCCATATCTTGGCTATTGTAAATTGTGTTGCCATGAATATTGGAGTGCATAGATCTTTACAAATTATTATTTTGGTTTTCTTTGGATAAATACCCAAAAGTGCAATTGTTGTATCAAAAGGTATATCCATTTTTAATTTTTTTGAGAAACCTCCATACTGTTTTTAATAGTGGCTGTACCAATTTGCAATCCCATCAAAAATGTATGAGGGTTCCCATTTCTCTGCATCCTTACCAACACTTGATTTTTGATTTGTTGATGATAGCCATTCTGACAGCTGTGAGATGATATCTAATTGTGGTTTTAATTTGCATTTCTCTGATGATTAGCGACCTCAAGCATCTTTTCATATGTCTATTAGCCATCTGTATTTCCTCTTTGGAGAAGTATCTATTCAGGTCTTCTGCCCATTTTTTAACTGGATATTTTTGTTGTTATTGAGTCACATATGTTTTTTATATATTTTGGATATTAACCCTTTATCAGATATATCATTAATGAATATCTTCTCCAAGTCAGTTATCTTTTTGTTTTGTTGATGGTTTCCTTTGCTGTACAAAAACTTTTTAGTTTGATTTAGTCCTGTTTGTTTATTTTTTCATCTCCCTTGCCCAAGGAGATATATCTTAAAAGAAATTTCTGTTAGTAATATCAGAGAGTTTACTGCCTATGTTTTCTTCTAGAAGTTTTATGGTTTTGGGTCTTACATTTAAGTCTTTAATCCATTTTGAGTCTAATCTTGCACATGGTGTAAGAAGGTGGTCCAGCTTCCTTTTTTTTTTTTTTTTTTTTTGCATATATCTGTCTAATTTTCCCAACATTATTTATTAAAAGGACGGTCTTTACCCCATTGTATATTCTTACCCCCTTTGTCATATATTAAGTGAGCATATAGGCATGGATTTATTTCTGGGCTCTCTGTTCTGTTCCCTTGTCTTGTTACTGTGGCTAAGACTTCCAATACAATGTTGAAAAAGAGCGGTGAAAGTGGGCATCCTTTTCTTGTTCCATCATACTCCCCATTGAGTATGATGTTTACCATATATGGCTTTTATTATTTGCGGTATGTTCCTTTTATTCCCACTTTGCAGAGAGTTTTTTATCATAAATGAATTCTGGATTTTGTTGAATGCTTTTCTGCATCTATCGACATGATCGTATGGTTTTTATCTTTTGATTTGTTAACGTGGAGTATCACATTAATTAATTTGTGAATTTTGTACCAACTTTGCATCCCAGGAATAAATCCAACTTGATCATGGTGTATGATATTTTTTAATGTATTGCCGAATTCAGTTTGCTAATATTTTATTGAGGATTTTTGCATCAATGTTCATAAGAGATATCAGCCTATAGTTTTCTTTTCTGTAATGTCTTTGTCTGATTTTGGAATCAAGGAAATGTGGCCTCATAAAATGAATCAAGGAACCTTTCCTCTTCTTGAATTTTTTGGAATAGTTAGAGAAGAATAGGTGATAATTCTTTTTTGAATGTTTGGTAAAATTCACCTATCAAGCCATCTGGTCCAGGATTTTGTTTTTTGGGAGGTTTTTGATTACTGATTCTATGTCATTGGTGGTAATCGGTCGGTTCAGATTTTCTGTTTTTTCCTGACTCAGTCTTGGGAGATTGTATATTTCTAGGAATGTGTCCAATTTGTCAAGATTGTCCAATTTGTTGGCATATAATTATTCATAGTATTTTCTTATGATCCATTGTATTTCTGAATAGTCTGTGGTTAGTTCTCCTCTTTCATTTTTGATTTTATTTGTTTGAGTCCTTTCTCTTCTTTCTTTGATGAATCTGGCTACAGGTCTGTTAATTTTGTTTTTCCTTTCAAAGAACCACCTCTTGGTTTCATTAATCTTCTGTATTGTTTTTCTAGACTCTATTTTATTTATTTCCACTCTGACCTTTATTATTTCCTTCCTTCTATTCACTTTGGGCTTTGATTGCTGTTATTTTTCTAGTTCTTTTCATTGTAAAGTTAGATATTTATATGACTTATGAGGTTATCTCTGCAAAACATCTAGTAACCACCTAATACCATACATGGTTATTACAATGTTACTTACAATGTTCTCCATGCTGTAATTTACATCCCTGTGACTATTTTTAGAACTGTCAATTTGTGCATCTTAATCTCTTTATGTTTTTCACCTAATCCCCCCATCTGGTTACCATCAGTTTATTATATGTACCTATGAGTTTGTTTCTGTTTTGTTTGTTTATATATCATTTTCTAGATTCCACATATAAGTGAAATCATATGGTATTTTTCTTACTCAGTCTGACTTATTACCTTAGCATAAACTATCTAGGTCCATTCACATTGTCACAAATAGTAAGATTTTATTCTTTTTTTCTGGTTGAGTAATATTCCATCGTGTGTGTGTATATATATATAAAACCTCTGATTTATCCATTCATCTATTGATGGACATCCTGTTGCCTCTTTATCGTGGCTATTGTAAATAATGTTGCAATAAACATAGGGATACATATATTGTTTTGAATTAGTGTTTCATTTTTCTTCAGATAAATATCCAGAACTGGGATTGCTAGGTCACATAGTACTTCTATTTTTTTTTTTTTTCATTCTGTTTTTCATAGTGATGGTACCAACTTGCAGTTCAATCAACATACATTGGGGTTCCCTTTTCTCTACATCTGGGTCAACACTCATTGTTTGTTGATTTATTTATAATAGCCATTCTGACAGGTTTAAGGTGATATCTTTTTGTGGTTTTAATTGACATTTCTCTGATGATTAGTGACATAGAGCATCTTTTCATCTGACTATTGGCCAACTGCATGTCTTCTTTGGAAAAATATCTATTCGAGTCCAATGCTATATTTTAATTTAATTGTCTGTTTTCCTTTTTTTGTTGTTGCTGTGAAAATACATCATCAGTTCTTTGTATATTTTGGAAATTAACTCATTATCAGATATGTAATTTGCAAATATCCCATTTAATAGGTTGTCTTTTCATTTTGTTGATGGTTTTCTTTATAGTGCAAAAGTTTTTAGTTTGATGTAGTCTTATTTGTTTACTTTTTCTTTTGTTTCTCTTGCTCAAGATGACATATCAGAAAAAAATATTACCAAGAGCAATATCAGAGTTTACAGCCTACCTTTTCTTCTAGAATTTTATGGTTTTGGATCTTATATTTAAGTCTTTAAACCATTTTTAGTTTGGTTTTGTAAAAGGTGTAAGAAGGTGGTCCAGTTTCATTTATTTTTTTTGCCTATATCTGTTCAGTTTTCTCAACACCATTTATTGAATAGACTGTCTTTACCTTGTTGTATATTCTTGTCTCTTTCGTCATAAATTAATTGACCATATAAGTGTGGGTTTAATTCTGTGCTCTCTGTTCTGTTTCATTGATCTATGTGTTTGTTTTTATGCCAGTAACATACTGTTTTGATTACTATAGGCTTGTTTCTTTTTATGCTTGTACCACATTTTTGATTGCTAAAGTTCAATATCAGATAGCATGATAATCCAACTTTGTTCTTCTTTCACAAGATTGTTGTGGTTATTTGAGTCTTTATGGTTCTAAATAAATTTTAAGATTATTCCAGTTCTGTGAAAATTGTCATGGTATTTTGGTAGATCGTTTTTGGTAGTATAAACATGTTAACAATATTGATTCTTCCTATCCATGAACATGGTATGTGTTTGCATTTATTTGTATCTTCTTCGATTTCTTCGATGCCTTAAAGGTTTTCAAATTCATGTCTTTTACTTTCTTGATTAAATTCATTCTTAGGTATTTTATTCTTTGATATAATTGTAAATGGCTTTGTTTTCTTAATTCTCTTTCTGATAGTTTATTATTGGTGTAAAAAACTGCAAACAATTTCTGAATATTAATTTTGTATCCTACTTTATTAAATTTCTTTATCAGTCCTAACAGGTTTTGTGTGTGTGTGTGTGTGTGTGTGTGTGTGTGTGTGTGTGAGAGAGAGAGAGAGAGAGAGAGAGAGAGATCCTTAGGATTCTCTCAATGTAATATCATGTTATCTGTAAATAATGACAGTGTTACTTCTTATTTTCCAATTTGGATGCCTTTTATATCTTTTTCTTGTCTTATTGATGTGGCTAGGACTTCCAATATTAAATTGAGTAAAAATGGTGAAAATGGACATCCTTTTCTTGTTACTGGTCTTAAAAAAACACTTTCAATTTTCACTCATGGAGTATGATGTTAGCTATGAGTTTGTCATATGTGGGCTTTATTGTATTGAGATGTGTTCCTTCTATTTCTATTTGCTGAGAGTTTTATCATAAGTGAATGTTGGATTTTGTCAAATTATTTTTCTGCATCTATTGATAAAATTATGTGCTGTTTATCCTTCATTTTGTTTATGTGGTGTATCACACTAATTGATTTGAGGATATTGAACTAAACTGGCATCCCAAGAATAAATTCAACTTGATCATAGTGTATATTCTTTTTAATGAATTGCTAAATTTGGTTTGCTAATATTTTGTTAAGGATATTTGTATCTGTGTTCATCAAGGATATGGGCCTATAATTTTCTATTTTAAATGTTTTTATCTGACTTTAGAATCAGGGTAATGACTGCCTTGTAAAATGAGCTGGGCAGCCTTGCCTCCTCTTAAATATTTTGAAATAGTTTGAGAAAGATAGATAGTGTTAATTTTTCTTGCACTGTCTGGTAAAACTCACCTGTGAAGCATATGGTCCAGGACTTCTGTCTGTTGGGAGTTTTTTGATAACTAATTTGATTTCATTAGTAGTAATCAGTTGGTTCAGATTTTCTATTTATTCTTGATTCAGTCTTGGAAGATTGTATCTTTCTAGAAATTTACCTATTTCTTCCAGGTTTTCTGATTTTCTGGCATATAGTTGTTTATAGTATTTCTGTACAATCCCTTGTACTTCGATGGTGTCAATTCTCTTTCATATATGATTTTATTTACCTTTGTTCTCTTTTTTTCTCTTTTTTATGAGTCTGGTTAAAGATTTATCAATTTTGTTTACCTTTTTAAAAAAAGGCTTTGGTTTCATTAATTTATATGTATTATTTTCTTTTTAGACTTGATTTTATCTACTTCTTCACTGACCTTTATTTCATTCCCAATAGTCACTTTGAGCTTTTTATTTTTCATAGCTCCATTAGGTGTAGGTTACATTGTTTATTTGAGATTTTTCTTGTTTCATAAAATAGGCAAGTATTGTGTTAAATTTCCCTTTTAGAACTGATTTTAGGGTCACTGTGTTTTTTATTTGTCTCAAGGTATCTTTTTGACTTGTCTTTTTTATTTGTCTCAAGATATCTTTTGATTTCTTCCTCGATCTCGTTGTTAACCTATTCATTGTTTAATAGCACATTGTTTAGCCTTCATGTAACTGTGTGGTTTACTTTACTCTAAACCTAACCCTAATTCTAACCCTAAATTTTACCCTAACCCTAACCCAAATCTAACCCTAACCCTAACCTGAACCCAAACCTTAACCCAACAACCCAAACCCTAACTTTAACCATAACATGAACTTGCGTTTTTCACTTTTATTTTTGTAATTGATTTCTAGTTTCTTACCATTGTGATCAAAGAAGGTGCTCGGTAGATATTAGTCTCTTTAAATTTGTTGAGACTTGTTTTGTGGCCTAAGATGTGATCTCTCATGTAAAAAGTTTCATGTGAACTTGAAAAAGATTTATGTTCTGCTGTTTTTTGGGGGAAAATGTTTTAAAAATATCAATTGAATTTATCTGGTGTAATGTATCATTTAAGGCTGCTATTTCCTTTTTAATCTTCTGTCTGAATAATCTAACCATTGATATTAATGAAGTGTTTAAGTCCTTTATTATTACTGTATTACTGTTGATCTCTCCCTATATGTCCATCAATATTTGCTTTGTATATTTAGGTGCACCTGCGTTGGGTTCATAAATGTTTACAAGGCTTATATCTTGTTTCTGGATTGATCCCTTTATCATTGTGCAATGTTCCTTTTTCTTATTATAGCCTTTGTTTTAAAGTCTATTTTGTCTAAAATAAGTATTCTTACTTCAACTTTTAAAAATTTACAGTTGCATAAAATATCTTAAATCTAAATTGGGTTTCTTATAGGCAGCATATGTATGGATTTCGTTTACTTTTCCATCTGGCAATGCTATGTCTTTTGAAGTATCGACTTCATTTACATTTACAGTAATTATTGATAGTCATGTAGTTATTTCCATTTTAATGATTGTTTTTGTCTTTTTTTTTTCTGGTCCTTTCTTATCCTCTTGCTCTCTTCTCTTGAAAATGATGACTTCCTGTAGTGTTGTGTTTGGATTTCTTTCTTTTTCTTTCTTGTATATTGCTTGTAGATTTTTGCTTTGTGGTTACTATATTTTTTATATATACCAAACTATATTTGTCACAATTTTTTTAATTTAATGGTTGCTTAAGTTTGAACACATTTTAAGATCACTACTATTTTTATTCATGCCTTCCATGTTATGTTTATGTTATCGTTTTTTACTTCTTGTGTCTATGTATATGTGCAACCCCTTAATTTACTGTGGTAACTACATATGATCTTACTACTTTTGCTTTTTAACCTTTGTTCAAGCTTTAGTGTTGGTTGATCCACTGCTTTTATTATGTGTTTGCCTTTGTCAATGAGAGATTTATTTTATTTGCAATAATTTCTTATTTATATTTTTAATTTTTTTTTCTTCTTATGTTAAAGAAGTCCCTTTAACATTTGTTGTAATACTGCTTTGATGGTAATGAACTCTTTAAGCTTTTTCTTGCCTGAAAAGCTCTTTCTTTCTCCTTTGAGTCTAATAATAGCCTTGCTGTGTAGAGATATCTTGTTTGTAGGTCTTTGCTTTTCATTTCTTTGAATGTTTTATGCTAATCCCTTCTGGTGTGCAAAGTTTATGTTGAGAAATCAGAAGAAATTGATAGTTTAATTACGATGTGTCTTGGTGTGAGCCTGTTTGGATTTGTTTTGTGTGAAACCCTCTGTTTCCTAAATCTGTATATATATATATCTTTTTCCTTCACCAAGTTAGGCAAGTTTTTCATTATTATTTTTTAAAGTAGGTGTTCAATCTTTTGCTATATTTTTCTTTTGGCACACTTTTAATGCAAATATTATTATGCTTGAATATTTCCCAGAGGTCTCATAAACTACCCTTATTTTTTTTTAACCTTTTTTTTTTGCTCTTTAGATGGAGGGTTTTCCACTACCTTGCCTAAGAAATCACCAATTCAATCCTCTGCTTCATTTAATCTGCTGTTGATTCCATCTAATATATTCTTTATTTTAATTATTGTATTATTCACTTTTTTAGTTCCTATTTTTTGTGTGTGTGTAAGTTCTCACTGAATTTATCTATTCTTCCCTTAAGTTCATTGAGCATCTTTTTAATAGAGTTTTGAATGCTATATCAGGTAGGTTGCTTGACTTCATTTCATTTATATCTTTTTATGGTTTTGTTGTTGTTGTTTCATCTTGTTTTTCTCATACTTCTTTGTCTCTTCATTTTGGCTGCCTTCTTGTGTTTGTTTCTAGGTATTATGTAGATATACCATGTCTCTCAGCCTTGGCAGAGTGGCCTTATAAAGGTGTCCTGTAGAGCCCAGTAATTCAGTTTCCCTGATTGCCTGAGCTAGGTGCTCCAGGTTTGTCCCTTGTGTGGATTTTGGGTGCCCTCCTGATGTAGTTGAGCCTTGATTGCTTTTGGTATATCAGTGGGTAAAATTGAACCTCAGATTGGCTGGCTGTGTGGACTGAATATGACTATAGCTGACTCCATGGAGCAAATTTGCTTTGCAGTTCTCTGGTGCTGGCTTAGTCTTCTTTTTGGTTACTAATTGTGGAACTAATTAGGTGGTGCTCTGAATTGTTTTTAGCCAGCCACAGCTGTGTTGATAATGGGGCCTTTGGGAATGGGCTCTGGTGAAGCCAAGCTCCACTGTTGCCTGTGTCCCACCCGGGGCTACCTGGTAAGAGCTATGAAGCAATCTGCATTGGCAGCTGCCTATGCTGGGCTTGGAGGCATCTGAGAGGGGCTATGCTTTAAATCAAGGCCATCTGCTACACTGTGGGACATGGAGTTTCTTAGCAATAGGTACAGAACACACCAAGTCTAATCATTCCTTGTTTTAGGTTTGTGAACCTTTGAGAATTTCAAGAAAATCTGCAGTGTGGGGCAAGGCTGCCTGTTTGTGTGGAACAACTGCTAAAAGGTTTCAGTTGGGCATATTAGTTGGTAGAGCAGAGTCTTAGAGATTCACTAGGGTGTGAGTGAGTGGTGATAGCCAGGCTAATGAAGACTAAGATTTGGTGCCTGCCTGTGCCTGCCAACGGTGTGTGGGGAGGGCTCCACAAAGGAACAGTAGTGCCTAACAGCAATTCAGTCCTAGAGAGAGTTGCCCCTCCAGCCCTTGGCCTGAAGCCAGACAATTCAGTTTTTTCCTGTATATCCCAGCGCATTTTGTGCTACTGTCCTTCTCTGGAGTTCAGGGTGAGCATTTGTGAGCAAACAAGTCTGTGTTAAGAGGACACCTAGTTTTATAGTAACACATCGTCTCACATGGATAGAGTCTTCATGTGAGACTCTTCTTTCTGGCACTGGCTCCATATCCAAGATATCCCTCCCAATTTTTAACTTTCACACTTCGATGTGGGACCAGCCTGTTTCTCATTTCCACCCCTCCTACTAACTTGATGTAGCTTCTACTTTATCCTTAGTTATAGGAATTGTGTTCACCTAGACTTCAGGTGTTTCACAAGGTTGGTTATTCTATAATTCAGTTGTAACTTTGATGTGGTTGTGGGAGGAGGTGAACACAGTATTTATCATCTTGACCAGAATTCCTTGGAAGTATTTCTATTAAAAAAAAAAAAAGAGAGACATACTGAAAATTTAATAAAAATTCCTATGAGCATGGGTTCAACTGGTCAGCATCTTATTTTTATGATCAAGTAATCAAAGGGAGAAAGGTGGACCATATTATTGGACAAGCCTCTAATATCAGTATCTTCCTTAAGGAACAGGAAGATATGGTTCTTAAGGCCCTTCCTTGGGCCTGTTCCTTAAAGATTTCTCTGATCTCAGGCTTGATGGAGATGGAGATAGATAATTTTGCCTTCTAGAATCTGTGACCTGAGCAGGAAAAAGTCGCTAGAAGGTTTTTTTTTGTACTGCTTCTTATACCTACTTTCAAAAAATCCATATATAGTTGTTAGCACCACTTCTCACCCTTTTCTCAGACTAGATTGAAAGACTTAACATATAAAATTAGATGGTGCTTAGTTACATTTGAATTTCAGAGAAATGAATATTTTTGTAGAATAAATATTCCCCATGCATTGTTTAGGACACATTTGTGATAAAAATGTTATTTAATTTTTAAAGTTAACCCAATGTTGTCTATTTTACCTAGCAGTTTTAATAGGGACACTAAATCTGCATCCTTCAATTTTTAATCTCTTCTTGAGTATTTTTCTATGCACTGAATTGAGTTTTATTCACTTTGCTCTCACTCGACATCTGAATTTTTGCTTCCTCTACTCTGAAAGTCATTCTTACACTTCTCATTCTTCTAAAATATTGTTAATATAGTTCACATATTTTCTTTTCCTCTCTGTTATGTTTTAGAGAATATATACCTTTTATTCATTTATTTCTTTTTTGTTAAAATTTTTAGAAAGAGTTGTGATAAATGTATTTCATGGCAAGTTTAGCTGAAAGTCTTTGTGATTGTTTTAAAAATCTTAAAATTTAATTTCTAAGACATTCCTTTATGTAATATTTCACATTTTTCTGGAATAGTTGTTTAGGGATGAATAAATAAATAAAATTAATCTGTTATGACCCTATATTAAGATATTTCTCTTGGTTGTAAATGCAAATTATAAAATAACTAAAGCCTATGGGAAACCTTTGCTTTCACATCTGATTAAAGTATTTAATGTAAATAATTAAATACTGTGACTTGATGAAGTTGTTTAAATAAATTTGATATGGATTGCTAAATTATATGATGCACATGTGTGAAATACAGAAATTATTTTGTTTTGCATGCTTGTTGTCACACAAACAAGGATGTAACCAGTAGTTTCAAACTGAAACAATAAAGTTAGGATCAATTTCACACTGTCAAAGAGTATTTTGACAACAAAATAATAGATCTTCATATATTTGCACCTAGTAAACTCAAATATGCATGAATATTTTTGGTAAAATAAATGGAAAGAATGCTTTACTTGCCTTAAGAAGACGTTATAGTACATGTTCAAAATGATAAATGAAGAAGTTGACATATAGCTCAGGTTTGGGCATTTGTCATATCAAAAGTGAAGGTAACAAGCAGTAAATTGAATTTTCTTTTATAATAACATGTAGTTCACCTTCTATCACAGTAACACATATTACAGTGTATCCTTTATGACATATATTTCATTTATTATTACTGCTAAAATTTTAAAAATAAGATGAGTCTTTATTATTGCTGTTCCACAAGTCTCTGTTAAGCATGCAAAGTTTGTTGCCTTAACAACGTGTTTTTCCATAGAGTAAATATTAGCCATCAACTGTCATATTGGATACAAAATAATTAGCACTCTCAGTACTTGATTCTTGTTCAAAGGAGTCTCTGAGTTGTGGTGTTGAGCCTGCTAGAGGTACTAATTATCTCTCAGAGCCCAGCTTTTTTCAACTGCAGAGAAATATACAATTTGGGTATTTTATTGTACTTATTTTCCAAATGCTAAAGAATAAATGTAAGAATAAGGAAAAGAATAATGCTGATTTTTTTTTTTTATTTTTAAATCAAATCACAGAAAGTAGCTCCTAACTCAGATGATGTATAAGAATACATTACAATTAAGTGAAAAAGCACTTTTCCCGGGAATTTTTTAAAATGACATTGTAAGTTTTTAGTGTTTGTTTAAGAGATGCTAACTGGTTTTTGATCAGTGATGGAAAACATCTGATGATTCCCACCACTACCACCCCACCCCACTCCCATCCTCCCACCCCCTAACCTGCAACAGAAAATGTAGTTTCCTTAGTACCACATTTTTAAACTAATGTGAGGTGTTTGATGCAAAGAATTCTAAAAATAAAAATAGCACTCAGTGCTTAAAACTAAAAGCACAAAATTTTATGGGGTCATTTTCCTTTTTAAAGATGAAGCATAGTTTATTTATTGAGCTTCTATTGTGATCTATAGTCTAATCTGATAGTTATTTAATATCATTTTATGTAACTCTCACGATTCTTTGCATGTGGTATTTTTATTGCCATTCTACAGACCAGAACAATGAGTTTTAGAGATGTTAATTAGTTTGTCAATGTTTAGCAGTTAATAAGTGCTTCTGAAGGAATTTAAGCCAAGACAGATTGAGTTGAAACCCATGCTTCTCTATTACAACACACTGTGACATGTAGAACATGGTTCAATCATCCACTTGTCTATTTTTTGAAAGAACAAATAAAAAGGTATTAAAATACCACCTGTCTGGGGATGATAAGAACATTTTTGTATTTATCTGAAAGCTTTTGGGGGATTAGTTATGATGGTTGGGATTTTGAGATATTTTAAATGATCTTTAAGGAAATACATTTATTTATTTGTTGAGTAGCTAAGTCATAATTTCTAGGAGATTAGATAGATAGATAGATAGATAGATAGATGATAGATAGATAGAAAATATATAAATGATAGACAGACAGATAAACGCACACAAATGACAATTGGAGTTACAGCTATGAGGACCCAGGGAACGAATATGTCATGAAAGGAAATTACTCACATGGTGCCTCTTCCAGAGACTTCAGTAAAGAATTAATTACTTCTAAGTAATTAATAAAGAGGCACAGATTTTATTAGGGTAAGAATGAGTGTTTCTTAAATGTCAAGTATGATCCTAGATGATAGGAATACAAAGGTGAAAAAAAGCAACAAAACAACATAATCCTTATCTTCATAAAAATTTAAGTTTAGTAAGGGAGGAATATGTATAATAAATAATTATGCAAATAACAATAAAGATACAATTTTCATAAGGTTTAAAATGAAAAAATAATAGCTCATTTTATGTAAAAATAATGGGAGGAAATATTTTTAGGTTAAGGAGGCAAATGCCACATTGAGGAAATGAGATTTCGATACAAAACTGAAAGACTATAAAGAGTTAAAGAGACTGGAAAGATCATTCTGGGAACAGAAAATTGCCTGTGAAAAAGTCTCTGAGACAAGAGACTGAAGAGAAGGCTAGAGTGGATGGAGTGTCAAGAGCAAGGGAGAGTGTGTCAAGAAATAAGCTTGGATAATTTTGGAGATGAAGCCAGGAGTAATATTACATTGAGATTAAGTGGGAAGGTAAGAGTCAAACCCAGAAAGCTTGGAATTTTAATATTCACAACATTTCCTCCTCTTCTACCTACTATTTTCCAAACACTGCTTTAGGTACTGGGAATATAACATTGAACATTACAGAGTCCTTGCCTTCATGAAGCTTCTACTGCTGTGGAAAAGAAATAGCCAATAAAATGGTTTATACACACATGCCTGCACACACGCATACAATATCAGTAATAAGTGGTATGAAACAAAGTACAGCCAGAACTAAACTGGACTGAAGCAGTGTTGTTAGTAAAATTACAGCCAATGGGCCAAATGTGGCCCATGGCCTGATTTTATAAAACCTATAAGGTAAGAATGCTTTTCATATTTAAAAGGGCTGTAAAAACAAACAAACAAAAAATGTACAAAAGAGATCGTATGTGGCCTCTGATACCTAAATTATTTACTACTGTGGCCTTTACAGAAAATATCTACCAACACGACTCCTGGATTACAGAGAGTCAGGGGATAAAATTTTTAATTCCATTGTGAGAGAAGTCCTCCCTGATGTTTGAGCAAAACAAAATGAGAAAGTATCCTTTGTCCACACTGGGGTAATCTGCATTATAGCCAGAGAACAGAGCAAGTGGAAAAATACTAGATGAAAATAGTGTTGTTTATACCAGAAAAGCTAATAAACCAATGATATTGGAGCAATGATATTTCCAGAAAGTTTCTTCTCTTACTCTACAGAAAGAATTCAAGGGTAAGATGAAAGTCTGGAGAGAATAGGGGTCCAGTGACCAAATTCTCATCCTGTTTCACAATAAAGAATTCAAGGGCAAGGCAAACAGCAAGCAGCAAAGTGAAGAATTTATTTAAGCGAAGTACACACACTCAAGTAGAGGGAGCATGGGCTTGCTCAAGAGAAAGAGAGTGAGATGACAATATGGTTGGTTATGAATTTTTTTGTATTCCCTGGAAGCAGAGGACAGGAAAACGTGGTGCTGATTTAACCTTGTTGTCACCCTCCAGTACGTGAGGAACTTGGTTTCCCACTTTTTCTTTCTCATATATTGTTTCTAAAACTGTCACAGAGTCAGGTGCATGATGGGAGCTGCAGTATTTACAATGTGGATGAGATTATAATGACATTATAATTAGCTAAAGGTCATGCCTCAGTCAAAGATGATATCTAGGCTGGAAAAGACTGGTTTTGGCTTATCCCTCATCAGGGCTAAAATGAGAGGAAGTCTTATGAAAAAAATTTCCAGAGCCATATTCTGGAGGAGGAGGGGGTTTACCTGGACTACTTGTCTTGCCTCAGTGGAGTAATGGATGATTTCAGACATGAAGCCAGGAGTAATATTATGTTGGGCTTTATCAGGATTTTAGAAGTTATTTCAAGCGTGCTTGACAACAAGAAAGTCATATAATCTAATTAAATTTTTAAAGGGATGGCTGTGTGGAAAAGAGGGTCTAGAGATCGGGATGAGAGTAAGGAGACTGGCCATGAGGCTATTATGATTGTGAAGAGGGAAATGGTGGTGGCTAGCCCTAACCTGGTGATAGCAGAGGCTAGGAGGTGAGAAGTGATTGGATTAACAACTTATATTTTAATTAGACCTGATGGAATTTTATTATGAATTAAATGTGGGGCCATGAGAGATAATGTAGTAAGTATCTAAAAGGTTTTGTTGTGAAGGGGAGCAGAAAAATATGGCATGACAGTGACTGTAAGGGGACATGTGATCATGGTATTTTATTTTTATTTTAAAAAGAAAGCTAATAAGCGCGAGTAACAGTTGGTGAGAATTAGTTTGTACAGAGGAGGAAAAAAATAATTTGAAGAAGAGAAGGGAGATAATTGTTAAGAGCTTAAGGAGATAAGACCTGTTAAAAAATTGGTGGTTTATCTTAAATAATGGCAAAGGTGGTTCATCTATTTTAATTGAAGAGAAGGCAGAATGTGCATATGTATGTGCTTATTAATAGTGGGAGGATGGAGGTTACATATTTATTATTTTATTTCTGTGAATTTCTAAGCAAAGCCATTAATGGAATGAGGAGTGAAGGTAGTGATAAGAGGTATCACTTGTAAAATTCTTAATCTTTTACCAGGAAATGAAAAGGGACATCCCTTGCAGAGTTCTTAATCTTTTTTAGTAAACCTAGTTAAGTTTTTTCCCTTTCTTTCTTTGGGAAAAAGGCCCCCTCCCTCAAATCCTGATAATTGCCCCAAACTGGAGACTCAGATCCTCTGGCTAAAGGGTCATCAGCTTATTGTTAGCAGAAATGATGTTAAGCCAGACAGGGCCCTTAGATTATGAGAGGGGAGGAGACTTTAAGCCAACGGTCTTTTTTTTTTACTCTTTAAGAAATATATTAACCAAGCCTGTTTCCCTTTTCTCACTTAATAGGAAAATCAATAATAGAAATTAATAGATACATGATTTACATAACAAATTTGTATCTTCATTTCCTTGTCTAGGGATGGAGGCTGCATTTCAGCAGGAAACCCAAGACCCCACCCTGACTGAGGCAGAAAGGAAAAAAGCTCCATGAATCCCCTGTAGGCAGGGACTATGGCCATTCTCAGCAGGAAGCAGATATGGAAGAAGAGATCTCCCATCCCTCAACAGCTATACTAATAATAAGGGGGTTCATGACTTTTAGAAAAGAGTGAGGCAGGAAAGTTAGTTAGAGGTTTTTCGGGTCTGCCTGCAAAGACACTGACTGAGGTCATCCTATCCTAGAAGGGGTCTGGCCTAACCCACCTGCAATTATGCAAACGAGAAGGCATTTTTTTTTTTAATTCACACAAAGAAATATGTAAGCAGCATTAGGTACCAATTTGAGCCAGTCACTTGCACCTGTGCAATGAAAACCTCAACAACCTTTTAACTCACCTGAGTCTCATTATACCATGATTATAATATGATGCATATGCCCAGAAGTTCATTAATATCATTATAACAGACTGAATTCTGGGAACAAACATGCACAGAAAGCAAATGATGACTCACTGAGTCCTGTCAATCTTAGTTGTCAATCAAGGAAACCCACTCCTCTAAGAAAAGTAACCACTCACAGCAAATAGGGATAAAAACCCCCAAAGGCTTTGTTACCAGGCCTTTTGAGCCACACTTCTTTTGCTCAGGCCTGCTTTCATGTCTGGAAGTGTACTTTCCCTGCTCATAAAGCTTTTCTTTTCTACTGTATTTCGGTGTCTTGCTCAATTCTTTGTTTGAGACATCAAGAACCTGGACAATATGCCGGGAGAGGACCCCACTCACCGGTAACGGTAGTGCCAGCAGTAAAAAGCAAGAGAAAAATGTGAAATACACAGTTTGAAAAGAGAGAAAATAAATTTGCTAGCAACATTGAGTAGAATTACTATAAAATTATTAGGAGTATTGTTCTCAGCTAACAAAACAAAACACTTGTTTCTTAGCTAAATTGAAATTTGTATTTCTAACACTAAAACTATCTTTCCAAAAAGTAGGCACTAGCTATATGTAGCTAGTGAACACTTGAACTGTTTCTAGCATGCTATTTGTGTGCAAGTATATGTGCACTCACACTCACATACATATACTTGCATACTTTATGCATTAGATTTTAGGCATATTGTGTATGTTGCACTGTATTCTTAATTGTATATGAGGACTATTTTTTTAATAGGAGTATAACTTTAGAGACGAAGTATAAGGAAGCACAATATACTCACAGGTGTAGAGAAAGGGAAAGAAATTGACATTGATATAGTGCTTGCAATATATCAAGTGCTTTATGAGTGGCATGTTTCATTTAATCTTCACAAAACCCCTAACATAGGCATTGTTATTCTCTCTTTTAAAAGCACAAGAAAACTGTAGTTAATGAACATTGAACCAATAAAGTGGCGGATCCAAGATTCAAAACTCAGTGTGTCTTCCTCCAAAGACTTTGTGCTTTTCGACTATTTCATTCTAAAAAATTATTATTTACCATAAAGGCAGACGTTAAATGTTTCTAGAAGCAGCGTTTCCTGCAAATCCTCGGGTCCCCCATTCAGCAGTGTCATCGGTCTCACATGAGGTCTCCAAATCCACTTTTCCTATAACCTCTATTAAAAAATTAAGAAAATGCAAGGCCCAATTTCAGAACTGTCTTTGGATACATGTACAAAATAAATGAATAGCATTGAGGGTAGAGGAAAGAAGTCTTGTTAGAACCACTCTGACACCTTGTCCATGGGCTTCCCTGGGTGACGGGGTCCTGAACTAAGCCCAGCCCCCATACCAAGTTTAAAAAAACCATTCTTTGAAATTGTGTATTTTCAGGAACATTTCTTTATTCCCTGATAGTCTTACAGGGATGGAAATCTGTCGGATGACACGCAACCTGCCCTTTCAAAGCTTCTCAAGGACCCTGGGGATTTTGCAGCCATCTGGAATTTATTGTCATGCTGTGATTTCTGCAGGTTTGTTTAACTTTTAATCTCTCCAGTCACATCCTTTATTATTTGCTCTATGCATAATTTTTGCATTATATTGTCTTTTTAAAAAAACAGTGGGCTGAAATTTCTCAATTTAATTACAAATGTGACTCTGAAAGAATGTAATGTCTTTAAAGTTATTTTCCTCCTTCCTCTCATCAAAAAAAAAAAAAATGTTTTGGCTGCAACAAATTTGTTGCTCAGAAATTGAATTCTATCCTCTGGAGGAACAGAGTATAGAGCAGGTTTAAATGAAGGCTACATACTTTCAGAATTCATGATTAGCGAGCAAGATAACTTTAATTTTTCTATTTATCTACTATCTATATTTTCCTAGGTGTTAACATCCTTGAATTTTAGCTGTTTCTCATGTTTTTAAACCACAGAATGTTAAGACCAGAAAGAGAATTACTGATTTTATAATTATGGACAGGATAGTTGCCCTAAAAATGAGTTTGCTAAAGATTGATTCACTACCAGTGAACCTGTTTGCCTAAAATTCAACCTTTTTGAATACTATGGCACCTTGTTTTCTATTTTCTTCATAATAATTTTCAATTTAATTGAGATTCTGAGGGCACTTTCCAGTTTTTTTCACAGATGTTTCAGTAGTTCCTTGATACCCCCTTCCCGCCCCCATATCTGGGACCTGTACTTCTCACATGGGCAGTTTTGCTGAATCCCATGCACCTACTTGCACACTAATACAATCACTGCTATGTTTTCCCAAGTTTTACATCAGGGTATCTCACTCTTATATTTCTTTGCACTCTGGTTCTTTCAGAATTTTGATGTTGTTGCATAGTATCACAATATCATTCCGAAGGATGGATAGTAATGTGTAACCCAAGTCATGAGTAGAATTCTACTCCCAGCTGAATAGAATAACCAAAGTCACCACTCTGCTGTCCATCTGGCTTACAGCTTTTCTTGTGTCCAGAATTGTGTTCTTTCCTTATCTGAAGGATATTTCCTCATCTGCCAGACTGACTGTCCCAGCTTTTTTCTGGTTACTTTGGTTTATATGTCTATTACCCAGGTCAGAGAACACCTTCATCATAGCAGGCAGCAGGTTTTTTGGCTTTGCTAATGTTCTGTCTCTGTATTCCTATTCAGTTATTCATTCATCATTTATCCTTAAAGGCTTACTATGCACTGAGAACCGTGATATAAAGATGAAGACTGTGCAATTTATATAAATAATAAAATGTAAAGAATAAAGTACATGATTTTGGCATAAAGATTCAAAATAAGTCAAACTGATAAATTAAAATTTCAATAATTTTATTGTATCAACTTTGAAGATATTTTATATGACCAAAAAAATCCCAAACCTACTATCAAAGCAGTTACAAGACAAGAGAAAGACTGGAGAAAATATTTACATCACATACATGATTATTTTTTAAAGAGTAAAAAGAGAAATTAACAAATAAAAAGAAAAAACAATTTAACAAGTAAAAAGAAGGAATATAAACTGTATACAAAGACTCAAAAATATACATTTGCTTATTCAGTCATCAGATATTAATTATGTATTCTATGTTAGGGACTATGAAAACACTGAGAGACATAGGTGAAAAAAGAGAAAATTCATGCTCTCTTGTGGGGAGGCAAAAATAAATAAACAAAAATTAAAAACAAACAAAAAAACCCCCAAAGACATGAATTGGGTGGGAACACAGTGGGCAACTTTCTCTAACAGAAAAAGAACTAATGCAAACAAGCTAAGCTCAATATTACTATCATTTTGAGAAACAATGAGATTTATTTTTTATCAATCTCATTAAGGTAGAGAAAAGATATTACATTTGGGGAATATTACAGGCTAAATTGTGTACCCATAATACATGTTGAAGTCTTAATACTCAGTACACAGAATGTAGTCTTATTTAGAAATAGAGTCTTTACAGAGGTAATCAAGTTAAAATGAGGTCATTAGATCTAATCCAATGTGACTTGTGTCTTTATAAAAAGTAGAAATCTGGACACAGAAACAGACATGTACAGAGGAAAGACAATGTGAAGATACAAAAGGAGATGACCATATGACTGAAATGATACAAGCCAAGAAATGCCAAAGATTATTGGCAAACACTAGAAGCTAAAAGAAACAAAATATTCTCTCTTAAAGCCTTCACAGAGAGCCTGCAAAGGCCAAGACCTTGATTTTGGACTTGTAACCTCTAGAAATGTGAGACAATAAATTTCCAGTGTTTCCAGCCACCAAATTTTTGGTACTTTGTTAAAGTAATCCTAGGAAACTAACGCAATGAGTTTGGAGATATTGGCAGAATACTAAAAGGAGACTATCCAAAGAAAACAAATAGTTACAGTACGGTTTGATAAATGCTAAGATAAAGGCAAATGAGTTCCCCCCTGGCGATTACATGAAGAGTACCTGATTTATGTAGTTTGGACAGAGAAAGCTTCTCTCAAGATATGGAACTTTAGCAGAGACTCAAAGGCCTAACTGGAAATATCTAGCTTAAGAAGGTGTTGTGTATTTCTCAGGCAAAGGACAGCAGTGGGAAAGGCATGGAGATGTGAGAGCATAGGGTTTCTGGGAACTACAATTGTGTAAACCTTTTGGAATTGTCCAAAGGTCAGAGTGAGAAAGTAAGCAGAGTCTCTGCAGACATCTTTTGACAAGCTAAGTAGATGGCAATCACTCTAAGCAATCAGGAGACATCAAAGGAATCCAAAGGAGGAAGCTACATGAATAACATTCTAGCATTTTTCCATGACCAAGTTCATTTAAGAGATGAAATCTTTATCTAGGTCTGCCTTGCTCATGACCACTCAACAAAAGAGAGAATGGGAAGCTGAAATTCTACCTGTGTTCTACTTATTAAGCCACATACCTAGTGTGTTTTTGAGTCAATCTGGAAGAAGTGACAACTTTTTGTTATCTATCTATCCAGAGAGAACAGCTTTCTCCTTGATACCACCTTCTAATTCACACCAAGATACTGTATGTGCTAGTCATACTCTTGCCATTATTCCAAACATTTACCTATATTACTTAAAAAGATTTCCTAGAAAATCAAATTAAGTCCTTCTTAGTTAACGGCAATGTTTTTTGTTTGTTTGTTTTCTGTTTTACTCTAGGGAAGAAGAAATGTGAACTCGACTGCCAACATTGCCTTTTCCTTTCTGCTGTTAAAGATCAGAAATCAAACTATCAGACAGTCTCTTCCTCTATAATCTGACCTCAGTCATTAGATACTAACTCGGATTCTTGGCAAAAAGATGGATTCTCAGCTTTAGATGATATCTCTTTATTTCAGTCTTTAATTCATTCAACATAGTTATTCAATTCATGTGCTAGAAACTCTACTCTCCGTGGAATTTAAAACATACATTTATTTCTGCAGTTCAGAAGTTCAATGTTAAGTTGAGAAAGAAACAATAATGTAAAAATGAACCAGATGTAATAAAGTAGTTTTGTTTCCTTCACAGTAAACTATGTGTGTGTGGGGTGGGGGTGGTGGAGAGGGGCGGGGTTGGGGGGTTGGGGGGAACTAGTAGTTTTTCAAAGGAAAAAGGTGTAAAGGGAGTTCAGAAGAAGCTCTAAAACATAAGCCATATATATTACTTTTATTGGTATTGAAGAGGTAGAGATAAGGCTATCATTTTCCCTTCCTAGTTCAGAGCCAAAATAGTGCAGCACAATCAGACAGGTGTAGATGAATACCAGCTTTAATACCAACAATACTGAAGTGGAGGATGTGGTGATTGGGACATCATTAATTAGATTGCTAAAGCTTGTTCTTTCATGCCTAGTCCTGGGGAACATGATACACGCTGAGACTGTAAAAAAGGAGCAATTATCCAGCATTACTGTTTTCTACTCTGCTGGACAAAGTGAGTATGATAGTGACACCCAGATACTGACGATTGCTTTCTAAAATGGTTGTACTGTGAAAATAATGTGTTTTAATATTTAAACAAAATTATGTTTTGTGTAAGGCCTCACTTTTGACTGTGAGATCTACTATATATACAGAATAGTGAAAATATACTTATTTGTTCAAAGATATTTATAAATACTGTGTTACTGCAGCTTCCATCAAGAAAAGAAAGTTACTATCACCTGAGAAGCCTACCTCTGTTTTCTCCCAACCATCACGACCCTTTTCTCCCCTACTGCAACTAAGTACTATCTAATTTTTTTATAACATCTTCATTTTTGTTTATATTTTACTATTTATTATCGAATTTAGTTTTACCTGTTCTAGAAATGTGTAAATTGGGCTCATAATAAATGGATTATTTGGCATCTGGCTTCTTGTCTCAGTAATATATTGTGAGACATAACCATGTTGTTGCATATAACATTAGCTAAATTTTGTTGTTGTGTTTTGTTACTTTGCATGTATTTTATATATTGTCATATCCTACTATGTAAAAACATTATTTTATATACATATATATCTCCACTCTGCTTTAAGTAGATGTTTGGGATATTTCTAGTTTATACTGTTATGAAAAGTGGTGCTATGAGCTATTGTGCATATCCTAGTATACACGTGAAAAGTTTCTCTAGGATGTTTTCCTTCTAGTGGACTTGGGATATTGGTATCTTCAATGTATCAAACAATGTCTGTTTTTCTAAATGTGTATAGCAGTTACACTCCGGTACATGTGCACCAGACTTACACACTTCCTCCATCAGTGTCAAAATTTCTCATCCTTTCCATCATTATTAATATCTAGAACTGTTAAATTTTTAAAACTTCAGCCAATCGATGTATCTCTAGAGGTATTTCATTGACATTTTAGTTGGCATTTCTCTGATTAATAATGAGGTTGAGCACCATGCCATATAACTGTTGGCTATTTGGATAATAATATTTGTGTATAGCTTTTTTGAGATCTCACCATTGCTTTTAGGTTACTCTGCCTTTTTTTTTTTTTTTACTGAAATGAAATCAAAAGCTAAATATGAAAAAGGAACACATTTTTTGAAAAAAGTGTGGAAGCATATCCTCCTGATCTAAGGGTAAGAAAGGACTTTCAAAACAATATACAAAATATTCAATACGAAGGAAAAAATTAATACATAAAATTTAATCTTATAAATTTTATTGAAGACATTTTCAGGATTGTATGTTTATAAACCAAGAAGAGAGCCCTCACCAAAAACTTGATCATACTGGCATACCTGATCTCAGATGTTTACAGAAATGTGATAAATAAATGTTTGTGGTTTAAGCCACAAACACTTTAGGGTATTTTGTTTTGGTGGCAAAATTGACAAAGACAGTGGCCAAAATAACAGCTTACCAAAGAAATTTACCTCCTAATCCCTAGAAACTGTTAATAAATATACTATATGGCAAAAGGGAATTAAGGTTGCAGATATTATTAAGGTTGCAGATATTATTAAGGTTGCCAACTGGCTGACCTTACAATAGAGAAATTATCCTAAACATTATGAGTGAGCCCAAGTTATCACAGGGTCCTTAACAGTGGAAATGGGAAGGAGAAGAGGTGAAAATGATACAATGTGAAAATGACTGAAATCACTGTTGATGATTTTGAAGCTGGAAGAAGAGGTCATAAACCAAGAAATTCAGACAGATTGGAGAAGGCTGGAAAAAGCAAGGAAACAAGTTTTCCTTTAGAACTTCCAGAAAGAAACATGGCATTCTTGACACAATGGTTTTAGGCCAACAAAAGTTGTGATGGGCTTTTAGCACACAGAAAGTAAGAAAATAAATTTATATTATTTTAAGCAATAAAGTTGTGGTAATTTGTTACAACAGCAATAAAAAACTAATACAGATAATCATGTTATTTTTGGATATCTTTGTTTTTCTCTTTTATAGTTTATGTATCATTGCTATGTTTTTGGGAAAGAGGCAGTTATTCAACCATATTAATTTGGAAATAAGCTAATCCTTCTTATATCTTCTTTAGTTATGAGATATGTAACTAGGCTATTTTCCTCTGATGTATTCCTTTCTGTAACTTGATTATTAAGTTGATATTTTTGCTTCTGTGTATCTAGGGTTTAGTGGTAGATCTTCCTTCTCTCCTTTAACTTTGCTTTTATTTTCAGGCTCAGACATTTATTTTCTGACATATCCTCTAGATTTTTTTCTTTTGAGTTCACTCTGAGTAAGAAATATTCATTCAGTCAATTTCAAGTGGGCAAAACATAACTACTATTCAAATATAATCTCTATTGTTACTTCCCAGTTGGACAGTAGCACACAGCAGTTATTTTCCAATTAAACTAACAACCAATCCAAGAAACGGTTTCATGTATCATGGTCCTGCCAAGCTCCATTTCAGTATATCTCATTACTCTGTATTCAGTACATAGTACTTCTCTTAAAATTCTACTTTTAGAAAATAGAGTTTTCAAGAGGACATAGAAGGCAATCACACCACGATTATAACAAAGCTGTAGAGCAAACAGTACTTGAAGCTGCCAGAGGTCTGGCTAAACAGAGGCCCTACAACTAAGTCACCTCAAAACAATAGAAGGGACAAAGATAAGAAATGACCTCGTCCCACGACTGCATGTGGTGATTGAGAATTGGGGGAGGGGGCTGTCTTGGATACAGAGCCACTTCCCCCACATGAGTAGCAAAGAGTCCTGGATACACACTGGGCTTCCCAGCCCATGGTTCCAGTGCTGGGAAGAAAAGTCCCCACAACCTCTTGATGTAAAAACCAATGGAGGTTGCAGATAAGAGAGACAGAAAGCTGCAGAAAACAGAAACAAAGACCTTCCTCTTAAAGGGTCCATGCTTGGATTTATTCACTGATGGACTTGCTCACTCTGAGCTCCCTCACTGGGGCAGCTGCTCAAGAGATACCAAGGACAAATGGGGAGGTGCTGAGCTATTGGGCTTCAGGGCAAATACTGTAATAGCAGCTTTCTCCAGTACATAAATGCAGACCATTTTTCCTCTATTGAGCCCTCCCCCTCCTAGGCCACAGATGCAGGTACCATCAACCTGAATAAAACAGGTCATTCTGCCCAGAAGATTCCCCAAGACTCTGCCTCTCCCAACTAGTGGGCCCATCCAAACCGCTTTTGATGACTTATTTCATACAAACAGGCTGTCTAGGATTCTGCTGAGAACTTTCATAAAATCTCTCAAAGACTCGCAAAACTCAAAGAAGCAGTATCCGGTCTTGGCGTGCCCAGTACCTCTTGCTAAGCAACTCCAAGTCCTACACCACTGGCAGCTGGCCTCGGTTTCTGATTTTGCCCCTTGAGGCACCCATAAGCCCAGCACAGGTGGTCACCATATGTGGCTTGTTTAATGACTCTTACTAGGTGGCTCTGGAGGTGCATAAGCTATAGCTGGACTTCTCCCATTTCTTGGTTCATGATCCCTTCTTCCAGCTTCAAATCCATCAATAGTGATTTAAGTCATTTTCATATCACATCACTTTCACCTCTTCCCCTGCCCACTTCTATTATTAAAGTCTGTGCCAAGGGGCTTCACAGCACACCACTATATAAGTCCACTGAGTCAACTAAAATGGGAAACTTAGGAGACTTACTTAAAACATAGAAATAGATACAAGGAGGCAGCCAAAATGCAGAGACAAAGTAGCATGTCCTACATGAAAGAACAAAACAAAGCTTTGGGGAAAAAAATGTATCAAAATGGAGACAAACAATATATCAAATGCAGAGTTCAAAGCACTAGTTATAAGGATGCTCAAGGAACTCAGGGAAAGAGAACTCAGTGAGAATTTTAACAAAAAGAAAAAAATGGAGATAGAAAACTTAATAAGGAGTCAGTCAGAAATACAGAATACAATATCTGAGATGAAGAATGCATTAGAGAGAATTAACAGAGTTGATGAAACAGAGGATTGAGTCAGTGACATAAAGGATGGGGTAGCAGAAGACACCCAATCATAACAGCAACAAGCAAAAAGAATCTCCCCAAAATGAAGATAGTTTAAGAAATCTCTGGGACAACATCAAGCATGATGACATTCTCATCACAAGCGTACCAGAAGGAGAAGGAAGAGAGAAGGAATTGAAAACATTTTAAAGAAATAATAATGGAAACTTCCCTAAGTTGAGGAGGAAAATAGACATATCACCCCAAGAAGTTCAGAGAGTCCCAAATGAGATAAATCCAAAGAGGCACAAGTTAAGAGACATCATAATTAAAATGCCAAAGTTTAAAAATGAAGAGAGAATCTTAAAAGCAGCAAGAGAAAAGCAATTAGTTATATACAAGGGAACATGCATAAGACTGTCAGCTTATTTCTCAACAGAAACTTTGCAGGCCAGAGGGCTTGGCACAAAATATTCAAAATGATGAAAACCCAGGACCTACAACCAAGATTACTTTACCCTGTAAAGTTATCATTTAGAATCAAAGGACAGAGAAACAGCTTCCCAGATAAGAAAAAGCTAAAGGAGTTTATCATCACCAAGCCGGTGTTACAGGAAATGTTGGAGGAACTTCTTTAAGAAGAAGAAAAAATATATATTTATCAAAAGTCTAAATAAAGAATAGCAATAACTACATATTTAAAAATGAGTACTTAAAATGAAAAAGCATTAAATGCTTCAATCAAAAGTTATGGTGGCTGAATGGATCAGAAAACAAGACCCTTACATAGGTTGCCTACAAGCAATTCACTTTAGATTAAAAGACACACAGACTAAAAGTAAGGAGATGATTAAAGATATTTCATGATGGACTGAGAGGGTAGTATGCTAAGTCAAGTAAGTCAGATAGAAAAAGACAAATGCCATATGATTGCATGTATATGTAGAATCTGAAGAACAAAACAAACAAATAAAGAAACAAACTCATAGATACAGAGAACATTTTGAAGGTTAGTAGATGAGAGGGAGAATTGTGGGAGTCAATGAATAAAGGGGAAGAGATTAAGAAGTACAAATTGTCATGGAGACAGAAAATATAGCATAAATAATATAGTCAATATTGTAATAACTATGTATGGTGTCAGAGGGTCATTAGATTGATTGGGGTGATCACTTTGTGAGTTATACAGATGTCTAATCACTATGTTTTACTCTTGAAGCCAATATGTGGTATATATAAACTACAACTGAAGAAAATTTGAATTATTATTAATTTAAAATTATTAATTTAAATTATTTTAAAATTATTAGTAATTTAAAAATTATATTTCATCTTTGTGTTGTATATTCCCTCAGGGAATAGGCAATACCAACATCTCCAACTATAAAAATTGTGTTATGTGAAACTCCCCTAATAATATTTTAATATATTTTTGATATTCTTATTTTTTTGCCTCTAAAATCTGTTCATCTTTGATGTAAATTTCTCTCAGTTGTCAAGGGCTTGTTCACCATTTGCTGTTATTACTGACTCGGTGTATTAACAATTTGTCTCCAAAACTTTATTGGATCTGGGATCCTTCTGGATGAATCACTTTACCTTGACTTATTTCATCTTTCTTTGGGTAATAATTACCCTCTTGGCTCTAGTAATACCTAAAACATCCTTCTTTTAAAATTCTTTTTTTATAAAGCAGCTAGACTCGATTTTATTTTATTTTTTCTCTTTCATATTGGCCTAACTTTTCTCTAAGATCTCAAATATTATCCTAAGGAATTCTTTCTCTTCTTCCAGTTTAATAAGCCTGATTTTCTTAATAATTCTTTTATACCCACACTGTTTCACACTTTTCCTATTAGGAAGGTAAAACTAAAGAAGCATGTCTTTAAAGTAAATTCAATTATTCTTCAATTTAATGTAAAAATTGAATTATGGCAAAATAGTCTATCAGGTGCATATGTTTTAAATTCCTTTCATCATCTTTAGTTTGCAATAACTTCAGAAGTTTTTTATTATTATTATTGCATTCAGTGAGATAGTATGTTTCTTTTATAATTAGGAGCCCTGTTCTTTTCATCAGTTTTTTTTTTTTTAACTCTATAGGTGGCAGTCACAATCTAGTTCTCTGAAATCTAAACCCAGGAGTAGAGCTTATATGATTAATACATTCGGAGACAACTGAGATCCATATGGTAGATGGCAGATGGTTAGCCATGGACCAGTTACATGAATCCCACAGTTTAATTCACATAGTTTAGTTCTCTTGCTTGGCCATAAGTGAAATAAAAATAACAGAAAAGAAAATATAAATTTAGACAATGAACCTAATGTTTCTTACTAATCATAGCACCTTTTATTTAGAGGCACAAACATGATTAATTCATAACCCTTTTTATTTCAAGGCATAAATCCATGCAGCATTTAGGTTGTGTACAGTCCTGGTATCCTGCCTGGCTTAAAAATACAGTAAAAACAACAAAAATCATTCTCCCTACCAATTCATAAAAAGCCTGAGGCCAGAGAAAATGTAAGTTAATAAGAAGTTAGGGAAACTGAGTATAGGAGTGTGTTTCAGTCAGAGAAACTCAAGTGCCAAATAGCTGACTGCAAAGAACCATAAGTGAATCTAAAACTGGACTGTGGATTGCATGTAAGGAAATAAAGTGAGAGTAAGGAGAGAGGACAGCAGAGGAAATATCTCATGGGTCTCATAACTCATGTTAAACAAATCGTTCTTGACTCAAATGTCAATGGGGTGGCCACTGAAATATTTTAAACAAGGAAGGAATATAAGACACTCATTTCAGAAATATCACTGACACTGAACTATGAGAAATGTATTGAACACATATAATCCATGAATCAAAAATTTCACTAAGGAAATATCCAAGTCATCTATGCAGGAGATGATTGTAATCAATTATTAAAAACAGGTAGTAAAGATGGAAAATAATGGGATAAATTAGGGAAATATTAAATAAATAGAATCCACAAGATCTGACAAAGTGCTGGCCTATGACAGCACTGAACCATAATACAACATAATTGTTTCCTATCCTGTGTCCCTCATTAGACCGAAAGCTATGTGATAGCAAAGGGGCAGGTATCAACAATTTTGTCTGAATTAAATAAGAAAAAACAGATATAATAAAAGTAGTCAGTGAGAGATGTAGAAACATTAGATGTCAAAGCATCTAATGTTTATGGTTCCAGAGATGGGATCTTTTTTTTGTGATAAATTCTAGATTATGGTCTTGGTTATGGTTTATTGGTATACACTAAAACTGGCACTTTTTGAAGTTGAAAGGCTAAATAATTTAGAGGTTGTTTTGCTGGATGGGACATACACATTTTGATAGATGATTGATAGATAGATGATAGATAGATAGATAGATAGATAGATAGATAGATAGATAGATAGATGATAGATAGGCAGACATATGTGTATATGTATGTCTTTCATGGTAATGATAGGAGTTCGAGTAAGGTAGAGAATTTTAAGTTCATTACACAATTTCTCAGTGAATGAACAATGAGACTCAGAGATGTTAAGTAGGCAGCAATGAAGAGTACTCTTGTATGCACGGTGCTAGAAATAAAAACCCAATATAGGAAATAATGACCATCAAAGAAATAAAAATTTTAATATAAAGTGGAAAGCTAATGTTATATAAAAGGACAATAAATATTAAAGCATCAGATTATGATAAATGATCTTGAGAGAATGAACAGTCAGTAAGAGAATTTCTGAGGAAAGTTTTTCTCCAACATAAAACTAGGTATCAGATGTAGCTTTAATGTTTTTGCAAGTAAAGCCTGATGACTCCACAGATGCTGTTGCAGATGAATGAAGGAATGCCAATGAACTAATAGGGATTACTTCGATTAACAAAAATGGTTATAGACAGTAGCAATTAAGTGCCATAAAAGTATGGAGGAAAAGAGATGTAATTCTGGATCATAGAAGAATATTAGTAAAAACAGTTGATATTTCCAGAGCATAGTTCTTGCTGGATTTATCTACAAATATTTCATGTAGAAATTCTGAATTGAAGCACTTCCAAGAGCCATGAAATATATATGGGTATTTGTCTTAGAGAAAGTGTATATGAAATAATAGATTCAATAATTCCAAGTGTATTCTTTCCCCACACAAATACGAAGCACCAGAGGCACAGAAAAACATATGTATAAGCATAGAAAGAACAAAATGATATACAAGTACTTCAGAATGGGGAAGGCTGTGGTCTCCTTTTTCTAGTTCTTTAAATAATTACTTTAAAAATATTTAATAAAGTGAAAAATATTTTAGTTTCGACTTTTTCATAAGCCATTCAGTTCTTATGGTGTTATTTTGGTCATTTGAATATATTTTACCCATGTTATTTGAAAAAACAATTCTACCAACAGTCTTGGGGTACAGTTATTCATTATTTTTGTATAATTTCTAATGACAGCTTATGTCAAGCTTGCTTTGGTTTAGAGAGGACTCAAGATAGAGTCTATTTTAACAAGAAGAGGAACTGACTTCATTGGTACATGTCAAACTACACTTCTAAATGATCTTTAAAAACTGGTTCATTAACTTGTTTTTGGAAATTGTATGCTGAATGATGTGATATCAATGGCTTAGAACTGCTCACTTGGTTCATTAGCATATCATCTAGGAAAGCTGAAATGCATTAAATTAAATGGTTTTTGTTCAGCTGTCTGTAGGACTCATTGTTAGTGTGTGTGCATGTGTGTAAGTGTATGTGTGTGAACACATTCATTTGCATTTTGCAAATATCTTGAGCTAGTGGCATTGTCTTTCTTCTCATTTATTAATTTTAAGACAATTTTTTTGACTATAGTGATTCTAAAAGGTAGTGAAGATATAAATAGCAACAATTCCTAGAATGTGGAAAATGGGAGGAAGCTAATATGACTAAGTAGGAAATGAGTGGGATTGTTTTAAAGTATAATCATGAGGGGGGCTCAACAGATTAATGCCAGAATTATTTTTTGATACAATATCAGGTTTCATTTCTGATGAGTAAAATGAGTGCTAAGGTCTTAAAGCTCTTGTCCCATCAAAATTTATATGTGGAAATCTCAATACCCTAGGTGATAGTATTAGGAAGTAAGGCCTTCGGGGGTAATTAGGCTGATCCCATGAATGGGATTGTTGTTACTAGAGGACACTGAGAGAACTTGGCTCTTTCCACCAACACAGTAAAGAATTACAGATTGGCAAAGTTTAGGAAAAGTAAGATTTACTAAGGTATGTTTCAAGAGAGAAACAGGCTACACCAGAAGTGGTTGCACCTTCATGAATTTCAGGAAGTATACCTTATATTATGGCCATGATGGGTTGTTTCAGGGACGGTGTTAGATAATTGGCAAGTGAGGTCATATTGATTAACATTTATGCTGTTATATAACCTTGTGTTGACTGTGCATGACATTACTCAGAATTCAGTATGTTATAATAGATTTATGAACTTCCAGGCATATGTATGATATTATAATGCTGGTATAATGAGGCTCCAGTTAGGAAAAGTCAGTACATGAACTAACTGTGCACACACTTGTGAGTGGACTAAACTAGTTGCTGTTTTTGTAGCTTTTCCTTTCTTATATTCCAGGATGCAAAAGTAATTTTTAACTCTTAAATGGGTATTTCAGGGAGGTCCTAAGGGAGGTCTCTGGATTGGACCTTCATTTCCTGTAAATCTATCTGCCTAATAGGATGAGTGCTCATATAAAAGACATCCCACAGAGTTCTCTAACCCTTCTGTCATGTAAGTGCATAATGAGAAGACAGCTGCCAATGAAGAAGTAAACTCCCACCAGATAATGAATCTGACCACTGGATCTTGAACTCCCTAGCTTCCTGAACTGTGAAGGGATTGCCTCACATAATTATGAAGATTAAAAGTCCTATGATCTGTCATCTGCAAACTAGAGATCCAGGAAAGCCCGTAGTATAAATCCAGTCTGAGTCCAAAGGCCTGGGACCCAGGGTAGCTGATGGTATAAATCTCAGTCCAAGACAAGGAGAAGACTAAAGTTTCAGTTTAATCAGGCAGGCAAGAAGGGGACAAACTCTGTTTTTGTACTAATCAAGCCCTTAATGAATTAGATGAGACACACCCAACCTGGGGTGGAAGGGCAATTGACTTTACTGAGTTAACTGATTCAAATACTCAGAAATTATGTTTAATCTGGGTACTCCATGGTCCAGGCAAATTGACACATGAAATTAATCATCACAGTTTCTGTGTTATTTGCTGATTAAGTAAGCTTCACTGTTATCTTCAGTTTAGAACATGGGTTTTAACATTATAAAGTACCTTTCTTGTCTCATTAAATGCTTTTTGGCTTGAAGTCTACCTCGGTATTTATTGTTAGGTAGTTAGGTAGTGATGAGCAACGCGAGCAAAGGCCCAGCTCTGTAACCATAGAAATAACAACACTGATGACCCAACCCAAAAGGCCACCTCTAGGACCTCCCAGAAAAAAAACCCTCATTTTTCAAATAACAATATCCCTACATCCTGGAGTACAAGAGAATAAATAACCATAGCATAGAAACCAGTTTAGACCAGTCACAAATGGTTGCACAGTAAAGAGTACTCTGACCTTCGTCTCAGCCTCATTATATCATCATTATAATGTCATACATATGCCCAGATGTTCATGAATCTAATTATAACAGTCTGACTTCTGGGAGGGTACATGCACAGCTGACATTAAGTTACATAACAACCAACTGTCAATCAAAATGACCTCTCACATTAATCACTAGCACCACCCTTGTAAACTCCCACCATGGCCCAAATATAAGGCAGACCTCGCCACCTCTATGAGGCTACAGTCCTCTCTGGTGTAGCCCGTTTCTCCGTTAAAACGTACTTCAATAAATCTTACTTTTCCTAAACTTTGCTGATCCATAATTGTTTACTGCATCAGTGGAAAGGACTGAGGCCCCCCACTACCACTGGGGCAATGATGAATTTAGATTGCCCCCTTTGGTAACAGTATTTATTATATGTGCAAGTTCTGTTTTTTTGTTTTTTTTTTTTATTCATCTGGTAAATATGTATGCATTTTGTCATTTTCAATCTAATTTGAATCATTGTATTTTAAGTGTGTCTCATTCATAGGATAGTGTTACATTTTGATTTAGGAAGCAATTTTAAATCTTTTTCTTTAAATAGGCAAGTTAAATCCTTTACTATTTCTTGATATGATTTTTACGTTTGGTCTTAATTCTGTCATATTTTCTTATGTTCTAAATACTGTTTGTATTATTTTATATTTACTGTTGTGGATGAAAAAAAACAAAACAAAACAAAACCACATACTAACCTGATAAGCTCATGGGAGGCCAGTATGGTGGGCCCTACAAACTAAAGAGACCGAATGTAACCACATAAGATAGTCTGAGCATAAAAGTTTCTAACCAAAAGCAGGTCATAGTGGGTAGTCATGTTCTGGGCCTGTAGCTTTCTTGAGGAAGGTCAATCTTTACCTTACGTAAGCCTGTTTATTGTCTTTTTGTATCTGAAATAACATACTCTTGGAATGTCGAAATAATCCTTTTTCCCGACCATTCAGAGCACAACTCACAGGCTACAGAACCCCTCATAGTTATCTTGTCCTCCACAGACCATCTCTATATGCTGTAAATGTTCATTATTAACTCTCCTGTACCCATCAATGTAAAAGAACTATGTGTCCCTCCATTTTACTTTTTATCTAGTCCCAGAGTTTTCTCTGCTTTGCTTTCTCCTGGCTCTTTTATCTACCACAAATGAACCCTCCTTATGTCTCCTCTTTTAATTCTAATGTATAAAATAAGCTGCAAAGCTGCTATTCTCAGAAGCATTTTCTTAATCCATTGAGATTTTATTTCCTGGCAATTGTCATCAGTTTGGCTAAAATCAACTAATTAAAATTCTCTACATGTTTGGATGTTTTTTACGTGGATACTGTATTTCTTTACCTATTTCGTTGTCTTTCTTATTTTTCCCCCTCTAATTTCTTTTAGTTTTAGACAGGTTTGTCTTTCTCTTTCAGTAATTACTTTTGTATTAGCATCATTTGCAGATGCTGAAACCCTTTTGGTTGGTTGAAGCTCATCCTTTAATAGATTTCTTGGACAGATTTATAAAGTGTTTTCTGAGTTCTGGCACATTCAAAACTATTTTCTTCTGCCCTTGAAACTTGAAGAACTTAGTCTGTACTGTCTTAAAGATTTGTGTTTTTTGGGGGGGAGGGGTTTACTTTATTTCCTAAAGTTTCTTAAAGATTCTGCTTTATATTGCCTTTCATTGCACGTTTTTTAAAAAGAAATTTGATGTCATTCTGAATTTTTGCATTTGCAATCTATTTTATTGCTTTGCCTAAGGCTCTGTGGATTTTTTTTTTTCTTTGCCTTTTAAAGTAAAGCTTATAATTTCACTGGAATATGTCTCAAAGTGATTTGTTCTTGGTCAATTTCCCTTGTAATCAGTAGGATCTTTCAAAGTGGAGATTCATATTGTCTTTTTTTCTTGGAGATTTTTCTTGAATTACCTTTTCAGTATTATTTCTATTATATTGTTTTGACTTTCTTCTTTATAGTCATCATTTTGCATATGTTCAACCTCATCTGTTCATCCTCCCTTTCAACACCTTTTCTTGGGATTGTTTTGTTTCTTTCTTTACCTCATTTTCATTTTCTTGGTTGATTTCCTGTTCTTCCAAGTCCTTTATTAAGTTTTAATTTGAATCCACCATCCCTGGGAAACCCTGTAATTGAATCTTCATTTCTTATATGATTTTGCCTTTTTTTATATTACTTTTCTAAATATAGTCAATTTTTGTTTCAGTTATTCCTGGTTTTTGCCCATTTCTTTTCTTTATATTTCTGATTTAAAGTTCTTTTTAATATTCTCAAATTCTTAAATAATTTAATATTCTCAAAATTTTATCTAAGATAATTATTTCATTGTGGAATATGGTGTTATAGCTACCTTCAGCTTCATTGATGGCGTTTTGCCCAGATCTTTTTTATTAATAAAAAGGCATTTATTTATATTTTATGCTTTTTATTAGTATTGTTAAAGGATATGGTCTACTTTTTTTTTTTTTTTTTTTTTTGGTACTATTCATTTTGAAGTCAGGGTTTCTGGTTTGGGAGTGCTCATGTCTATCAGATCAAGGCTCTTCTTTTTGAGAGTATTCTGGGTAGTGGAAAGAGATAAAAATGTTAGTGTATCTGGTTTCTTTTTTATTTCTATAGGATCTTTAATTTCCCCTTTTTATTGGTTTCTTTACCTTTATTGCCTCATCTTTAAGAAACACTATTTATTATTATTATTATTATTATTATTATTATTACTCACCTCTATATCTCATTCTTTCCCAAAAGCAACGCTTCTCAGAGGCTGCCATTTTTAGTCCTGCACACTCTCATGCTCCTCCTCTCCTTTAGCCACTTCTGTGAACTATAAATCTTAATCTGCATTCAGTAGTCTGCCATTTCACGTTCTGGTGGTTTTGTTTGTGCTTTCTATATGTCCTTTCTCTTTGCTGTATTTTACTGAATTTTTGAACACTTTCCTTTGCTCTTCACTCTCAGGTTTGCAATGAAGAACAAGCAAAGGGATGTACGGTATATTAAATTTTATTTTATTCTATATTTACAAGTAATTTGAAAATGTGATGTTCTGTGTCTCCCGGTAATGCTGAAGTTGTTTCCTATGATGCTACTTGTTCTTTATTTCACACTTTTTGGGAGAGTATAAGGAAGATTAATGAATTAGGTTTTCATCAATTTTATTCAAACCCAAAAGTTTTTATAATAAAAATTTTAAAACATTACAAAGAAGCCAGAATTTCATTTGGTCTTCCCTCTGTAATTCTCTTTCTTTGCACTGCCTAGGCAGACATAGCTACTGTTAATAGGTTGGTATATATTATAATCCAGAACTATGTTTTAAAATGTAGAAAAATATGTAGAATTTTTAAATACATAAATATTATCATACTCTATGTATATTTATACTATTGGCTTTTTCACTTACCAGTGTCTCTTGAAGAACTTTATTGTTAATATAGATGGATCTACATCATTCTTTCAAAATATACCATGTTATTTCATTATGGTTACTAATATAAGCCAGGTATGGCCCTGCAGCTAGGCATTTAGTTTGTTTCAAATTTTTCGCTAATGCAAAAATTCAATAAAGATTGTACTTCTAAATGCTTAAGAGACTAATAATGTAAATAATCCAGATATGTGAATGTGTCTCTGGATTAGATAATAAAAAAAAAAAAGAGGAAAAACAGCTGAGATATAATGAACGCTTATTTCTAAATGTAACAGAGTCAATCAAATTGCTCTAGGAAGTCTTAGCTATACCAGTCTGCACTTTCTCAACCAGTGCATTTGCCATATACTGGCAAACATTTGGCATTATTCACTTTAGGATCATTCATCAATCTAATGAGTGACATATGGCCTTATAATTGTTAATTTTTAATATTCATATTGCTACTTTAGTTGTGTTCTTTTTGTAGGTCATTTCCAATTTTTATCTCCTTTTCTTCATATTGTTTTTGCATCTTTTTTCATTTTATATTTTTAAAATCTGTTTTCTTTGGACTGAAGAAATTTCTTATATATTCAGATAGTAATTTTTTGCTGCTATATCGTTTGACAATTTTCTTCTTTTTATTGTCTTCCAACTTTCTTTTTATTTTATTTTGTCAAAAATTAATTTTAAATACATTTTTAGAAAAGTTTATAGATATTCTCATTTTTGATATTTGTGTGTTCACGTGTATGTGTGTGTGAGACCTTCAAGGAAAACTTTCAGAATCAAAGTTCATAAACATAGAATCCTATTTTTCAAAGTAATTTTTTAGCTTTGCTTTTCACATACAGGTCTTTAGTCTGGGTAGATATTTATTATTAATGTGCAAATGATATTCAACAGTAACCTCAGTTTTTTTTTGTTTTAATTTCTAAACAGAGAGTCAAATTCTACAAAAATCTTCATTGAACGGTCTGTTATTTCTCAACTGATTTTAAATGCTACCTTGGTTTATAAATTCACTCCCAGATATACTTGTTTCTCTTTCTGAACTTTTCCTCTGGTTCCATAATTAATTAATTAATAATATTTGACACCATCTTAATCAGTTACATTAGATTTTGTTTATAGTTTTGTGGCCCAAATCCTCTTTTCCATCATAATGGAATTTGAATATTCTTGTTACTTTATTTTTTGCTATTAATATTAGGAATTTCAAGATTAATTTTCTTGAGATTTTGATTATGGTGTATCAAATTTATGTTATTTTGAGAAAAAAATGGACATCTTTATAACATTTATTCAGTCTATTTGTAAACATAAATCCCTATTTTATTACGTCTTTATATATCTTTTATTACATTTACATATTTACTTTTTGATAAAGGTTTTATACATTTTAATAGGTTAATTGATAAACATTTAATAGTTCTGTTGTTACTTTGAATATATTTCTACTCCATGACAAGTCATATTTTTTCTTTGTTGGTTTGTAAAAAAACTGCTAATTTTTATATTTTGATATTACATTTAAATGCAAATACCAATTATTTTTAAATTTCTAATACTTTCTCAATCATATCTCTTAAATTTATATATTATAAGATGTATATGATCATACCTTCTGCCAAAAGTGCTGATATTGTCTTTTTTTCTATTTTATTTCTTTAATTTCTATGTACTATTTATGGTCCTGGGATCATTTTGTCATGCCCATCAATGGGGATAGCACAATTTTCTTTATTATTCTTTTAGTAAATATTGAAAAATAAAATTGAAATAATTACATCTCAATATATATAAACTAAGAGTAATTATGTTTATTTTTATACCTTATGTTAAGAGTAGTTCTTATCTAGCATACCCTCAAATCATCCATCTTTTCTGACCTATATTTTCTCAACCACATGTAAGTTAGAATAATTTAATTTGTCAATAAATTTAGCATGGATTAAATGATTATGAAACACTTAATGGATATAAAGCATAATGAAAAACTGCCCATGGTCCGTGATCTCAAGAAAATGAAAGTCTTAATTATTTGTATTTTTTTTTCTTTTGGTTTCTATATTACTCTGTGTTAAACTAGTGTCATATAGGGCAATCAGAGGACACTGGTGAGAATGCACTGAAAAGTAACTCATTTAATTTTTCCTGCCACTATGTAATTAAGGATAGGAAGCTATAATAAGTTGTTCCTCATAGGTTAAATTTATTATTTCCATAGGTAAAGACCCAAAATATTATATTTCCTCTTAGAAAGCAATAACATTTTATCTCTGAGATAGAGACGTATTCGTTACTCTTTTAAGTACAACAGCTGCTTTTCTTTATTATTTGGGATCCTTTGATAATTTCTTGTTATCTTCTTAGAATACTCTAAATTGTAAGTTGCTGAAAGAATTGTAATGATGATCATGGATTATATTAAAATGTAGTCTGTGAATGTAATCTAATCCATATAGCTCCTCTTTTTCCAACTTGAAAGTTTAATGCCATAGTACTTAGGAAAATAAGACAAACTCTTTCCATAAAAGATAAAAAGTTTTCTCTTACTTTAATATTTATCCAAAACATGTAAATAATATCCATTCAATTCTCATAAAAGTAGAAACATTAACTTAACAAAAATCCTTGCACAGAAAAGACTTACATTTTTATGAGAAATTTTTTAAAATTACCACTGTATATTAAAACTATTGAGTGTCTTTTCCCTAAAATCTTTGTAAGAGTGGGTTACAAATGTGAGAAAATTGGATAGTGCACAGTGATTTTTTTCCAAGAAGAATTATTAGAGTTTAAGAACAAGGCAGGAACAATTTTACAAATGAATAATGTGGAATTATTCTTTAAAGAACATGAAGGTTACCTGGAGACCCCTTGAAATGATGTCTCATCAGGACCTTAAGTAAGATGATTCCAAAAATTAGAATTACCTTGAAAGCAAATAACATTTTACAATCAAGAGTGACACTGACACAGGGTCGTTGCAGGAATAAACCTCCTTAAGAAGGGTATATAGAGAAAATTTAGTTTGCTGTTTCATCCATTAGATCAAGCTAAATATAAGCATTTATGAAATAGCAAACTTGTAACAAAATAACAACTGATCATTCATCAAACAAATCAGATAAGAGAAATTCTCTATAATTGACTTCTGAATAAGAATTGTTTCTCTCCAAGATCTGGCTTTATTTATCAAGAGTATATCTATAAAGTGAAAAACAAACAAACAAACAAACATCAATCTAATAAGTGTGCTAATGGTTTTATCTAGAGATTAGGTCTTCATATCCAGTGAAGAAACCACACAGGAGGAAAATCTTTCCATAAATGGTACCAGCTTAGGAAACACAACATGCTTCATAGACACAAAAGGATTCTTGCAGGAGAGAAACTTTATAAATATTAGATCGTATGGCCTTCATACAAACTAGCTTTTATGTTCAAGTTCATTTGAGAGTTCAGAAGATAAATAAGCCCACTTATTAGTGATTGTAATGTCTTCCACTATAGTTTAACTTTCTGTACCACCAAACTCACAAAAAAAGAAAACTATACTAAAATTATGAATAGTGGAAAGAGTTCCATGAGAGATCAACCTTTATATCCATCAAGGTATTTATATAATTTAGATGAAAATAGTTATAAAAGTAAAAACTTTAAATATATAAGTGTTTATAAAGGAACTATCATATATAACCCTTCATGTGTTAAGAAATATTTGCCACCATCTTTCTGAAGAGTATTATTTTAAGTTATTAGGCTATATTCTGCCTTCCTGTCAGTGAGTATAAAATCTTTTTAAATACAAATCAAAGGCTAAATGTCAAGTTTTATTCATGGAGGCATACACTTCTCATTATACCCTTCCCATATCTTTCTAATTTAAATTGTCACTTGTAGAATCTAAGGTTCTGAGTCTTCTTTTATACAAACTTTAATCACATAGTTGTTTATAAAAGACAGTAAAAGTTAAAATATAGCTAGTAGATTATTGATTCAGTAAAGATGGGTTTCACTGACAGTTCTATTGATATCTATGGATGCCATTGGCCCACCCCTTAACATTTCTGAACCTGTTTTCAGCTTAAAAAATTGACATTACACCAAATAACCGCCCAATATTTTTTCAGTTCTGTATTTCAGCTTTCATTTGAAAAAGTATCATTTTATCACTTTTCTGTGGAAGAATAAGTCTAATACTAATATGACTATACTAATATTGTCATGAATGAATGGTTAGGACATTCTTAGAAAAATACCACACAGCGTGTCTACTTGAGAATGCGGATGAAATTTTTCTCCCCAGTAAATAAATGGACAATTAAAACTCTAAGAAACCTAAAGATTTGAATGATCAATTTAAATGGACTCTCTGTTGATTTTTTTAAAACATTTTTTTTTTTTTTTTGTCTATTTTATTTAGCATCATTTGACGGTGCAGTGTCAGGGGAATAGATAGTCATTTAAAAAAATCTGTGTTTGGGGATAAAAGTTACAATAAATTTCATCCATTTTAAGAATAAATTTAATAAATTTTGAGAAACACATCTAGTTTTGACTACCATCCTAATCAAGATACAAAGTATCAATATAATTCCAAAATTCTTCACAGCAATTTGTAATTAGTCTGTTTTTTTCTGCCATCCCTCCCCATCTCCCTTATAACCACAATCTACTGTATATCACTATCACTTTGTCTTGTTCAGGATTATATAAAACATAACGATGTAGTATATAATCTTTTGTGTCTAGCCTCCCTCACTCAGAATAACACATTTAAAATTCATCTATGTGTGGGGCGGGGAGAAGGGGTGGCTCCACAGTGTAGTGATTAGTACGTCTTCTTTACATGCAGATTCACGCCCCAGATGGAGCCCTGGTCCATACCCTTGGGGTGCCAGGTCCCAGTTACACACCCTGAGCATGTGGAAGGAGACACCTGCCTTCAGAGATCCAGATCTTAAGGGTAAAGGGCAATATCCATAGGTCAGGGGTAAAGTGTGAGGGGAAATTAAAGAGGGGAAAAAAATTCATCTATGTAGCTGCCTGAATCAATTATTTCTTTCAATTGTTAAATACTATTCAATTTTATGAATATACTGCAGTTTTTATATCCACTCACATTGCTGGTCATTCGGATTGTTTTGTGTTGGCTATTAATAAAGTTATTGGTTATCGTTAATGTTATTGTGCCTAACTTATAAATTAGACTTTATCATAGATATATATGTATAGGAAAAAAACTTAATATAAAGGATGTGATACCATCTGTGGTTTCACACATCCACTGGGGTCTTGGAATGTATTCCCCAAGGACAAGTGGGGACTACTGTACTTTGCTACTATGCTCTTATACTATAACTCTCCAAACTTTTACCCATTGATTCTTAAGAAATTGCAAAAAAACTGGTGTTTGCCTAAAGATGCTTTTTCTTTTTCTTCATTTCTCCTACATTTATTAATAGCAATGTGCTGGCTGAAAAATTACTGTTTGGCTATTGCCCATGAGAACATAACGCTCTAACAAGAAGCTTTCTGCATCTATACCCCCCACTTGCACAGCCAACCTGTGGGTTGACAGTAGAAAGAAGAAAAATGAACTTGTGTGATCAAACAGGATGAAAAATGGGGTTTAGGGCTTAAAAACTCTGTACCTCTACATTTCTGGGCTGCTTAATTTAGGGTCTGCATACCCCTGGCAGACCCAGCTGGCTGAATAAAGAGTGTGTTTTCTATAACCCGCTGATTTCTGGTGGTCTGTGTGTCTGTTGGAGGCTGGTGTCTACAACATTCGGAGGCCCCAGCGAGATCTCAGGGAGTGGCCCTGGGATCTGAGATCGGACCAGCCTCCGAAGCAGTTGCTGTCTCTGTTATGGACTCAAAGAGGTGGCCAATCTGAGACATTCCAGGGCCCTTGAATGCTGTGATGGGGTCAATGCAATCGTCAAGGACACAACCTTTAGGACACACTCTGTTCCTGGTCACAATGGGAATCTCCGAGGCCTAAATGTCTGGATAAAAAGGTACCTTTTTGTTTCTGTTGACTGGTCATCGGGGGGTCTGTGGAGAGACAGGATGCTGCCTCCTGTGTCCTGTTATTGGATTTTGTCACCACTGGAAGAACGCGGACACATTTGGACTGAAATACTAAAGATAGCTGTGCGAGGGAGGAGAGTTGAGAAAGCAGGGGAACAGATTGAGGAGGAATTTCCCTCCACCCGCCCAGACTGAGGACACAATTCTCAGGCAGGGAGAACGGCATTAGATTGGTACCACTAGATTCTAATTGGGGGAATTAGGATGGCTGCTCATCAGCAAACTAACCTTTCTACGGTAGCTGAAATTATACAGGGAGGGACCTCAGGAATCCCCTGGAGCGTTTCTTGAATGAGGCATACCAGATATACACCCCCATTGATCCTGAGGCCCCTGAGAACCAGCAAGCAATTAATAAAGCCTTTGATACTCAGGCAGCCCCTGATATCTGGCACAAATTACAAAAAATTAGAAATTTGTGCAGGGATAAACTTGTCCCAACTTGTTGAGATAGCCCGGAAGGTGTTCAACAATGGGGAGGCACCAGATGACCCCAAACGTATGGCTAAAATCCAAAACTACTGTCATCAACCCAGCCAATATATTGCCAGACCCAGACCCCAAGACCCCCGTTCATGACTGCACAGATTTCACTGATGCTGTGTGTTCCTTGCGGCCACACCTCAAAGATTCCCCTCTGCCTGAGGCCGACGAAGTTCTGTTCATGGATGGGAACAACTTCATGCAGGAAGGAAGGAGATATGCTGGGGCTATCTGGTCACAAGCTCTTCCCCAAAGGACTTCTGCTTAAAAGGTGGAACTCATCGCCCTCACCGAGGCACTAAGATGGGGAAAGGATAAGTCAGTCACAATATACACTGACAGCCGATACACCTTTGACACTGCACATGTACATAGAGGCATCTACAAGGAAAGAAGACTTCTAACTTCAGCTGGGAAGGACGTTAAGAACAAGGATGAGATCTTAGCCTTACTTGAAGCCATATGGATGCCTAAGGCTCTTGCTCTTGTTCTTTGTAAAGGGCAACAAAAAGGGAATAATAGTCTTGAGGCCGAGAGAAACCAACGAGCCAATGCAGAGACAAGAACACTGGCCATAAAGCAGGTGGGGCCCCCATCACATCTACTGACTGTTGTCCCTTGCCCAGAACTGCCTCCATCTCTGACCTATACGACAGAAGAGAATATATATTTTCAAGATAAGGGAGCCGCTAGGAACCAACAGGGGTGGCACATGACCCCAGATGAAAAAATCGGGCTCTCATGGCCCTGGGAAGGACTCTCCTCCACCAACTAAACCTGACCGCACACCTAGGGTGAACTTAGATGCTCCAAGCTTTAGACCCCTACTTTCACTTGTTAAAAGGATGAAGAACTGCAGAGGAGATTGCTTCACGATGCCCAGCTTGTGCCCAAGTTAATCCAAAAAAGGGGAAGATAGAAGAACCTAGGCATAGGGAAAGAGGAAGTTATCTGGGTAACCACCAGGAAGTCGATATCACTGAGGTAACCCCGACTGTGGGGAGCTACAAATATTTACTTGTTTTTATAGACACCTTTTCAGGATGGGTAGAGACCATCCATACCAGGAAAGAAACTGCCTTAGTAGTTACTAAGAAACTACTACAAGAAATTCTCCCTTGATTTGGTCTCCCTGGAACTTCAGGGTTGGATGACAGGCCAGCCTTCATAGCAAAGGTATCACAACAATTGGCTAGCTACCTAAATTTGCGATAGAAACTCCACTGCGCCTACCGGCCCCAGAGTTCGGGCCAAGTAGAGTGAATGAATCAGACACTAAAAGAGACATTAGTCAAGTTAGGATTAAAAACCGGTGGGACCTGGGTAGAACTTATCCCCTTCACTCTTCTCTGAGTCAGGTGTACTCTGTGTATTAATGGATTCACTGGATTTGAAATTTTCTTTGGAAAACCCCTACCTTTAGTACCTAGAATAGAAGATGAGAAAAAGGCAGAACTACGTAATTTTGTTTTACTTAAGTCTTTATAGGCCCTTCAAAGTGTACAGAAGGAGATTTATCCCTGGGTTCGTGCTGCCCACTCAGTCCTGGGGAACGGACTTTTACATCAGTTTCAGCCTGGGAACTCTGTGTGGATCTGGAAGTTCACTTCCAAGGGACTAGAACCAAAATGGAAAGGACCCTTTACTGTCTACCTAACGATGCACACTGCAGTTAAAGTAGACGGCATCCCATCAAGGATTCATCGCTCCCACGTGAAGGCAGCACTAGAGTGGACATCTCAGGAAGATGGGCCCTTAAGACTAAAACTCAAGCATACATAAGTCTTCGTTTCTTCCTTTTTTTCCTCTTTAGCCCAGGCATTCGACCAGCTACAAACAAAACCAGAAGGAGCATTAATAACTTAGTTAATGACAATACACAGGGTCTTAAATAAGACCATCCCAGACATAGAACAAAATTGTTGGTTGTGCCTAAATGCAAAACCCCCTTACTATGTTGGGGTAGGAACTCCCCTAAACTTAACTGAGCTCAGCAGGCTAGAACTTCAAGTCGATTCACTAACAGAAGTAGTCCTCCAAAATAGAAGAGGTTTAGATTTATTATTCTTAGAACAAGACAGATTATGTACGGTTCTAGGTGAAACCTATTGCTTCTATGCCAATAACTCTGGAATAATTAGAGAAAGTTTACTACTAGCACAGAGACATTTAGGTGCCAGGGTAAAACAAAGACTAGAATCAGATAACTGGTTTCACAGGATGTTCTAACAACCCTCCTATCTGATACAGCTGGACCTTTAATCCTCCTCCTCCTCTTATTAACTTTTGGTCTATGTGTCCTCAATTTCTTGTTTAGATATATAAGGAAAAGAATTAATTCCACATAAAGAATCAAGGATTTGATTTTCCGCTAAGGCCAGTGGGGAATGTGCTGACTGGAAAATTACTGTTTGGCTATCGCCCATGGGAACATAATGCTCTAATAATAAGCTTTCTGCTTCTGTACCCCCCACTTATACAATTGATCTGTGAATTGACAGTTAGTAGAAAGAAGAAAAATAGACTTGTGTTTTCAAACGGGATGAAGAATGGGGTTTAAGGCTTAAAAACCCTGTACCTCTACATTTCTGGGCTGCTTAATTTAGGGTCTGTGTACCCCTGGGAGACCCAGCTGGCTGAATAAAGAGTTTGTTTCCTGTAACTCACTGATTTCTGGTGCTCTGTGTGTCTATTGGGGACTGGCAGCTATAACAGCAATTCTTCTATGAGGAAATCTATTGCTTATTTATTTATTTAATGATATATTAATATCAGAATGGACTTATGGATATTCATTTTATTTTTTGTGTCATGACTCGATATTGTAGTTATTTACTCTTTTGCCCAAATTGTTTCAATATGGCCACAGGCACTCCTTTATTTTGGCTCTTGTGTCTTCTAGCCATGTCTCCACTGTTTTTCAAGAACTCTGTTATATATTTCTATTATTCTATATATTTCTATATTTTTCATAGTATTTTCTAGTTTACCTTATACTTTCTCCACTCAAATCCTGAGAATCAGCTATTTCTCCAAAAAATCTTAAGCCCTTTTATTGTAAAATAGTATTTAGAAACCCATATTTGAGACTGTGTTAATTGCTGCTAGAATGTCACTGCTTCTATGCCATATATATACACACACACACACACACACGTATATTTTAACCGATGAATGCTCAATTTTATTTCTGTATCTCCCACTGTCTGTCTATCTATCTATCTATCATCTATCATCTATCATCTATCTATCCTCTACCATCTATTCATCTGTCATCTATTTATCTTAAAACCCACAAGTTTAATCTAATTTGTCCAATTCTAATAATAACACAGGTTTATTTTACCCTTCCTCCTCTTCTTATGTGTAAGACTTTCTTTGGTGGTAAAAAACCTTGCTTTTATTATCTATAATATATTTACTTATTTAAATAATATTAATAAACAAAATAATAGAATGTTCATTCATGGCCCCATCAGAAATAGATTCATTAACTAGTGTACACTTCTAATTTTTAGCTTAAATAAAATGTGATTTTCTAAAATTACATAAATTAGCTCTTTTGTTCTTCATTCATTCATGTTTTGGAGTGTGAAATGATCACAAGCTGTACAAAAAGTTACACTCAAAGAAACATTGCTTTCTTTTTTTTCTTAGCATTTTATTTCCCCAGTCCTACTGTTTCACACTCACTTTCTTGCAGATAACTAACCTCTTTAACTTGTGTATTAGCCTCCATATTATAAAATGAAAATATAGACTCCTGATTGAACACTTCCTTACAATCTGAAAGCTGGTCTATGTATTTTAAAAAATTCTTTCTGCTCTTATAGATTACAGCATTCATATTTAAAAATAGGAAAAGGAGAATAGATGTAAGCAGGCAAAAGGAAATAATATGTGGCAGAGCAGAAAACAATAATGTAGAAAACAAAAATATATATACAATAAAGAAAAATCTATGAATTTTAAAGCTGCTTCCTTGACACAGTAAATGATATCAATAAAACTCTAACAAGATTGATCAGGAAAAAAGAGAAGAATGACACGGCTAAATACCAATATCAGAAATGAAGGAGAAAACTATTTATTTTACAAGATTACTAGAATAACAAGTAAATATTAACAACTTTTATAAATAAATGTGGCAATTTTGCTTAAATAGGCAAATTATTTGAATGCTACAAACTCCTAAAGATCACTCAAGAAGAAAAACATAGTTGGAATAGTCCCATATCTATTAAAGAAGTTAAAGTTATAGTTAAAAATTTCCCTGGAAGAATTCTATGAAATTTATAAGAAATGTTGCCAATTCTTATGCTTCATTTCTTCATCTCTTCCTTTATTCATAATTTTTGTATCTTTTTTTTCTATGTTTTTGGTTATATTTTCCCCACTATTTATAAATTCGAAACAAAAGAAATAACCATACATTAGGCTCCAAAGAGTCAAAGAATTCTAGTATCAAATTGAGATCACAAGGTAAGAGAAGCAGTCAATACAAACAATATAAGTACAATTATGGATAGCTCTAAATATGTTCACAAAAAATAAGTTTATATTCATAATTTTTTTACAATTTCTCATCAGTATAGTTTGCTCCTATGAGTATTAATAAAACAATTTCTAATAAATTACTGCTCTATCATACTCACTCCAGCAACATTTAAAATGATTCTTTTTATTCTTTCCTGTCTTTGTAATTTTGCAAATATGTATAAATTTATGTCATTGAAAATATGCATGATTTATATTCTGTACATTCTTAATTTTTCAGCTCATTATCATTTTTTTCAACACCATTTGCAATAATACTTTTTTGCTGGTCAATGGATTATCTTTAGATGCTAATATTTATACACACACATGCACATACACACACAGTTTTTGTTTCATATCGATATGTTTAAAAAATTATGTAATTTCGTTATTAAAAAAATATTGATGCAAAGTATACCTTGATTATGCTGTGGCACTTGTCTCCCTAAGTATTTGTTATTCTGCTGTTGGGATTTTTGGGAATGTTTCTTCATGTTATACAATTAAGAGGCTGTATGAGCAAAATATTATGTATGTGCAATTACATTAGGCAACTACTAGTCCTGTGATATTTTGAAGTTATTTTAGCTTGTAAATATTCTACGTCTCTTCATGTTTAAATAGTGAAATTATAATAAAACTAAATACATGAACAAATATGTTAATATTTGTGTAATAAGCAGCTATAAACCTGAAACAAATGTTCTTAAATCTGTTGCTTAGGCACAGAACAAATTGATTATTGATATGAATATGAAGGATCAACTTTTCACTTAGTGACTAGTCCTATTAAAAAGATTGTACTTTTTGGGAAAAACAAATAAAACAAAAAACAAATAATTTTGCTCATATGATACTATTAAATTGTACACAATACCCAATATCCAACTAAAAATTATAAAAAAATTGGAGAAACAAGAAATAGAATGTGCAATAGAGAGAAAAATTAATGGAAACTAATTGCTCAAATAACTCCAATATTGGAACTAGCATAAAAAGACTTTAAAATTTGTTTATCAGATATTTACAAGAATAGATGGAAAGATGAGAGGAAAGGCAGAAAATCTCAGCAATAAAATTAGAATTAGAAAAACAAAATATATTCTAGAATAAAAAAGAATGATTGCTAAAATAAAAAGTATATATAAAGCTACAATATGAACAGTGTAAAAGAAAGAATCAATGACATAGAAAAATACCAACTGAAGTTATACAAAATAAAGCAAACTCACACAAAAAGACAGTGACATGGGACATTACCACATAAATTAATGAAGATGTTATCAAAGTCACAGTAGAAAGGAAAGAGGATTGGGCAGAAAATATCTAAAGAAATAATTGATGTAATTTTCCCAAAATTACTTAAAATGATTCATCCATTATATATAAGTAGTTCAGAAAGCCAAACCTAGGCACATGGGAGTCTAATTACTGAATACTAAAGATGTGGATAAAGTCCTAAAATCAGTCATTTAAGAAAACATACTGTGGATAATGCTGCTATGAACATTGGTGTGCAAATATCTTTTCAGTTGTGGATTTTCAAGTCTTTGTGGTAAATACCAAGTGGAGAGATTGCTGGATCACATGATAGATCAATTTTAGTTTTTTGTGGAACCTCCATACTGTTTTTCATAATGGCTGTACCAATTTACAGTCCCACCAGCAGTGTATAAGGGTTCTTTTTTCTTCCCATCTTCTCTGACATTTGTTATATGTCCTGTTGATTATAGTTATTCTAACAGGTGAGATTATAGTTATTCTCACTGTAGTTTTGATTTGCTTTTCCCTGATAGCTAGTGATGATGAGCATCTTTTCATATGTTTGTTCACCATTTGTACCTCTTCTTAGGAGAAGTATCTCTTCAGGTCCTCTGCCCATTTTTCGATTGGATGGTTTGTTTTCTGTTGTTATTAACAAAGAGAATAGAAAATTATTTAAAGAGGGAATAATCAATAAATACTATTAAATGCAATATAATTTTTAAAGGTAAATAAGTAACTATTGTATTTATGATAAAAATATTTTTGGCAAAACACACATACACACATACAGGAGATAAATTGACAGTGCTGACTTCACATCAACAATAACAGCAAAACAGAAGACAATAAAATTATATTTTACAGTACATACAAAAATAATACTAGAATTCTATATGTAGTTAAAATTATCTAGATTATATTTTCTGATAAATTAAAGCTGAGAGAATTCGTTGCTAGCAGATTAGCACTGCAAGAAATGCCGAATAAATTCTTCAGCATGATACTTGTTGAATTTTTCAATTTACAGAAATAATTAAAATGGTAACTAAGTACTGAAAATTTTAAGTTAAAAATTATGTTGTACTCTTTAGAGCAACAACTAAAAGAGAAAGAGAGAAAAAGAAAGTAATACAGTTGAATATAGGTAATATTTTATAAGTTCTAAAGGCAGCAGTAAAGCAGCATCAAAAGAGCAAAAAGAGAGGAAATACTTATAAAAATAGCAAAATTGTAGTCTTAGAGATGACTATATAAATAATCGCATTAAATATAAATGAATTTAAACACTCCAATTAAAAAGTGAACTGTCACAGTTAAAAAGTAGCAGGATCTAATTATATGCTACTTATAAGGAATTAACTTTGTATATAAATGCAAATACTACATATTAGAAACCTGGAGTGACTACATTAATACTATATGAAGCTGACATAAATCAAGTACTACTAGAAATGAAGAAGGGCATTTTATAATGATAAAAGGATCAATTAATCAAAGATGGAAATATTTTAATAGAACTTTAGAGCATATGAAACAAAAATTGATCAAAATAAAGGGAGAAATATACAAATCTATACTCACAGTTGGCAACTTTAACATCTCTCAGAACTTTGTAAAACAACTAAATAAACATTTAAAATTCACTCAATCTATCAACTAAAAAGAACACATTCTTTTCAAGTATACATGAATAAATAATATAGTTGAAAAGAAAAACATTTTCAATAAATTTCAAGGATGAAAATTATACAAAATGTTTCTGACTAAAATGGAGTTACATTAATAATTCAAAAAAATAATCTAGATAACCCCAAGTAGGTGAAAAATAAATAAAGATATTTTAAAATCTATTTGCCAAAGATGAAATTACAAGGAAACTAAACATATTTCAAAACAAATATTAATAAAAACACAGTATATCAAAATGTAGGATACAGCTAAAACTATTTACTTTATAAAATTAGAAAATTTTAAACTCAATAATCGAAATTTCCATCTCAAGCAGACAGAAAAATGAGAGCAAAAAAATCAATAAGGGAAAAGACATATAATTCTATTTAAGTGAATCGCTTAAATAGAAATTATACAAACAATAAAGTAGAAAGTGGTTCTTTGGAAAGATTAAGATGGTTGATAAACTCCTAACAAGCTTGATGAAGAAAAATGTATGAAACGCTAATTACTAATATCAGAAATGAAAGGAAATAGGACAAAGATCTTATAGATATGAAAAGGTTAAACACATATTATGAAGAATTTTGTGCTAATTACCTTTACCTTAGGATAGATGAAAGAGATAAGTTTTTTGAAAAATACAGTTTACTAAAATGAACACAAGAAGAAAGACAAGATGAATAACCCTGTATTTGTTAAAGAAACAAATTCCAAAGGAAAATCTTTCCACCAAGAAAACTCTTGACCTAGACGGTCTCATGTGAATTCTATCAAATATTTAAGAAAGACATACTGATCTTAAACAAGCAAACAATTTAAAAAAATATTCAAGAAAATAGAGTAGGAAAACTTTCCACCTGTTTTTGTGAGGTCAGGATAACCCTGATCCACAACCTGGCAAGAACTTCATAATAAATTTACAAACATCAACTTCATCAACACTAAAGGTTTAGAAAATTAAATTCTGCAATATATTAAGTTTACCGTAAAGTTACAGTATTTACTGAGACAATGAATAGATTATTGGAACAGAATACAAATTTCAGAATTATACCCATATACTTTTGACTAATTTTCCAAATGTGCCATAAAAATACTTGTACAAATATGTCATAGTACCTTTTTCATAATAGCAAAACCAAATAAATATCCATCAACAGGAGAAGGGATAAACAATTTGCAGCAATTTAAAGGACTGATTTGCTGACATACCGAAGATGAACCCTTACAGGATTATGTTAATTAAAGACGGAAGTGTGTATGCAGTATGATTCTATTTATTTAAAGTTAACAGTTAGGAAAAACTAATTTTTGATTAGAGAAATTAGAATAGCATTTTCTTGAAAGGAATAACTGGAAAGGGACACAAGGGAATTTCGGTGATAGCAGTGCTCTATATCTTCTGGAGAGTTGATTTCACAGGTGAGTACATGTCAAAACTCATTGTATTAAGTCTTTATCTGTACTTTATTATATGCAATTGTATCTCACTAAAGTGGTTCCTGCTTCAGATGTAATTCATGTATGAAAAACCATAGCGTGTAAAAGTTTTGATTGTGCTTGCCTTTTAGAACTTCTCTGAAATCACTGACAGAAACGATTATTAAAGAGATACATGGTAGCAGAAGCAGACTTATAAGTGCTCACTTACAAGACAATTCAATAATAAAAGTTGGTAAACAAGAGACTGGGTATTTTTATTTCTTCTTGGTTCATGGTAGTGTCACATGAACAAACTCAGGTTGATTGAATTTTGCTAACATTCTCCTAAACATGTTCTTTAGGTTCTGATAGATTTTAGAATGATGCATGGCTAAGTGCAGCCATTCGATTCCAATTGGTCAGTTAATGTACTTTAAATTAGTACATTTTTAATGATTGGAACTGAAGATTTATAGCCAACTTTTGTAAAATTAATATTTATTTTTCTTTGTGTAATTTGAAATTAAAATATGTAGATCAAAGTTAGAACTGCTCAAATCACTGTTATATTCAACTTTACACATACATATGCACACACACACATAAAACTTAAATTTCTTTGTAGTCTATGACTGCTCTCATTTTATTCTGATAACTAAAGGAACAAAAAAAGTTTAACAGTGAAAAATAAATGTGGCTCTACTATTTAAAACAAGAGCCTAATGTGTATATTTTTGTGCCAATTTTAAATTTATATTCTGTATCAAGGTTGATTCTCTCCTGTCCTATTTTCTTCTAAGCAGGTGCATCATCACCTTCTTCCTTCCATGCTGGTATTGGGGTTCAAAGAGAAGCTTATACCATTATCACTACCTTTATCCCTAACATTCACATATACACAAATCAAGACACTAGTTTATAATCTAAAATTGATGTATTTTTACCACCTGAAACTACCCAAACAGTATACCATACAGATAGAATATGTCAAGGTTGACATACACTGGATTCTGCTAGGTAATTAAGTTAGTTAATACTTAGAGTAGTACAAACTAGAAACATTATACATTATATTATTTCCAGATTTAATATATTTTCATAAATCAGTTTGAAGGAAACACAGAACTCTCGACAATTCACTGAGAATACTACTTTTAGTAAAAATAGAGAGTATAGAAAAAAATTGGTGATATTTAATAGTGTTTTCTTTCAAAAAACAAAAAGATAGGAATTTTAACACTTCATTCATCCTTTTAATTTTATAAAGTAATTTTGTGTTTCTAGTTATTCACCTCTTTTAAAGAATACTTGCTTTGATATAATATCATCATTGAATCTCTTATCAACTAGTTAAATGTGTTAATTTTCAAAAAATAAATTTAAAATTTTTCTTAAGTATGTACCTTGTGACTCCCATGTTTCCAAATTAAAACACTTCTTATATAGCTGTTATATATGATTATATGTGAATACAATCATCTTTTTATTATCCATCTAATTATTTATCTATCTAGCTACATACTACACATCCATGAAAATAATAGATAGACCGTTTTCCCTATGTTTTAAAAATCTTGATTATTTTAACTAGTTTAAAGCAGTTCAGAATTCAATAGCTTAGGGGAAACTATTTGTTGTACTATTTGAGAATATTTGGTTTTACCAAGGGAAAAATTGATGAAATTCATAATCTGTGTTGAGTATAAGTAAGGAGTTAGAAAGTAGAGTACATATGAGTCAAATACAAATACATTGGAAGAACCAAGAGAACTGATTATTCATGAGGATCTAAATATGCATGAAGTACCAGAGGCACTAAATAATAGGATGCATACAATATGCATGAGTCATATGAAACATTCATTATTCATGAGGTCTTAATTCAGTCACCAATTGATGACGCCCGTTTGGGGCATGATAATTCTATACCCAAGAATTTACATAAAACTGATCACTGTTTAGCAAGTTAATTGGCAAGCTATAGCTGTTAACCAGGCAATTTGTCCTCTATCTCTCTGATAAAGCAAGAGTATGTCATTTGCCCTGGGCATCTCCCCTAAATGGGATTTTTTGCTTAAACCTCAACGATCATTCTGGTAACCATGACATCAAAAGAAAGGCAAAAGAGACAGGACAATTAAATATTGTATAATACAGATTCAGGTAGTATAATTCTTCCAACACACTTGCACTTTATTCTAAATATGTTAACATGCTCTATCTCTATCACCCTGCTTCATGCTATGTGTATTAAATGCACTTAATAAACCTTGTGATTTGAGCATTTTAATTTGGTATGCAAACCTTTCTGTTCTGTGACCACTGGAAAAGCTTTCTTGTTAGTGTAGTTGGAGTTTACCATTGTATCAAGAAAATGTCCCATACAACAAGGGTACTAAGCCCTACTTACCTATTTTGTTGGTAGAGAATGGAATCAATATTGCTTTCAGATACATATACTGCAGTTATAAGCTCTTTTCATCTTCACAGAAAATCAACTTAATTTTCAAACACAAATGATTTTGTTATCATAGACAGATACGGATACATATACAGGTTTCCCTACTATCTGAAAGTAGATAATCCTTATGAAACCTTTCATAAGCCAAAATGACTAAAAGTAAGAAGAAATTACCTTAAGACTCGTCTTGTTAGTGGAAGCTCAAACTAAATAGAGATAAAGCACAGATGTTTACTGATACAGTTCAAAGCTATGGTAGCTTGATGCTGAGATGCTGAGTGTAGTTCTCAGGGCAGAAGCTTGGCAGTGCAACTCTTGCTGTTCTGGGTGTGCTCTGCCTCGACAGGGGCTCCTTCCAAAACCAACTCTAAACATTATTTTCACTTTTTGCCTTTTTTCATAAAAGTGAAAATCCCCTTTAGATTTATTTTGGTTTGTGAAAACAGGTGCTAATGTAGTGCTTTTATAAAAGCAAAGTGATGTCATTAGTACATATGGACCTAGGGAAAAGCCCTGAGACTGGAAATGCATCTCCATAGTGGAAGACAGGGCAAGACCCAAGAAAGAGGAAGATCATTCCAGTCTTGCAATTAACAAAATTTATTCAAGGAAACTTATATATGAGTCGCTTCTTGGGTAGCTATAAGACAAAGCGGATATCCTGCATGCCACTTGGAAGGAGCCAACAAAATATATTGGGTAAATAAAAGGATAGTTACAGGTACTAGCACATGAATGCTTCTGGCTATGGCAAATTATTTTAGTGTTATAGGTACCTAGTCAGACATTAGTAACAAGGGAAAAAGGAATGAGGCCCAGCCCAGAGACCACCCAAATAACACTCTGTTGGTAGTTAAAGAATCCCTCTTGCATTCCAGAGACAAAGGACAGGTGGGCCATAACCTATAGCTGGTTTAATCTGGCCACAGATGCATACACAGAGGTACTACACTAACCTGCCCACAACCTCACCCTCATTGTGCTATCATTATAATACCACGTTTATACCCAGAAGTTCATGAGTCTAATTATAATAGGCTGAATTCTGGGCAAACACATGTACACTATGCAGAGTTATATAGCAGTCAAGTGTCAATCAAAATGATCTCATGTGCCAATCACCTAGGAACTCCTTTGTAACCATCCACCATAGCTCAAATATAGCACGGACCTTCCTACTTCTGTGTTATTACAGCTCTCTTGGTTGAAAACCTGCTCCTTCTTTGGGGCATACTCTTTCTTTTATTTATTTTCCCTTTTCACCTTCCAAATTCCACAGGGCTGCAGACTTCCTTAGAGTGGCCCATCTCCTTCTAAAATAGACCTTTAATAAATCTTTTCCTAATACTCACTTACATGTGATTCTTTGCTGAGTCAATAGAGAAGGCCCAAGGAAAAATGCTAATTGTACTTTTGTGTTCTTACCATCCCATGCCACTGAGGAGACACCCCAACAGTAACAGGGCTTGAGCAAGTCAGGACAACAGCCTGTTCCAGGAATCAACATGTAGCGGGAGGCAAGGGACAGGTGCTGATTTATGACAGAATGAATACAGATTATGATCAGACAGTCTCTAGGTGGGGGTTGCAGTAAGCAATCTCAGTTCTGGCCCAAGTCCAGCTCGCAAGTCTGGCAGTAATCATATTGTCACTGGTCCAAAGTTCATGGGCCTGACACTTCAAAATGTCAAAACTCAAAATGTCAGAGTTTGAAGTAAGGAAAATTTTATTGATCAAGAAGGTGCCAACTGAGTGAGGATCTAAGAGCCCTATTAGATTCTGAAATCCATTTAAAAAAAAAAAAAACAGAGAGCCACTGTACAAACACTTCTTTGTTTAACTAACAAGTAATCTAAAGCAATCTTATTGTCTAGGAAGCCATGTGCCAAGGATTCTAAGGTGGTCTGTAGGAGCTTAAGCAGTAGAATAGGCCAGTATGACTTAAATTCTATTACACCAATATTTGGTAAGATTTATGAAAATAAAAGGAAAACAAAGATTAATAATCAGATCAAATTACAAACTAATGTCTGAGTCTATAAGGCTGTTAGTCCAGAAGACCTTCAGCTAGAAGGAGCCAAGCTTTACTTTTGCTGGAAAAAAAGGAGGCAGTGACAATCTGACAGTCTCCTGATCTGCAATCAAATGTCTCTGATGATGTCACCAGGCACTCAGGCAAACTACACATCAGTCACTGAGACCATCCAAGTATTACTGTTGGGGGCAATCTAAATCCATCATTGCCCTGGTGGCGCTGAGAGACCTTGGTTCTTTTCACTGATGCAGTAAAGAATTACAGATCAGCAAAATTTAAGAAAAGTAAGATTTATTAAGTTATGTTTCCAGAGAGACATGGGCTATGTCACGGTTGACTACAGCACTGCAGGGTTTGGAAGATACCTTATATTGTAGTCATGAAAGGTGATTATGAGAGTGGTATTAGATAATTTGCATGTGAGGTCACTTTGATTGACACTTCGCTCTTATATAACCCCTTGTTACTATGCATGTAGTTACTCAGAATTCAATCTGTTATAATTAGATTCATGAGCTTCCAGGTATATGTATATTATAATGATGGTATAATGAGGCTAAGATTAGGAAAGGACAGTATACATACTAACTGCACAAGTGCTTGTGGCTGAACTAAACAAGAGGTTATTTCTGTGGTTTTACTATCTTGTAATAGTAATTTTTAACTGTAAATGGGTATTTCAGGGAGAGGTTGAGAGAATTCTCTCAGTTGGGCCTCTATTCTCGTCACTCATGTTTTTCTAATTGTCAAACACAAGCATGAGCTGTCGTGATGATTTCTCTACTTATATCATATTGTTTAGCTGCAGTCTGCAAATGCAAGGCTCATAAAACAAAAAACATAAAACAGTTTTAGTTCTCAAAGTTCCAAGCAAAGGATGAGAGCAAAGTGAAACACTAGTTCTGAGAGTTGTAGCCAAACATTTTCACTAGAAAAATTTAGAATCCAGTCTAGTTCACAAATCAAACGCAATTAACTCAACTAGAAACCAATATCTACAACTTTGCATTCTAGTGAAGCAATTTTTCTCTCTAAAATCATCCTTGTTATTATCAAGGATAGCAAAATTAAGAATATTTTATTGCATAAGTCTAGTTGCAATAAGTTTGGCCTGATTATTTGTATAAATACAATAAGAATAACAATTGATCAAATCGGCTTTGTTGGAATTTCATAAGGAATCTCCAGAATGAACTTTATTTATTTATTTATTTATTCATTCATTCATTCATTTAAATTTGTTATTAAATTTAAAACAAATTTTTTCTTACATATTTGACCTCCTTTACCCCATCTAACTACCCCCTCTACTCTCCCCTCTACCCTCTGCAGATTGAATTTTAATTAGCCTCTCAAGTCTAAGAAGCCAAGTTACATCCTAGCCATCAGAGTTCGCCTGTAATAGCTATAGATTTGGGTGAATTCTTCAGGTTCTTGAGGTTCCTTTTTGTATCTCCTCTTATTTTGCATTTCCCAGGAAAGCAACTTTTATTCCTTATGTGAAAAGACTGTTATGAACTATGTAAGCAAGGTACTAGACTGTTTTTTTTCAAGGGGCTTTCAAAGTCAACTTGAATTCCTTAAAGCTTTCTGAGGACATAGGAATCTATGCATATCTCTCAAATGTGGCATTCTAGTCAGAGTCTTGGTAATAACAACCTGTTTCTAAATGTGTTCTGTTATAAAGAGAACCGATTCTTATTGAATTCATGTAAACAGCCATATTTCTATACAAATAGTAATACTCATTCAGAGTCTCCAAATTCTGGAGAGTCAAATAGAGAGAAAATTATAAATGTTTCAATACTGCTTACAAAGGTATAATTTACTAAACTGTTCTAAAAGAATCAACTTTTCTTTTATCTTGAAAACAAAAAGATTAGAAAATCAGAATTATTTTAAACAAAGTTATTAAAATTTTAATTATTTTTAGTCCACTGAGTTCCATAGATTCAATTCTTGTTTATTTTGATCTTTCACCAGCATTTTATAAATCAAGTAGAGATCTATAAATCTTCACCCAGTTTAAAGGTATGATCTAAAAATTTATTCTCAGAAAACTGTATTTTGTTTTTTGGCCCATCTCTCTTCTTTCTTCTGAGTTATTTCTAGATTTCTGTTTTATATATCACTGAGCCTTTCCTCCATTTGATTGACTCTATTTCCTAAGCTTGCTATTTCATTTTTCATTTCTTTTAGTGTGTTCTTCATCTCTAGTAGTTTTATTTGTTTCTTTTTTAGGGTTTCAATCATCTTGCTAACAAAATCTCATTCTGCTAGTCTATTTTTTTCTCAACTCCTGAAGTTGTTGATTTGAGTTATTTTGGATCTCATCGAGTTTTTTCAGAAGTACAACCCAAATTCTCTGTCATTTAAGTTGCATATTTCTATTTCTTTAAGCTTATTTTCTTTCTGAGCTACCTTGTCACCATGGTTTTTCATGGTGTTTGATGGACTATTTCTTGACTTGGGCATTAATGGGAATGTATTCTGCTTTTTGTTTTTCCATAATTATTTATTATATAGATGCCTCTCTTTAGCCTGTTGTTAAGAAGGTGTTTTTCTTTTGATTTCCAGTAGGTAGTGTCCAAGAATCTTAGATCCCTGCTTTGAGACTTACTAATGCTTCTTTTTTCTTACAAATATTCAATCACAATCATTATCTTCGATCTCAGTCCCTGTCAGTGTTAGAAATAATTTTGGTAGTGTTTACTCAAATTGTCCTGGAGGTCCATGGTGTTTGAGGATATGAGGTAGAGGGAGGGCATGCTCTGGGTTGATGGGTAGGGGTTGCTGGCTAGTCATATCTCAGCCTCGTGCTTCACAAGCACAGCTGCTAAGACTCAGCTGTTGCCCTGAACTCTGGGCTCTGCTGTATGGAGCTCACAGATTCCTCTGACAGGGCTCTTCAGGAAAGTGGCTGCAATTTTTTCCCTTCTCCTCCTTCTGCAGGGAACTCTGGTTGTGAAAGGGGGCTTTTTTGTTCTTTCTAATCTACTCCCTCCCCCACCCCAGACTCCCATGGTTCTGATTTCTGGAAGCACTTATGCACAAATCACTTTCTCAGATATGCTCGTATACAAGTTAGGTGTTATTTGTTGAGTTTTAGATGTTCAGCTTACTCTTCTTTCCTTTTTTTTTTAAGCAAGGGAACCCTTTGTTGACTTCACAGATTGCAAGGGCCTCGACAGGTTAAAATCCCTTATTCTTTACGCCTACAGCACCTGGTCTTCCTAGGTGGTTTCCCATCCAAGAACTAACCAGGCCCGACCCTGCTTAGCTTCCGAGATCAGATGGGACTGAGCTTGTTCAGGGTAGCATGGATGTAGATGGCTTACTGGTATTTCAAAGGGAGAGATTAGGGACATCTCTCACTCCACCGTGCTTCTGATGTCACTCAGAAAACTGTATTTGAAAACAAGTCAAAAAAAAAAAAAACTTAAAATGGTTACAAATCTGATTATAATGCTACTGACTGACAAAGGAATTTGCTTTTCTTTGTAACATAACATATTAAGATATCCAATGGGAAGGATTCAAGATGGCATAGAAGGTAAAGGCTATGCATACCTTGTCTCACGACCACACTAAAATTATATCAAAATAATTAATATAACAGAGCAATTACTATGTGGAGTCACCAGAGGTCTGGTTGGACAGAAGTCTTACAACTAGGTCACTTCAAGTAATAGGTCACCTCAAAACATTAAGAGGGGCAAAGATGCTAAACGTTCCAGTTCCACAACCATGAGTGTCAGCCAAGAATCAAAAGGGCTATCTTGGCTGCAAAGCCACCTCTCCCATCTAAGGATCTAAGGAGAGGTCCTGGCCACACACTGAGCAAACCAGCCCAAGGTTCCAGTGCTGGAAAGAGAAGTCCCCACAACCTTTGATTGTCAAAATCAGTGGAGATTGTGCCTGAGGGAGACAGAGGGCTGTGGAAAGCTGAGAGCTTAAGGGCCCACTCCCAGCCTTACTCACTAGTGGACTCACTCACTTTGAGTTCCAGCACTGGGGCAGCTACTCCAGGGCTGCAAGAATGTATGGGGAAGTGCTGAGTGTCCAACTTTAGATACTGGGCTGGAGGGATGGCTTGCTCCCAGACAGAGGTGCAGGCAAAAAGTTTCATTGTTGAGCCTTCGTCATTCCCAGTCTGCAGATGCGGGTGCTATCAAATAACACAGGTTGGTCCACCCAGGGGATTTTCAGACCTTACTTCTCCCAACTTGTGGGCCCACATAAGCCACTTCCAGTGATTTTATTCAATATAAATGGGCTATCTTGGCTCCTAATGTGAACTTTCATAGAAACTCTCAAAAGCTCACAAAACCCAAAAAAGCAGCATCTGGCCTCAGCATGCCCTATAACTCTTGCTGAGCAGCCTCAAGCCCTGAGGCTGGTCTAATTTTCTGACTTGACCCCTCAAAGCACCTATAAGCCTAGCATGAGTGGTAGCCATCTGTGAATTACTTGGTGATTTTTACCAAGTGGCCCCAGAGGTACACAGGCTGGAGCTGAACTTGGCCTATGGCTGAACCTCTCTAAATTTTGTGCCAAAGGACCTCATAGCATACCTATTACACAAAGCCACTCTAAGACCAGGAGACTTAGTAGCCCTACTTAATACATAGAAACAGACATAGGGATATAGCCAAAATGAGGAGATAAGGAAGCATGTTCTACATGAAAGAGCAGAACAAAGGTCTAGAAAAAGAATTAACTGAAATGGAGACAAGCAATATGCCAGATGCAGAGTTCAAAACATGGGTTATAAGGATGCTCAAGGAACTTAGGGAAGGAGTAGATGGACTCAGTGATAACTTTAACAAAGAGGTAAAACGAAATAAAAATAAAAATGGAGATGGAAAATATAATAGGGAGCCAGTCACATATGAAAAATACAATATTTGAGATAAAGAATACATTAGAGGCAATCGACAAAGTTGATGAAATGAAGGATTGAGTAAGTGACATAGAGGGTGGTATAGCAGAGGACACCCAATCATAATTAAAATGCCAAAGGTAAAAGACAAAGAGAATATTAAAAGCAGCAACAGAAAAGTAATTAGTTATATTCAAGGGAACACCCATAAGACTGTCAGCAGATTTCTCAATAGACACTTTGCAGACTAGAAGAGCTTGGCATAAAATATTCAAAGTGAGGAAAACCCAGGACCAAGATTACTTTACCCAGTAAAGTTATCATTTAGAATCAAAGGACAGATAAACAGCTTCTCAGATAAGAAAAAGCTAAAGGAGTTCATCAGCACCAACCCAGTGTTACAGGAAATGTTGGAGGGACTTCTTTAAGAAGAAGAAAATATATACATATATATCAAAAGTCTAAATAAATAATAGCAATAACTACATATTTATCAATGAGTACCTAAATGAAAAAGCATTAAATGCTTCAGTCAAAAGTAATGGTGGCTGAATGGATCAGAAAACAAGACCTTTACATAAGCTGCCTACAAGAGACTCGCTTCAGATTAAAAGACACACAAAGATTAAAAATAAGGGGATGGGAAAAGATAAATCATTATAGACCTAGAAGATAGTATGTTGAGTCAAGTAAGTCGGATAGAAGAAGACAAATGCCATATGATTGCACTTATATGTGGAATCTAAAGAACAAAACAAAGAAACAAACTCATAGATGCAGAGAACATTTTAAGTGTTACCAAATGGGAAAGAGTTTGGGGGTGGTGGTTGGTGAAAAAGGAGAAGGGATTAAGAAGCACAAATTGGTATTTACAAAATAGTAATGGAGATAGAAAGTATAGCATAAGAATATAGCTAATAATGTTATAATAACTATATATGGTGTCAGAGGGGCACTAGCTTTATTGGGATGATGACTTTGTGAATTATATGTATATCTAATCACTACATGTACACTCAAAACTAATATAGTATTGTATGCCAACTATAAGTAAAAAATAAATTGTTATTAAAAAATACCAAATGAAAATATTACATTGGGATGTTGTAAAATTTTGGAAATTATAATCTCTAGCACATTCATTTAGTAATAAAAATATATGCATACAAAATAGCATAATTATTTCTCTATTTGATAAATCTTCCCATGTAATGTAAACCTGCTAAAATAAGCCCGATTTAACATTTCTCTTCTGTAAGGAGAAGAAGCAAATCTTTTATTGTGTTCCATGGGCTCTCTGAAATACCACAGTTATTCCCAGGTTAAGACTCCATTTATAATTTAAATTTTGGGAAGTTTTTCAAAATATATCAAACATTTCAGACATTTGACTAAATAGGATCATAGTACATTATGAAGATATACTTATTTATTTAATCAAAGTGTAAATATAAAATTTTAAGCACAAATATAGAAGTTAACATAATTATTAGCAAATCTTATTTATTACTATTGAGGAGACAAGTTTTTTTAAGTAACCAAGGATCTGATTAAGGGACATAAAACACAGAAAACTATTTTGACAAAATACAGAATCTTTGTTTTCTAGGCAGAAAGCTTTCTTACAATAAAAATAGCAGAGCAATATTCCAGGAAACTTTGTCCTTCTTAGCAGGGAGTGAAAACCCAACTCCAATTTTTCATCAGCTTACTTTTGAAATATGTATTCACTTACTCGATTAAATTTATTTTAATCTTAATAAGCTTAACCACACATAAAACTTTCTCACAATACTCATTTGGTAATAACTTAGATATTCAATAAATATCCATCATTTAGCTAACAAAAGTTTAAAGTTCCAAGTTTCCAAAAAGATTTAGAGATCCATTTTAAACATAAAGGAAACTTTTTATCCTACTTTATTTATTTAACTTACTTGCCGACAAATTTTGCAACAGAGGTAACATGAACTTACTAATAAACCCAGGTAGAATAAAATTATTATTTAATGCTGATGATTCTAAAAATTTACCTATTTAACCAAATCAAACTCAGAATCAGCTTTAATATCAAATATTTTTTTCAGATCACATGATTCTGAAAAGCATTTGAGTTAGTTTCTGTTATATTTTTGAGATTGCTCATGTAAGAACTTATTTGTTTACGCTAATTTAATATTACATATTAGCAATATTCTTCAGTGGTAGAAATAATGCTATAAATATACATAGACATACGTATTAATACAGATAAATATAGAAATCTCATATCTTTCATTTTAAAACACTAACTTTTTTTTACAAAACTCAGTGGTCTTTTGCTCAGGCAATCAAGGACTACATCCTGTAAAAATTCTATTAAAGCTGTTTAAAATTAATTTATAATCAATCAAAGAATGTATTCCATTGTTTCCAAGACAGCATAGATCCTCTCTTTCAAGGGTACTACTTAAGGTGGACTTGTCAACAAACACAAACAATAGAAGTGAGTGGGCACAATAGAGTTGGAAAGCTCAGAGACTGAGAAGAGCTGCTTCAGAATACTTGAAAGTAAAAGTGCAGGTTTTCATAGAGGAAGATGTTGCTGAGATTGAGCCTGAGCACAAGATGATGGTGCCACATGTTTGGAGATGAAGAAGGTGGCCATGGAGATTACTTCCAAGCAAAGTACATGCAAATGTTATTTTACCTTTTACTTTCAAACCCACAGTGGAAGAAGAAGCCTTGGGTAGACACACAAATAATACACAGAAAGATAATAAATTGAGCGCTCACCTAACCAAGCTTCAGGTACACTAGGTAAGTTACAACTTTCAAATTCAAATGACCAAAAAATGAATGCAGATGAAGTGGTTTGCAAACTAAGTGTAGTCCTAAAACTATTCTCTTCTCCAATAGGGTGCCCAAAAAATGCAAAGAAAAATTAGTTTATCCCAAGGTAAAAGCCCAAGCAGAGGGGAAACAAGTTTCCAATTGGACACACTGCAGCAAATTCCCCTACTGCCAAATGAGCCCATCAGCTCACTGAGAGACACTATAAACAAATAGGTAGAGCCCAACAATCCTGATCCTTCTCTGAGATGGAAGCTCCCAAAATGCAGATGGCGTTGTCCCAGGGCCATAAAGACCAGATAGAGAGAAGGGATTATAGACTGTGCACGTCAGAGTGACTCAACCCACAAAACAGATGATAGACTGAAGTTCAAAGACATTTTCTTATTCTAAAAGAGCATATGCTCAGGGTGACAGATGCTAGCTGGGGAAAGCCTCTTCTGAGCCCCCAAGGCAAATGACTTGGCAGCTGCTCAGTACTCATAGAGGGAACCCCAAGTTGAGGCTGGTCTGCCATGGGCACTACCTCCTGGCTGACTCACCAAATTGTTACTGGTCCAAAGTTTGAGTGTTCAGCACTTCAAAACTCAAAATGTCAGAGTTTGGAGTGAGGAAAGATTTATTGATCAAGAAGTTACCAATTGAGTACATAAAAGCCCTAGTAGATCCTGGAGCCCATCTTTAATAAGTACAGGCTTGAACAAGATGGAGTAAAAGACAGACTCTGTACTTCATTGTTTCAATATCATAAAAGAGTCTCTCTTCCACAGACACAAAACAAACTTTCAAAAAGTGGGGGATACCTGTATATCTGTTAAATGTAGCTTAAAAACAACTCATGTTTGAGGATTAAACACACAAATACACACACACAGAAAAAATAACTGATACAGTGGTCATTGTAGCAAATGAGTACATTTTTATATATCAGAGAATTGTTGTCGATGTGAATTCATTTTGATTACTCTTTTCAAATGATCCTTTGATGTAAAGTAAAATTATTAGGCAGATAGGTAGACATGAGTGACGGGGAATGAAGGCTCAACCCAGAGATCTCCCTTAGGACCTCCCTGAAATATCCACTTACTAGTTGAAAATTACCTTTACATCCTGGGCTAGGAGGAAGTAAGAACTACAAAAATGACTGCCAATTTAGTCCTGTTAGGTAGCTAGCCAGACATGAGTGACAAGGGAGAATAAAGGAATAGGGGCTCAGCCTAGAGACTACCCAAAGAACACCCCAATGGTAGTAGAATTCTAGTTACATACATGCATATTAGGCAAAATTATATAGCAGCTAGATGTAATCAAATTGACCTCACTTGCTAATCACCTAGAGATGTCTTTGGAACCACCCATCATGGCCCACATATAAGGCAGACATTCCTTCTTTTGGGTCCCTTTTTGCCCTTCTGTGTTCTTTCTTCTTTTAGTGGCCTTTTGTGGTCTTTTTTGCCCTTTTGTAGCCATTTTTTCCCCTTTGTGTTGGTTACAGCACAGGGACCATGTGTCTACTTGGAGCATACGTTGTCTTTCTCCATGTGCTTTCTTGGAGCACTTTGTCTTTCTAAACATATTTTTAATAAAACTATTAAATCTCGATGACCTGTGATTTTTCACTGTTATTTGAGGAAGAACCAAGGAAAAATACTGCGTACACTTTTGCGCTGTCATTATCCCTCTCCCCCATCCCCCATTTTTTGGGGGGGATCATCGAACTCTGATCCACCCCAACAGTGACAGTCTGACCATAAGCGCATGCGCAGTTAGTACATGTACAGACCTTTTTCCACTTCATTATACTGGCATTATAATATCACATACACGCTGGAAAGTTCATGAATTTAATTATAACAGACTGAATTCTGGGTAACCACATTCACAGTACATGGGAGGAAATATAATAGCATCATGTCAATCAAAATGATCTCTCATGTTATCCCTGTAACCACCCATCACAGTCATAATATAAGTTATACTTTCTGGAATCCATGGGGTTATAGCCATTTCCAACAAAGCTCATTTCTCTCTTGAAACATACTTTAATAAGCCTTAAATCTCATTGATCTATAATTCTTTACTGTCAAGAGAAAGGATCAAACATTCTCAGTGTTCTCTGTGCCCTAGAAATGGTAACAAAATCACAAATGTTAGCTTTGTTGTCTTTCAAATAGAAACATATTAATTCCTCTGTCAAAACAGTAACACTCCAGTCTTTTATTCCTACATTAGTGATGAGTTCTTGCTGAGACACTAGAGTTTTTACTGAGGACCACTTCTGAGGGGCAGTGGACTCCTCACCAAAGAGTCAATTATTATTAGGTTAAACTAACTAGCCAATATAAGTTAAAATCCATGACCTTGGTTTCTTGAGCTACATTGAAACACTGGTTATTTTAACTGTCTTTGATAAACCTAGATTAAACTAAAATGGAATTCAGGGTCTAATTTATCAAAAATGTAACATTGAAATAACTAAAAAGATCATTAAAATACAATGTGGCTTATGTTGGTTTTTCTTGAAATGCTGGTGAAGAGGTGAAAACATTTCCTTCTACCCTTTTAGGTTCTTTGGCTGGTCTAATAATCAGATTGATAAAAAATAGATTAATAGGAGAAAAGCAAGTTTAATTTTGTAAGTATAGAGCCCCATAAAATATGAGGTGCAAAAAGCAGCCAGGTAATTGAAGGTTATGTAACATATTGAGGGATTTGGAAATTAAAAAAAAAAAAAAGTGGTGGGGGAGAGGCCATTCATAAGGAAGGTGAGAGCAGATGTTAAAAAATAAAGATTGCCCTGCTATGCAGATAAGTTTCTTAGATAAAAATATATTTCTGGCAATAGCTCTCTTCCTGGTACTGGCCCCTTTTCCAATGTAAATTTAGGCAGTTAAGGGCGTTAGGATAGAGAGGTTTTCTTGATCTGTTGGGTTTTGATTGCCTTTATTTTAAATTAATACTCCCCTAAGTAAAATATTTTGGGGTGGTAAATTCTACTTTCCTTCATGAGCTTGTAGATATGTTTTTCACCCATCCTTTATATAGTTCTGTCTTTTGCAACTGTTTTGTGGTGGTATCTGAGCATTCCAAATGCCTAAGGCAAGATTTCTACTTTCACATCTTTTTCTTCAAACTTCTTTTGAAAAGTAAATGTTTTCTGTAAATAATACAAACTAAAAATAAATACAAATATAAGAAAATATCAACTAAATAGTTGAATAACAACTCTTATTTAGGAATAATTTTAAGAGATGCAATAATGTATTTCTTACATTAACTATTTAGACCCGGCAGTCCACAAACAAAAGGAAAATCTTTTTTCCCCAACACACTTTACTTTTTAATTTTTTGGAAAATATTTTTAATTTTTAATTTGATTTTAACTTTTTCTACTATGTTTTATACATATGTACATATATATACATATGTATACATATAGTAATGTGTATTATATTATTTTTTACATACTTTAGAATATTAAATTAAATATAAAATAAATATTATTTAATGTGACTATAATATATATTTACACTAATTTATATTAACATAAGGTAATTTATCTTATAATACACATATATATATCTGCACTAATGCCGTTATACCGAAGAACCAAAGTGACTCCATTTTGTAATAGGCCTCCATTTTGCCAATTCCTGGAAATACCACAAGAGCCACAGGAACGTTAACCCCTCCCAACATCAGATGTGGTCAACCAATTAGAATAGCCCTTCTGTTGTTTACTGTTTATTGTTTACTGGAATTCCCCTTCTATTGTTTACTAGTTAGACCTCCCCTACGACTACTTACCCACCAATGTCTGTAAAGGTCAAATTTAACTTACCAATCCTGCAATGCCATCACCAGTCACCCCAGCCTGTGGTTTTACCCTTTAAATATGTTTGTTAAATCAAGGAGGGGGCTCTTCTCTTACACACTGCTGTGGTGGCATGTGGAGTTGGTTCCGAACTCGAGTTCATCAATAAACTCCCTGTGCTTACATCGGTGGTCGTTTCCTTCACGGCTCGTGGGGTTTCGAATTGGGGCATAACAATATATATTCCTTTGCTTAGAGTGATAAATTACTTCTCTGTAAAATATCAAAGTGTCTATAAAATTTTTTTTTTCAAAATATTTTATTTTCCTCTAATTTTTTACTTTATTGGATAGATTCTAAAAAGTGGAAAGCTCTACAATATAGACTTGATTTGTCAATAATAAATGATTTTGTTAAATGTGTATGGGATCTAAATTTAGATTTATGTTAATAAAAATAGTTTTAGTAATAGAGAATAACTCTCATTATATATTTATAGATCTTGTTTGTAGTATTTTCTTTATATCAGGAATTTTGTTATATTCTGGATATTGTTAAACAAAAAAATGTTAACTTCCACAGCTGAAAAGTTTTATTAGGCCATTGCTGGGAATAAAATGTAAAGAAAAGGTCAGTCTTAGGACATGGAATCTAAATCACCAGAAGCATAGCTATGTGGGAAAGACAAACATGTCTCTTGTCTAAGTCAAGCATTTTTTCGGACTTATGCACAGGTGGCTTCGCTTGCTCCTTAAGGCCTTTGAGCCAGTTCGAACCTGCGACAGCACTTTGCTTAATATACTTAAATATGAAGAGCCCAGCGAGACAACAACTAAGTAAGGATACAGACACAAAAACGAATAAGATTGCAAGCATGCTAGGGTTTATTTATACCAAATCCTGATAGCTTTCAGTCCTAGCAGACCACCCGGCAATGCTGGCTGAGACAGACACATGGCGAGCAGTAATAGCGCTTTATCAATGCTGGGTCAATTGCCGGGCGATCAATCGTGGATTGGCGAGGAGGCCTCTCCTTTGGATGGGCAGAGTCTTAGGACAAGAAGGAAATCAAGTGATGGAGAAACACACTCTTGTGAGACAGAGAGAGTGCTCTGATTGAGGTAGAGGGTCCTGGAGATTTTATGTGTAGCGGGGACGTTTTCAGTGTCTTATCAGCCAGGTGCACGGGTGTCTGGTTATCACTCTTGGTCAAAACAATTTCACTCGGGGTAAACAATTTCAGTTTGGTTACATTTCTAAGGTTTAACATTAGTGGAGCCATTTTACACACATGTAAAATACTTCAAATCTAGTTTACCCAAGGGCAAATAAACTCACAATTCACATGTAACAAACCACTGCAACATCTCTGTTCCTGGAGTTTTGCAAACATTTTTGTATATTAATTGTGTGGTGATGTGTGTCAGTGGGTGGAGGATGAAAGTTGTTTTTAAAGAATTTACATTAGCTGTAGGCAAAAGGGTGGGGAGATACCCAAAGCAGCCTCTGCAAGGAAGAAGTGTCACTCCTGTGGATTAGTTGTTGGCAGCAGATTGGAAAGTTAATGTGCAAATAAGAAGTAGAGGCCCCTGGGGTTCTATAATAAAAGAAATATCCACCTGGAAATTAATTTAAATTCCAACAGACACAGAAGAATGTAAGCAGTCTTTTGGTTAGTGCTGTTCCACAGTTATTACTAGGTTAACTAACCATTCTGTTTCTTTTACTCTCTGGCTGCTGTAATTTTAATTTAGAATTAAACGTTTTTCTTGTCAATATACAAAGAAAAATATTAAATATGCCTTGATCCCAAGGAGCTTATAGTCTTGTACGGTCATAGGTACTTTGAAATGGTAAAGTACATATGGTAATGATGGTAATATTTTGGAACTAGAGAGAATTGGTGGTAGCACAACATTAGGAATGTGCTAAATGACAGTGAATCTTTCGCATTTAATTACTTAATTTCATGTCATGTAATTTCACTTCAAATTATTAAAAAAAAAAAAAACGCTAGTAGAGAGAGAAAAATGGAAAGGGAGTGAATTACATGTACCAGTTGTTCTAGAACTAAAGTAGGGAGGAGGCAAAAGAATTAAAATGTTAATTAAGCCATAAGCAGACTGCAATATGCTGATCACCTTGCAGCCAGGCCAAGAGTACACCTTCAGAACAGAAGATTTCTACTCTGATTGCTAATAGCCCATTCTTCACATTTGTAAAGGAGAAATATGAACCAAGAGTCATTCCCTATGGCTAAAACCATGGGTATTGTATGGATTAAAGGCTAGGAACTGCCAGCAGGCCTTTCACTCCACATTTTCTTACCTTTTCACAGCTACATGCTCTTCCCCTTCTTCACTGTATGTCCATATCAAAGGAAATGGGAACTAAAGAATGACATAAATTGAATTCCCTGAGCACTCAGGATCCCTCTCAGTACCTTTACTCTGTCTCTTGCACTGTCCCTCTCACTCTCTGCCTCTAAGAGGAGAGACCACATTCTGTGGAGCGTTACCCTTTCTCTAATAAACTTTTCTTTTGACTCTAACTTTTGGTGTGTGTGTTGAATTTTTTCTACAGTCTCTGCTAAAGAAGCCTTTTCTCTTGGTTCTGGACTTGGTCTGCTCCCTGCACTTGGGGAAATTCGCCCTTTCCTTCATCAAAACTAATTTTTTCAAAATAATAGAATTTTAAAATTGATTTATCCACATGTACAATAGTTCGGGCAAGATTATTTAAAAATTAGTGCAAATTTGTGCATAAGCCATGTAAGAAAAATTTTTCTTATTATTTTTTGATTCTAGTGTTTAAATTTTTTAAAGTCAATTTTTTAAAGCTGTGTAGTATAATAAGAAAGAGCAAAGTATTTATTGCCCAATAATCTTAATTTCATTTTATTTTCTATAATTTTAAAACTGATTAACCCTGGGAAAAATGCTTTACTCCTCTTTAGCCTCAACTTCCTTATCTATAAAATGAAGATAATAAGTTTGTACTCTCAGAAATTAGTTTTAAAGAAAATAAAACACCTGTTTGGCATATAGTATGTTATAGATTTTTTATTGTTTTATAAATAGAATACAAATATATAGAAAGCTAACTTCTTCACTAGACTCTCCCTTTTAATTGTTTTGTTTTTAGTAATTAACATCAAGTACAGATGCTAGACCAAATGAATTGATTATTAATTATAATGTATGAAATTATAGGAGCTTAAAACAAGTTGCACTGAGATGTGCTTCTGTGGTATGTGGATTATTTTGAGCTGAAGACAATTGAGATTCTGTGGGTACAAGAGAAACTTTTACCATTACTTTAACGAATTTAAATTAGGCATCTTGCTCATAATAAGAGATATTACCAGAAATAACTTTTTATGATCTATGTGTACATAAGGCAGGGCAAACATCTAATTACTGAACATCTATTCTTCTGATTTTCCTGCAAATTACTTTCCTCTCCTCTACATTTATTAGGTCGGGATGTCATATATGCCTCATATTACCTTTCTTTTATTGAACCTCTCATGTATGTGGGATTCTTGTACATACATATGTAATTAAATTTGGTTATTTTCTCTTGTTAAACTGTCTCATGTTGATTTATTAGACCAGCTGAAAGAATCCTGAAATATAGAGGATAAGTTTTTCCTCTTCAGAAATGTGAACATCGGTATGTTTTATTTTCAAACACGAAAATAATTTATAAAAAAAAAATGTTAAGATCAGGATAAATCCAATAATGACTTTTATTTGCATATGATTTATTTAGTTTCACTAGTCAGTCAACCAGTGAAATAACCAGTTTAAGTAATAAACCAAGTTTCACACTTGAGTTAAACTCACATGAACAATGAAAATCAATACTATTAGTTATATTGTAATTATTTTCCCCCAAATCTATTATAATATTCTTAAGCCATATATTTTCTCTTTTTTCTTGTTTAGCATAGGTGATCCACACAGAAAAATTGCCTTCTTCTTGGTCTATTAATCTTCACGTCTTTGTATAACCAGAGCAAATTTATTTTGTTATTTATAAGGTTTTCATCAGAATAAACTTGACTGAGGGAATGGTTTTCTTGAGGTATGATGTCACATGTGATTAGGTACTGAGGACAGCACTCTAAAGGGGAAAAATACTTTTGAATATTTGAAAGTTGAACTTAGTAAATAACACTTAAAGGTGATCAGCTCTTTTTATAATATTGTTCTTTTGTTCTCAAAGAAAGCTATCCAACAACTTTAGTGACCTACATGATACCTCTTCTAAAATGCATGCGAACAATTTTTTTCATTGATTGTGGGTTGGTCAAAACAACATTCCTATAAGGATTTAGAGAACATTTCAGCCTTGTATCTATTGCCCAATAATATTCTTCATGTTCTATGCTCAGTTGTAACGGATAAATTAACTTTTCTAGAATCAAAGATTAATTAGCTTGAGAAAAATAACTAACTCAATGGGACACTTTCTTTATAGTATAGTATTATAATTATTTATTTAAGGTTAGAATTTTACTTTTAAGCTCTGGAATCTCACCTAAATTTTTTTAAAAAATAAGTCAGCTCATGACAAATTCAAACTTGTTTTGTAACACTTTAGTTCAACACATTCAACATGAATTGTGAAGTTGATAAAGGTGATATTAATATTTATATAATTATTTTCAATATTTTTCTAGAGACAGGATTACATCCATTGTGTTTTTACCTACTAAAGTATACATATTCATATGCATAAATGTGTAATCCTTCCCAGTCACATCCCCTTCCTCCACAGAAGTAATTTCCTGATATTTTGCTTCAGTCCTTTGCTTTTCCTGCTTTTTAAAATACAAATAAATATTTCGTTAAATATTATATTGCTTTTATTTGTTTGAAAATTTGTACTAATGTTAGATAAGTGATAAACAAGATGTGCCCATATTCTGGGCATATGTTAGTAATCCTTTTCTTTCATTTATTTTCCATATAATCTTTGTTGGGTTTCTCAGGCCAGCATTTGTTCTTCCTGTGCTAATAAGTAAAATTCAAACATCTGTCCTTGAAAAATTGCAGGTTCTGCTAACAGCTCACTAAAAAAGGCATCACAATATAGAGAGAAAACATCTCTTTTCCTTTAGCTACAAGAAAAGTAAATCATATTTAGCATCATAAACCTGTTTTTATAATGCTTATTACAAAGTATTTTCCAAACTAAGACCTGTAAAAATAATTCATAATTTTAAAGACTTTCTAACTGATTTTATTAAATAATTATTTAAATAATAATAATAATTATTATTATTATTAAATTAATGTATCATTCAGGGTCCAATTAGGAAGCCCAGGATGTTTAAAAGAAATCCATCAGTTATTTAAATCATTCCTCTGCTAGCAACATTGGGAAACTTACCGCTCAGGAGAGTAACAGGCAGCAAGGGAGAGAAAATGGAGAGGAAGCTACAGCTGTAAGCACAACTGAAATTATGACCTTCGGCAGTGGTGCTTCATTCTTATCAATCTGCATTTTTGACAAGAATAGAGCCATGACATTAGATACTCTAATTTTACTGTCCTCCCATTCTCCTATTTTGTGCCAGTGCATTGTAATTTTTTGAACCTAATACAAGTCAGGGAGTAAAGTAGCCGCACAGTTCAAACTTCTGGAGGGTAGAATGGTAGAAGATATATCTAGAAGGGCAAAGAGGGATTATCTGAGAAAAGTGGTAATGTTTATTTAAAGATATAAATATATGTGAATTCTTTATATTAAATTCTAGCAATTTATTCAGCCAAATTCTCAAGATCCACGGATATAATTTTATATTCCATTACAAAGCAGCAGTTTCAAAAATGTTTCCTCTACTATAGAATACAAGTTGCTATTTTCTAGCCTACAGCAGTTTTATTGCCACTTTCCTAAGCTCCATGAACAATTTTCTCGCTGCTTTTCCACATTTCACCAACTCCTAACCCCCTAATTGAATGCAACATTTTTAAGGTCTTAGGTTTTTGTTACAGCAACATTGTAACAAAATTTAGGTCATAATTTCTAGATAACAATTCATGTCTCAGTTAAATTTTTCTAAGAAAAAAAATCTAAAACTTAAAAATTTTAAAAATATATTTGGCTTAATAAACTTATTGACTTAAAAAGCTAATTATTTTATTTAGCTAATGATTCTTCTAGTGGCAAAGTTGTTCTTTTGCTCTGAGTTCAAATGATTTCTATAGATAGCTGGCCAGTAAGCTAGATAATCTAAAAATGACTACCCTCATATTTCTGGAAGTTATTACATTGTGACACAGGGTACTTACTTTTTTCTTCCACATAGCCCCTCACCTACTAGTACACTATAATGGGCTTGTTCGTATGGTTCTCTTATGATTTCAAGTATAACAATCAAAGATAATCTCCAGTGTGCTAGTTGTTTCACGTCTCCACTTACATTATATTTCTTTTCATCCACTCATAAAATCAGGTCCCATGCCAAGTCCAAAGGGTGAAGGAATGGATCCCACATCCCGATGGAGAGGAAACCTTTGCCAGCTCAAATCATACATGCTATCAGAATTAGAAATAGATATGTTATTTTAAGCCCTTGGAATATTGGCATTGTTACTATAAGGTATGTAGCCTGGCCTAACCTAGCCTAGCCTGACTAACAGGAATAATGGTAGAATCATTGGAAGTGAGGTTGTCATATCAGAAGCCTAATTATGAGGCATTAAGGACCAGATGATGGCTAATCATGAAATTTAGATGTGAGAATAAAAAGATAGTATTCTATGTCATGCAGTAACAAAACATTCAGCAGTACTCATCAGACTTAACTTGGAAGATCATATGCTTAATGAACTTTTAGTTCTTGGAAGAAGGTATTAGGGAATTCAGTTATAATACAGTGTACTGTTATTGACTAGATTTGACCAAGTACTACATAAAAATAATGAGCTCAGAGAATAATTAAATTATTTTCAAGAACAAATAAAAATGAAGAAATCTGAAAATTTCATAGTGTAAAAATATTAAATCAAAAAAATTAATTTTTAAATGAATTAAAATATTGAAAATCCTTTGAAATTCAGCCTTGGAGCAAAAATCTGATTAAGGGTATAGCCTTCTTTTTTATTGTTAAAATGTCTCATCTGATTAAGCTGATTCAGGAAAATATATCAGTATAATGGTATGACAATTAGTAATACTTGTCAGTGCATAAAATGATTTAGGGCACAAGTTAGTAGGGGTATAGCTTTGTAAGAAAAGTCTAAGAGCTTAATTTGAAAAATAGCCTTTAGGCAAAAAAGTAAAGAAAGATAGATCTAAAAACTATTTTTCAAAAGTAATTGGCACATGGAATTGACTAGATTCAAACAGATATGGAGACTATAGTGCTACTAAACAAATCATGTGTTTAGACTTAAAAATTGCTGTGACTCTTCGATAGTAAACATCACTTGGGCTTCCACACTGCTGTGAGTATGAAGGGAAGTGAGAAAGTTGGACATCTTCCTTAGCAGCCACTGAAGACACGGCCACTGAGGATGAGGGCAAACAACATGCCCCTGTAATAGTTAGCTAAGTTGCCATTAACAAAATACCAAAGACTGGGTAGCTTTGCTATTGTTGGAGGTGATCGAATTCGGTGTCACCCCAATGGTAGCGGGGAGGGAGAGAGATAATGACTGCACAGACGTGTGGTTAGCGTTTTTCTTAAGTTCTTCTTCAAATGACAGTGAAGAATCACAGGTCACTGAGATTTAACAGTTTTAATAAAAGTATTTTAGAAAGACAAAGAATGCCCCAAGGAAGCACATGGTCCCAGCACTGTAACCAATATGAAGGGGCCAAAATGGCCACGAAAGGGCAAAAAGCCTACAAAAGATAACCAAAAAGAGAGAGAACCCAGAAGGGCAAAAAAAGGGAGCTCAAAAGGGCAAAAGGGAGAACACAGAAAGTCAAAAGGACTCTGAAGCAGGAATGTCTGCCTTATGTTTGTTCCATGATGGGTGGTTTCAAAGGCATTCCTAGATGATTGGCAAGTGACTTCATTTTGATTGACACCTGGCTTCTATAACTTTGCCTAGTGCTCATGTGCATACCCAGATTTCTACTATCATTGGGGTATTCTTTGGTTGGTCTCTAGGCGGGGCTCCTATTCCTTTGTTCCCGTTGTCGCTTACATCTGATTAGCTACCTAACAACTTAAACAACAAATTTATTTTCTCACATACCTGCAAGATAGAAGTCCAAGAACAAAGTTTGAATCTGTTTTGTTTCTTATATAGGCTCTCATTCTAATTTGCAAACTCCTTACCTTGCTATGCCCTTACATGGTCTTTGCTGAGTGCAGGGAGCAATAGATGGCGATCTTTCTGGTGTCTCTTCTCAAAAGAACACTGATTTTATCAGATCAGGCTCTATACTTATGATTTTATTTAAGCCAAATTACTTATTAAAGGATTCTTCTCCAAATATAGCCACAGTGGGGATTAAGGCTTCGATATATGAATTTGGAGGACACATGAACATTCAGTACATAATAGCCTCCAAGACTGCAGAGTCAGGGACCATGGAGAAAAAGGAACAAAGGAGTCTCTGCTAACAGCAGAATAAATGCTTAATTAAGAGACACATATTATTTCCAGGAAAGGGCCCTTACAATATAATTCTCACAATTTAAGAAATGTTTTTAACTGCTTTGTTTTTCCATCAGGAGATATTTATCACAGTTGGACTATCCAAGGTTCAATCACTGAATAAAGTATATGAGGAACAGAAGCTTATCATGTGCTCTGGGCCAGAGGAGACATTTCCAGAATGCTACAGGTACAATCTCCCATCATCTAAGACTGCATACTTAGCATGGACAATTTTGTGTATTGTTCCCTTATGAAGGGTTTGATTTTGTTTCATTTAAGGAAAGAAAGGAGCAACGGAATATTTGGAAATTAGAAGAAAATGTTAAGAAAGTAATATATGTACCAAGTATTCTATTTGTTCATTCACATTTCCCAGGCCCCTTCCAGGTAGGTATGGCTATGTGACTGGTTCCAGCCGATGATCTGTATTTAGAAGAAATGCATGCCAGGCCAAGCACTGAACCCATCTTCTCCCTGTTTTGAGAAGATTGCCTGTTACTTGTGGTGTCACCGTGGAAGCTAAAAATTACATAACTTTTTTCCCACCTTCTAAGTTTTTCTAGACGGGCTAATAATCAAATTAACAAAAGCAGATTAATAGGAGAAAATGTACATGCCAGGGTTTCATAAGGCATGAAATCCAAAGAGATCTTTGGCTGTTAAGGTTTATATGCCATTATGGACAAAAGAGAAGAGGAGTGAGGTCTGAGATTTCAAAGAAGTACTTCTTCTTACTTACATAGGTAGGAGAAAGAGAAAATTTAGTAAACCAATTCTTGTGGAGCCATTCTGAAACAATGAAACACAGAGAGAAACAAACTGCTAGATTTCTTCCTGTTTGTCACATGTGCTAATTCATATGTGCTAAGATAAATATGCTAAGGTGATTTTGTTAAGGTTTTCTTCCTGAACCTGGTTTTTCTATAGGAACTCTTTTAGGCAGGAAGGGGATAGTTGAAGGTTCTTTCTGTCTTTTGTTTCTTAATAACCAGCTTAAATCAGTATCTTAAAAGAAACATTTTAGAGTGGCAAAACTTTGAATCCCCCTGACAGCTACATGGAGTCTCTAAAAGCCTGAGGCCCTGAGTGGCTGTTTGTAACTGAGTCCCCACATCAACCCAAGTAGAACAAGAAGGATGAGAAAAAATGTTTACCTGTCAAGTCGCTGAAGGCCTGAGGTTGTATAATACAAGAGTACATCATATCTGTTCGACCTATCTAATGTAATTAACTTTTACTAAAAATTAAAAAATATGTTTTCAAAATAAAAAATTATGCAATCCTACTTTTCTTATGGCAATGAAATAAAACTGTATATTAACAGGAATGAACATGAAAATTTTAAATAGAAATTTTTAAATATCTATCCTGAAATTATACAGGAAATCAAGCTAAATCTGCAAACTAAGCTAAAATGAGTAGAAGGAATAAGTAATAACTATATATTGAAATGTATCGGATGCAAAGTAGCCCTCAGAAAAAGTATAAGGATTAAAAAAAATTAGAAAATAATATAAAAGGATAGATCAGTTAACAATAAACTGATGTTATGTACGATATAAAAATTTATAGAATATATATTTATATAAATGATAATAATTGAAAAATATGATATTCACTTTCAATTGTAATTCAGGAAAGGCTAATTGACAAAACAATGTGATATTTTAAAATTACTTTCTGGAAAAATTATAAAGATTTTTAGTGTCACAAAAGCAAGAGGGTATCAATTCAGCAAACATTCTTTGAGTTGACAATGTGCCTGGCATTTGGAATACAGTAGTAAAGAATAAAGAAAAAAAAATAAGAGCAAAAAAATCTTCACTCTCATGAAGTTAATGCAATTATATTTATGATTGTTAGAAGGTGAAAAGTGTTATGAAGACAAATAATATAAGAAAGTAGAAGGAATTACTAATGACAAAATGACAAATTATAATTTTGAAATGCCCAGGGGCAATGCTGACAATAATTTTCTGCTTTGGCCTTTCAGAAGAATTGCTGGCTCTGAGGCACCAGAGCAAAATTTGAAGACCTTCTGCTAGGCCAAGAGTTAACTTTGTGGTTGCTGGGTTATAGAGCTCCTTAGGGAAAAGCAAGTTAACTGAGGGGAGTATGAGAACTGGGGGTAAATGTTACTTACCAAACAAGTATACAAATTATTTCTATATTTTAGGAACTGGTCTGATATCAGAACATACTGTCTTAATATCAGTTTAGTACTGAACTTTTAAAAGATCTAACACGATCTTCTACTGTAGAAATAATTCAATGTGCACAAAATTAAACACACTACAATTTTATTTATTTATGTCCTGAATATAACATGCATATACAAACATATTTTCACTTACACACAACATATATCCAAATAAACTTTTACACAAACATACAAACATACACTGTTGATTATAAATGTATACACAAAACTGAAAATAATAACTGATTATGGGTGATAAAGGAGAATATAAAAGACAATTTAAATTTTTAACTTGTAATTCCAACCCGTGCATTTTTATAAGGAGAATGCAATCATTCTTGTATTGCTTCTACCATTGAAAATGAAAACCTTTCTTGCATACATTTAATATGCTGACTCCTCTCTTGAGTGGAAAACTAATTAAGCAAATCCGTAATTTAAAATCAAGCCAAATGAATAAATATTTTCTTGATATTTTGTTACTAGAACTTCATAGAATATTCATAGAAGGGAGAAATGGCTGAACATAAATTTGCTGCCAAGTGGCTGCTTTTGCCACATGTCAATGTCACTTCATTCTTAGTTGTTCTGTTTTCGATGCAGGCAGTGGTTCTGAAGCTCATCAAACACAATGAACATCTGCTCTTCCAAGTGTAGAAAATCCTGCAGAGATTGAATTGCATTTTGCTGACAAACATTTTATGCGATATATCTTAAATACTATCTTGACTATGACGTGACATATTTTCAGGACATATTCTACGTTTGTCTCATTTTTTTTTCATTTTATAACCGTCATTAACCTGTCGGAGCTCAATATGTGATATGTAAAAGATTTGAAAATGAAGATAGATAAGTTTTCCTTGTTCTGATGGACCTTGTTTTTGCGGTTATGGTTATTATTACTATTTATTTGCTTTTATTTGGAGATTTTCTGTATTTGAAATAAAATATATACAATATTAGAAGCATAATGGTGTAATAGATTTTGAATCGTTCACTATTATGCATTGTGAAATTCTTTGTCACTTAACCTTTCTGTGCATTAAATTTCTTACTTTTTTGTTTATAAAGTAGAAACAAATGACAAGCAAGAAGAATTCTCTTTAAAACATTGTAGGATTTTATCGATAAGGAAATTGAAGATCTTGGAAATGGAAAATATTAGAAACAGGAAGATTTGCCCATAATTACACAAGCAATTTTTGTCAATGAGAGAGGAATCCAGACCCAAATGTGTGTGCTTAATTTATCAATATCTCTCTTTTACAGAAATAAAGTTAGTTCTTATTTGTCAAAGATCATGTTGTGATAAAATAAAACCAAAGATACAATTCCATAAAATATGATGGTCATAAATGCTATTTAAAAGAAATTTGTGATCATTTTCCCTTTAGATGCAGAACTGCAATCCAGTGCTCCTGAAGCTAACTGTGCTTCGATAAATAAAGCATGGGTGAGAACATGCAAATTGTTTACTTTTGTTTGAACATGTTGAGCCTAGGAACAATTTACTATGTGTACTTCTTCCTGACTCAGCAAACATAGAAACCCAATGACCGAGCCTATTTAGTCTGGGCCCCTGGGTGAAGACAAAATAGAGTAGAGCTCCCAGCCAATTCACGGCGGCACTTATCATGTGAGATATTAATGTTGATTTAGTCAGCCACTGCAGAAGTGGGGTTGTTTTATCATATTACAGCCTGTCCTGACAGATACACATAAGTTTGCTTGCTTCATATATCTGCCCTGGAAGATAAATAATTAAATATAAGATTTTAGGCATAGGTCTCATTAGTTATGCAGTGAAACTGTACAGGTCATGAGTCACTTCTAGACACTTCCTTGAAATTCTCATGTGTTTTAACATAATTTGAACCCAAAGATTATTGGGCCTGCTGCCCTTGTGTAATAATGACACATTTATCCATTGTACTCCTAGTTATATTTAAATCATATTTTCCTCTTTAATTTCATCAAGTTCTTTTCGTTTGCAAAAGTGAGATTTTTGTTAGTTTTGCTAGCAAGTGTCAAGCACCAAAGGCCCATTTCAAATCATTTAAAATGTTATTGATTAGGAAAATGAAGATCTTAAAAGCTAATTTTATTGCTGAGAAAACTGAAGTTTTTTAGAAAGACTATCAGGAAGATAAGCTTTTTGGCTTGTTATATATATGAAAGTATGCTTATTTTGCCCTTACATTTGACTGTTTTTTTTTTTTTTAATATATATTTCTAGGATCAATGATAGGCAAAACTTTAAAGAGACAAAGGACTTGATACTTTGTCAGTCAATTGGTATCAAAAGTTATTAATGAAACATCTTATGCCAGTCATAGTCTTACTAATTTGAAGGTGAATTATATTATTAAAAATTTTAGCTTTTTTCTTATTTTATTGTGAAATATCATGAGTATATATCTAGATATGGGTGTATTTAAAATAATTTTCTGCTTGCATTGGAGAACCATCTAAATGTGAAAATAAATTCTAGTCAAGTATATTTTCAATTATAGTTTACTGCATTAAATTCTCTCTGCTTTCTCCTCTTGACAATCCTATTATGTAAATGTAGAAACTTTTGGCTTTGTGCTCTATATCTTTAAACTTTTCAATTACATTTTATATATTTTTTAATTTATTGTTGAAACTTTTAGGAGATTTTTACATTTTAAATTGCAGTTTACTCATATGTACATTCTCTTATATAGGCATTCTATTGAAGTTTTAACTATAGAAATTATATTTTAATTAAAATTACATTTTAATTTATAATTATTTCTTATTTTCTGATTGCTCAGAAAATTGTTTTCAGAAAACTTAGTTATAATTATTTTTTATATACTCTTGATTCTTGCTATAATATTGATTACATAGAATTATGTTTTTGTCCTCTGACTCATAGATCCAGTTTTTGATAGGAGTAATTGTCCTCATTGTTTATTGTAAACTTTAATATTGTTTATGTTTCTTAAATATTAGTCTTTTATTGTGTTTTTATATTTAAAAGCAAAACTATGAGAAATAATATGTTTTCTTTATAGTTGTGCTAGTCTGTTTACTCTTCTGAATTAGCTGCCTCTGGGCTTCCTCTGAGCATGTGTAGTATGTCATGAGCAGACTAAAATAAAATGGGACAGTTGGAATGTCTTAGAGTAATGTTACATTGCTGAATTAAGGGATATTTAGAGTTTTTCTTTTTTATCTGTCACCCCTATAGAGGTTTCTAGTGACACTTGACCATGCCCTGCTTTTTAACCATATGAACTCTCCATGCAAATATTTTGTTGTGGTTAAAAAGTAATTTTCACAGTGTGAACCTGAAAGCAAATGCTGCATTTTTTTTGTATTGGAAGAAAGAGGTGACCCAACCCCAGTCTTGGTCAGCTGTCCATTATTTATTTAACTATGCTAACGATTCTCAAATTTTTTGGTATTAGGAGTTATTTCTACTCTCTTAATTATGTGGCTCATCTCTTCTAGTATTACAATATTAATAGTTAAAACTGAAAAATGGTTAAACCCACGAACATACAAACACACATTCTATCAGCCTTTAGAACACGTATGCCATTCCATCGTGTAGTCTCTGAGAAATTTTTCACCATACATTATGACAGAATGAGAATGAGAAAAACAATGATAATACTAGAAGTTTATATTATAACAAAAATAGTCCATGGACCACAGTTTGTATGTCATTGAACTATTATAAAGTGTTTTAGCTATGGTAAACAATTCCTGGACATAATATAACATATTATTCACACATTTTCTTTCCTCACTGCTTTTGCTAGAATTTAATCTAAAGCGTTATGCTACCACTGAGAGGTAGCTGGTGACATAGGCTACCTCTTTCTATCCTGTTTTGTTTTATTCCTGACCTAAAAGTTGTACCTTGTATTTGTTCACTCTGAACTTAGATTCTGTTGGGAAAATGATGGTTAATTCTGGAGTAATTTTTTGTTTAGGTTTGAGTCTTCACTTCTCAAAACATTCCAACAGTGTCATCACCTCTGCTTACTGTGTTTCTTTGTAGTTAGCTAACTTTTCTCATCCTCAGCCCCTGGCAAACACAGATCTGCCATCACTATTTTTTATTTTGTCTGTTTTTAGAAGTTAAAAATGCATTCACATAGTTTAAGTGGTTTGTGGCTGGTTTCTCTCACTTAGCATAATGCTTTTTGAATTCTTGCATGTTGTGTATATTAGTAATTTGTTGCTTGCTATTGCTTAATAGTTGGATCAATTTTATTGCTTGTTCATAGACATTTTACTTGTTCATCAATTTTTATTTTTCTAACACAGCTGTAATGAATATTTTGTACTAGTTTTAATGTAGAAAGGTTATCATTTAACTAATTTGTTTTTAAATATATTACTTGATTATTATTTTGATCTTGAAATAATTTGCCATCTGCTGCAAACGTAAGTCAATTTTTCACTTCAATAAGGTGACAGAAGATGAAATAGTGGTATTAAATATATTGATCTGAAACAGAAAGTTTGATACTAGGTCACTTGAAATGGAGGAATTATATTCAGGGCATTTTGAAAAATTTCAAAGGTATTGAGAACACTTTATATTATAAGGTGTCACAACAAAAAACAGAACTTTTTAAAAAATTGGTTTGTTATAGGTTCTTGTGTCTTAAAATTGGTAGTAGGCTAAAATAATCAAATTTTTGACTTTTAAAAAATGTCATAGATCTTAGAGAATATTTTAATATCTAGTATAGAATTATTTCTAAATGTTTTGGAAAATATCAGGCTTTATTAAAACTAGCAAATTTCTTAGTCTTTAATTTTCATAGCCTTTTTCATTTTACAAGTAGTTTATTTTACTCATTCAAAAATATTTACTGAGTATTATTATGTGTTAAGTAGTATTATAGATTCAAAAGTCAGAAAGAAGAGATGTAAATATGCATGGACTATTTCACAGTCAGCTTAAGACATAGCTTCATCTGTGTTCCTGTAATCATGGACATACCGACACAAAATAGTTTTTAAATGTCCATTTTTAATTATGATCATTTCTCTTCCTAGCCAGTTTTTTTTTGGGAGATTCTCTACTCTCCACTTGCAACATGCCTCCCCGGTGGAATTTTACATGTATGGCATAACTCTGTTCTCTGAGTGAAACATTTTACTTTTCCTTATGGTTGGTCAATAACAATCTCCATTAGTGCTGAGACCTCTGAACTCTGAAAATCTTCAGTCATAGCTTATTTTTCCAAGTAAAAAGTTATTTTTAACAATTACTTTCCTACCAGAGACAACCTACCTACAAATTAAAACACTGGCCATTTTTTTTTTTAATCAGAAAAGGTTCTTTATTTTTGTTAACAATATACCAACCAGCTATGGAGCTCTAAAAACTAGAAAATGATGAGTAAATATGGATTGAGTTGATAAATAAATAGACAATAAATAAGTAAATGAAAAAAATAAATGAATAAAAATTATTCTTTATATTTGGGGCAAAATTGTTCTTTTTATTTCTTAGGTTTCTATTTTCCCATTAGAATATTTAATTATATAATTTTAAGAAACTTATAAGAATATGGAAAATATGAACAATAGAGGAGAAATTCACAAAACAATTTTAAAAATAAACTAGATCCAGGACCACTAGAATGTTAGAATGCTGTGGGATGTCCAAGGAAGGTGAATTACTGGCTAGGGAAAAAAGAAAGTCTTTTTCTGCTTAAAAATGCAATGGTTCAAAAGCATAAAGTTTGATCTTTTACTAAAAAAATATTTACACCAATTTATTCTTCATATATTTAGAAGTTTTTATGGACCTAGAAACTAGGTCACATATCCAATTCTATTTAACAGTATATTATTACAATAGTAAGATCTATTTTGATTCTAAATATATTCTATGGGAGGCCTTTGGGATTGACATCTCACATATAAAATATGCATAGAAAGTACTGACTAGAAATCTAGATAATGCCTTAAAAATTCTAGAAAAAGAAATATAAAAAGAATAAAATCCTCCTTTTTATAATGCTATATGTATAGCATTATAAAAGTCACATTCAAATATGTCATAAAATAACCTCTTGCCATTTTTCGGGGGAAGGAATTAATGCTGTTGCATTGGAAATCATTGGAAGTCATTTTAGCAAAAATATTACTGTAATACAGGAGCTTCAGGCCAGGAACCTGCAACTGGGCTTTTTATATTCCTCAAAAACCAGCAGGAAGACCAGAGGAGTGAGACATGCCATTTATTTATTCATGATACAGTGACGTTTTAGCACTTGGTCTGTTGGAGTTGCAGGGAAAGGCATCCAGCCAAGAACAGGCAACGCTTTACACGTGAGCAGAGGGGAGGGGGGATTGCCTCAATAACGGTAGAAAGTGCCTTTACCAGGCAGATGGGAACAGAACCAGCTGCTTAACTAGTGTTTTGGAGCACAGCGGATCAGTTGGGACCTGCAGCAGAGCTGGTAGATAACATCCATGAGAACAGATGAAGGGACAGATAGTACCCACGAAAACAGTGGAAAATGTCCCTGGAGGCAAGCACATTCTTTGTTCAGTGTCCTCTTGCAGCTACAGACCAAACAATCCTCTTGTCTTCTGCGTACATGGAGGAGCTGTGTTTGAATTAGCTCCACAATTACTAGTGCTTTTTACCAAAATTTCTTGAGGAAGCTTTTGAGAACTTGCTCCCAGGCAATATTCCATAAGTTTTGGCTCATATAAACTTTTATAAAAATTCTCAACAGTTTGGGACATTTCTTAAATCAACTTTTACTTGGTACAATCTTAGCAGAATTCTGAAGAAGCCCACGCAGGAGCACCCTGCGAACCTGTACCCAGTGCTAGTTATAAACTAGGGATCATCGGCTCCCTGCTTCACATCACGTGAATTTGGGTGAGTCTTCTTTGGGACTTGGAGGCTCCTTACTTTAAGTAATATGCCATGACTTTATTTGAGTGTTCTAGAAAATTTTCAAGATGGATAAAGGTTGAGATAACTCTGAGGGGAGTGGATGTGTTGCTGCTTTTTAGTTCAACTTTTTTTGGATTGCATATTGAGAATCTGAACAAAATCTTTGATAGTTAAATGAGAGATTGAACTCTCTTTAGCTCTGAAAAAGAAAAGACACTTGCTTTCCCATTCCAAATAGCCAATAGAGTAACTATAGTAGTTCAGAACCCTGAATCTGGAGTGAGTGGCAGTGATGGGCACCATGAGATGTCCAGGACTATAATTCATCCAGCACCAGAGAAACCAGTGGGAACTCTGGGGAGAAGGGCAGGGAGCCCTGCAATAGGTTACCCAGAGAGAGAGAGAGAGAGAGAGAGAGAGAGGAGCCTGTGCCTTGGAAATTATTATGGTTCTGGTAGCATTTGCTAAGCTCTCTGCTTGGTGACTAAGAATCTCTAAAGGATGGTCTGAGGAAAAAGTTCCTCTAGGGCATGGGCAAATCTTATAGGGATAGCCACTGCATTTGATTCTTCTGGAGACAAGAACATAAAAGTTGGTTTTCTTAGAAATTTGTTCAGACTCTGCAGATCTCAAAATTAACATGGAAAATTATGCCTCTGTGGCCAAAAACCATTAATACTAACATGACCAAGATGAAGACCCATTGCTACTTCTAAATTAATTTTTGTGTGCACAATTAGAAAAAGCCAATATTAACTTAGGTACAAATGAAAAAAAAATTATTAGAGACTTTTCAGAACTTAAAAATGCCTTCTCCCTAAGATTAAGTAAAACTATATAAAATGATTTTCAAAATAGAGAGACAGAGAGGTAGGAAGACAGAGGGTGAGAGAGAGAGAAAGAGAGAGAGAGAGAGAGAGAAATTGATTTAGATAAATAGATCTACTTATGATGTCATTTAGATGTCAGCCCTGCTATTTGAGGTATTAAAAATGTCTGTCCTTATTTTTTAAAAAAGGGAGATCATTTGGAACTTGAATTTTCAATGACACATGTAAATTGTAAATACCTCCAAAATAAATCTTAGATCTACTGTTCTCTGTCTGCATATGTTTATGTATGTATGTTATAAATGTGAGATAATATTCTACCTCTGAATGGTATTAAAATTAATTTAAAGGCAAGTACTTATAAGGATTTTAGAATTAAAATTTTCAGAAATATATAAACTAACCAAAATGTTTTTCAAGTTCATGTGATCTAAGATTAATCTTTAGTAAATAAAAGCTTGTTTAAGTTTGTTGATTTATATAAAACAAATGTCTTTATTTTACCTTGGTTTTACAAAAATAAGTGTGGATTAATAACTGATTTTGATGTATATGAAATATGATTTTAGTTTATAAAATGTATTCATAATTTGCTGAACTAAAGAACGTTAATTGCTTACTTCTTAGTTTTATTACAAATTGAAGTTTTTTGGGTTAAAATTGTTACTGCAGATTCAAAGGGTCTGTTTTGTCTGTGTACATCCTAGCCAAACAGCCTGTGCACATCAAAGCCATAATGACAAACAGGAAATTGCAGCAAAGGAAGTAACAGTTTATTTAAGATATTAGCCAAGCCCAGAGACACAGGTAAACTAGCACTCTCAAAAATCTGGCTTCCCCATGGCCTCTACTGGCTAAGAGAAAAAATCATTAATCATGATTACTATGGGAATTGGAGTCGTGGACTCTCCTGACTGGTCAGGGCTAAGGTAGAGGGCAATTGATCATGGGATTAGGTTCTGATGTCAGTCATGGCATTGTTCTGTCTGGTTTCCAGGGGATGTGGTCTTTGGGAACATTCTGATTTCATGAGTCCGAAGATGAAACCTAACAGGCTTAGATGTTATCTTTGACTAAATCCTTATTCTAGTTTGAGGTTTGGTTATTGTGTCTTGATCTTGGTTGATAGACCTGAAGCTTTATTCTTAAGCGAATTTAATCTGACCTAATGTTCTAAGGGCTTAATGATTAAAAAAGAGTGGACACATGGTATATGTACAGGTTGGAGGACCTATTGGAAACAATGCAAGTGAATCATAGTTTATATTGGTTATAAAATCTCAATATATGTAGAAATATCTTTACAGTGTTCCAGAGGGGCCCCTGGGATACTTCAAAATATTTGAAACTTCATGCAAAACATTGTACTACAAGTGATGGGAAACAATCGAAACAAACAAACAAACAAAATTCTAGGGTATATTGTATAACTAAACAATAATTATAAATTAAATGAATAGTCAGGACTATGAGAAACCCAAGATGGTTGTCTGGGTTCTTCCCAGCACCCTGACCTCATCATAATACATTTCAGCTGGATTTAGATAGATAAAGAAACATATGAGCTGACATTATTAAAAGAAGATGTCTCACACTATTGCCAAGGTTTGATAGAGTCACTTCAAGAAAATATCAAGTTGATAAATATTTCCTTTCACAGTGAGCATCCTGAAGACAAAGACTTTAGAGATCATTGTCTGTGAGCTGGGAATTTTTTTAAGGTGAATATTAAATAAAAGACACTCTCCAACTTTTTGGAAGGGAGCTTATCAGGTGTTTAACTATGAATGAACATTTACCCTTGTCTTTGACACTCACCTCTACCTACAAGAGATATTAAAGATTGCTTCGAGGATGAGAAGCCTTTGATATCAGAGGTAGACATCTATTTCAAGACATTGGCAAGGCTTATATACCTACGAATTAATGTTGAACTCAGAAATTAATTATTTGATTGTCGTTATCTGTCTGCTAATGATGTTGATCGTAATGACAGCTATACTTGTTCTTTAGTTTTTTCTATGCAGTCCAACTATTTATGGTTACTGAAGATAACTGTTAATTCTTATTTTTATGGCTTACATAAATGTTATACTCGATGCAAAATACAGAAAAATGAGACCAATGGAAAAAACTTGTATCATGATTTTTCACAGGATTAAAATAACCTAGAGTGTTTTCACCCCCTAAATAAAATCTTGACTGCCTTCTATTTACTGCCCTTCCATTTTTGAAAAAAAAAGTTGACTTAAACTCACATCCCATGGTTATGGTATTGCCCCATCCTCAATGGTCAACAAGATGACATGGATACTGAAATTCCTCAGGAATGAACATTTTTAGCGCTATGAGGCCAAACTATTAGACTAAGGGTTGGTCATCAATGCATCCTTTGGATAGATTTACCACTAAAAGGAGTAACTGTAGATGAAAAAGAGTTTTACAGAAAGTAATCTCACATTGTGATCTGATCATAAATTCCTAACTGGGCAGAGCTTGATGGGTTGTTAAGCCCCAGACATAGCCAAGTAAAGGCTTATTTTTGTCTCAAGTAAGCTCTGGCCATCGTTTCTGTGCATCTAGATTAACACATTTTTGAAATGCCTCTTTTCAGACCCTTCCTAATATATGACCACCATTTCAGATTCCCCTCAAGAGAATATATTATTTTATCAACTGTCTTGTTATCCAACCATGCCTTACTTTTTCTCACCTTTGTGTAATCTTTGTTAGTTGCCTCCTTAATTTCAAATGCGTAAAAGCAACTGCAAAACTGTTATTCTCTGGAGCGTTTGAGGTCTTGCTCCCCAGCATATTTCATTAGTTTGGCCCAAATAAACTCTTATAAAATTTTTTAAAAATCGATCTTATTGAAAACCAAACAATTAACCAGGCAATCAACAACAAACAACTTTTCAAGTGGTGCTGGAAAAACGGCACAGCTACATGGGCAAAAAATAAAACTGGACCACTCCCTTACAACATATAAAAACATAAAATCAAAATAGATTAGATATAAGGGTAAGGCCTTAAACCATAAAATTCATAGAAGAAAACATAGGTAGTAAACTATTTGATGTGAGTTTGAATAAAATTTTTTGACCATGTTCCCTTCAGGAAGGGAAACAAAATAAAAAGTAAACAAATAGAACTTCATTAAACTAAAAAGCTTTTGCACAGTGAAGGAAACCATCAACAAAGCAAAAAGACAACCTACTAAATGGGGGAATATATTTGAAAATGATATATTTGATATGGGGTTGCTATCCAATATGTATAAGAAATTCATACAATTCAATAGCGAATCAATGAAACAAACAACCATATCAGAAAATGAAGAGAGGACATGAAAAGACATTACTTCATAGAAGACATACAGATGACATATGAAAAGATGCTCAACACTAATTATCAGGGAAATGCAAATAAAAACCACAATGAGATACCACTTCACACCAGTCAGAATGGCTGTTATCAAAAAGTCAGCAAAAATCAAGTGTTGGCAAAGATATAGAGGAAAGGGAACCCTTGTTCTCTGGTGCGAAACTCCAAATTGGAGCAGCCACTATGTAAAACAGTATGGAGATACTAAAAATAGATCTACCATGTGACCCTTCTATTTCTGGGTATTTATCTGAAGAAAATGAAAACTCTAATTCAAAAAAATATATGCTCCTTTACATTCATTGAAACATTACTTAAAATAACCAACATATGAAGCAACCTAAGTATCCATGGATAAATAAATGTATAAAGAAGATGTAGTATATACTATATATTTCTATCTATATTTAAATCTAAATCTATTGCCATATCTGTATCTCTCTCTCTCTCTCTCTCTCTATCGCTATCTCTATCTCTAATCTATCTCTATCTTTATGATCTTTATCTCTATCTACATTTATATCTATATCTATATCTAATTGTATCCATAACTATCTATATCTATCTATCTATCTATCTATCTATCTATCTATCTATCTATCTATCTACCATCTATCTATCTATATCTAACTATATCATCTGCATCTATGTCTATATCATCTATCTATATTTAGTGATATCTGTATTATCTTTATACAAAAATGGAATATTACACAACAGTCAAAAAGAATAAAATCTTGCCATTTGCAACAACATAGATGGACCTTGAAAGTATTATGCTAAGTGAAATAAGTCAGATAGAGAAAGATAAATATCATATGGTTTTACTTACATGCAGAATCAAAAAGCAAAACAAATGAACATACAAGATAAAACAAAATCAGACTCATAGAAACAGAGACCAAAAGGATAGTTACCAGAAGGAAGGGGTGGGAAGATAAGTGAAAAAGTGAAGAAGAATATAGCCAATAATAATGTGATAAGTTTGCACAGTGACAGATAACTAGAATTAATGGAATGGTCACATTATAAGGGATGAAAACATTAAATCACTATATTGTACACCTAAAACTAATATAATATTGTATACCAACTACACTTAAATAAGAAAAAAAAATCACACCAACCATCACCATTGAGATAGAGTAAATTTAACATGATAAATAAAATATTTTTCAGTTGTAATAAAATTCACAATTTTGTATAATAAAATGAAAAAACACTAAAATAACTAAATATAGATACAATTGTTTTAGTAAATATAAAATATTGATAAGATTCTTTTTAAATAAAAAATGTAGATTTTGCTACAAATAAAAACTTTTTACTTTGTTTTGCATTTATTTCATCATTCTTTCCCAAATTCATCTTATAACCATTCCGAGAAAATTATCAATTTGAAATAACTCTATAAAAGGCAATATTGACTGTTGAAGGTAGTTTTTTATTTGTCAATTTGAATTAGAAGCCAAAGATTACATATGTATAATCTTTGTGTACATATACACATATGTGTGTGTGTGTGTGTGTGTTTGCATGGATATATGTATTTTTGTAAGCCTGGTCTCTAAGCCTAAAACCTTTAATTTCAAGGATACAGTGTTGTATCAATGCTACAAACCCTTTATTACTTATACATAAGTTATCTGTAATAAAAAATTACATAAACTGAGATAAATACAGATAATTAGAAGGTGGTTTTGTGGTTTGAGGGGTGAATACATGAAACAAAATCTTTTACTTAAGAGCAAAAAAAACTGATCAGTTTATATCAGCTTTCCTAATACAGAAAACCATTTTCTTCCACAGGTTCGAATCTCAAAAAAAAAATCAGAAAATGCTTTTTTTCCTTTCTTTCTTTTCATATCTATTTTGTCTGATTTGAAGAATCATGTATTTTTAAAAATAATCATACTCTTAAAAATAATCACTTCACTCTACAGGGCTTAAATTACTTGAAAATTGCTATAAAAATCTCAGACAATTAACTAAGTTATTTCTCTTCCTTTTTCCTTACATCCCAGCTAACCTCACTGCACTTATGACACTTTAACATTTTCTTCAGGGATAATTATATTTCTTTATGAAGTTAACCCTTTATACCTTTTTATTTTAATTGGAAATCTTTTTTATTTTAAATCTTACCATTTATTCGTTAATCATCCTATAAGAACACTAATTTTGGTGGGTGACAGTTCTTTATTTATTATAGCATTTTATTGTATTCTACCTTTTATTCTTTTAGTTTTCTATCCGTTCACTAGTTAATCTTTTATAATAATGTCTTTTCAATCTGCATGCACTCTACTATATTCAGATATAGATGTTATTCATGCCAAAATTTTTGATTCTGTGCATTTTTTACTTTTGTGAAAATTGCAAACTGCCAAAGCACAAACAAACAACAACAAAACATGCTGTAGAACTAAAAAATTCAGGACTTTAAACAAAAACAAGTGAGGTTAAATTAATTCACTGTAATAATATATTGTAAAACAGAACTTAGCAGACTGGAAAATTAAGCATAAAAGAAAGTAGAAGTTATTTCACAAATCTTCCACAACTATGAATCTTTATAAAATTTATGAGACACTGAAATATTTCCTAAGAGAAAACTGTTGATGTAATTAATTTTTTATATATTATGAAAATTTGGTACATAATGAAATAAACTAAGTTTACTTTAAACTAATTTTTTTAAAGACTTTTATTTTAGGCTTACAACCAAATTGAGAGGAAGGTACAGAGATTTCCCATATATTTCCTGCCCTCGCACATGCATAACCTCCTCCATTATCAACATTACTTAATAGAATGATACATTTTTCACTAATAATAAATCAATATTTGCATGTCATTATTATCCAAAGTTCATAGTTTACCTAACAGTTCACTCTTGGTGCTGTACATTCTATGGATATATTTATCCTATGGATAAATGTTTAATGACGTACATCTATCCTTATACAAAGCATTTTTACTGCTCTAAAAATCCTCTGTGCTCTGCTTATTTATTTATCTCTCATTCCCCTCTACCCTTTGCAACAACTCATATTTTTACTATTTAAATAGCTTGGCCTTTTCTAAAATATCATAAAGTTGGAATCATACAATAGTAGTCTTTTCAAATTGTTTTCTTTCACTTAGTAATATGCATTTAAGGTTCCTACATATTTCTTTATGGCTTGATGTCTCATTTCTTCTTAGTGCTGAATAATATTCTACTGTCTGGATGTATCACGGCTTATTATCCATTCACCTACTAAAGGACATCTTAGTTGCTTTTATGTTTGGGCAATTACGAATAAAGCTGCTATAAACATACATGTGCAGGATTTTGTGTGGACATGTTTTCAACTCCTTTGAGTGAATACCAAGGATCCTGATTGCTAGATAGTATAGCATAAGTATATTTAGTTTGATTGTGGTACATAAATCTTTTTATATATTTTTATTCAATTCACTAATATTTTGATGATAACTGCTACAGCTACATTCATGAGAGATATTTGGTCTGGATTTTTCTTTTCTTTTAATATTTTTTCTTGTTTTGGTATTAGAAAAATGTTGACTTCTTAGACTGAGTTAAGAAGTATTTCCTCTGCTTTTATTATCTAAAAGAGATATTAGAGATATGGTTCTTCTTCCTTAGTATTTGGTAGAATTCACCAGTGAGTCCATCTGAGTCTTGTGCTTTGGGTTTAGGAAGAACATTAATTATTGATTCAGTTTCTTTAATAAGTATAGGCCTATTCAGATTATCTATATCCTCTTCCATGAGTTTTGGCAAATTCCATCTTTCTAGAAATTGATCTATTTCATCTAATTAGTGGTCATACAGTTGTTCATAGTATTCTTTTGATTTTCATGGGATCTTTAGTGCCGTTTTCTCTTTCACTTCTAATATTAGTCACTTGTATTCTCTTTCACTTAGTAATATGCATTTAGTTTACCTAACAGCCTGGCTAGAGAGATCAATTTTATTGATCTTTTCAAAGAAATAACTTTTTTATTTCCTTTTTAAAAATTTTATTGCTTTTAACTCTAATAATTATGATTTCTTTTTCTCTATTTACATTAGATTTAACTTGCCTGTTTTTTTCCAGTTTCCTAAGTTGAAAACTTTAATGATTGATTTTAGATTTTTCTTCCTTCCTAGTATGTGCATTCAATGTTGTAAATTTCCCTCTAAGCACTGCTTTTGCTGTATACCATAGACTTTGATAAGTTGTTTTTTCATTTTCATTTATTCAAAATATTATTTAAATTTCTCTTGAGATTTCTTTTTACCCTTGTATTATTTAGACATATATTATTTAATTTCCATTTATTTTTTAAATGTTATCTTCCGGTTATTTATTTCTACTTTAATTGCACTGTGGTCTGAGAACAAGAATTTATGTTTCTTTTTTCTTTTTTTTTATTTGTTAAGGTGTTTTCCAAGGATCGAAATGTGGTCTGTCTTGGTGAATGTTTCTTGTGAGCTTAAGAAAAATACATGCATTCTGCTATTGTTGGATAAAATAATCTAAAGATGTCAATTATATTCCTTTACTATTGAATTCAAATCTATTGTTGAGTTTGACTGTCTTACTAATATCCTGCTTACTAGATCTGTCCATCATTGAGAGAGGGGTTTTGAAGTCTTTAGCTATCATAGTGGATTTATCTATTTACTCTTGCAATTATATAAGTTTTTGTCACTTGTGTTTTATATTATATTATTAGGTGCATACACGTTAAGAATTTTTATGTCTTCTTGGATAATTGAGCTCTTTATCATTATATACTGCCCTTTTATTTCCCTGATTAATTTCCTTACTTATAAATTGGCTCTTTCTAAAATTAATATAGCTATTCTTTATTTTTTTGATTAGTGTTAGCACAAGTACATTTTTTTTACTCATATATTTTTAATCTCTATGTGTCTCTATATTTAAAGCATGTTTTTTATATATAACATATAGTTGGGCTGTGACGATCAATGTCTGAATTGGTGCATTTAGATCATTTACATTCAATGTGATTATTAACATAATTGGATTAATATCTACTATATTTATTACTATTTACAATTTGTTGCCTATGTTTTTTAATTCTAGTTTTGTCTTCCATTTTTTCTGCCTTTTGTGATTTTAATTGAGCATTTATATGATTCAATTTTTTCTTCTTTCTTAGAATATCAATCATATCTTTTTTAAATTTTCACTTTTTTTGGTGGTTGCCCTAGAGTAGCAATACACATTTATATTTAATCCAACTCCACTTTCAAATAACACAATGTTGTTTACAGGTAGTATGAGTGCATTATAGTAACAAAATAATCTTAATTCTTCTGTCACATCCCTTGTATCACTACTGTCACTTATTTCACTTATATATAAAAACAAAAAGTGACGCAGTGCTTATACATTAGTATATCTTATATATAAGATACATACATAAAATACATAATTTAATGCATTTTGCTATCATTATTTTGAGCTAACTGTTATCTTCTAGACCAATTAAGAGTAAGAAAAATAAAGGTTTTATTTTACCTTCGCTTATTCCTTCTTAATTACTTTTTCTTTCTTATATAGATCTGAGTTTCTAAACTCTGTAATTTTTCTTCTCACTAAAAAAAATAACAACAACAACAACAACAACAACAAACCAAAACCTTTTAAAAAATATTTTCTGTGAGGCTAGTCTATTGGAAACTAATTCCACTTTTTGTCTGAGAAATTATTTCTCCATCAATTTTGAAGGATAAATTTATATGGTACACAATTGCACCTTTTTTTCTCTCTCTCAACACTTAAAATACATTATTCTACCCTTTCTTCCTTGCATGGTTTCTGAGGAGTTAGGTGTAACTCTTATCTCTGGCTTTTGTAAAGATTTTTTTTCTTGATCTTTGATTTTATGTAGTTTGAAGACCAGATTGTTAGGTATAGTTTTTTAAGCATTTATAGTGCTTGATGTCCTCTAAGCTTTCTGGATATGTAGTTTTTTATATGACATTAACATGGGAAAATTCTCAGTCATTATTGCTTAGAATATATATATATATATATATATATATATATATATATATATATATTTGATTCTTTCTCTTTTTCTTCTCCTTCAAGAATTCCCATTATGTGCATGTTATATCTTTTATAGTTGTCCCGTAGTCCTTGGGTATTCTGTTGCTTTTATTCAGTCTTTGTTTTCTTTTTTGATTTTTGGACATTCTATTGATGTATCCTCTAGCTCAGAGATTTTTTTCTCAGTTTACTGATAATTCTATCAAAAGTATTATTTTTATTTTTTACAGTGTTTTTGATTTCTAGAATTTTATTTTAGTTCTTTCTTATGATTTCCATCTCCTTGATTATGTCATCCATCTGATCTTGCATGGCGACTAATTTATCCATTAATCCCTTAGCCTATTAATCCTAGTTGTATTAAATTCCTGGTCTGGTAATTATAATATTATGCCATGTCTGATTCAGATGATTGTTATATCTCTTCAAACTATCATTATTGTTATTTATTTATTTATTTATTTATTTATTTATGGCATTTGGTGTGCCTTGTAATTTTTTTATTGATAGCCATACTTGATGACAAGCTGAAAGGAACTTCTGTAAATAGGCCTTTATCAATGTGGTGGTGAGGTGTGTGGAGGGGAAGTAGTGTTATAGAATCCTATGATTAGGGCTCAGTAGTTTAGTGAGCCTATGCTTGTGGATTGTCAAGTTTACAAGTGTTTTCTTCAGTTTTTTCTTCACACTTGGGTGGGGTAGGATGGCTACAGTGAGCTGAAATTGAGTTTTTCCCTTTCACAGGTCATTTAAGCTTTGATAATATCAGAGCAGGTTAGGCTCTCCTAACTCGTTTTCCTTTGAGGGAAGGCCTTGTTGAGAAGAACAGATTCTCTGACATTTCAAAATGGTTATTTTCTCCTTTCCTCTGTTTGAAGCCTGAGGGCATTTTTCTGTTATATTTACTGTGGAAACCTGTTGAGCTCCTGGAGTCAAATTTCCCAATATCGTGGGGGCTTACCTATGACATGGTCCCCTTGGAGTATTTTTCTTGCATTTGTTCACATTACATCTCCAGCAATCTTTCAGTTTCATTTTACATTTTCCTACTTCCTGCACTGGTTCTCTCAATCATTTCCATTCATGAGCCACTGCTCTGGTAAGCCACACATTCCTCTGTGCCTGTTTGTCTCTTCCGTCTTTGAAGCAGTAGTTTTCCCCATGTCCTCTCCTCCCTTACAAATTCAAGAAGAGTTGTTTATGTTTCAGTCTGTCCAATGTTTTATTTATTTTAAGACTGAATGGCAACTTCCAAGCTTCTTATGTATGAAACCAGAAATTGGAAGTCCCACTCATATTTAAAAATCATTTTAAAAAGTAGGAAAACAAGTAAAATGATAATAGTTGAAATCAAGGAATGATAAATTAAATATACTTTGCATTATTGCGTTCAATAGCTTATTCCTTAAAAAGCTCTTAAAAGAATGTATTTTAATAATTATTAGAGATTACGCCAGCAATATAATGATGTTTGCTGCCATAGTTACCTGTTTAACTCATTGTATTAACAAGAAAAAGAAGGAAACAAATGTATTATAACAACAGAAACAGAAAAGGTGTTCAATAAGAGTCAGTTAGTATTTCTAATAAAATTCTAGGTGAAAAAATAGTAAACACTCTAAGTATAAAAAAAACACTGAGCAAAAATCACAGCAAATATCTTGATAAAATATTAAAATTATTTTAATTAAAAGCAGGACTAGATGGCATTTTTGTACCAAATCGTAGTTTCACATTATATTAGATCTTCTAGCAAATTTTATAGCACGCACATACCAAACAATAACAAGATAATAATTCTCATGTATCTGTTTTTTATTAAATTGTTTTGGAAAAGCAAAGACTCTTTGCATATATCTTTCTTGATTGAACTAGGAGGATGTATTTTTATAACATTTTTAATTCTACAAATACATAAAATTGGGAGCGAAGTTATCATAGTCAAGAAGCCCTTTCAGATTCTAGACATTATAAGATGTTTAAGGAAAAAATATTGCTCTTCTTCCATGGTATTTTACTTTTTCTTATTTTTATTTTTATTTTATTAAATTACCATTTTGTTAATTAATTTATTTTTTTAGTCACATTAGTTAATGAAATTCAGTGTTTCAGGTGTACAATTTAACAGTAAAGTGCATATGTGTGTGTATATATATATATATATATATATATATATATATATATATATTCTTCATTGTGTATTACTTTCCCATAGGTAGATTTGACCCCTTTTACCCCATCTACTTCTTTCCTCTGCCCTCCTCCCTTATACTCTGGTAACCATTAGTCTATTGTCCATCAGTCTCTGGTTGTTTGTCCTGGTCATCTGTTGCTTTTAGATTTATATCCCCCATATAAGTGACACAAGTGGTTTTCAACTTTTTCTGTCTGGCTTATTTCACTTAGCATAATTATATCAAGGTCCATCCATGTTGTCAAAAATGGCAGTATTTCATCTCTTCTTATGACTGAGTAGTATTCTATTCTATATATGAACCACAGCTCCTTTAGCCAATCCTCCACTGTAGGAAATTTTGAATGCTTCCATGTCCTGGCCACTGTAAATAATGCTACTAAGAACATTTGTGTGCAAATATCTTTTTGGATATAGGTTTTCAAGTCTTTGGGGTAAGTACCCAGTAGAGGGATTGCTGGATCATATGGTAGATCAATTCTTAGTTTTTTGAGGAAACTCCATACTGTTTTCCATAGTGGCTATACCAATTTGCAGTCCTACCAGCAGTATATAAGCATTCCTTTTTCTCTGCCTCCTCTCCAACATTTGTTATTACTTGCCTTGTTGATAACAGCTATTCTAACAGGTATGAGATAGTATATAATCATGGCTTTGATTTGCATTTCCCACATTCACAAAGGGGAATGGAGATAAGGCACAAGAAGAAGAAAATGGAGTACTATATATATGCACATATAACTATCCTCTATGTATTAGTAATGGTAACCACATGCCAACATTCAGAACTCAAACATATAACATAAAACAAAAAGGACCAGAAGGAAAACCAGCAAAACTAAAACAAATTTAAAAAAATTGATGCACAAGAATAAGGAAGCAATGGAAACACTGAGCTACCAGAAAGGAAAATATAAAATGGTTCTAGAAAAAACTCACATTTCGATAATCAACCTAAATGGAAATGGACTGAACTCACCAATAAAAATGGACAGAGTTGCAGATTGGATCAAAAAACAAAACCCAACCATACGCTCCCTCCAGGAGACACATCTCAGCTCCAAAGACAAACATAGACTCAAAATGAAAGACAAACATAGACTCAAAAAGATGGAAATTGGTATTTCATGCAAATGACATTCAGAGAAAAGCGGGAGTAGTGGTACTAATATCAGACAAAATAGACTTCAAAATAAGAAAGGTAAAGAAAGATACTGAGGGACACTTCATAACGATAAAAGGTATCATACACCGAAGACATAACAGGGAGCCCCAAAATATATAAAGCAATTGCTAACAGAACTAAAGGGAGAAACAGACCAAAACACTATCATAGTAGGAGACCTAAATACCTCGCTGTTGGATATGGACAGATCATTCAAACAGAAACTCAATAAGGAATAACATCCTTAAATGACACATTAGACCAACTGGACATAATTGACATTTACAGAACCTTTCATTCCAAAATAGCTGCTTATACATTCTTCTCTAGTGCATGTGGAACATCCTCAAGGATAAACAACATACTGGGACACAGAGATAGCCTCAACAAATATAATAATGTTGAAATCACACCAACAACATTCTCTGATCATAATGCATTGAAACACGAGGTCAACTGCAAAAAGAATGCAGGCAGAACGACAGACATATGGAGATTAAACAACATGCTACTGAAGAATGACTGGGTTAGAGAAGAAATAAAAAGAGAGATCAAGAGATACATAGAAACGAATGATAATGATAGTGCAACATATCAAAACTTTAGGGACACGACAAAAGCGGTCATAAGAGGAAAGGTCTTATTATTACAGGCCTATCTCCAAAAAGAAGAACAAGCCCAAATAAACAACATAACATTTCATCTCAAAACAACTAGAAAAGGAAGAACAAATGCACCTAAAGTCACAGAAGGAGAGAAATAATCAAAATTAGAGCAGGCTTAAATGAAATTGAAACCAAAAAACAACAACAACAAAATCAACAAAAAGCTAGTTTTTTGAGAAGGTTAATGAAATTGACAAGCTGCTGGCTAGACTCACTAGAGAAAAAAGAGAAAGGACACAAATAAACAAAATCAGGGATGAAAGGCGGGAAATGACGACAGGCACTACAGAAATACAAAGGATCATATGAGAATACTATGAAAAAGAATATAACACCAAATTTAATAACCTAGAATAAATGGACCAGTACTTAGAAAAATAAATCTTCCTAGACTGAATCAAGGAGACCTGGAAAATCAAAATAGGCCAATCAGGTCTACGGCCACACTACCCTGAACAAGCCTGATCCTGCCTGACCTCGGAAGCTAAGCAGGGTCAGGCTTGGTTAGTGCTTGGATGGAAGACCACCTAAGTAGACCAGTGCTGTAGGTATGAGAAATAAAAAAATAAGGGACTGTAACTTGATATGGTCCTTGCAATTTGTGAGGTCACCCAAGGGTTGTGTTGCCTAAAAAAAAAAAAAAAAAAAGACCAATCAGCAGTATGGAAACTGAAACAATCATCACAAACCTACCAAGAAGTAAAAGTCCAGGATCAAATGGCTTCACCAGTGAATTCTACCAAACATTCGAAGAAAATTTAATACATATTCTCCACAAACTCTTCCAAGAAGTCGAAGAGGAGACACTACTTACCAACTTATTTATTGAGGCCATTATTACCCTGATACCAAAACCTGGTAAAGATAACACACAAAAAAATAGAACTACAGACCAAGCTCTCTCATGAACACAGATGTAAAAATCTTAAATAAGATATGAGCAAACAGAATAAAACAACACAGTAAAAAGATTATACACCATGATCATTTGGGCTTCATTCCAAAGGCACAGGGATGATTCAACATACTCGAATCAATTAATGTGATAAACCACATAAACAAATGAAAAAATAAAAATCATATGATCATATCAATAAATGCAGAAGAGCCTTTGACAGGATGCAGCATCCATTTATGACCAAAACACTTAACTAAATTGGTATAGAAGGCAAGTGTGTTAACATAATGAAGACTATATTTGACAAAACCTCAGCCAACATTATACTGAATGGTGAAAAACTAAAAACCTTCCCTCTAAGATCAGGAACAAGGCAAGGCTGTCCACTATTGCCACTGTTATTCAATATAGCATTGGAGGTCCCAGCAAGTGAAATCAGGCAAGAGAAAGATATAAAGGGCATTCAAATGGGGAACAAAAAAGTGAAACTGTCACTACTTGTGACTGATATGATTCTATATATAGAAAACCCTAAGGCCTCCACAAGAACACTACTAGAAACAGTAAGCAAATATAGTAAAGTTTCTGGATACAAAATCAATGTTTAAAAATCCATAGCAATCCTTTACTCTGATAATGAAATGTCAGAAAAAGAAGTGAAAAACATAATTTATTTTGCAATTGCAACAAAAGGAATAAAATACCGAGGAATAAATTTGAGGAAACATATGAAGGACCCATATAATGAAAACTACATGACCTTATTTAAAGAGATGAAAGAAGATACAAAAAAAATGTAAAGATATTCCTTGTTCTTGGATTGGAAGAATCAACATAGCTAAATGACCATATTACCTAAAGCATTACACAGATTTAATGCAATTCCCATCAAAATCCCATTGGCATTTTCTAAAGAAATAGAAAAAAAATCATCAGATTTAATGCAATCCCCATCAAAATTCCACTGGCATTTTATAAAGATATAGAACAAAAAATCATCAGATTTGTATGGAAGCACAAAAGACCCTGAATCACCAAAGCCATCTTGAGAAAAAAGAACGAGGTTGGAGGCATCATTCTGACCATCTTAAAATTATAGTACGAAGGGACAGTACTTAAAACGGCATGGTATTGGCAGAAAAACAGACACACGGACCATTGGAACAGAATCAAGAATCCAGAAGTAAATCCATATTGATATGGGCATAGAATTTTTGACAAAAAGGCTAAAGCATACAGTAGAGAAAGGAAAGCCTCTTCAATAAATGATTCTGGGAAAACTGGAAAGCCACCTGCAAAAAAATGAAGCTAGAGTGTTGTTTATTACCACAGAACAAATTTAACTCAAAATGGATTAAGTACCGAAGTATAAGACCAGAAACAATAAAATTCATAGAGGAAAATACATGAACTAAACTCAAGGACCTTGGACTTAAAGAGGTTTTTATAAATTCATCCTCAACTGCAAAGGAAGTAAAAGCAAAAATAAATGAATGGGACTACATCAAACTAAAAATCTTCTGCTCAGCAAAAGAAACCATCAATAAGGTAAAGAGACAAGCATTCAAATGGGAAAATATATTTGCAAGCAACGCCTTTTATTAGGCCTAATATCCGAAACATACGAAGGACTCATACAACTCAATAACAAAAGAAATGATTCAGTCAAAAAAAAGGGTAGAGGACCGGAAGAGACATCTCTCCCTAAAGGACATAAAAATGGCCAACAAATATTTGAAAAGATGCTTAACATCGCTAGTTATTAGGAAAATGCAAATCAAAGCCACAATGAAATACCATCTTATACCTATTAGAATAGCTGTTATCAAGAGGACAAGTAATCATAAATGTTGTAGAGGATACAGAGAAAAAGGACTGCTCATATGCTGTTGGTGGGACTGCAAATTGGTACAGCCACTATGGAAAACAGTATGGAGTTGCCTCAAAAAACTAAGAATTGATCTATCATATGATCCAGCAATCTCTCTACTGGGTATTTACCCCAAAGACTTGAAGACCCACATCTGAAAAGATATTGGCACACTAATGTTCATAGTAGCATTATTAACATTGGCCAGGACATGGAAATAACATACATGTCCTATGATAGATGATTCACTAAAGAAGCTATGGTACATATATACGATGGGATATTATTCAGCCATAAGAATAGATGCGATACTTCCATTTTTAACAACATGGATGGACCTCCAGATAATCATGCTAAGTGAAATAAGCCAGACAGAAAATGTTGAAAATCAAATGATATCACTTATATGTGATATAAATCTAAAAGCAACAAATGAACAGGATAAATAGAGACTCACGGATATGAAATATAGACTAGTGGTTATCAGTGAGTTGGGAGTGGGTGAGGGGTGGGAGGTAGATAAAGTAAAAGGGGTCAAATATGTGGTGACAGAGAGAAATATAACTATGGGAGGTGAACACAGTGCAATTATATATAAAGCGTACAGTTGAAACTTATTTTACTTCTTTAACAAATGTCACCATAAAAATAAATAAATTTAAAAAATTTCTACTAAGCCATACTATTTATTTAACAAATATTTGAAAACGTGTTTTCTGTCTTCTAATACTATATATATATATAAAAGCATACAGATTTTAACTATCTCATGGAATTAGATATAAAAACTTGATTATTTCAGATAGATGCACAGTGTAAAGTTAGCCTATGCTCAATTCTGGTCTCTCTAGCGATATTTTACTGTATATATTTTAAACATTATTTAGTGTCAGGAATATTAGATATACCATTTCACTTAATTATCCATCAAAAGTGCTAGAAAGTAATTTTTATTATTTTAAAGGTTTAGTGGTTATAAATATGTTGACTAAGGTTAGATATCACCACATAGTAGTAGGATAGAGATTCAAAAGCAAGTATGCCTGGTTACATTATTTTTCCTTTCTGTTCACTACCTTCTAGTAATTCACAGAGAGTCTAGAAACTCATTGTTGCTCCTCTTCTTGCTCAGGCAGAGAGCGAGAACTACCCTGAGGTACTTCCTTTTGTGTATATTGGTGTGTTTTGAGGATAAATTAAGTACCCAATGATATATTTCCTTCATCCCTTTCTTTCTTACTTCTTTCCTCCTTAACTCCCTTACTCTCTTTGTTTCTGTCTTTCTTTCTTTGCTTTAAATCATCCTATTTGATAGTGCTTGATCAACATTTTTAATTAAGTATTTACTATATACAAAAAATGTATTTCCTATTTCCATTTTGGGAATAAGGCATATGTATGCATTGATATTTTAGGTTGCAAAAGTATAATGACAGAGGAGCAAGAATATACAATGAGGTAAAGATAGTCTCTTCAATAAATGGTATTGGGAAAATAGGACATATATATGCAAAAAAATGAAACTGGACCACTTTCTTACACCGTATATAAGAATAGGCTCAAAATGTATTAAAGACCTAAATATAAGACCTGAAACCATATAAATTTGAGAGGAAAAATTTAAAAGTAATCTCTGCAATATCTACTAATAATTTCTTTTTGTACATATCTCCTTGGGCAAGAAAATGAAAGAAATAATAACAAATGGGACTACATCAAACTAAAACATTTTGCACAGAAAAGGAAACCATCAATAAAACAAAAAGACAACTTATTGAATGGGAGAAGATATTTGTGTATGATATATTGTATAAAGAGTTAATATCCAAAATATATAAAGAACTCATACAACTCAACAACAAAAAAACAATCCAATTAAAAAATGGGCAAAAGATCTGAATAGAGATTTTTCCAAAGAGGAAATACAGATGGCCAACACACATGAAAAGATGCTCAAGGTCACTAATCATCAGAGAAATACAAATTAAAACCACAATGAGATATCACCTGACACCTGTCAGAATGGCTATCATCAGTAAATCAAAGAACAAGTGTTGGCGAGGATATGGAAAAAAGGGAATCCTTATATTGTTGGTGAGATTGCAAATTGTTACAATCATTATGTTAAACAGTCTGAAGGTTCCTCAAAAAATGAAAAAAAGACCTACCTTTTGATTTAGAAATTGCAATTCTGGGTATTTAACTAAAGAAAACCAAAACAATAATTCACAAATATTTATTCATCCTTATGTTTGTGGCAGCACTATTTACAATAGCCAAGACATGGAAGCGACCTAAATGCCCATCAACAGACAACCAGATAAAAAATTTATGGTTTATACATATAATGGAATATTACTCAGCCATAAAAAAAAATGAAATCTTATTATTTGCAATGACATGGATGGACCTACAGGTGATTCTACTGAGCAAAATAAGACAAAGAAAGATAAATACCATATGATTTCACTGATATGTGGAATCTAAGGAACAGAAAGCAAAACCGAATCAAAAACAGACCCACGAATGTAGAGGACAATCTAGTGTCAACCAGAGGGGCAAAGGTGTGAGAGAAAATAGTGAAGGATTAAAGAAGTAGAAATTAGTAGTTGATAGAGGGTCACAGGGATAGGGAACAAGGCATAGGGAATGCAGTAAGGTAATGGCTATGTATAGAGCCAGAGGGAGGATAAAGTAATCAGGGAGATTGTTTCATAAGCTATATAAATGTCTAACTATTGTACTGTATACTTAAAACTAATAAAAAAATAATTAAAAAAAGTATTATGACAAAAGTATTCAAGCAAAATTAGCAGAAAATGTTCTGATAAATATTGTTCCAGATTGATCATGCTCAAAATCTTCCACACCCATTTATGCATAAAACTCATGTCTTATGATTTAGAAAAATAATTTTTTTAATTTCTCAGATTATTTTGGAAGCTATAAACTGTTTATAGTTTATATACAGAATGGAGGCAATTCCTCTAGAGGCTCTGCAGAATCTGTATAGAGTTGTAGCATGAGAAGCAACCTACTAAGAATATGTGTGTGTTTCTGTGTGTGTGTGTGTACTCATAAATATTTATACCTAACTAGACAACTATATATATATATAATGTCCCATCTATCAAGTATATGTATGATATGACTTTTTTCCCCACATTGTCTCTATCAAGTAGAGATAAGAATGGGGGAAATGTAGAGGGGAACTTTTTTCTCATTCTCTCTGAGTGTTAAACAAAGTACAACGATCTGACTAATGGTCACTTTATCTATATGCCCATGCAGTGTATATACGTAATCAGTCTGAGGTAAACAATTCCAAATAAATGTTACCAAAATGTGATTACTTTTTTTGCAAATTTACTTGCTTTGGCAGTAACAGTTTTAAAATATCACCTAAATGGTTTTATTTTCCCTACATGTTCCATCTTTGCAATAAGAAGCTAATATCCTATATGTGTAGTTTCATGTTCTGCATATAAAGCTCAATAAAAGAGTGTTCTTGATGTTGGTGAGAGCCGAGCTGATGATAACATAATAGCCTTTTTTGGTCCTCTTATTTATGACATAGTCAAAATATTCTCATTAGTTTATTATACTAATTAAGTAAATATAATTGAAAATCCTATTGTCTACTTTTCCAAAAATCAAACCTGTTGATAATTTATGCTGACTTATAAAAAAATAGAAATCAGCATCTCTATGAAGTTATTATGTCATTAACAACCTTAAGTAATCATTTATTATTTTGGTTTTTTTAGAGATGATTCAGTAGTTAAACTGAATTAATGAAGAAAAAACTCAAAAATTTAGATTTGGACTAATGAATTTTATCCTTGTTATTCTTTAGGAGAATGAAATTTTCATCATATATTAAAAAAAGATCTGCTTGAGAGAAAGCATTATTTAGGAAAGAAATAGTTACTTGGGTAGTTGGAAGTCAGACACAAGTTACACAAAGTAAAGACTAAAAGCTAATATTCATAGCTACATTAAGTATTCCCAACACATGGTTGCTTAAAGGAACAATAAAATGGCCAAACCAAAGAAATAAAATCCTGATGCTAGTCATAGAATTTGCTCTCAATAACAAATAAAATATACAATAGATGAAAGAATGTTTTATTTATGAGAATAAAATGAATAGCACCATAGGAAATAAGTTATAGGAAATAAGTTATTTGCTATAGTAAACATTGAAAAGCAAGAATTACAATTTGATACATCTCCCAAGTAGTGTGAAGCTCAGATAAAGGAAATGAATCTGAAATTGGAAAGTGAACACTTAATGTTAATAGAAATCTTCACTCTGTATTCAGACTTTGAAGTGCTATATATGTTCCACATAAACCTTAGAATGACTTTTCCATTTATTAGAAACTCCCACTGCCTATCTTTACAAAGTTTGGTTTGTTTATAGGAGTACAAAATGCATTATGATTCTGTGAAACGAACAAAGATATAAGTGAAAGCAATGTTTAGAAAGATTCATGAGAGCAAATAGAAAGTAATATTCCATATTATATTTTGAAAAACAAAGCCTAAAGTATTAGAATTCAGTCAAACGTGATATGCTGTATATTCAGTCTTTAACAATTAACTCTTCGACAAAAATGACTTTTGATAGAGGTTAGGTGTTTACTGTGTGCCAGGTACCTTTCTAATCACTTTATTATGTTATTTAACTTAAATTTCACATGTTTTAATCATGTAATTATTATTATTATTCAATTTTTCAGATTGCATAAATGAACATTAGAAAATAAACAACTTGTACAAGGTCACAAAGTCAGTAACTGGCAATTTAGCCTTCAAGTAAAATTAAAAACATAAAAAGTTAGTTTATGGTTTGCCTTCATTACCTATTACTACAATAGTTATTGTCTTAAAATTTAGTTAAAATAACAAGGAATATATATATTTTTTATTTCTCACAATTTGAGCAGACCAGGAATTTGGGAACTGCTTACTTAGCTAAGTAGTTCTTCCTTGGGATCTCCCATGAGGTGTCAGCCAAAATGTCAGCCCAGACCTCAAACATCTAAAGCTTGACTAGGCCTGGAAGATCCACTTCCAAAGTGGCTTACTCAAATGGTCAGCTGGTTGTAAGCAGGAGGCCTCAGTTCTCCACCTAATTCTCAATAGGTCTCTCCAAAGGACAGCTTGATTGTTCCCATGACACGGCAGCTAGCTTTCCCAAATGTGAGGGTTTCAAGAGACAAAAGCAGAGGTCATAATGCTTTTTATTAGTTAAGCACAGATATTACATATTGTAACCTCCATTTTATTCCACTGATCATACAAGTCTACCCTTTTTAATGTGAGAGGGGATCAAACAAGTTCATGAAAACTAGGACATGAGTATCTTTGGGGTGTATCTTGGAGACTAACATCCACAAAGCTATTTATAAAACAAGAATATATATATTTTAAGTACAAAAATATACCTTTTTTCCTCTGATAAAGCATAATTCTACTTTATTTTTACTATATTATATTAGAAATATTTCTGTTTCATTACCAACAAGATATTGGAGGGTTTATAGAATATTGTCCTGTTTATTGCAACGTTTTGAACAATTTTTGAAACACAAATTCTAAAAGCAATAAATTTTGCAAAATTGTGCAAAAATTATAGGCTGTGTTAATATGTAGTTTTAACTTTATGAGATTTCAGATGACAGCTCTACTGATGTTTTGTCATGGCATAACATACATCATTAGCTTTCTAGCTTGTTTTACCTTTATCCTTGTTGCTAGCTATGGACATAATTTTTATCTTGGTACCATTTTCTGTAATAGTTGGGACACAGGCTAACATGGTTGCATCAGTAAACTATTTTTGCATAACAAACCGCCCCGAAACTCAGCAGCTTACAATAGGCACTCTATTTCTTTCATGTTTCAGTAGATGTGCTAAGCATTTCTTCCACTCTGGGCTGGCTCTGCTCATCTCAATTTAGTTTCTCTCATCTGACTGTATTATTTTTGGCCATATTTGATAGTAGCTAGATTATCTAGGTTAGCCTTACTCATAATTTTAGATAGGAGATATTGACGGTAGTACCTCAGTTTCCTTTAGGTGTCCAATTATCCTCCAGCAAGATTGTCAGAGTCCTAGGCTTGTTTACATGGTGGTCCCTGGTCAAGTCTCAATTAATAAACACCATTTACATTGGTGATAAAACTATGCTCAATATTGGCCAAAGCAAAACACATGACCAAAGCTAGAATTCAGGGAGAGAGACATATAATCTATTTCATGATGGTAGCAGATGCAAAATCACAGCACATAGAGTTCACGTAAGGTGTAAAGAATATGAAGCCATTTTGCAATCTTCTAGAGTCTACCTTTTGACTACGAAATATTTACATTCTTTGCATCTGAAAATTATGCTAACCTCACTTCTAGGTCTCCCAAAAGTCTTAACTTAATTATGAAAACAAGCTTGAGATTAAAATAAAATCTAAGAGTAGTGGGTGACCTTTGGAGGTGGCTTCTCTTAACCCATAGATTTATCAACTAAAGTTATATGCCTTCCCAAACCAGTATATAATGAGGAGAGAACACATAGGCTCAATAGATGCTTTTGTTTAAAGAGGGTAAGGGGTGGCAGGTCATATAGTCACTGACTGGTGCATAACCATTCTGAAATCTCACAGGGCAAATATTTTGAAGTCCTCTAAACTGGGCTAGGAGAATGTTCCTTTATTAGGTCCTGGTTCTGTTCACAAATAGTATCCCTCCAATCTAAAGGTCCTCAATAACTTTTGGCACCAAGGACCAGTGCTCCGATGAGACTCTAATGCCTGATGATCTGAGATGGAGCTGAAGAGGTGATGCAAACACTGGGGAGCAGCTGAAAATACAGATGACGCTTAAATCATTTGCCCACTGCTCACCTTCTGCTGTGTGGCCCAGTTCCTAACAGGCTACAGACCAGTACTGGTTCACAGCTCAAGGTTTGATGATGCCTGCTCCAGTTCATTTTTCTCCTTGAATACTGTCTTTAATTTCTGTATTCTTGGCACCAACTTCTGAGATATACTTTCTTTTTCTAAAAGAAATAGCTTAGGTTTGCAACTGAGTAGGCTTTTATGTTCTCTTCTTACTTATTATGTGTTGGGGAATCCAAAGCCTCTTTTTGTTTTCTACCATTATAGCAAAACTGCATAAGTTTCCTATGAATTCTTTGGAATTTACTCCATTAGAAAAATGTCACACTGATATTCTGCCTTTTTGAGACATACTTTTTCACAATCTTATGTAGTATATGAGACTGCTGTAAAACAAAGTCTTTAAGATTCTTAGAGATTATATAATTTAAAGGAGCAAGCTACGAGACATATTTTTAAGCATTTTAAAAGGTATTTTGTGTAGCTGAAAAAGAGCTATTGTTAGGTAGTTACTACCTAACACTATGATCTGATGTCTTAACATCCTAAATACCTACTGCTGATGCTGATTTAATATTTGATTTGAAGTTATTTCTTCCCCTCCAGGTTTATTAAGACATAACTGACATATAATATTGTAGAACTTGAGAGTATACAACATAATGATTTACTAGATGTATATAGTACAAAATGATCAACACAGTAAGTTTTGTTATCATCCATTATCTCACACAGTTACATTTTTTCTTGTTATGAGAACATTTAAGATCTACTTTCTTAGCAAATTTCAAATATACATAGTATGTAGTCACCATACTGAGCATTACATCTCCAGGACTTGTTTGTGCTATAACTGGAAGTAAGAACCTTTTGATCACTTTCACCTATTTCCCCCACTCCACATCACTCATTGAGGCTATTTCTTACTTGCTAATTCTTTCCTGGAAGAAAGCAAAATGAGAAACACATTGTTTTAATGTATTTTGTTTTGTTTTGTTTTGATAAATGTGTATAGATCTTTGTCATGTAATAGCAGAAAGTTTGTCAACACCATTACATGCCACATTGGGGAAGCTAGCAAGGTACTTAATGAACTTGTATATCTGGTTGAGGAGTCTTCCATACAAAATATAAAAATGGCTTTTTAAAATTTGCTTGTGATAAAATAATAGATGCACTAAACAAGTAAATAAATTTTTAGCAGAATTTAGAGGAAATCTAAAGCATCCTGGGTTGTATGTTAAACACAATTTTAACAAAGCCATTTTTATATTTTGTATAGAAGACGCCTCAACCAGATATACAAGTTCACTAAGTAGCTTGCTAGCTTCCCCAATGTGGCATATAATGGTGTTGCCAAACTTTCTGGTATTACTTGACAAAGGTCCATTTTTTTTTTTCCTCTGGCCTTCAATAATGGTTGAAGCAGTCACAGGCCAGCTCATACTCTACAGGAAGTGAAAATAGACCTGCTTTTCAACAGAAAGAGTCAAAGACTCTGTAGCCACTATTAATCTGATAAAAAGGTCAAATTGCATGCAACACTTGTTTCAAAAATCTTAGTTTAGAACTTTTGCCTGCTTAGTATCTTGGAATATGTCTCTGTGTGTAAACAGGAGAAAATGTATTGCTTTTCTTTGGAAATAAGGCAAAACACGACCATACAGAGATGTTAACCTGTATTCACAAATTATGCCCAAATCAAGCCTAGTTATCTATGAGGCTTGGAAGTAGCCTATGAAAAAAATTTTTCTGTTTTATATTTACAATTATAATGATAAAAAATAAATTGTCAATTTTAGTGAAACCTGTCTGGTCCTAGGTCCAGAAATTTTACATTGAAGAATTTCATCTCATTTAATTTTCAAACCAGAGTGGGTGATGCTTAAAATTTTATCTGATAAGAAATATGGTAATAGTGAACCACTTTAATTAACCTATTTGTTTCTTTATTGTCCTTAATTTTCTTCTTATTGAGATCAAAATGATTACAATAAAGACTGCACCAAAGAGAGAGGCAGAACCCAAAACTGGGACACTCTGATGTTTAGAAGCAGGAACGAGCAAAGGAAACCAAGAGAAGTTAGGTTACTTGATTAAAAGAAGAGTTAGATAATTTGAGATAATGTGAAACAAGCAAGCAAAATTATTTCAAGGAGAAAATGATCAAAATTTATAATATTTCAGAAAAATTTAGTAAAATTAGAAGCGTCTATTGAATTTTTTAACTTAGAATTTATTGGTAACCTTTACAAAAACAGTTTAAATATAGTGATGGGGCAGGAAGCTAAATGAAACAGTTTAAAGAGTGAATAGAAATGGGAAAGAAGATCAGAAGGGAGTACTTATTCAAGGTTTCCCTGAAGGATATTTCAGAAATAAAATCATTCATTCATTATGACTAAAACCATGGCGAACCTATGGATTAAAGGATGGGAAATGCCAACAGGCCTTTCAGGCTACATACTCTTTCCTTTCCCCTTCCTCACTGTATATCCACATCAAAGGAAACGGGTAAACAAAGTCTAAAATGCAACTTGCAGGAATTTAAAAATGATATAACTGAATTCCTCCAACACTCAGGGTCCCTCTCAGTGTCTTTACTGTCTCTCTTGGTGCCTTTACTGTCTCTATCACTGTCCTTGACTCTACTGTCTTTGCCCTCTGAGCCTCTCTTAGGCTCCCTCACTCTCTGCCTCTGAGAGGAGACCATACTCTGTCTATGGAGTGTTACCCCTCCTCTAATAAGCTTTCCTTTCGACTCTGACTTAGCATGTGTCTTGAATTCTTTCTACACTCTCCACCAAAGGACACTCTTCTCTCAGTGTAGGGCTTGGTCTCCCCCTACTCGGGGAAATTTGTCCTGTCATGCATTAGTTACATGCAACTGACAATAAGAAATCATTTTATATCAGCTAGGTGCACACATATGCATGTATAGCTGAAAATGTATATTACAAGACAATATATAATAAATTTTGTATTTTAATTTTAGCTTCACATTCATAATTAAACTAAATTATTTTATTTTTTTAGTTCTCATTCTCTCATGAGTGTAAACAAAAGTTTTTGTTTTGTTTTTTACCAGCTGTGTATGTCAGTGCTCTTTTGAATAATTGAGAGTATGATTGTATGTTGACGACAAATAACTGTTTTTTAAATAGAATTTTAAATATTAAAAAATTTAAACTTGATCTTTAGCTATTTAAGCAAGCAGAAAGATCCTGAGCTTATTTATGAAAATTGTTACATTATTGCAAGTTTATTTTCTTTATATTAACTTGTTGGGAGCCATTTTGAGGGAGGATTAAACTGCCAGTAAAGCAGGGAGTTTTGCAAAGTTGGCAAGCTATGCAGTTTTGCAAAGTTGGCAAGCTATGTACTCAGGAGGAAGTACACTTGGCTTGGAGCAAGGAACTGAATGTTCTTTGACCATGGGAAAGAAGATGTTAAGATAGCCACAAAGTTTCAGCGATTGTTTGTATCTTCTTACATACTCTGTAGGGTATAAATATGCTGTGCTAAATAAACTCGGGGGCTGCAGTATTCACTGTTAGCCCTCCCAAATCTATCTCTTGTCTTTGTCTTTTTCTTAATCCTCACTCCCCCTCTCAGGTGCTGTTTGACCTAGGCCGGCTGGCTCCAGCAGGTGGCGTCCGAACAGGGACCTGAGAACTGGGGACAACAGTGAAGGACACTGCGTAAAGTGAGCTCAAAAGGAAAGGGTTGCGGTGAGTAATCTCCGAGAGAAAAAATAAAAGAAAACGGAGAATGGAAATAGTCACTTGCTTTTTATTCATATGCTTAAGAATATGCTCTGTGCCCATGGAGCTAGAGTAGGGCAACAACAACTGTGTAATTTCTTAGAATTTATAGAGAAGGTCTGTCCTTGGTTTCCTGAGGAGGGAACAGCGAAAATGGAAACATGGAAAATGGAAACGTAGGAGAACGGCTTCAAGACTACTATGATGTTCATGGGCCTGGCAAGGTACCCATGGATACCTTTGGTTTATGGACTCTAATTAGAGACAGTTTGGATCCTAGATATGAAAGGGATAAGATTGGGAAGCTATCATAAAAAGTGTTATAACCAGGTCCTTATTTGCAAATGAAAACCTGGTGGAGAGAGGAAACCCAACAGGTGGCTCATAGAAACACAGCACGAAACCCTCCAGGGGCTACTCTTGAAGAGCTGACAGGTACAGGAAACTTTACTACCCTTGAGCAACAATGTCATTTGACTGACGAAACCTTGTTACAAGTGAAATTAATAGTCTTAAGAGCTGGTCTCAAGTGGAGCCACCTGGGGAAACATCCTCGGTCATTCACTAAAATTGTACTGAGTCCTGGGGAGAGTTACACTAATTTTTTGTCTTGGCTACATATGAATCTGTTCATTATCAATATTTAGGGTATAAAATTTTTCAACAGAAAATTACTCCTCAGAAAATAGAAATCATTAATACGCTTAATGATTTTTGAAAATTATTGGGAGATATTAATTGGCTTCGTCCTTCTCTGAGCATCCCCACATATGCTTTAACTAATTTATTCCCTATTTTAGAAGGGCCTACAGCATTAGACAGTCCTTGGGAACTAATGCCACTGGTGGAAAAGGAATTTTAAAAACTGTATTATTGAAAGAAAGACACTCTTGTAGTCACAAACTTGCATTGCTCAGGTTTCATTATTGCGTGGTAAAGGTTCTTTCTCTAACTTGAAATTTAAAAACTATTAATGATTTCCTTTTTCTTTTATTGGTTAATTAGTCTAAAACTTAGGACATTTTAGCATGGAGTCAACTGTGAAAATAACTTGATTTTGTATTGGAGATGAGAAAAGTAATGACTAAATTACAAAAATTTGTGCTTTTTAAGGTACCTTTCTGTTCTTGTTTCTGTTGACTGGTCACCAGGGGTCCATGGAGAGACTGGACACAGTCATATCTCCCGGACCATACCCAGGCTGTGGGACGCCACCTTCTGTGCCCTGTTGTCAAAGTCTGTTTATTGTCTTTGGTCTTGTCTGGGTTGTATGTAGGTGGTGAACTTCTCTGGGCCCACCTTAACCCCAGTAATTGTCCTTGTCTGAGTGTCTGTTTTGTGTTCTCTGTTTTGTGTTCTCTGTGCACCGGGTGGGGGCGAAGGGGTTGAGGGAAACCCTCCACCTCCACAATCTCATTCCCCATGTGGAAAGGAAACACGGGTCAACAACAAGACTCTGTTATGGAGGAGCTGCTATGAGGACAAACCAGTCAGGTATAAGGTGTCAAGAGCAGATTGGCATATTATAGACTGGTCCGGGAACCAGAGTAACACCAGGGAAAACAGCTTGTTTGCAGGTTTATGGTGGACAGATGATGGATTTCCACAAACTCACATATGGAAGCCTGCTGCCGCTATGGACGGAGTTATCAGCGGGAGCAGGAGCGGGAATGGGAGCAATGGCACCGTAATGATAAACCGAACAAAAAATGTAATTGCATGTGTAGCTCTGCCTTATGTATTGCTGGTTGGCGATGTCAATATTAACATAGAAGAGAAAAGATTTAACATTACTTGTAATAATTGTAATCTAACTAACTGTGTTTCTCATGTTCCTGAAGAACTACTGTAATGGTGTTCCATCAACCTTCTTTTGTTATGCTTCCAGTTAATGTCACTGGGCCTTGGTATGCTGACTGAGGGCTAGAAGTGATTGAAGAGATTAAGAATGCTTTAGCTAGACAAAAGAGAATGGTAGGATTGATTATTGCAGAAATTTTGGCTATTGTGTCTCTTATAGCTACCGCTGCCACTGCCGCTGTTGAATTGTCTCAAATTGTTCAAACTCCTCATTATGTTAATGATTTGTCTAAAAATGTTACTATGGCCTTAGGGACTCAGGAAAATATTGATAATAAATTAGAGCAGAAGCTTGATGCATTATATAGCCTGGTTATGTATTTAGGAGATGAAATTCAAGGTCTGGAAGTAAGATCTCATTTGGAATGCCATGCAGTATATCATTGGATTTGTGTTATCTCCAAGATTTATAAGGAAAATCAGTTTGGATGGGACAGAGTGCGCTCCCATCTCCAGGGTGTCTGGCACAATGCTAACACCTCCTTGGATTTGATTCAATTGCATATGGAAATACAGGGACTGAGAGATGCTAGAACACTTCAGTTTGATGCTGCTGAAGCAGCATCCAAATTTTTACAACAATTGAAGGAGTCCTTACCTTCCTGGTCCTCCTTTACCCATTTGGCTATTTCAGTATTTGCCTTGGGTCTTTGTATGATGGTAAGCCTCTGTTTGCTTCCCACCTTGTTGAAGTACTTCCTCAACTCCTTCTTGAGGATCCATGCAGAAATGTATGGTCTCAGGCTCCAAGCTCAGGTTTGAGCAGGTTTGATCTCCCCGCTAGCAGAGGCTGGTAGTCAGTGACAGGTAAGAATCCTCCAGGGCTGGGACCAACCTAAGACAGGGCATGGATGCGAGAGAATCATGTGCCAATGATGGGTAAGGCTCAGGCCTATGGAGGGTCGCCTAAGATAGGCACAGTCTATCTACGCCATAGCTGGGAAGGCTATGGCGTTTATAAAATAAAAAAGGGGGAGCTGTTGGGAGCCATTTTGAGGCAGGATTAAACTGCCAGTAAAACAGGGAGTTTTGCAGAGTTGGCAAGCTGCGCAGTCTGCTGACTCAGGAGGAAGTATACTTGGCTTGGGGCAAGGAACTGAATGTTCTTTGACCATGGGAAAGAAGATGTTAAGGTAGCCACAAAGTTTCAGCAATTGTTTGTATCTTCTTACACACTCTGTAGGGTATAAATATGCTGTGCTAAATAAACTCGGGGCTACAGTATTCACTGTTAGCCCTCCCGAATCTAGCTCTTGTCTCTGTCTTTTTCTTAATCCTCACTCCCCCTCTCAGGTGCTGTTCGACCTAGGCCGGCTGGCTCCGGCATTAACTCTTAAAACAAAACCCTACAAAGATTTATTGTTTGATTTCGTATTTAGCACGTATTCAATCCACAGGTGAACTCTCTTACCTGTTATTGCCTCAGTCCAAAGAGAAGATGGTATTAGTTGAACACCCAGCAGTTTGGTTCTAAAACTCTAGGATACATAATAATAAATAAAGCAGGGAAAGGAAAGTGAGAGATTATGGTTTATTTCATCACATTTGGCACAATCTTACTGAACTGTCAATATTTTTTGACGTTCCTTTCAACTTGCATATTTTATATTGTTATTTCTAAGTAAAAAATGCATTTGCTACTAACATTTCTTGAATTTATTTATATATCAGACAACACAGAGATTGAATTGTGACCAAAAAATTTGTCACTTGGTTGAAACAGGAACATAAAATTATAATTCTCTTCAATTAAATACACATACATACACGTACATTTGTTATAAAAAGAAGATACAATTTTGGAAGACAGGTGTATTTCATAAACATTTCAAAAGACGATTTCATTATCTAAGAGAATATGATTAGAAGTAATAAAAACTAAATGTATGTAAATAATTATCAAAAAGTCCTAAGCATAATAGCAAATATAAAAATTTATCATATTTTATTGCTTACTTTTTATTCTTAGCTAGTTATATTTCTGAATTCAAAAGTACAATCAAAGATTATAGGTAATTACTTGTTAATCCATTACCTAATTTATTACCTTGATGGAGACTCTCTTTCTTAGCATATTCTAAAATATACATTTTCTATGTGAGATTTACAAAACAAATATATATTTTTTATTTTGAAATAATTGCTCAGTAGCAGGCTTTTACAGTTTAAATCTTCCTTTTAGTAAGGATTTGTGTGGAAAAGGCTGTCCCAAACAAAGGAAAATAGTTTACATCTGGTGACAAAAATATGAATCACTGTGAAACTTTTAAAATAAAAACTAGTTTCTATTTCATAAGTATACAATTGTATTTGTATAGATTTATACTGTATTAAAGAAACATTCTAATTATTTCTTATTTAATTAAAATAAATAAAATTAAAAAGAAATAAAATAATTTAAGATTAAAAGTATGCTTATTTCTTTTTTTTAAATACTGTACATTTAATTTATATTTATTTTTATTTGTTTGTTTGTTTATTTGTTTGTTTTATTATGGTGGCATTGATTAATGAAATCCAATAAGTTTCAGGTGTACGATTTAGCAGTAAGGCATATATGTTGCATGCATTGTGCGTTCACTGCCCATAGTTAGATTTCTTTCTGTCACCACGTATTTGATCCCTTTTACCCCATTTACTTCCCCACTTATCTCTTGTTTGTAAAATTTAAATGTATTGTACTTATATTTTATTACTATAGAAAAGAAGAAAATTCTGAGATATTTTAAATTATAGCAGACCAGAGCGTAGAGTGTTACCATTTAGGGTGATCTGAACTCTGCCGTTGCCTCAGTAACAAGTGATTCTTGGCTCTTTTTGCTGACAAAGAAAATAATTTCAACTCAGCAAGATTTATGAGAGATAAGATTTATTATAGCCATGTTGTGAGGTAGAAGAGGGTGATGCCTAAACAAGCTATAACCATGTGGAAACAAAAATATGCTCCACGTGAGGAGCAGGTTACACAGCAAATGGGCTGTAATCCTGTAGACAGGGGAGGTCTGTATTATATTAGATCCACAGAAGGTGGTTACAAAAGTATTCTTAAGTGATTCACACATGAGGTCAATTTGATTGACATTTGGCTGTTATATATAACTCCCTGCCTACTGCTCATGCAGCCATCCAGAATTCAATCTATTATAATTAGAAACATGAACTTCTGGGCCTAGACATGATATTATAATGATGGTAGAATGAGGCTGAAGTTCTGTGCAAGAGTCTGTGGGTGGACTAAGCCAGGTATAAGTTTATGGCCCTCCTATCCTTTGTCTCTTTTGGATGCAGGAGTGAATTTTTAACTTTTGTTTGTATGCAGGGGTGATCTTTGGGTGGTTTCTGGCTTGTCTCTAGACTCGGCCTTTGCCCCTTTTTTCATGTCTGTCTAACTACCTAACAGAAGGAAGAGGGAAAAAAAGGGGTTAATCAGTTAAGAACTGCAAGGCAAAAACAAAAATAAACAAACAAAAGCACGATTAAGACTGCATACATTTCTGAGTGTGTGTTGGAACTTTGAATTAACTTCCAAGTGGCTATTTTCTGCAATCATTAAAAAGAAATAGCCAGCCTTTATCAACCCCCAGGAATAGACATTTCTTCCTTATAGATTCTGCACCTATCCTGCAACAAGCCCTACTAAACTTCTTGCAATCCCTTTATCTATAACCAATGTAAATTATTTTAAAACAACTTACATTTCTTCCTGCTACTTGATGTATAAAAACTAGCCAACTCAAGGACAACAGATATACTTGTTTTTTTCATCTGGCACTGCTGTCAGTGGTTTAGACTCCATGCCTTGGAACCTAGTCATCTTTTTCTTGCTAACAATGGCCTAATAAACCTTTTCTTTTAAAAAAGATTTTCAGCCAAATAAACTTTTTAAAAAAGTTTAACATTACTTTCTCAAACTTTTCAAAGACAGTCGGGTTATTTTATCTTTTTGTTCAAAATGAATTTAATTTTATTCACACATCATTCTTTTCCCAGGCATTTATTATTGAGACTCATTTGTATAATCCTCTTGGTAATTCATTGTCTTTCAACCCTTGCTTTCTGTTGCTTAAACTTTAAGGCAAAAACTAAAACTTCATGAGACTGAAAGCCTTTTATTATTCCTTAAAGCATTTGTTTGTATGCTATTTAGATGTTTGTTTTTATCTGCTGGATTTTTGTATTTTGAATTTAAACAAAGGATTGAAGCAAATTCCATGAAAAATACCTTTAAACCAATATGATATCTCTCATGGGCCTATTTACAAGTAGGGATATCATGCTCCCTTTTCCCTCTTCCAATTATCAGATGATATCTTGAAGCTTGAGATATGAATGACTTTTTGTGACACCTTTGTTTGATTTGTTGATTTATTCTTTTAATAGGATATTTACAAGTCCTCTTAAATGTCTGTAAACAACTTGTCAGCCATTTTTCACATGGCTGTAAACTCTACAGATTTATAATACTGTGTTCATTTATACACTATTTCCTTTTAGGAGTTTTAAATTTCCTATAAGATTTTAGTGTTATGTGTCCCTTTGCTCTTCTATTATGGAGCCACATAAAGAGATGCAATCAGTGGTGTTTTAACAACTTATTCATTATTTATTATGCTGCTACAATGAAGCATTTGCTATTTCGCTCCAAGTTCTGGTTTATTTAGTTACCCTTAAATTAGCAAACTCTTTGAGTTGCTTTATCCACTACCCATAAGGGTAGTATAGGGGAAGAGAACTATTTATTTTATTCCTCTAGGTTCTTCAGCTGGTTTAATAATCAAATTAACATGAGGCATTAACAGGAGAAAAACAAATTTAATTATATATGTATAGGGATGCCTCATAAGAATATGAGACAAAAGAGCAAGTAAGTCAGTTGAGGCTTATTTGCCATCCTGAGCTAAGGAATGGTATGGGGACTTGAGGCTTCAAAAAGGAGGAGGGTAATTCACACACACAAAAAAAAGATGTTTGGTACTTAGATGTTTTTTTCTGCTATATAGGTAAAAAGTTTCTCTGGCAATAGCTCTCTTTCTGGGCCAGGCCTTCTATCTAAATTATTTTAGGTAGTTAAGGAAAAGGTTAAAGGTTTTCTTAAATCTGCTGGATTTTGATTGCTTTCAGCTCAAAAATAGTCCACATGTCAAAGTGGCACATTTTGAGGAGGCTCATTCTCGATCCCTTCAATAATCTATTTCTCTTAGGAAAAAAACTAATAGTACAGGAATCACCCACTTTTTGAAAGTTTGCTTTACACCATTTCGCTTTTGTGAAAGACCTACATTAGTACCTGTTTTCAATAAGAAATATAAAGAGGATTTTCAATTTTATGATAAACGAAAATAACATTCAGTGTTTGCTTTGCCGCAAGCTGTCATGGAGGCAGTGCCCAGGGAGCAGCAAGACTGATGTCGCCAAGCTGTCTCCCAAAGAACTACACGCAGCACCTCAGCATCAAGTTATCACAGCTTTAAACTGTGTCTGTGAGCATATGTACTTTATCTCAATTTATTTTGTGCACTGATTAGCAAGATGTGTCCTAAGGAAATTGCTTCTTCAATTCATGCCTTTTTTACTTAGGAAATATTTCATAGGAATGCTAGCCAGAGAAACCTGTATCTGATAAAACAAAATGCTAAAGGGTAATATTAATCTGTAATTTTTAATATATTTTTTAGTCCTGAAATGACATTAGAATTAGAGGTACAGATTAAGTAGTTTTTGTTCCCACAGGGTCAAGATCTGATATCCTTTGGTATCCATGCTAAGGGAAATGCACATCTGGTCATGTAATTTCCTTATTACATTTCTTCTCTGAGATGTCACATATATATGTAATATATATATATATATATATTTACTTTATTAAATTGTTTTTATCTATCTTCAACTTGGCAGATAACTTTTGATGACCAAGTAAACTCTTCATATAATTTTCTGTTGCAAAGGAAGCTGATGGCATTAAAGATAGCTACCTGAAGCAATGCTTACACTGTCACAGATGTTATGAAACTTAAAACAATTTAGATGTTTAAATCATCTAATCCTTCATTTTTGCTTCAATAGAAGAGAAAAAATAAGAGTTTCTAGAGATTTAGTCATCTTTCTCTTTCTAACATAGACACAAAACGGAGAGTTCCTTTATAAATGTAAATTTTATTCACAAAATTGCAACTTCTACTTTTTTCGGATTCTTCTGTGTTTGCAGCCTCTTAAAAATAAGTATGCAAAATAATCCTTATGCCAAAGAGGCATATTTTGGGGTGGCATACCCTGCTTCTCCTCATTTTATAAAGAAATAACTTCCAAAACACAAAAATAAGAATATTTTATGTTGAGATATATGGAGATCTTATTTACAAATATTTAAGGCTCAAAAAAATTATTAATATCTCCATCGATTGTATTTGTATCACAGACAGTAATGATGCCTATATTTCTAATTATACTTTGATAATCTAGCCGTATGATTAATTTTTCTCTTGACAAAGAGCCAGGAATGTGACTGACTTCTATTTTCTGACACTAGTAATATCCACGTCATTTTTTCTAACTGACATTTCTTACTAATCAGTGCTCCACATAGCATAAGATACTTAGGTACATCAGAATCATTCTAAATCGGACAGAAATTAATAACTTAATAAAGCGCCAAACTTCACAAAATTATATAAAATGAGAAAATTGAGTATTATGTTTCAGGAAGTGACACTCGATGGAGGAATTTGGATGCTCAGACAGCTTTTGTTAGAGGAAGGAGAGTTTATTAGGCCAGAGGAGCATGTGAGGCTCTAGATAGGACAAAAGACACGAGCTCGTTCTAGTTAGATTTCTTACAGTTTATATACACCGGTAGTGTCCATATAAGGGGCATGTGACTCTTTTGTCTGAGGGTCTACGAGTACTTCGTACTTCGTGACTCAGGATGGGTGTGGAGGGTGAATTTTGGGAGTGGGCTGCAAGGGGGAAGGAATTCCCAGACCACCAGTTCTATCTATTTACAGATCCTTAGGTGTGGCAAGAGTTTCCAGAAGGCCATTTAAAGATCTGTAGGGTGTGGTTAATCTATAACTGGCTGAGTCAGTCATCTCTGCAAGCCCTTTTCTTTGCATTTTTCAGATGCCTCCTCTCTTATTATATTAGAGCAAATTAAGAATTTTAAAATCATGTCACATTTGTTTTTGAATCAGGCTACAGATAATGTTCTGTTTTTATTCTTCTAAAACATGAAATCACATAATATATGTCTTTATGGCTGGTCTATAAATTAGAAGAGGGAGAATTCCATCAAAAATCAATCACAAAAACCCAGACTATTGTATCCATACTATAATGAGAAGGGGACCTGTTGACCAAGCATAAATGAATTAGGAAGTTTTGCTAAAATTAAAGACAATGTTTTACTCTTTGGGCTTATGATTTTCAAATTGAAATCCCTACCAGGTAACATCCCAAGTGTTCTAAAGAAAACAGAAAAGTTGAGAGTTATTATAGTAAAAAGAACATTCTTGAGAAAAAGTCTGTCCTGCATTCTTAGTATCTAGATTAGTTCAATATGTCAGGTGATTTAGATAAATGATGTCAGGGGGTATGGACATGTAAGCATTCTTTCCTAAATTCTACAGAGAGGATTATCTATATCTACTATCTGTCTATCTATCTGTCTATCTATCTGTCTATCTATCTGTCTATCTATCTATCTATCTATCTATCTATCATCTATCTATCGATTTATCTATTGATCTATCATCTATCTATCTGTCTATCTATCATCTATCATCTATTGTTGTAACTGCCAGTCCCCCGATAGACACATGGACCACCAGAACTCCATGAGTTATAGGAAATACACTCTTTATTCAGCCAGCTGAGTCTGCCAGGGGTACGCAGACCCTAAATTAAACAGCCCCAAAATGTAGAGGTACAGGGTTTTTAAGCCCTAAACTCCAATCTTTATTCTGTCTGAACATAAAAGCCTATTTTTCTTCTATTTAGTCAACCCACAGGTCGGTTGTGCAAGCAGGATTATAGAAGCCGAAAGCTTATTGTTAGAATGTTATGTTCCCATGGGCGATAGCCAAGCAGTAATTTTCCAGCCAGCACGTTCCCCATTGGTCTTAGCATAAAATCGAATCCTTGATTCTTCATGCAGAATTTGCTCATTGCCTCTATTTTGTAATACTAATACTATTTTGTAATACTAAATTAATAGAATTAATTTTCATTATATATGCAAACAGGAAATCAAGGAAACATGGGCCAAAAGTTAACAAGAGGAGGAGGAGGATTAAAGATCCAGCTATAGCAGATAGAAGGGTTATTAGCCATGGTGACCAATTGAACATCCTATAATATCAGCTTTTTGATTTTAGTCTCTGTTTTTCCCTGGCATCTAAATTTATCTGTGCTAGTAGTAAGCTTTCTCTAATTATTTCAGAGGTATTGGCATAGAAGCAACAGGTTTCACCTGGAGCCATACATAATCCATCTTGTTCTAAAAATAATAAATCTAAACCTCTTCTATTTTGGAGGACTACAAGCCTGCTGAGTTCAGTTAAATTTAGGGGAGTTCCTACTGTGGTGGCTGAAAAATGACTGCTAGAAATTTATTACTTGCGGGAAATTACTGCTTGGCTATCGCCCATGGGAACATAGGCTATCGCTATGGGAACATAGGCTATCGCCCATAGGAACATAACATTCTAACAATAAGCTTTTTGCTTCTGTACACCTGCTTGCACAATTGACCTGTGGGTTGGTAGATAGTGAATAGAAGAAAAACAGACCTTTGTGTTCAGAAAGAATGAAGAATGGGATTTTGGGCTTAAAAACCCTGTACCTCTACATTTTGGGGCTGCTTAATTTGAGGTCTGCATACCCCTGGCAGAACCAGCTGGCTGAATAGAGTGTTTTTCCTATAACTCACGGAGTTCTGGTGGTCCGTGTGTCTTTCGGTGGCTGGCAGCTACAACACTACCTCGACATAGTAAGGGGGTTTATTGTTTAGGCACAATCAGCAGTCTTGTTCTATGTCTAGAGTGGTCTTACTTAAGTCAAGACCTTGTGTATTGTTGTTAGCAAAGTTATTAATGCCCCTTCTGGTTCTAGTTGTGGCTGGTTGAATGCCTGGACTAAAGAGAAAAAAAAGGAAAAAAACAAAGGGTTAATCTTACATATGCTTGAGTCTTAGTCTTAAGGGCCCATCTTCCTGGACTGTACACTCTTGTGCTGCTTTCACATGAGAGTGATGAATCCATAATGGGATGCCATCTACTTTAACTATAGTGAGCATTGTCAGGTACACAGTGAAAGGTCCTTTCTATTTAGGTTCTAGTCCATTGGAAGCGAACTTCTGGATCCACACAGAGTTCTCTGGGGCTGAGTGGATAGCAAGAACCCAGGATCAACTCTCCTTCTGTACACTTTGAAGGGCCTGTAAAGACTCCTTCTTTCTTGCATGAAGCTGCTCTCATCCATGAACAGAACTTTATCGGCCTCAGGCAGAGGAGAGTCTTTGAGGTCTGGCCATGAGCAATGCACAGTGTCAATGAAATCTGTGCAGTCATAAATGGGGTTCTCAGAGTCTGGGTCTTGCAACAGATTGGCTCGGTTGATGATCATAGCTTTGGATTTTAGCCATCCATTTGGGGTCATCTTGTGCTTCCCTGTTGTTGAACACCATCTGGGCTATCTCACCAAGTTGGGACAGGTTCATCCCTACAAAACCTTCTAATTTTTGTAATTTAAGTAGAATATCAGGGGCTTCCTGAGTAGCAAAGGCTTTATTAATTGCTTGCTGGTTCTCAGGGGCCTCAGCATCAATGGGTGTGTACACCCGGTACACCTCGTTCAAGAGACGCTCCAGGTGATTTCTGAGGTCCCTACCTGTATAAATTCAGTTATCTTAGAAAGGTTAGTTGGCTGACGAGCAGCCATCCTAATTCCCCCAATTAGAATCTGGTGGTACCAATCTAATGCCATTCTTTCTATCTGAGAATTGTGTCCTCAGTCTGGGCGGGTGGAGGGAAATTCTTCCTCAATCTGTTCCCCTGCTTCCTCAACTCTCCTTTCTCCCACAGCTATCTTTTGTGTTTCAGTCCGAATGTGTCCACGTTTTTCCATGGTAAAGGGGGTAATTAAAAGCTGTTGACAATCATCCCAGGTGGGGCAGTGAGTCTGAAAGACTTTCTAAGAGTCCCATTAATGCCTGGGGTTTCTCAGAGAAAGGCGGATTTTGTGCCTTCCAGTTGTACAGATCACTAGTCAAGAAAGGCACATAAATCATTTAGGGCCTATCTGTGTGATGTGTCTGGAGTGGTGCTTCACTCAAGGGGAGGATGGCCGGGGAGGTGGTATCGACTGGTGCTCCGCTTGGAGTGGGAGAAGGAGGCCCAGACGTGTTACCTGCCCACGTCTGAGGAGGTGAGGCAGTGCTATTTGGCCTCTCTTGTCCTGGATTATAGGGTAGGAGAAGGTCACTGTCCTCTGGTGGAGATTCGAGGACAGAGGGACTAAGCTGTTTGGAGATTCGGTTGCCATATGTTTTGGGGTGCCGACAACTAAGGCTCGTGCCCCTAGAGAAAGGGCACACCAGCAGAGCCAAGGAGTGGGGTTCTGAACAAGGTTTAACCATTGATCAATGTAGGGAAACTGATTGGGATGTCCCGGGTCTCCCGTGACAATCTTCCAAACATTCCTCACTAAACCCCTGCCAAAAGAACCCTCCAGAGGCCAGTTTACATCAAAAGACAGCCACTCAATTTCACACAATGTTCTTAGTCTGCCTGGAGAAAACCTTATGCCATAGTAAGCTCCCTCTACAAACCCTTTTTTGAAATGTTGCAGGAGACACCCCAAGGGTGTCTTCTGTGAACTCAGACTTTCCCCCATCACTTGTGCAAAAAACATGCAAAACACAAAACAGACACTCAGACAAGAACAATGACTGGGGTGTAGGTGGACCCAGAGAAGGCTGCCACCCACAACCTAGACAAGACCAAAGACAATAGATAGAACCTGATAGCAGGGCACAGGGGGTGGCATCCCACAGCCTGGCCATGGGCCAGGAGATATGACTGTGTCCAGTCTCTCCACGAATCCCCAATGACCAGTCAACAGAAACAGAAAAGTACCTTTTATCCAGATGTTGAGACCTCAGAGATTCCCGTCAGGACCAGGAACAAAGAGTGTGTTCTAAAGGTTGCGTCCTTGACAGTTGCAATGACCCCATCATGGCATTCGAGGGCCCTGGAACATCTCAAGTTGGCCATCCCTTTGAAGCTGTAACAGAGACAGCGACCACTTCAGAGGCCAGTGCAGTCTTAGATCTCAGGGTCACTCCCTGAAATCTTGCGGGGGCCTCCAACTGTTGTAGCCGCCAGCCCCCGATAGACACATGGACCACCAGAACTCAGTGAGTTATAGGAAACACACTCTTTATTCAGCCAGCTGGGTCTGCCAGGGGTACGCAGACCTCAAATTAAGCAGCCCCCAAATGTAGAGGTACAGGGTTTTTAAGCCCAAAATCCCACTCTTCATTCTTTCTGAACACAAAGGTCTGTTTTTCTTCTATTCACTACCTGCCAACCCACAGGTCAATTGTGCAAGCAGGTGTACAGAAGCAAAAAGCTTATTGTTAGAATGTTATGTTCCCATGGGCGATAGCCAAGCAATAATTTTCCAGCCAGCACACTAACATCTATCTATCATCTATCATCTATCTGTATATCTCTAGGCATTGATACACAATTAAAAAGTTCAAAAGCTTTAGTCATCAGGCTAGTTAATAAATAAAATCTATTTCTTATTCTGATTTAAATTTTGTCACCTAGGTTATGGTGACTCCATTTTGTTCTTTTACAATTTCATCAGACCTACGCTATAAAAAATTATTCTTAAAAAACATTAATCATAAGTATTGATGTCTTATATTTAACATTGCAGTTGATTACTCATTTAAGAATATTTTACATGGCTGTAAGAAGATTTGAAAATGTAATAATATCAGCATAATAGATAATAATTATGATGAAAAAACATCAATCCTCTCATGTGGAAAATAATTTTAAATATTTGAGCAAAATGAGGAGAAAAGCTGATAATTCTCAAAATTGAAATTACATATGATACTGCCATAATTTAGAGACTACGCATATTTTAACTGACATATTTAAGATTAAGGATTTTTGAAATTAAAGAAGAAGGCTGTTAGACTAAGGAAGTTCTAATGCTATAAAAGCAAACTAAAATCTAAGCGTGTAAATTGCTCAAAGTTACAAAATCAATGGTAAACATAACCAAATACAAATGTCTAACTAGGCTTTAAGCTACAGCAGACCAAATAATTTCTATTTTTTGCTTCTACTCTCTATAAACATTATGTGTGACATAAGGATGTTTCAGTCAATGACACGACACACTGCATATGCAATTATATCTTATATACCATATATCTTAGATATGTAATAAATTATGCTATCCAGGTTTGTGTAAGTTCTCTCTAAGATATTTGTACAATGCAATCGAATAACGATGCATTTCTCAACATGTATTCCCTTGTTAAGTGGCATGTAACTATGTAAGCTTTTCCCCTGGATCCTGTCAACTGAGTGGTCCTAATAACTTCTGGTTTGGTGCTACACCATTTGAATCAATAAATGCTCAAATAAACTTTTGCAATTTTTAATATGCTTTGATTTATCTTTTAACACTATTTACATTTACAAGAAGGAGTCTGCGCAGGGGAGATAGAGTAGGAAGTAAAATATCATGCTTTGTTTAGATCTTAAAAGTTCTAAAATGTTTTTACAAGAAAAAAAAATTGTAAATGTAAGGTGATGGATATTAACTAAAATTATGATAATAATTTTGCACCTTAAACTAATATAATGTCCTATGTCACTTAAATATCAATAAAACTGGAATAATTAAAATTTAACAACCCTATTTTCACTCAGTAAGATGCTCATATAATTAATAGGAAATATTTATATATTCTCTTTGTACAGACCCAGATAATAAAATTTTAATAGTCTAAAATAATTTAACTTTATAGTAAATTTAATTGACTAACTCTATAGCAGTACTCTCCAACTTTTTTTCACCAGGGATTGGTTTTTTGGAAGATGATTTTCCACTGACGGAGGGGTGGGAGAGGTGGCTTAAGGATGATTCAAGTGCATTACATCTAATGCGCACTTTATTTCTATTATTATTACATGTAATATATAATAAAATAATTATATAACTCATCATAATGCAGAATCAGATGCCAACAGATGCAGCTGTACAATTGAAGTCCATCAACTCACTTGCCATTATAAAGCCTGCCACCAGATGCAACTTTTGCCACTCACTGATAGGATTTTGATGTCTGCAAGCAATTGATTTATTATTGTCTCTGTGTAGTCAAACCTCTCTGCTAATGTAAATCTGTATTTACAGCCACTCTCCAGCACTAGCATCACTGCCTCAGCTCCACTTCAGATCATCAAGCATTAGATTCTCACAAGGAACGTTCAACCTAGATCTGTCACATGCACAGTTCACAATAGGGTTTGCGTGTCTATGAGAATATAATGCCTGAAAATCTGAGGGGGAACTGAGATAGTGATGTTAACACTAGGGAGAAGCTGAAAACACAGATGAAGCTTTGCTGGCTTGCCCACTGCTCATCTCTTGCTGTATGGCCTGGTTCCTAAGAGGCCACAGACCAGTATTGCTCTGTGGCCTCGGAGTTGGGCACCCTTGCTCTATAGACTTACTAATTTTTTTTTTTTTAATTTTCAGTTACAGTTCTCATTTAATATTATTTTATATTTGTTTCAGGTGTACAGCACAGTGATTAGACATCTACACAATTTATGAAGTGATCCTGCGATTAGACTAATACCCACCTGGCACCATACATAGTTATTATAATATTTTTGACTATATTTTCTATGCTGTGCTCTACATCCTTCTGACTATTTTATAACTACTAATTTGTACTTTTTAATTCCTTCACCTTTTTCACTCAGATTCCCAAATCCCCATTCTATCTGGGAACCATTAGATTGTTCTCTGTATAAATGAGTATGTTTCTGTTTTTTGTTCATTTGTCTGTCTGTTTTGTTCTTTAGATTCCATGTAAAAGTAAAGTCATATGATATTTGTCTTTCTCTGTTTAACTTATTTAAGTTAGCTTCCTACCCTCTAGGTCCATCCATGTTGCCATAATGACAAGATTTCATTCTTTTTTATGGCTGAGTAATATTTCATTGTATATATGTACCACCTCTTCTTTATCCAATTGTCTATTGATGGGAACTTATGCTGCTTCCATATCTTGACTATTATAAATTGTGCTGCAGTAAAACTATGGTTTCATATATCTTTTAAAATTAGCATTTTGGATTTCTTTGGATGAATACTCAGAGGTGGAATGGCTGCATCATAAAGTAGTTCTCTTTTTAATTTTTTTAGGAAACTACAAACCATTTTCCGTAGTGACTGTACCAATTTTCAATCCCAACAACAGTGCACAAGGGTTTCCTTTACCCTGCATCCTTGCCAACACTTGTTTTCTGATTTGCTGATGATAGTTATTCTGACAGGAGTGAGGTGATATTTCATTGTGGTTTTCATTTACATTTCTCTGATTAGTCATGTTAAACATCTTTACATATGTCTGTTGGCCATCTGTATGTTTTCTTCTTTTTTTTTTTTGGAGAAATTTCTATTTAGATCCTCTGCCCGTTTTTAAATTAGGTTGTTTGTTTTTTTGGTTTCGAGTTGTATGAGTTCTTTATAAATTTGGATATTAATCCCTTATCAGATGTATCATTGGAAAATATCTTCTCCCATTTTATAGGTTTTATTTTTGTTTTGTTCATGGTTTCCTTCATACCTTTGTAGTTTGTTATTGTTCCATTTGTTTATTTTAAATTAGTTCCCTTTGCTTGAAAAGATATATCAGAAAAATATCTTCCTAAGAGCAATGTCAGAGAGTTTACTGCCTATGTTTTCTTCTAGAGGGTTTACGATTTCAGGTCTTATATTTAAGTCTTTAATTCATTTTTGAGTTTATTCTGGTATATGGTATAAGAAGTTGGTCTTTTTTTTTTTTTTTTTTTTGCATGTTACTGTCCAGTTTCTTTAGCAACATTTGTTAATAGATTGCCTTTACTGCATTGTATATTCTTGCTTCCTTTGTCATAGATTAATTGACCACATAGGTGTGGGCTAATTTCTGGGCTCTCTATTCTGCTTTTGTACCAGTACCAGGCTGCTTTGATCATTAGACAGCATACCTCCATCTTTTTTCTTCTTTCTCAAGATTGCCATGGCTATTCTGAGTCTTTTCTGATTTCATATAAATTTTAAGATTATATGTTCTAGTTTTGTAAAAAAAAAAAAATGCCGTTTATATTTTGATAAGGATTGAATTGAATCTGTAGATTGTTTTGGGTAGTACGAACATTTCAATGATGCTAATTCTTCCCATCCATGAGCACAGTATATGTTTTCATTTATTTGTACCTTCTTCCACGTCTTATAATTTTCTGAAGAAATGTCTTTTACCTTCTTGATTAAACTTATTTCTGGATATTTTTTAGATGTTATTGTAAATAAAAGATTTTTTCTTTAATTTCTCATTCTGATAGTTCACTATTGGTTTATAAAAAATGTAACCAATTTCTGAATATTAATTTTGTATCCCACTATTACTGAAATCATTTATCAGTTCTAATAGTTTTTGGTAGAGTCTTTAGAGTTCTCTCTATATAGTATCATGTCATCTGCAAAGAGTGACAGTTTTATTTCTTCATGTCCAATTTGGATGCCTCTTATTTCTTCTTATCAGCTTTGACTGAGACTTCCAATAATGTGTTGAATAAATGTGGTGAAAGTGGATGTTCTTGTCTTGTTCCTGATATTAAAGAAAACGCTTTTAGGTTTTCCCCCATTGAGTATGATGTTAGCTGTAGATTTGTCATATATGGTCTTTATTACGTTAAGGTATGTTCTCTCTATTCCCACTTTGCTGAGAATTTTTATTATAAACAAAAGCTGAATTTTGTTGAATGCTTTTTCTGTATCTATTGATATGATCATATGATTTTTAACTTTCAATTTGTTAATGTGGTGTATCACATTAATTGATTTGCGGATATTGTACCAACTTGCATCTCAAGAATAAACCCAACTTGATTGTGGTGTATGATCTTTTTAATGTCTCGCTGAATTTGGCTGGCTAATATTTTGTTGAGGATATTTGCATCCATGTTCATCAGGGATTTGAGCCTTTAATTTTTTATTTCTAATGTCTTTGTCTGGTTTTGGAATCAGGGTAATGGAGGTCTCATAAAATAAGCTTGGGAGTCTTCACAGCTCTTTAATATTTTGGAATAGTTTGAGAAGAAGAGGTTAGCATCATTATTCTACTTTGAATACTTGCTAACATTCACCTGTGAAGCCATCTGCTACAGGACTTTTATTTGGAGTTTTTTGATCAGTGATTCAATTTTATTAGTGGTAATTGATCTGTTCAGATTTTCTGTTTCTTTTTTATTCTGTCTTGGAAGATTGTATGTTTCTAAAAATTTATTCATTTTTTTCAAGGTCGTCCAATTTTTTGGTCTATAATTAATCATATTATTTTTTTATAATCCTTTGTATTTCTCTGGTGTCAGTTGTCACTTCCTTTTCATTTCTGATTTTATGTATTTGAGTATCTCTCTTATTTCTTAATGAATCTGGTTAAATGTTTACAATTTTGTTCACATTTTCAAAGATTCACCTCTTGTTTTCATTGATCTTTTGTATTTTTTTTAAGATTTTTATTTCCACTTTTATCTTTATTTTTTTTTCCTTCTATTCACTTTGGGTGTTATTTGCTATTTTTTTTTTTCTTATTTCTTTTAAGTGTTAGGTTAGATTGCTGATTTGAGATTTTTCTTTTCTCAAGCTAGGTCTATGTTGTTATGAATTTCCCTCTTAAGACTGCTTTCATTGTACCACATAGATTTTTGGGTCATTGTGTTTTCGTTTTTGTTTCAAGGTACCTTTTGATTTCTTCCCTGATCTCATTGTTACCTCATTTATTGTTTTGTAGCATGTTATTTACCTCCATATGTTTGTGTGTTTTTAATTTTTTTATTGTAATTGATTTCTAGTTCTGTACCATTGTGATCAGAGAAGATGCTTGATACAATTTCAATATTAAATTTATTGAGATTTGTGTTGTGACTTAGCATGTGGTCTATCTTAGAAGATGTTCTATGTGCACTTGAAAAGCTGTTTTGGGGTGAGATACTCTAAAAATATCAATTAAATTCATCTGGTCTAGTGTGTCACTAAAGGGCACTGTTTTCTTGTGGATTTCCTGTCTGGAAAATCTGTCCATTGGTGTCAATAGAGTGTTAAATTCCCCTACTATGACTGTATTAATGCTGATTTCTCCCTTTATATCATTCAATATTTACTTTATATATGTAGGTGCTCCTCTATTAGGTGGGGACCCAATAGAGGATATAATTCCAAAAACTCTTCCAAATATTTAATTATTTAATATTCCAAAATGTTAAACTATTACAAAATATAATACTAGTAAGTATTATATCTTCTCATTGGATCGATCCTTTTATCATTATGGATCGTTCTTCTTTGTGTCTTATTATAACCACTGTTTTAAAGTTAATTTTGATATAAGTATTGCTAATTCAGTTTCTTGTTAGTTTGTTTGATTCTGTTTTCATGAAATATATTTTTCCATTCCTTTATTTTCAGTTTGTGTGTGTCTTTTGATCTGAAGTGAGTCTCTTGTAGATAGCATATGAAAGGGTATGTTCTCTTATTCATTCAACTATCTTATGTGTTTTGATTAGAACATTTAATCTATTTATATTATAAAGTAATTATTGATAGGTATGTAGTTATTGACATTTTATTATTCATATTTGTGTGTTTCTTTTTTCCCTCTTTTTTTTAAACAAGTCGCTTAACATTTCTTATAATACTGGCTTGGTGGTAATGAATTTCTTTAGCTTTTTCTTGTTTGAGAAGCTCTTTATTTCTCCCTCAGTTTTATATAGCCTTGCAGGGTGAAGTAGTTTGGTTATAGGTCCTTGCTTTTCATCACTTTAAACGTTTCTTGCCAATCTCTTTTGGACTGCAAACTTTCTGTCGAGAAATCAGCTAACGACTAATGGGAGTTCACTTATAAAGAACTAGTTGTCTTTCTTTTGCTGCTTTTAAAATTTTTTATTTGCTTTCAACTTTGGTATGGGCTTCTTTGAGTTCATCTTGTTTGGGATTCTCTGATTCCTGAGCTCATACATCTATTTCCTTTACTAAGAAACATAGAGAAGTTTTCAGTTATTATTTCTTCAAATAGGTTTTCAATCTTTTGCTCTGTCTCTTCTTCTTCTGGTACTCCTTTGATGCAAATGTTGTTATGCTTAATGATATACCAGAGAAACCTTAAACGAAGGGTCTCCAGCCCTTGGGCCATGACCTAGTACTGGTCTATGGCCTGTATGGGACAAGGCCATACATTAGGAGGTGAGCAGCCGGCAAGCCAGCAAAGTGTCATCTATATTTTCAGTTGCTCCCCAGCACTAGCATCACCACCTCAGCTCCGCCTCAGATCATCAGGTATAAGATTCTCATAGAAGCACTGGTCCTTGGTGTCAGAAAATTTGAGGACTGCTGTCTTAAACTATCCTCACTTTTTTGATTTTTTTTTTCCCTTTTGCCCTTTAAGTTGATTATTTTTTGCTACTTTGTTTCCAAATTGCTGATTCAATTATAGAATTCCAAATTTAAGCTTCATAGCCTTTTCTCTTTGCAGGCATTTTTTTATTATTATTATTAGGTATACATGTTCTTTTCATATCCGATTGTCATTTTTACTTTTCCATGTCAAATAGATTTGTGAAAAAAATGTTTTCTGTGTTTAGTAACAAGTAAACATTGTCTCTCTTGTATGCTAAGATCAGGTAATAAATACTTGGTCTTATATGTGTTTTCTTCAAGAAAACAATGTTAACATACATTTTGATTTTCAGAAAATTGCATTATATAAAATGTGTTCTTCAGTTCTTATTTGCCTTTGTTCTCCTTCTTTGTTGTTTTGCTTGTTGGTCACAACAGAGATAAAGACCCTTTATATGATTAATGTTCAAACTAATATATCCACAATAAATTAGTGTTATTTTCAAAACATTCTGGATCAGGAATCCATAGGATGAAAGGGAATTAGTGATTTAGACCAAATAATTATTTGAATAACTGAGTTAATTTTTTTTCTGCTCTTTGACTGAGAATGATCTGATACATTGAATTCAATGTTCAGTTTCTATAGTTAGGGAAAAATTTAAGGGATACCCAGTATATAAGACAAATGAATGGGAAGTTTAGATCCCTGAATCTTATCATTCAACATTACTTTTCACAATTTCAGGCAAAACTTTAGAAGGTATTTCTTAGTATTATAGATGGACAACCTGCCATTGAATGCCCAGGTCTCTTTCTTAAAATTGATAGATATGTGCATTTTTTTTTTTTTTAGAACTATTCAGTCAGAATGTTGGTAGTGAAAGGAAGGCTTCTAGGAATCCACATTTAACATGATGCTATGTACATTCAATCCAGTGCCTTGATGGCTTCGTAGAGGTGAATTTGGAAATTCAGATTTAAATTTAACTCCTAATTTTCAAATATTGAGGAAATTGTGGCCAAGAAAACTTATGTGATTTCTTCAAAGCCCAATAGTCAATGGTAGAAATAAGATTTGAAAAATTAAGTCTTCGACCTCTTGCCTGTTCTAATACTCTTCCTACTACATCATACTCATTTCAAAAGTTTTCCATTAGATTTCATTAGAATTACCACTAGAAATCACATGTAAGCTTGCCAAATTTAAGTTGTAAGTAAGATAGAATTAAAAAACAAACAAAGATAAATTAAAAAACAAACAAAAAATGTATATATGTTTTATGTAGAAAGAAAAAACCTAACATAAAATTAATTTCCTATGGAGTAATTCTTGCTTGATCTGACAACTCTAAAAACAACCTCAAGAATATGACTTTCAAAGTGTCCATCTAGTCGACACACTTGTTTATACTGAACAATACTCGAGAACTCCATGTAGGCCACAAAATGTGTTGAAATTGACTAAGCTGTTTTATAAAATGAGAACTAGTACATTTTACTATATAGTTACTATGGACCTTTTTTTTTTTTTTTTGACTCTTCACTCTCACATCCTTTTTTATTAAAATCATTTCTCTACTCCACTATTTTTGAGAAAAAAGTGTCAGTAGTGCAATTCAACTGAGTAATGAATGGATTTGTTGTTGTAGTGCAAAAAGCTGCAAAATAAATTCAAATGGAAATTCTAAAAACTGTGAATATTATTTTCAGAGTTTTGGACTTTCCTCTGAAAACAGTGGTCTATTTTTAAGCTGATTTAATCTCTCCCTCTCCATAGCATTTTCTCTCTCAGGATCATTTTATTATTTTGGTAGCAATAGATAGAGTAAATTCAGAAACATAGTTTGAGAAAATTTAAACAGACTAAGAGAAAAGTTGAATTATGTATAATATAGTTTATTCTCACATACCCATGAGAATTATGGTCAAGATTCCCTGTAAGAAAATGAAGAATTTAAAACAGATAGATGGCAAAGAGTTTTAAGAAAATAAAAATAGCAAACTTATTCTTATAAGTCATAGAAAGACGTAGTAAAATATTTTACATGTCTTCCACTGGAGACTGTGTTCTTCAACAGTTCTTAAAACAAACACATATGGTCACCATACATACTTAATCTGACAATATGTGCAAATTTTAAAAACATGTGAGATAAAAACAAACTCACTATGATGATTATTTTTATACTCCATAGTTAGTATTTTGTTTCTAAATAAAATTTCAAATAAAATGTATTTCAAAATATATTATTAAAACTGTAGAAAGTTAAATTATAAAATATATGACTATATCTGAAAAAATACTAATACTGAAAATAACTTTCAAAATCGACTATTATGGAACAGTTTAAATATCATACAATTTGCTAACCAATTTACCTACATTATTTCATCTACTATATTAGCAGAATTGAACAGATATTTTAATTCTAAAATTAAGCATGAAAATTGGTGCCATTATTTAAAATCTACTTTTTAATACTTTTGACAGTTGACTAAAATGTTTAACATTTACCAAAATAGTATTTTCAAAATTCTTCAGGTTCTTTCCCCCTAATAATTAAAAGTCTATTTTTATTACAACTGAAAATTTTCAAAAGCTTCATTGTTTGGGTTCTTTGTCATCTCTTAGTGACCATAATTACTTATGTGTTATTCTTATATTATATAATATAATGATTTAAATGCCATTTTTGGGGGATATATTAGTGAGAAGCATTCATGAATAAAAAGTAAGTTTGAATGCACATTTGCTTAAAAACCAATAATAAGTATACTAGATTTTTCCCCACATGCTTTACCTCTCCAGAATAGTTAACTGTACTCCACTAACATTTTCTTGATGCAAGCAGTACAATAGAGCCCTGGTGCCTGAATTACTTTCCTTTTGCATTATATCTACCTCACTCTTCTTTTATCCCAGAGAAATGAGAAGTAACTATCAGAAAGTTTAATTAACAAAGACAAAGTAATGTGCAAAGGTGCCAGAAACTGAACATTAGACTCCATGAGGAGAGAGAGAGCAGGATAATGTAAGGCTGTTAATGAATGACTTTTATTTGTAACCAACTTTTAATTACCCTGCTAATGAATGAGAGTAGGATGGTGATAAGCATACCAGAAACCATTCATATTTGGTTTTGGAATACCATTTCTTGTAGCGAGTTAGCATTTCTAATTATGTTTCATTAAGTATAACTTAAGAAAAATTTACAATTTGTGAACACTCGGTTCACAGTTTAAGGAGAAGGAGGCTAAGAAACATCTTGAAGGACAAGGAATCAATAGCCTATACTCCAAGTTTTGTTGCGAATAATCCACATAAGGAAAATATTGTTTGAAGAGTAATCCTGGGCAACACAAGTTCTCATAATAATCCATAATAGAGGATGTAATTATTAAAGTCATATTTTGTTAACAGAATTTTTTTTTCAAAATTGTTAATTTTATTTCTAAGTATTATAGAGTTTACAATGCTATTTTGAATGGAGTCTCTCATTACATATTTTTTACTTTTAACGTTTATGTAGAAAAACTTAAAACTATTATATACTAATTTAATTCTCAGCCTGATTACTATATAACTTTTATTACTCCCAATAGATTACCAAAGAATTTTCTCTTTTTTTAAACATAAAATCACAACAATGCAAATAATAATCCTTGTCTTTTCCCTTCTAATATTTTGTCGTTGATTTTTTTCTCTAATTTCATGGCTACTACTTCCATAAATTTTAATATAATATAAATGAGAAAAGTCATTTTTTATTGTTTCAGAATCAAAGGGCTATTCATTTATTTCATCAATAAAATATGTCATTGTATTTTCTTCTGGTTTCCATTGTTTCTGCTGGAAACATAACTGTCATTCTTTGTATATCAAGCAAACTCAAATATATCAATCAACTTTACTGTTTCATTTTTTAATTTCTATTTACATCTTAATTCATAAATTCTACTCTTACTACTTTTATTTTGACATTTTAATAATAAAATATGTTCTTTAAAAATGTTAGTTTTTATTAAAAATTTCTTCTGCCAAAAGTTCATTCTACATACTAAGTAGAAAAATTAAGATAATGTAGAAAATATTGATAAGGTATCCTAAAAGATATATATTGAGTAATTTTATTTTGAGAAAAATGAACTTTAGAGTTGTTCTGTAAGCAATAAAGAAATCCCCCAACAAATTGAAAAGCCACTACTAAAATTCGTATATAGCCTAGTTATTTAACATTATTATATTTATCACTAAATATTTTTAATGACTTTTGCTGACTTATTTAGACTGAATTTATTAATCTAAAATGCTCTTTTTTTGCAGAGATTTCAAGGTTCACTCACTAATTTACATATGCCTTGGGATAAGACAAAGACACAGAATTCTACTTATTTATATTTATATAAACAAAATATAAAGTTTTTTCTATAATTTTATTTCATTTTTATTGTAATTCATTCTTAATACTTCCATTATTTCTTATAATTTCATACTGATAATCTATTTTATTTTCTGTGTGTGTTACTTTTTCTTCCAGTGATTGCAAAGTTCATAGTCAGATATTTATTATTTTGTTTTTTCCTGTTTTATATGGCATAATTAAGTTAATTCATCAAATTTAGACAGTGTAAGAACAGCAAACATTCATCATATGACGGAGCTTTTTCTATGTGCCTTGCATAGCTTAATTCCTTTCATTTTTTACTACAACCATGTGTGTCAGGCATTGCTATTATTCTTATTTCATAGATTAAAAAAAAGTAAGGCAGGTAGAAATTTATTGCCTTTGCCAAATTTATATTCCCAACAAGTAGTACAGCTGGGATTTGAAGCAAGGTGGCTAATTCTGCAGAACTGTGTGTTATGCTAATATGTTATTTGCCTATGATGTTTTACTGATAGAAGGTGAAATTAGAGATCTTTCATTTCTTGTCATTTTATACTTTCTGAAGTCTCCTTCACTCCCAGTTTTTCTTACATACATTATTATATGTATGTAATAATATCATAACTTTCAATGATTATGCTTTTCAAATCTTTCAAATTGCTATGCTTTCAAATTGATCATTTGTATGCTTATTTACTAATGCCCTTCCAAACAATAATCTGTAAAGACATATACACCCTTATATTCATGCCAGCACAATTTACAATAGCCAAGATACGGAAACAATCTAAATGCCCATCAACAGAAGATTGGATAAAAAAGTTATGGTTCATATATACAATGGAATATTACTCAGACATTAAAAAATAAATAAAATCCTACCAGTCACAATGACATGGATGGACCTGGAGGTTATTATGTTGAGTGAAATAAGTCAGAGAAAGATAAATACCTATGATTTAACTTAAATGTGGAATCTAAGGAACTAAAAGAACAAAATAATCAAAACCAGACTCACAAAATAGAAGACAACTTGGTAATGGCCAGGAGGAGGTGGGTTGGTGGGCTGGAAGAATAGGGTGAAGGTTTAAAAATGTACAAATTAGTAGTTGATAGATGGTCACGGGTATGGAGAGCACAGCATAGGAAATGCAGTTAGCATTAATGTAATAGCTAGGTGGAGAACCAGAGGAGAGAAAGAACAATTATAATTTAATGATTTTCAGTTGCAGGTAGAAAAAAAAACTTTATAACTAGACTTAATGTTTTAAATATTCGATCATTTCCATCTTTTTTTCACCATGCTTTCTCCTATTCCACATTGACCTTCCCAGTCTGAAGAATTATTTGATGCTTTCCTTCAGTGCTTAGCAGGCCATTGTGAAGGTACACTACTTTTTCCTTTTTTAAGATGGCTGAAGATTCAGTAAGTCTTTCATTTTATTATCAGTTTTGGATACGGAATCTTTCTGTATGGGGCCAGGCCTCCACCTTAAAAAACCATCAAGAAATCTGCCTTCACTTATCTCAGTTCTAGCAGTTTCTGAGAATGATGTAAAAAACCTTGCAAGAGATAGATTCTACTATAACCATTAAAAGAGTCCTCACAATTAATCAATTATGGGCAAAAGCTTGCTGGAATACTTTTACCTTAGCGTCTGATGAAAGTCAAAAAATTCTAATATGATCTTTATGTTGCCTGATTAACAAAGAACCACAGAATTCAAAAGAATTGAAACTTAACTGCTGAACGTGGAGATTGTATATACTTTTGGTATTTAGAGTTGATATTAAAGAAGTCGGTCTTTTTATTCAAGGTCTTGGGCAGGCACAAGCAGAATCCTAATCTAGTATGCTTCAAAATATGGTTTTATCATTGTTGTCTGAACTCAGAGAGAAACATCTCGATGGATTTAACACTCAGTGGTGGAAAATGCAAACTTACAAGATCATTAGACATTCATCTGGTTATGAGAAAAAGATAACTCCAAGATTTGCTGAGGAAAATGTAATTAAATAGGCACAATAACTTTGGAAAACAATATGATAGCACTCTGCTATTATTTCTTTTTATAGGTTAAGAAGACTTAAACAGTACTGCTTGTAAATGGTAGCCTCAACCTTGCTGTATATTTACACGGAAATAAATACATTAAATAATTATGGTTTATTACAGAAAGGAATGCTGGGAAAAAAAAGTTAACTCCTTTCCTGCCGAAGGGCAGTTGTATCTTTTGTTTCTTTCCTAGGAATAATTATTCTCCCATCTTTGGATCATTTTACATTTTTAATAAGCTTACTTTCAAAATTTCTAAGGCCCTTTGTAATCACTTCATTTATTATCCCAGAAGCTTATATTTTACTTACACTTACCAAAATTTCTAGGTTTTTAAAATTATGTCTTTGCTTGGTTTTTAGAAGTATACTTTACTGTATGTGCTCTATTAGGCTGGCATCCATACATGTCTTCTGTATTTTATTCCAGTGCCATAAAGAAGAAATTCCATAATTATTTACTAAATGAATACATTGATAAACAAATTACTAAATATTAATTTTACCTGGAATACAATTTAAATGTTTTTTAGTATTTATTTGATTTTTAAAAAATATTTCTTCAATAATAATTTGAATGTATGCATTTTCTTTAATATTTGTCATATATTCTACTTTAAATGCATCAATCTTCCTGAAATAAATACTATTTTCAGTAGCCATTATCATTTTAGTACACTTCATCCAATTTTTTTTTGTTTCTTCTGCAGGAATTTTAATCATTTTTAGAGTTCATCCATGTTAAAAAAATAAGCAACAGCTATTATCTATTCTGTCCTTTGTTTTTCATAGCTATATTTTCCTTCAATATTATCTCATTGTTTTGTTTTGTGACATTAATTTTGGCTTCATTATGTTGAATTTAAGGAAAAGTCTACATTTTTCTATAGCTTCTTAAACTTCATTCATTCATTTATTTATGGCTATGTCCTCTTTTGACTATCATATAATAACATTGTATACATATCTTATAATTTCTTTAATTTATTTGCATCTAACATGAGTAACTCAATGACCCTTAATTATCTATACAATGCAGATAAAACTATCTTTTGATGCATGAAAAACTTATTTTTACTATATTACTTTTATATATGGACAACATATTTTATTTTCTTTGTTTTTCTTTGTCCTGAAGGAGGTGTGATTGAGTATGAGGATGTTTGAAATCTATTTTGGATATATTCTGGTAAGTTTTAGCTATCAGATAGCATTCTTTATGCTCTTTTATGAAGTCCTTCAGAGTGTTTGGGTTATCCTAGGAATTTGGACTATTTTACAAATTCTAGATGATTTCCTTTGATAAGAACAAGCCCCAAATACTCAAATGATCTCTATAATTCACTTTAAACCTCAGCATCTTGTTCACTTTTATCCTAGCTTACTGACAAAGGACAATTAGAGAAATGTGTAATTAATGTCTCCATTGCTATTAGTCAGTATCTGAGACTAGAATTCTCTCTGTATCTTTCTCTCTGTATATCTCTCCATCTGGCAGCTACTCCAGGGGATTTATTACTTCTACTTCTGTCTTTTCTTCTGCCAAAACCTAGATAAGTGTGTAGTTAGTTCTGAGTAATTGTTATTCTACCCTTATTTTACAATTTTGCTTTTACTTAAAATATAAAATTTGTAAAGGTTGACTGAGATAAGTGAAGCAAAGAGTAGACTAGTCAAGTAAAACAAATATGTCACAACCAGCCTATCTGACCTCACATTCTAATTCTACTAGATACTAACTATTCAAATAATATAACTACTCTTTTGCTTGTTAATAATAGTCAGAAGACCTACCATAATAATATTTTTGATTATATCTTAAATAATATATATAAAGTGAGGACATTTGAATTTGTAACCGAGTAATGTTCCTACACTGTTTATGGAATAATCATTTGATTACAGCAACTCTTATCTATAGTAAAAACAGGAAAAGGAGAAACCAGAAGTATTCTTAGGAAGCCAACTGTAAAATTTAAAATGGTGTAGGAGGTTTTTTTGAAGAAGAAAACTTTGTATTATTTAGACTACTTCCTCACACCTAGGAAATGTTGCAGTAATGCAAGAACAGAGAGTTAGGTGAATCCAAGTTTCCAAATGCCCCAAATTTAAAACAAAAGAAATGCTTGACAATCAAAAAAAATAACAAAATTGATGAAAGCTTTGTGAAGGTCATAAGCTTTCTGAAGACTGCACAATGCTTCAGTTTGCTTTCCATCAACCAAAGCACATAAATAAAATTTCCGGTTAGTTTCTTCCAAAAAAATCTGAGCGAGAATCAGAAATAAACACTAAATTAAAAGAAGCAACAACAACAACAAAAGATACAAAATGAAAGTAGAAACAGGAAAGAGATGAATAGACAGCAAATGTTGATGATTAGAAAACAGATAGAAAATAAAACAAGAATGGACAGGATTCAGGAAGGAAATAAGAAAAAGACTTCCAAGGAAAAGTAAAGTCTAATTAGTTATAGTACAATAGAGAATAAACAGTGTAGAAAGCACAATATAATACACAAAATAGAGACATATGACAACTTAAACTGAAAAGAAACAAAAACAAAAAGATATATGAAGAAAGTGATAGGCATAAATTGCATAAAATCCACCAAATATTTTTTGGAGCGCCCAAAGAAGAAAATGAAGACAACAAACATATATTAGAGGATACAATTAGAAATAAAACTTCTGGAAAAAAAAAAAGACATTTGAAGCTGAATATTCAAGTGGAAGATATGTGCAGGGAAAATTAAACTAAAATAGCTAAGAATAAGACAAGATTAATAATAAATAAATTTATTAAAATGTAAACATTGAAAACAAAACAAAAAAATTATTCCAAAAATTAACCAGAATGTTATTTAGACTTATTCCTAGTAATATTTGATGCAAGAAAGCAATAGAGCCAAGCCTAGTAGACACTCAAAGAAAGAAGATCTGAGACAAAGATTTAATTTCACCACACACAACTGCAGTAAATACACTTAACTTCATGTATTTAGAACATTTGTTTTAGAATACGAATGTAAGGACAAAAGTGACAAAGGAGAATGTGAATGGTAGGAAGAGGAGAGAAGGCAGAAAGTAGAATAAGCTTACTGATTATCTCATATAAGATTAAATTTAAAAGCTTCTACTAATAGTATTGATTTTTAAAATTGGATGAAAAGAAAAAGGTATATGAAAGATTACTCAAGTTCTATATATCACTGTTCAAGTATGTATCTAATAAATACTATCTTAAATATAGGAATATAGAGTAACAAATATAAATCACATTATAGAATAAAAATAAAACCTTACCTAATTATGAAAAAAGGTATAATCAAATGCAGAAAAAACAGATCACATAGTAAAAGACCAGAGAATCAAGAATATAAAATAGACCTTTGCTTGAACACTGAGAAAAATATCCCGTAAGTATAACAAACAGTTTTGACTAAAAATATAAAAGTTTATTTCCTTTTTTATGCTCGTTAGGTTCTTATTAATATATGAATACATATTTGATAATTAATCATATTATCTCGTATTCAATTTGTGAAGCACTCTAATTAGCTGACCATCTGTCTGTTTTTCAGTATAAAAATGTTTTCAACTATTTTATTGTCCTTTAATTTAAATAGCAGATGTCCAGCTAGTATGACTTGTTTTCTCAATGACTTATGCACTATATTTCAAATCTTAAAAAAATATTGGAAAAACGGTACATAATTTGGAACCTTTAAATGAGTAGGTCCATAATTATTAATGTGATCTGCTTAATATTAATTATGAATAAAAATTAAATCATTTATTTTAAAAAATAAAAATAAACCACTTTATATATTGAATTCTACATGTTATCTTGAACTATTATGTATATAATAAATAGGTTTATAGATAATTGGGCAAATAGGGACATTTAGAGGATTTCTTTTTATAATAATATTTTTTTACTTTTCAGTTATAGTTGGCACATAATATATTAGTTTCAGGCATACAACATAGTGATTAAATATCTGTAAAACTCACAAAGTGATCACCTCAATAAATCTAGTATCTATATGACACCATACATAGTTATTATAATATTATTGACTATATTCTTTACCGTACATTTCCATGGCTATTTTGTAACTACTAATTTGTATTTCTTAATCTTTTCTCCCTTTTTCACTCACCCCTTAACTGCTTTCCCATCAAGTAAACCTCAACATGTACTCTGTATCTGTGAGTTTCTTTCTCTTTTACTTTTTTATTTTGTCCTTTAGATCCAACAAGTAAGTAAAATCATATGGCATTTGCATTTCTCTGTCTTAATCCATTCAGTACAATATCCTGTAGATATGTAATACATGTAAAGATTCTATTTATTTATTTATCTATCTATCTATCTATTTATTTATTTATTTATTTATTTATTTAACGACTGGATAATATTCCATTCTATATGCATCATCTCTCCTTTATCCATTACCCAGGTTGCTTCTATATTTTGGTTATTGTAAATAATGTTGCGATAAACATATGGATACAAAGTACTATTTTGAGTTTATTCAGATAAATAACCAGAAGTAAGATTACTGGGTCCTTCTTTATCTCTTGTTATAACCTTTGTTTTACAGCCTATTTTGTCTGATAAGTATTGCTAGATCTGATTTTTTCCTTTATTTCTATTTTCATGTAATTTTTTGTCATTACTTTATTTTCACTATGTATGTGTCATTTGATCTGAAGTGAATTTCTTCTTGGCAGTGTAAGGATATTGTTTTCTTATCCATTCAGCTGCCCTGTTTTTTTTTTCAATTAAATTTTCTTTTTTTAAGGTGACATTAGTTAACAAAATGCTGTAAGTTTCAGCTGTGCATTTTAACAGTAACATACATATATTTTAATTGTGTGTTCACCTCTCATAGTTAGATTTCTTTCTGTCACTACATATTTGGCCCCTTTTAACATATTTGCCTACTTCCTTCCCCCTCCCCTTACCATTTGGAAACCACTAATCTACTGTCTATGTCCATGAATGAGTCTCTGATAGTTTATCCTGTCTGTTTGTTGCTTTTAGATTTATGTCCCACATATAAGTGATATCATATAATTTTCAACTTTTTTCTGTCTGGCTTATTTCGCTTAGCATGATTATCTGGAGGGCCATCCATGTTGTTGCAAATGGTAGTAGTTCATCTCTTCATATGGCTGAGTAATGTTCCATTGTATATATGTATCACAGCTTCTTTAGCCAATCATCTATTATAGGACACTTCGGTTGCTTCCATCTTACGGACGCCTTGAAAAATGCTGCTATGAACATTGATGTGCAAATATCTTTTTGGATATGAGATTTCAAGTTTTTGCAAAAATAAGCTGTAGAGAGATTGCTGGATCATATGGCAGATAAATTCTTAGATTTTTGAGGAAACTCTATACTGTTTTCCATAGTGGCTGCAACAATTTGAAGTCCCACCAGTTATGTAAGAGGATTCTTTTTTTTCCACATTCTCTACCACATTTGTTATTAGTTGTCCTATCCATAACAGCTATTCCAACAGGTGTGAGATGTTATTTCATTGTGGTTTTAATTTGTATCTCCCCAATAGCTAGTGATGTTGAGCATCTTTTCAAATATTTTTTGGCCATTAGTATGTACTCTAGGGCTAAGTGTCTGTTCAGGTCCTCTGCCCACTTTTTGATTGGATCATTTGTATTTTTGTTGTTGTTGTTGTTACTGAGTTGTATGAGTTCTTTGTATATTTTGGATATTAGGTCCTTATCAGAGGCATTGTTTACAAATATCTTTTCCCATTCGTATCATTGTCTCTTTACCTTGTTGACGGTTTCTTTTGTTGTGCAGAAGCTTTTAGTTTGATGTAGTCCCATTCATTTGCATTTCCTTTTACTTCCCTTGCCTATAAGGTCAAATTTATAAAATCCTCTTTAAGTCCAAGGTCCTTGAGTTTCTTTCCTATGTTTTCTTCTTTGAATTTTATTGTTTCAGGACTTATATTCAGGTTCTTAATCCATTTTGAGTTAATTTTGGTGTGTGGTGATAGACAACAGTTCTTTCATTCTTTTGCAGGTGGCTTTCCAGTTTTCCCAGCACCATTTATGAAAGAGGATTTGTTTTCTCCACTGTATGTTTTGGCATTTTGTTGAAAATTATTTGCCCATATAAACATAGGTTGACTTCTGGACTCTTAATTCTGTTCCACTGGACTGTGTGTCCGGTTTTCTGTCAATACCATTCCATTTTGGTTATTGTCCCTTTATAGTATAATTTGAAGTCAGGGAGAGAGATTACTCCAGACTCGTTTTTCTGTTTTTTTTCCCTCAGGATGGCTTTGACCATTGGGATCTTTCATGCTGCCATACAAATCTGATGATTTTTTATTCTATTTCTTTAAAAAATGCCAAAGGGATTTTGATGAAGATTGTATGAAATCTGTATAATGCTTTAGGTAATAGGGTCATTTTAACTATGTTGATTCTTCCAGTATAAGAACATGAAATATCTTTCCATTTCTTTGTATCTTCTTTGATTTCTTTTAATAGGGTTTTGTAGTTTTCATTATATAGATCCTTTACATGTTTTGTTAAATCTGTTCCTAGGTATTTTATTCTTTTTGTTGCAATTGCAATATAAATTATTTTTTTCTACTTCTTTTTATGACACTTCATTATTAGAGTACAGGGACACTATGAATTATTGAACGTTGATTTTGTTTCCAGAAACTTTACTATATTTCCTTATTGTTTTTAGTAGTGTTCTTGTGGAATCTTTAGAGTTTTATATATAGAATCATGTCACCCACAAACAGTGACAGTTTCACTTCTTCGTTTTCTATTTGGATGCCTTTTATATCTTTCTCTTGAATGATTGTGCTTGCTAGGACCTCCAATGTTATGTTGAATAACAGTGGTGATAGTGGACAGCCTTTCCTTGTTCCTGATCTTAGAGGGAAGGTTTTTAGTTTTTCACCATTAAATATAATGTTGGCTGAGAGTTTGTCATATATGGCCCTTATTACGTTAAGGTACTTTCTTTCTATACTGATTTTGTTAAGTGTTTTGATCATAAATAGATGCCGTATCTTGTCAAAGGTTTTTTCTGCATCTATTGATATGCTCATATGATTCTTACTTTTTAATTTCCTTATATGGTTTATCACATTAATCAATTTGCATATGTTGAGCCATCTCTGGGCCCTTGGGATGAAGTCCACTTGATCATGGTATATAATCTTTTTGATAAGTTGCTATATGCAGTTTGCTAGTATCTTATTTAATATATTTGATTTGTAGTTTTCCTTTTTTTGTATTGTTTTTACCAGGCTTGGTATCAAGGTAATATTGGCCTCATAAAATGAGTGAGGAAGTATTGCCACTTCTTTGGTTTTGGAGAAGTTTTTGAGAAGGATAGATATTAATTCTTCTTTAAATGTCTGTTAGAATTCACTGGTGAAACCATCTGGTCCTGGTCTGTTTAGATTTTCCAGGTCTCCTTCATTTAGACTAGGAAGATTGTATGTTTTTAAATACTTGTCCATTTATTCTAGGTTATTAAATTTGGTGTTATATGCTTTTTCATAGTATTCTTGTATGATCCTTTGTATTTCTGTGATGTGTGTCTTAATTTTAATTCTTTCATCCATGATTTTGTTTGTGTCGTTTCTCTTTTTTCTTTAGTGAGTGTAACTAGGGGTTTGTCAATTTTATTAACCTTCTCAAAGAACCAACTCTTTGTTGCATTTTTTCTATTGCTTTATGTTTTCAATTTCATTTAATTCTGCTCTAAGTTTGATGATTTCTTTCCTTCTGCTGACTTTAGGCTTCATTTGTTCTTTCTTTTCTAGTTTTTTAAGATGAAGTGTTAGGTTGTTTATTTGGGCTTGTTCTTGTTTTTGGAGATAGGCTGTAGTAATAGGAACTTCCTTCTTATTATCACTTTTTCTGTGTCCCAAAAGTTTTGATATACTGTGCTATCATTATCATTTATTTGTATGTAAATCTCGATTTCTGTTTTTATTTCTTCTCCAACCCAGTCATTCTTCAGTAGCATGTCGTTTAATTTACATGTATTTGTGGTTCTTCCCGCTTTCTTTTTACAGTTGATCTCCACCCTCAAAGCATTATTATCAGAGAATATGGTTGGTATGATTTCAACCTCATATTTTTTGAGGCTGTCTCTCTATTTCAGCATGTGGTCATTCCTTGAGAATGTTCCATGTGCACTAGAGAAGAATATATAAGCAACTGTTTTGAGATGGAAGGCTCTGTAAATGTCAATTATGTCCAGTTGGTCCAATATGTCATTTAAGGATATTATTTCCTTATTGATTTGTTGTTTGGATGATCTGTCCATGTCTGACAATGAGATATTTAGGTCCCCTACTATGACAATGTCTTGGTCTGTTTCTTCCTTTAGTTATGTTAGTAATTGCTTTATATATTTTTGGGCTCCCTGATAGGGAGCATAGATATTAATAAGTGTTATGTCTTCTTGGTATATGATTTCCTTCATCATTATGAAGTGTCCCTCACTATCATTTTTTTACCTTTTTTATTTTGAAATTTATTTCATCTGGTCTTAGTAACACTACTCCTGCTTTTCTCTGAATGCCATTTGCTTGAAATATTTCCCACGCTTTCCATCTGAATCTCTGTTTGTCTTGGGAGCTGACAGATGTGTTGCCTCGAGGCAGCATATGGTTTGGTTTTGTTTTTGATCCAATCTGCAACTCTGCCTATTTATTGGTGAGTTCGGTCCATGTACATTTAGGGTGATCATGGAAATATGAGGTCTTCTTTTAGCCATTTTATGTCTACATTCTGGTAGCTTAAAGTTTCCATTGATTCTTGTCCTTGTGTGTCTGTATTTTTTTATTTTAACTTGGGTTTTGTTGTTTTTTTTTCCTTGGGTCCTTCTTGTTTTATGTTATATATTTCAGTTCTAAATCTTTGGTGTGTGGTTACCATTACAAATATGTAAAGAATAGTTACACACACACACACACACACACACACACACACACAGTAATTTATTTTCTTCTGAGTATGCCTTATCTCCATTCCCGTTTGCTAATTAAGACCTTTGAATACTTTTTTTAGTCATGGTTGTCTCTATTTGTCCCTAGGCATGGTGAACATTCATTACTACTTGCTATAGCAAATCTCTTCTTATTTTTCAAGCTCATAATGTTGTATTTGTAGTAAGTGTTGCACTCCTCTGCTTCTATCTGCCTGCAAGTCGCATTACTTCTAATTATGTTTTTTTTGGTTTTTTTTTTGGAGTGTGTGTTTTTTTGTTATTTTGTTTTAGGTGAACTGACCCCTTTCAGTATTTCCTATAGTGCGGGCCTTGTAGTGGAGAATTCTCTCAATTTTTGTAGGTCTTAAAGGTCTTTATTTCTTCTTCATATATAAAGGAGGGTTTTTCTGGGTACATTGTTCTAGGCTGGTAGTTCCTTTCATTTAAGAGGTTAAATATTTGATACCACTCTTTTCTGGCTCGTAATGTTTGTGCTGAGAAGTCTGATGATAATCTAATAGGTTTTCCTTATAGATTATATGTGTTTTTTCCCCTGGCTGCCCTGAGAATTCTGTCTTTATCATTGATTTTTGATAGTTTTAATACAATATGTCTTGGAGAAGGCCTTTTTGGGTTGAGACAATTGGGTGTTCTGTTGACTTCTTGAATTCCAAGCTTCTGCTTATTCCTTAGATTTGGGAAATTCTTGTCAACTATTTGTCTAAAAATGCTTTCTAATCCCTGCTCCTTTTCTTCCCCTTCGAGAATGTCCATTATTCTTATGTTTCCTCTCTTGTAGTTCTCTTTCATTACTTTTCATCCTTTGGTTTCTCTCTCTTTTTTTTGATTTACTACTAGATTTCTGTCTTTGATATCGCCAATTCTTTCCTCCATTTGGTTGTCTCTATTTTCCAAGCTTCCTATTTCATTTTTTAGCTCTTGCAGTGTGTGAGTGTTTTATCGATCTCCAGAAGATCTATTTTGTTCTTTTCGAGGTTTTAAATATCCTTGCTAAAGAACTCATTCTGCTCATCTAATTGTTTTTTCATTTCCTGAAATTATTGATATGATTCATTTCAGATCTCACTTTTTTCAGAAATACCATCCTGAATTCTCTGTCATTTAAGTTGCATATTTCTATGTCCGTAAACTTATTTTCTGGAGATTTTTCTCTTTCTTTCTGAGACGCGTTGTCACCTTGGTTGTTCATAATGTTTAATGGACTATTTCTCCACCTGGACATTAAGGGAAATGTATTCTGCTTTTTTTTCCAGAAAGAAGATATATTATGTAAAGATCTCTCTTAAGACTATTGCAAAGAAACCATTCTTCTTTTGGTTTCCATTAGGTTACGTCTAAGCCTCTTGGATCCCTGCTTTATATACATTCTTAATTATCCTTTTTTTTTTCTTATATATATTGCGCTCCACACAATAAAGCAAGCTACCCTGTATCTCAGTCTCTGTCTGTGTTAGCGACAGTTTCAGTAGCTTTAGCTCAAATTCCCTTGGGGCTCCGTGGTGTTGGGTTTGGAGGATATGGGGAGAGGGGTACTCTAGGTTGGGGGATGGAAGCTGTGGCTTATCCTCAGTTTTGCAACCGTGGCTGTAAATTATCAACCATTGCTTCTCTGCTGTTCCTACTTCTCTATTATCTCTACTTCTCTGCTTTCTGCACTGATGCTGGGCACTGCCGACTGTCGTGTGAAACTCAGAGCTCTACCAAGCTGAGCTGTTCAGGAAACTTGCTGAACCTTCTCCCCTCTCTCTCCTCCTACAGATAGCTCTACCTGTGTGACAGGCAGTTTGCTTATTTCTCACAGTCTAACAGCCAACTCCCAGGGTTCTGTCTGTGGTAGCTCTTATGTGCTGATTCCATGCTCAGACATGCTGGTTTGTAGTTTGGGTGTTTTTGTTAAGTTTTAAGTCACTGATGTGGCTTCATGCTGTAATGTGTCCAGCCACCTTATCTTTTGATTGGAGCATTTACTTCTTTTTCATTTGAAGTACTTGTTGATATATATGTAGTTATTGCAATTTTTTATTCATATTTTTGATACGTATTTTTTGTTCTTTTTAAGTATCCTTTCAACATTTCTTGTTATCCTGGCTTGATGTTGATGAACTTCTTTAGCTTTTTCTTGCCTGGTAAGCTCTTTATTTGTCCTTCAAGTCTAAATGGTAGTTTTGCTGGGTAGAGTAATCTTAGATGTAGGTCCTTACTTTTCACCACTTTGCATATTTTGTGCCATGCCCTTCTGGCCTGCAGTTTCTGTTGAGAAATCATCTGACCGACTTATGGGAGCTCTCTTATAGGTAACTAATTGCTTTTTTCCTTCTATTTTTATGATTCTCTTTCTTTCTTCAACCTTTGACATTTGATTAATAATGTGTCAATGCAGTCTGTTTTTTTTAAGTGGGACATGTTTCTTTGTTTCCTCATTTTGCCTGTCTCCCTATGTTTGTTTCTATGTATTAGGTAGGGCTACTATGTCTCTCAGTTTTAGTAGAGTGACTTTATGTAGTAGGTGTCCTGGGTGGCCCAGTGGTACAGTCTTCCCAGGTCACCTCAGCCTAGGGCTCAAGGTGTGGTCTTTGTGTGCCCTCCTTGTGGGTGCCAGGCCTGGCTGGACCAAGGTCTGGCTGTGATCCAAGGTTTGGCTGTTATTCAAGGCCTGGCTGATCCAAAGCCTCACTGGCCCAAGGTCTGGCTGAGATCCAGGCCTGTGGCTAGGAATAAGACCCCAGATTTAGAAAATATGTAAACATAATTCAGCTTATTATATCATGCATGTGTGACTGACGGCCACTATTGTACTGTGCTACGTGAGGAACCATGTGGTTCCCTGGAGAGCAGAAAGAGAACACAGAAAGGGACAGTGGAATAATTGTGCACAATACTGTGTGCTCCCCCCAATAGAACTACACTTCCAAACAGAACTGCGCTCCACACAATAAAGTTGATGCCTGCCATTTCATCCTTATGTTTGTTTCTTGTGCATTCTTCCAACTGGACATTGAATATTTCCACCTCTATCAGCAATATTGCTGACACTTGGCATAGTTAACATGATCTGCTTGGCCCTGACACTCATTGTGGTTGAGCTTTGGTTACTTATTGGTTGTAAGAAATGGCCAGTGAGATGCCAACCCTACGGAGCAGAATTCACTTTAGCAGGGCTCTAGTGCCTCCCCAGTCTATCTTTTGGCTGTGTCCTCCTCAGATGCTTCCCTGGGTGATGCTCTGGCTCTGGCACCAGTTGAAGAAGGCCACTGGGTGTGCCAACTTGTGCATTTCTGGGGCCAACTGGAAAGACTCACCAAGAAATTCACAGATGGCTGCCACCCAGGCTGGGCTTAGGTGACTCAAGAGGCCAAGCCAGGAACCAAGGCTGGCTGCAGCTCGTGCTGAGCTTGGGGTTGCTCAGCAAAAGATACAGGGCACATCGAGACCAGATGCTGTTTCTTTAGGTTTTGTGACCCTTTGAAAGATTTTAGTAAAATCTGTAGCATGAATCAAGACGGGCCATTTGTATGGAATAAACCACTAGAGGCAGCTCGGTGAATAAGCAAGCTGGGAAAGGCAGGGTTTTGGGAAATTACCTGGGCATAGCAATCTGTCTTAACCAGTTTGATGGAAACTCAGATACAGTGGCCAACTGCATCTGCATTCTTGTAGTGGGGAAGGCTCAACAAAGGAACAATGAATACTGCTATCACTTTTGTCTGGGAGAACGCTGCCCCTCCAGCTCTTACCCTGAAGCTAGACAATTTGGTTCCTGTCTATCTTTGGCCCTCTTCTAGCATCTTCCCCTGAGCTGGAGCTCAGCGTAGTGTGTCCATCACAGAGTAAGTTCACATGTGGGTCCTTTAAGAGGAATGTCTACAACTTCTACAGCCCTCTATCTTCCTCAGCCACAGTTTCCAGTGGTTTTTACAGCCAAAGATTGTGGGGATCTCTTTTCTTGGCACTTAAATCTTGGGCTGGGAGCCCAGTGTAGAGCCAGACCCCTTGCTCTTTAGGGCTGAGAGGGATTCTGAAGTCAATAAGCTCTCCCGATCCTTGGCCATCACACATGGTTGTGAGACTGCCCATTTTATGTATGTCCCTAGTTGTAGGACTTCTGTTCAGCCAAACCTCAGGTGACTTAGTGATGATTGCTATGTAGTTTCATTGTAATTTTAGTGTGGTCATGAGACGGGGCAAGCACAGAGTCTACCTTCTATGCCATCTTGACCGGTAGCCCTAGAGGTTACTTGACATTTGAAATAAAATTAAAATTATTTAATTTACATATTTTCATTTGTATGACTTCTGAGGCCTTCTATTTGACCAATATAAACTTCATATTTGTCATCTGAAAACTGAAAGTTATAATACTAATACACGAAATTTATCATTGTTATTTTAATAATAGTTACTGTATGAAATAGCTAACTTCTATTTTAGAAGGGTTTATATATGTGTGTAAGCATATATATCATGTGCATTCAATTGTTCATGGAAACTGTGAGAAACTAAAATTTTAACATTATAAATTAATTTTTAAATACCTGTTTAAAACCATTCCATACTGTATTATATTTTACTTGTTAGCACACTTTTACAACTTTCTATGAGTGGTAGAAGGAACATAAATAGTAATAGTATGAAAATAATAGCTCACTGAGTGTTCACTGTTTTCTGCTACTTTTAAAGTGTTTTCCATACAATAATTAATTTAATTCTAATAATTAATTTAATTCTAATTTAATTCCATGCAATAATTAATTTAATTCCTGCTAACAACAAAACAGAGAAGAGATGACAAGGAATTTTCACAAAGTTATTCACAAGTAAGTGATAATCTAGGTCGTGACAGCATAAACTAATTTACTGCAAAGCCCTCATCCTTAAGGACTGTGCTTTATTGAGAGAGAAGTAAAGATAGGAAACTTGTAGATACAATGGGTTTTAGCAGTAGATATATTTTTATAAAATGGAGGGACTGATCACTTCAAGTACTTAAGGCAAATTACATCAAAATTATGTAGTTTTGTCAAAAAATTTGTCATGAAATGAATATGCTTGATAATTTTTTATTTATCTTTTCTCCCTCCAAACTTAGACTATTTTAAATTCACAGAAAATTGCATATGAAGAGTACTTAACTAATAATAGTTAGTTAAGCGCCAGTATAAACATTCTTAGTCCTAGTTAACTTAGTAGGTATGTGTCTTTGACATTATTTTATGTAACTTCTCTAAGCTTTAGGTTTATCCATTTTGAAGTGAGAAAGAGCTAGTCTGTTACAAAAAGTCTGTTTATATGTAAATCTTATGTTTTAAACATATAATTTATAAATACTTAGGGTGATAAAATAAGCTTTGCTATCCTAACCATATCTATATAAAATATGTCTTTCAACAAATATATAAATTTAAGAGTGTGACAGTTAATTTTAAAGGAAAGCAAATTAGTTAAGTTAGTCAGGTTCTCACAGCTCTTTTGAAGCTTCTCCTCTCTAAAACTCATCCCTTAAATATATTATAGTTTCTCTGGGCTCTGTGGATCTAACTCTTTCCCTTTGGCACACTCTTTTGATGAAATGATTAATTTCTATATAATTAGTTATATTACCAAAATTTTCAAATGTAAGTCTCTACTGTTAATGGAGACTTAACCATGCAAAAAATTATTTACTGCACTATAAATATCTCCTAAACATTTGAAAGTTCTTGGATCAGGTACTGTATCAGATATTGAATGCAAAAGCCTTGCTGGCTATTTACACAGAGATTATTTAATATAGTAAATTTTTATATTAGAAAATTAAAAAGGCAAAAATGGAATGCTGAGGCAACAAGGAGAAAATTCTGAGGTAGGCTAAATTAATTACAGTAGACTGGAAGGTAGAAGGAAGAGAAGAGAGAAGTTAATCAATTAACTGCAGAGCAAAACTGAAAGACTGCTTACATTCCTAAATGTATGTTGAAACTTTTGAATTAATTTCTAGGTGGCTATTTCAGAGATTATCCAAAAGAAAGAAGAGCCAGATGTCACAGACCCCCAGGAGCCTCTGTTTCTTGCTTACACATGCAATTTCCAGACTATTGTCCACAACCAATTTGAAGAAGCAAACACTTCTCACAAATTCTGCACCTATACCAGAACTAGTTCTGCTTCACTTTCTCTCATCCCCTTTATCAATAACCAGTGTAGATTCTTTCAAAACAACTTACATCTTTCTCTTTCTACTTGGCATATAAAAAAGGCCTGATAACTCCAGACGTGTTGTTTTCTCCACCTACCAGTGCTGCTGGTGGTTTAGAGCTTCATGTCCCAGGTCCTGGTTCTTTTCTGGCTACCATTTAGTCCAAAAGCCCTTTCTTTCAGAAAAGCTTCTGGCCATGAGTGTATTTTGTTTTACAGAGGTAACACAGAGATGGTAAATGCAGGAGGCAAATATTACCTGTACAGTATGTATAATAATAGTCCTTAGAGTAATGACAATGGTATTAAAAATAAGTTAAAAGATGTTTCTGCCAAAGATGTTATGGCCAAAGGCCATAATCTGATTACTAATATACTAAGTGATAACAAAGTTTACCCTAATTAAAAGAATGAAAATAACTTGGTATTTGATTGATGTGGGGAAAGAGGCAAAGTAAAGAAAAAGATGTTTTGGTTTTGACTTAGGAAACACTTCCTGAATCACTAAAAGAGGAGCAGGATTTTGTATCAGCTTCCATGTGTAAGGGATTTAAGATTGTCAGTCAGCCTTGTCTGAGACCACCTGGATGTCTCTATTCTAATTTCACTCCTGCTATCCTAAATCTCACATGGTCTCTAGATTAGATAGTAAATTCAACATACATAATTCTGTAAGTGGCACAAGTAAAATTTGGGTCTGGTTTTCAGCAAAGTTGTTCCTATGTTTACAAGATAGAATTATTTTAGGGCCACCAAATAAGCTCTCTGGTTCTCTGATGTTGACTTACGTTGAGAGTTTAAAGCTCTGAGCTATTTATTTTATTTCTATTTGTTCTTCTATGAACTTAGAAACAATCATCCTGCCTCCAGTCCTCTGGATTCTAAAAGGCAGAAAAAAGACTTCTTTGTCTTCTGTAACTAAAATAAATGCATAAAATCAGAGGAGAGTGGAGAGTTATGAGAAAGAGGCTAGAATTAAGTTTTGTAATCATCAATAGAAAATTATTTTTATCTGAATTAATTTTTAATAAATATTCATGTATCATGAATGCAATTAAATTAGTACTGATTTTAAAGGGGTACTTGAAAATACATGAAAATTTGAAGGAATTCATTATGCTTTATGTTATTTTGTTGAATACAGTGCCACAAAATTTGTCAACCTGTGTAATGCATGAGATGATGGGGTGGTTTAATTGAGATATGTGCTATTAATGAAAAGTATTTTATGAATGTAACATGTTCATTTTCGTCATCAAAATGATAGCCATTTTTCATCATTTTTTCTGATTTTTACATTTTTCTTTAACCCTACTTATGTTCTTTTTTTTAATTTTTATTTTTCTCAAACTACCTTCAGAAGCACTTGGAGTAAAACTTCTCTGTACTAGTAGGAAGCTTTTTCTAATTACTCCAGAGTTATTGGTATAGAAGCAACAGGTTTTACCTAGAGTTATACATAATCCATCTTGTTCTAAGAATAATAAATTTAACCCATTTTTATTATGAAAGACTACTTTTGCTAGTGCATCGACTTCAAGTTCTAGCCTGTTGAACTCAGTCAAGTTTAGGGGAGTTCCTACCCTGACATAATAAGGGGGTTTGGAGTTTACACATAACCAGCAATCTTGTCCTATGTTTGGGGTGGTCTTATTTAAGACCTTGTACATTGTTGTTAGCGAAGTTATTAATGTTCTTTCTGGTTCTGGTTGTGGCTGGTCGAATGCCTGGGCTAAAGAGGAAAAGAGGAAGAAACAGAGGGTTAGACTTATGTACACTTGAGTCTTAGTCTTAAGGGTCCGTCTTCTTGAATTGTCCACTCTAGTGCCGCCTTCACGTGGGAGTGATGAATCCATGATGGGATACTGTCTGCTTTAACTGCAGTGGGTGTCATCAGGTAGACAGTGAAGGGTCCTTTCTATTTGGGTTCTAGTCCTTTGGAAGTGAACTTCTGGATCCACACAGAGTCCCCAGGCTGAAACCGATGGGGAAGTCCATCGCCCGGAGCTGAGTGGACAGCACGAACCCGGGACCAAATTTTCTTCTGTACACTTTGAAGGGCCTGTAAGGACTTAAGTAAGACAAGGTTACGCAGTTCTGCCTTTTTCTCATCTTCTATTTGAGGTGGGAGTTTTCCAAAGAAAATTTCAAATGGGGCGAATCCATTAATATACAGAGTCCACCCGGCTCGGAGAAGAGCAAAGGTATAAGTTCTACCCAGGTCCCACCAGTTTCTAATTCTAATTTTACTAATGTCTCCTTTAGGGTCTGATTTATTTGCTCTACTTGGCTTGAACTTTGGGGCCAGTAGGTGCAGTGAAGTATCCATTGCAAATTTAGGTAGCTAGCCAATTTCTGTGATACCTTTGCTATGAAGGCTGGCCCATTATCTGACTCTAAAGTTCTGGGGAGACCAAATCAAGGGAGGATTTCTTGTAGTAGTTTCTTAGTAACTACTAAGGCAGTCTCTTTCCTGGTATGGAAGGCCTCTACCCATCCGGAAAAAGTGTCTGTAAAAACAAGTAAATATTTGTAGCCCCCCACAGTCGGGGTTACCTCAGTGATATCGACTTCCTGGTGGTCCCCTGGATAAGTTCCTCTTTCCCTATGCCTAGGTTCTTCTATCTTCCCCTTCTTTGGATTAACTTGGGCATAAGCTGGGCATCTGCGGTTCTTCTCCTTGCAGTTTTTCTAACTTCTGGAGCATCTTAGTCTGCCCTAAGTGTGTGATCTGGTGTAGTCAGTGGAGGAGAATACTTCCAAGGGCCTGTGAGAGCTTGATTTTTCTATCAGGGGTTGTCCACCAACCCCGTTGGTTCCTAGTGGTTCCCTTATCTTGAAACAGAGGCAGCTCTGGGTAAGGAACAAGAGTCAGCAGATGTAGTGGGGGCCCCATTGGCCTTGTGGCCACTGCTCTTGCCTCTGCATCTGCTCGGTGTTTTCCCTCAGCCTTAGGACTATTTCCTTTTTGATGCCCTTTACAAAGAACAATAACCAGAGCCTTAGGTATCCATATGGTACTTCAGGTAAGGCTAAAATCTCTTCCTTGTTCTTAATATCCTTTCCAGCTGAAGTCAGAAGCCCTCTTTCATTGTAGATGGCTCCATGTACATGTGCAGTGGCAAAGGCATATTGGCTGTCAGTGTATGTTGTAACTGCCTTATCCTTTCCTCATCTTAGTGCCTCAGTGAAGGCAATGAGTTCTGCATTTTGAGCAGAAGTCCAATAGGGAAGAGCGTGTGACCAGATAGTGCCAGTTAAAGTTACGACCCCTGCCCGAGCATACTCCTTCCTTCCTGTATGAAGCTGCTCCCATCCATGAACAGAACTTCATTGGCCTCAGGCAGAGGGGAGTCTTTGAGGTTTGGCTGCGAGGAATACACAGCATCTGTGAAATCTGTGCAGTCATGAATGGGGGTCTCAGAGTCTGGGTCTCACAACATATTGGCTGGGTTGATGACAGTAGCTTTGGATTTTAGCCATACATTTGGAGCATCTGGTGCCTCCCTGTTGTTGGACTCCATCTGGGCTATCTCAACAAATTGGGAAAGGTTCATCCTTGCAAAACCTTCTAATTTTTTGGATATTAGGGGCTGCCTGAGTAGCAAAGTCTATATTAATGGCCTGCTGGTTCTCAGGGGCCTTAGGATTAATGGGGTATATACCCAGTATGCCTTGTTCAAGGGATGCTCCGAGGGATTCCTGAGGTCCTTCCCCGTATGTCGGGAGCCATTTTGAGACATGACTGGAGCCATTATGAGACACTGAAGAAGTCACGTAGCTGATAGCCATGAAGCAGCTGCTGAGACTGCTTAAACAATGGTTCTAGAAAGCAGGATGTGGAGTTAAACGTTACTGACCCTGGAGGGGAGGTTTGCCTCCTTAAGAAATCCTTTTAAGATAGTGGAATGTTTTACAGCCCAGAAAAGAAGGATGTTCATACCCTGAGGGAAGGATATTTAGGAACTTATGTAAATGTCAGCATTCCTATGGTACTGTACTCTATGCTTCGCTATTGTACTCTGTGCTTTGCTATTGTATCCAAAAACTTATATAAAGGCTGTGCTAAATAAACTCGGAGCTGCAGCAGTAACTGTATGCCCTCCCGAAGCGCTTTCCTGTCTTCTTCTTTTTTCTTAGTCTTCACCCCCCTCTTTTAGGTGATGATCGACTTTAGCCGGCTGGCTCCGGCACCTGTATAACTTCAGTTACCTTAGAAAGGTTAGTTGGCTGGCGAGCAGCCATCCTAATTCCCCCAATTAGAATCTGGTGGTACCAATCTAATGCCATTCTCTCTGTTTGAGAATTGTGTCCTCAGTCTGGGCGGGTGGAGGGAAATTCTTCCTCAATCTGTTCCCCTGCTTCCTCAACTCTCCTTTCTCCCACAGCTATCTTTTGTGCTTCAGTCCGAATGTGTCCACATTTTTCCACGGTAAAAGGGGTAATTAAAAGCTGTTGACAATCATCTCAGGTGGGGCGGTGAGTCTGAAAGACACTTTCTAAGAGTCCCATTAATGCCTGGGGTTTCTCAGAGAAAGGCGGATTTTGTGCCTTCCAGTTGTACAGGTCACTAGTTGAGAAAGACAAGTAAACCATAAAGGGCCTGTCTGTGTGATTCCCCTGGGGTGGTGCTTCTCGCAAGTGGAGGATGGCCGGGGTGGTGGCATTGAGGCCCATAGGGGTTACCTGCCTGCATCTGAGGATATGAGGCAGTGGATTTGGCTTCTGTTGTCCTGGATTATAGGGCGGGGAATGGTCACTGTCCTCTGGTAAAGAGGACTGAGAGACTAGGCTGAGAGTCTTGGAGATTAGGTTGCTGTATCTTTCGGGGTGCCCACAACTAAGGCTCGTGCCCCTAGAGTAAGAGCACACTGGCAGAGCCAAGAAACGGGGTTCTGAACAAGGTTTAACCATTGATCAATGTAGGGAAACTGATCAAGGTGTCCCGGGCCTCCCATGACAACCTTCCAAACATTCCTCACCAAACCCTTGTCAAAAGAGCCCTCTGGAGGCCAGTTTACATCAAAAGACAGCTACTCAACTTCATACAATGTTCTTAGTCTGCCTGGAGAAAACTTTAGTTAGCTCCCTCTGCAAACCCTTTTTTGAAATGTCTCAGGAGACACTCCAAGGGTATCTTCTGTAAACTCGGGCATCCACCTGTCACTTGCACAGAAAACAAAAAACAGAAAACACTAAACACAAAACACATACTCAGAGAAGAACAATTACTGAGGTGCAGGTGGACCCAGAGAAGTCTGCCACCTACAACCTAGACAGGACCAGAGACAATAAACAAAACCCAACAACAGGTCATGGGAGGCGGCGTCCCGCGGCCTGGCCACAGTCCAGGAGATATGACTGTGTCCAGTCTCTCCACGGACCCCCAATGAACGGTCAACAGAACCAGGAAGGTACCTTTTATCCAGACACCGAGGCCTCAGAGATTCCAGATTCCCGTCAGGACCAGGAACAAAGAGTGTGTCCTAAAAGTTGCGTCCTTGATAATTGCATTAACCCCAACATGACATTCAAGGGCCCTGGAACATCTCAGGTTGGCCACCCCTTTGAAGCCGTAACAGAGACAGCTAGCGCTTCAGAGGCCTTCTGGTCTTAGATCCCAGGGCCACTCTCTGAGATCTCACTGGGGCCTCCAAATGCTATAGCCGCCAGCCCCTGAAAAACACACGGACCACCAGAATCAGTGAGTTATAGGAAAGACTCTTTATTCAGCCAGCTGGGTCTGCCAGGGGTACGCAGACCCCAAATTAAGCAGCCACAAAATGTAGAGGTACAGGGTTTTTAAGCCCAAAATCCCATTCTTCATTCTGTCTAAACACAAATGTCTATCCTTCTTCTATTCACTACCTGTCAAGTCACAGGTCAGGTGCGTAAGTGGGGATACAGAAGCGGAAAGCTAGTTTAGAATGTTATGTTCCTATGGGTAACAGCCTATGTCCCCATGGACATAGCCATGCTCCAATGGGCATAGCCAAGCAGTAATTTTCCTGCAAGTAATAAATTTCTAGCAGTCATTTTTCAGCCATTACATAAGGTGTTGTTTAAGGGAACTAGATGTTGATCTCACTTAATTTTGCATTATATGCTGGCTTCAAACTAAAGTTTTCTTTATGATGAAATTCTACTCTAGGGTATTATTTACACCAATTGCAACTTGCCCCAGTTACTTAAAGTTCTTCAGAAGACATTATTATAGAAAGCCTCAAAAAAGATTTTTTTTCTATGTAGTGGGCAGCTGCCAAGTGGAGAAGAAAAAACAATTAAGAGAAACTCCCTTATTATCAAAGATAATATTTTTTAAGTAAAGCTTAAGTGAGAAAGCTGTCATGCCTATGACCTACTTAAAATCTCAAAATTTACTTTGGGAGAAGGATTATGTAGAAATAGAAAACATGAACTTCAAAAGCAGATTGGTTCAGATATTATCTTTGGTCATATAAAATTATCCTATTTTTCTTTTTTTAACAAATCTATTTATTTTCCTTATTTTCTTTTTAAATTTTACAATTTTTTTTAATTTTTATTTTTTAAATTAAGTTTATTGGGGTAACATTGGTTAATACAATTATATAATTATACATTATATACAGTTATATAGGTGTACATTATCATTTGACATCTGCATATTCTACTGTGGGTTTACCACCCAAAGTCCAGTTTCCATCAGCTACCATATATTTGATCCCCTTTACCCACTTCATCCTCCTCCTAAACCCTATATTTGACACTCTTTGCCCTGTCTACCTCCCCTACCCCACTAGTAAACACTAGTCCTCTGGTAACCACTAGCCTATAGTTCATGTCCATGAGTCTCTGTTTGTCCTGCTCATTTGTTTCTTTTAGGTTTATATCCTACATATAAGTGATATCATGTGATTTTCAACTTTTTCTGTCTGGCTTATTTCACTTACCATGATTATCTCACGTTCCTCCATGTTGTCACAAATGGCAGTATTTCATCTCTTCTTATGGCTGAGTAATATCTTACTGCATTTATGTACCACAACTTCTTTATCCAATCATCTGTCATAGGACACTTTGGTAGCTTCCATGTCCTGGCCACTGTGAATAATACTGCTATGAACATCAGTGTGCAAATATCTTTTTGGATATGGGTTTTCAAGTCTTTGGGGTAAATACTCAATAGAGGGATTGTAGGATTATATGGTAGATCAATTCTTAGTTTTTCGAGGAACCTCCATACTATTTTCCATAGCGACTGTACCAATTAATTATCCTAATTTCCAGTGAATGATTTGATCATCCATTAATAATTCTAGCCCAAATGTATTCTTTTATTGAAAGCTGTGAACTAATATTTTTCTAATTACATAATTAGATTATTGCTAGGCTTTCTCTTATTCTCTAATAAAAAAGTCTTAAAATTTGTTTTATAAAATGTCCAAAATAGTTTAAATTATACTTATTTCTAATATTAAAAATATTTAAGTTTAAACTTATTTGCAGTTCTTTTAAAATGCTTATTTATAGCCAACATAAAGTATACATTTGAATTGTTCCCAATTTTTCATAATAAGTATGCAGAATTGTGCATATATTATTTTTTACTTTTGAAAGAGAATCTTCAGAGTTGAGTCTCAGTTTAGGTTGATAGGCGAAGTGTAAATATAAAATAAATAACATTTTTCTTTATTTTGACTCTCTGGTATGAATTTTAGAAAAATAAAACATTTCCTTCTGGAAGCAAAATCTTGTTGATATTTTCTGCATTCCTATAATACTAGATCCCACCATATTTTTCTCTTTGCATAGTCTTTGCACTAATTTTTTGCTGTGATGTGTTGTGGTTTTAATCATTTATTTCCTCACTTGTATGTAAATTAAAATGTATGATATATGCTCTCTCTTAGATATCCTGTTGGTATAGGTTTTTGATGATTTTATTTACTCTCTGTATTGATCCATATTACATTTATAGAAGAGATTTAAAGTGTTAGATGCCATTAAATTGGAAGCCGCCCTCATTTCACACATTACTGTTATTAAACACAATGGTGAACTCAAGGTTTGTACTTGGTGTATTGTTCATAATTTATCTTTTAATATGCCTGTGGACACTGGTTCAACTCTACTTTCCATTTCTCATTAATCCATCATGCAGTTCCAGTTCCTTTAACCAATATTGATATTTATTTAAAATTTTTAAAATAATAAAATTATTAAATTTTTCTTCAAATATACTTGCAGCTGATGTAATTTTCTAACCTTGATCTAGATAAGAATTTAGTTGTAAAGTGATAGATAGTTAGTCCCTTTCGGCCTGTTAGTTTGTTATACTAGTGAATATATTTTTAATGCAGTATTTCTTTGAGGGGATACTTCTAGGTCAGTCACGCATAATATTGCTAGTGGACAGTTAATAATAGATAAAATATTTAGGATTTAGGACTTGTAAATCTACTTGCTCTGTTAGAAATTAATTAGGAAAGAGATAAGAACGATTGTTAGATTTATCAGATTACTTTCCACCTATTAATACTACCTGGGGGGAGAGAGAAGAAAAAAGCAAAGGTTATTAAACATATATTAAATATTATGACAAACTTACTTGAAATAATACAAAACTTTTACAGAATTCAGTGTTATGAAGAAATAAAAATTAAAGACTACTGAGAAAACTCTTAAAAAGAAATGAAAGTTAAGGAAATGGATACAAGATACAAAGTATGAATACCACAGAATATTTTTAAGGTAAATATCTAGATAAGTCACATATTTAGACAGTTAAGCTTTATCTCACCTGATATAGTATAGAATAAATGGAAATCAAGTAAATATTGATAACTATTTAGTAGATGTTGAATTTTGATCATTATATGAATTTCACTGAATTTTGTTTTTGATAGAGAGTGGTATATAAATAATCAACATTCAAACAGTTTGTTGTATAAGTTTATTTAATAGTTACAATTAAATCAAACACAAGGTAGAGAGTGTGAATCACTCGTTCTAACAAGTGACAAATAATTATGGCATTATATGAATCACATAACAGCTCTGAAAAAGATATTTTTATACTTATATTTTATATTTATTTATGCTAATTTTGTGTGATATGAATCAGAAGCTGAAATTTGTGCTGTACATGAAACACAGTGTTATTAGTCATGTGTTTTTAAATAAAAGACTGTCATTTAACATATTTCTAGCATATACATGCTATAAATTACCAAAGAAAGGATATGTGGCATACAGATATAATTATATATGCTATTATAACTAGTTAATAAACATCTAAAGAAAAAAGATTACAGACTACTATTTCAAGTGGTGAGTTAATGGGCAGATGATTCACTCTGAGGATAAAAATAAAGGTGAATTATTCAAATGCTAAGCTTTATGTCATGATGCTTATCTTGAGAACAAATGGAACTTTCAAAATATTTAAAAAGCTTCTTAACAGTTTCTGCTCAGAGCAAATTAGATGTCAGATTTAAATACTGATGACTTAATATCCTTCTTGACATCTTGGGAGAATTTTATAATATAATCTACATAACTTTCTTTGATATCTTTTAATTCTTGATTTCTATTAGATTTATCTCTCTTGATTTTTTTTCACTGCTTCTGTTTAATACTTTATTATTTTTTTCTGTTACTCTTTCTAGAATTGTCTACTTCTAGTTAGCCAATACATATTAAAGTAGTGCACAATCTGTCTGAGCCTGCTTGTTTTGAAAGAGAGATGTTGGCTTTTGGAAGGTAATTCAAGCCAATGTATAGATAAAAACTTTCCAAAAGCCAGTAACTCACAAATGTTTTTCCAAACGTTATAGACTAAGTGTGTTCTACCAAAATTCATATGTTGAAAATCTTAAACCCAGTGTGGCTATACTTGGAAATATATTTTCCTCTAAGGAAATAATTAAGGTTAAATGAAGTCATAAGGGTAATGTACTGATCCTTTAGGATGGATGTCATTATAAGAAGAAATATAGAAGAGCTTGTTCTCTTTTTTTACACAAACACTAAGAAAAAGTGAGGAGATGTAGTAAAGGTAACCATCTGCAAGCAAGGATGAGTGATCTCACCAGAAACAATGAGCTGAAACCTTGATCTTGAACTTCTAGCCTCCAAAATGGTCAGAAAATAAATTCCTGTTTAAAACACCCAGTTTGTGGTATTTTGTTATGGTAGGCAGGGCAGACTAATGTATCAACCATGACCTCTCTTCTGAATATTCATACATTTGTACTCTGCTCTCAAAACTTCATTCAACAGGGCTTTTTTCAACATTCTCTTTCCCACCATAGGTTCTGGCGCGTGCGCGCGCGCTCACGCACACACACGTACAAATAAAGGAAATATATTTATTTATGCAAAAATAATATCTGTTTTATTCCCTTTAGTATCCCAATTGTTAAATAGTTTGACATAGAGTAGCAGTTTACGGTACATATTTCTTTACTGTTAGATATCTGAGGCAAAGTTGAAATATAGGCTCATATATTTGTAGTTTTACTTAGATATGACTGAGGACACTGCATAGGTTGGGTTTCTATGGTATATTCCCCTAAAAGTTGCGTAGGTTAACCTACATTACCTGCTTACAACCTTCTCGGTACATCAAACAGTGCTGTTATATTGTAAAATTCACAGCTGCTAAATTTGTTATTTTTTAAAAGATATTAATTGCATGATATTAGTCATTTAATTTACCTATTTTCTCATATGCAAGTAATATTATATTAAAGTGGGAAAAATCTGTAAACTTGAGTTTACACATTATAGGTAAATTAACCTTTTTATTTAGTCTATTTAAATAGAATGGCTAAATAGAATCTCTAAATACATTCAGACATTTATTTACTAAATCCAGTGGTAATATTAGCCTTTAATATCTAAATAATATCTAATATCTAAAAACAGACACAGTTGACTAGTATTTTTGATTCTCCACTTCAAATACCAGTATTATCTTTAAGACCTCATATATTCTTAGAAGTTTCTTTTCATCTTACAAAATAAAAATCTACTATATTAATTGTAAGAACATTTTTAATATTTATATTATCTGAGAGATTTAAAACCATATTATCCACTGCTTATAACTTTTCCTAGGCCTTTCTAAGCTGTTAGCCTAAATTTCTGGTTACTTGGAGTACAATATATTATATTACATTACTTTTGGTCTCTACCTCCTTTTACCTTTTTACCAATCTAGCATTTTCACCCTTCTGATTCTTTTTCTGAGACTAAATAAAAACATTTACTCTATTAGTTGAGTATATATCTTTATTATTCATTTCCTTATTTTAAAAGTAGCCTAGAAGAAACATTAATATTTCCATTAAAACTATTATTAATCGTATATACTTTTTTCTTTTATGGACTCCTCGGTTTATACTTTTGGTGATTTAAAAATATGTCATTAAATGATTTGATATTCCTTCCATTGAAAGATTGAGTCTCTGTCACCTTTTTTGAATGTGGGTGGCTTGTGCCAGTTTTGACAAATAGCAATATGGTAGATGAAGGGGGAGTCTGAGTCATAAAAGACCAGCAGGTTCTGTCTTGTTTACTCAAACATTTATCTGGTGTGCTAAACTGCCTTGTAAGAAGTCTGAACATCCTAATATTGCCATATTAGAGAGCACAATTGCAAGTGCTTCTGTTAAGGGTTCCAACTAAATACATTCTTTAGTTATCTCAAATCAAGTGCCAGGCCCTAAAAAAAAAATATTTGAAAATTGTTTCTCTGTTTTACAGCTGTCATGGTCCTCAGCTGTTCCAGGCACCCAAATGAGTCATCTGAGCTGAGTCCCCAGATATGCCCTTATGTTATGAATAGTTTGTTATACAGTGATAGATATGTAGAACAATATAATTGAAAAATCAGTAACTACTATTAACAAAAGAGAAATATTTTCTTCTTTTGAAAATATTTTAAGTATTGAAAAGTGATTTAAGTATTCTCAGATACATAGTCCAATTAAATAAAAAGATTAAAATGTATAAAATTGTAATAGGTGGTAATAGAATATGCAGAATGCAGATTTCTGGTATTTAAAGCCATCAACTTTATATTTATTATGTCAAATTAACCTTTTTTGGAAAAACAAGTTGAAGACATATGCTCTCTGTTGTTAAATGTTTTGTTGTTGTTATTGTTTTATCTCTTACTTTAACCAACAAGAGAGAAGCATGATTATTAATTGTGGTGACCATCATTCTTATTATCTGGGAAATTGCAAAGTCCCTCTCTATTTCTGGAAAAAATACATTTAATTTGCTGTAAAATTTTAGAAACACCTCCATTATCATTATTATAAATAATTAGCTCAGAAAATTATGCTATGAAATATCTAAACAAAAATATATTCTAGAAAGTTATTAACATGTTTGAAATTCTATATTTTCCTGAAAAGAGAGGACCATATAACATAATTTTAAATGTTAAGGAATTTTCTGCTTAAAATCATGCAAAAAAAAATACTGATATTTTTTTCATGTTATAGATTAGCACTTTAACATTATTCTCCATAGTTCAAATACTTTTTCTTAAATTGAGTACTACAAATAGAATAAATGATTCAAAATGATATAAACACTTTTAAACCTATAATTATGGTCAATTATATTTTATAATGATCTATCCAATATTTTATTCCCAACAGCAAAATATATTTACTAATTTCTCATAAGACTATTACCAGTTGTAAGAATTAGATTTTTTAAAATTTCCGATGTTACAAATGAAAAAAATAATTAAATTTTATTCATTAATTAATGGACACAACCATAAGCTGGGCACTGGTTTAACAGCAGGAATCATGAAAAATAACTAAATAGACAAATACATGTACCTTTTTAGAATTAACATTCTACTGAGGAAAGACTCTGATACATACATTAATGATATGTTATGGTAACAGAGTCAAGTATTGTATGGGAAAAATAGAAGAATTTAAAAGTTAATAGTAGAGGTACACAGGATTTAATATTAAATAGAATGACAATGGTAAGTAGGCATTTGAAGGGTGACATCTGAGCAAAGACTTAAAGAAATTAACTGAGGGACTATGTTAAGAACATTGCAGATTAATCCAAGAGATAGGGAAACACTTCTGGGAATTGTGAGGACAGTATGCAAGAGTAGAGTAAGTAACAGCATAAGAACGAAGAGAGTTCAGAAAAGGAATGGGGGAGGCTGGTTGGTGTAGAGACTATAAACTACTGTAAGAATTTTGGCTTGTATTCTCAGGGAAGTAAATGGGGTGCCTTTTGAAGAGAAGACATAATCTGACATACTAATAGAGTTTCACCTGGCTGCCGTTTTTATTTCAATGGAATTAATTATTAATTTCTCTGATTTTAATGATGTTCAAAATTTTAGTACATGTAATGTTGGAAATTGCATTAATATAATCATAGTCCTAATATGGTGGTAGTCTCCAACTACATTACAAGGCCAACTTTCAGAGGTGATGAAACAATAAAGCTTACAGATCAAATTTTATATTTAAATCACACAGTTATTTAATCAATTTAAAACATGCAGTGATAAGCAGGGGGGAAATATATGAAGTACATTACCATACTTATGATAAGGTGAAAGCATGGAACAAGGGCCATAGTACCTGAAATAGGGAGTGCCCACTATTCTTAATCTTATTTTACTGTCTCCTCTATCAGCCTTCCCTGCTGAAAATGTGGTTTTGAAGACAGAGTTGAGGTTTGATCAGTGTGCTCAGCAAACAGAAGGTGCCTGAAACCAACATATAGTCATACACCACATGACATTTCATTCAACAAGGGTCCACATATATGACAGTGGTCCCATAAGATGATAATGGAGATAAAAAATTTCTATCACTCAGTGATGTCATAGCCCTTATAAAGTCATAGCACAATGTATTATTCAAACATTTGTGCTGAGGCTGGTGTAAACAAACCTACTGCACTGCTAGTCATATAAAAGAATAGCACATAAAATTACAGTAGTAAGCTATACTATCTAGGTTTGTGTAAGTGTACTTTATGATGTTGCACAATAATAAAATTGCCTAAGCATGTATTTCTTAGAATGTATCCCTACCCTTTAGTGGTACATGACTGTATACTTGTTATATTGATCGGGCCAGCATAGCAACAAGTGCACCTGGACAATATTTATAGCTCACTAGTAGCCTTATGAGCAATTGTAGCTTTTATTTGCATTTCTTCATAGAGTGGTCATTGGATTATAGTGGCTGTCACCATGAGATTGCCAATTTATCACCCCATGAATATTGAGTGCCTCGTCTATAGTAACTGTATCATGAATATCTGGGGCTTCTGGTCCTTACGGTCCTTTTTTTATCTTTGTTCATCAAAGATATTATCTACCTTTCTTAATATGTCTTCCAGATTACCAATTTACTTTAGCTCATATCTAACATGTCCGGCTGATTATTAACTTAGCTATCTGCACTGACATGTTTAATGATTCTGCTCACATCATTTAGGCTACCCACTTACTCTTTATAGGAATTTTCTTATTTAACGTGATATTTAACCACTTACTCTTTATAGAAATTTTCTTATTTAGTGTGATATTTAACCACATTTTCTTATTTAATGTGATATTTAACCCATAATTCTATAAACAAAGATAAATATATATATAACATATATATACATGTATATATAATCATTAGTAATCATTAACCTTAAGCCTTAAATGAAAAAGTTTTCACTCATATCCATATTTATAGAATTTTTTTTCTTACTAAATTCTAAGGGGTCTGTTAAAAATAGATAGCAATCACAAGTAGGTTAAACTTCAGGCTGATGATGTATTAAGAAGCCATATTAAATCAGTTTACTTAGTCTTAGAGAATTGATTCTTGTTTTTGAGTAATGAGTTATGCAAACTTTTCTATAAAGTCATTGGCTTCTGGACTGAGAGCATGCTGGAAATCTTAAGCGAATGCCTCAATAGAGAGCTGGGTGCTGGCTGTCTACAAAAATGAGGTACAGATTTTTATTATAGCTCATTTGCTATTTTTTCCACAAAATTAAAATCTGATCTATATACTCTGTCGCAAGGGTCTTTAAATATGGGTAGGATAAAAGCAAAAACCAATTTGTTGGTGACAAATATGAATAGGATTGGTTAGTAATATCAACCCATGTTATTATAATGGAGGAAAGCAAAATTCTCTATTTAGGAATATTTAGTCAATGATTTTCCTGAGAGCAAAAACAGTATGATAAGGAGGCTACTGACTAATCTCTATGGTATTTTGATTTATACCACAAAGAAATGTTATTAATCACCACAAATGCCAAAAGTAGATCTAGGGAAAAAATCAATTTATTTACAGTAGGTGCCACTCTGTATCTATCCAACCTGATGAGAACTCAGTTGCTAAAATATTTATGGTGATAATCTCTAAATAATTAATTTAGGAAAAATTCAAGTATTTTTGGGTTTCCAGGGATTTTTTTTAATTGATAAAAGGGCAAAAAAATGGTTGGGTAGCACTAATTAACACAATATTCCCTTAAGTATAGAAGGGTAATACCTTTTGTATAACCTGCTGACTGCTTGGTAAACCCCAAAGCTATTTTATGTATAAATAATAATTTTTAATTTTTTTATTTAGAATATTAGACATGGATTTGGAAAAGAAAATATCAAAAAAGAGTTGTTAAATATTTTCTTACATTAGATTATAAACAGAAGTCACAGGTATTTAAAGACAATTACTGAAGTATTACAATAAAATAATTTTAAGTAATTTCATTTTTAAGTAAATGACACTTGCAAAAATAATTCAAGATTAGTGTATAGCTACAAATATATAAGTCTTTCAGAAAATTAACTTTCGATGTGGTAATAAAACTCTCAAAGAGGACAGAAAACAATTTATTTAGGTAAGAGCAAGCTATATTTAGGGATAAATTATTTTCTGAATATTTTTTTCCTTTATTTTTCAAAATCTCTTTCAATCAATATCAAAGTTGCCATCTTAGCTGGAGCTTTCAAGAGTAAACATGTTTTTATAGAATTATTTGCTATTTAAAAATCTGGGGTTTTTTTTTTTTAGAAATTGACCAGGTAAGAAAGATAGCTTACCAAAGAATACCCATTATTTAATTTAATATTAGTTAAAGTATTCAAGATCATTAAGAATTTATATTGCAAGATGATCACTGATAATAGTAAGAGTTGGGGATGTTTAATAAATTTTTCTGACAACATAAGAGAAATAACTACATTTTAATAGTTTGTGGCATTGTGCATAGTTTACAGGGATGATCCTCTTAAAAGACAACCATTATTGATATTTAATGTAGTCAAACACATATGTTTACAATTTCATAAACTTAAAATATTTGGTGGAAAGAATGCTAATTTGCCACTTAAAGCCAGTATATTACATTTAGAATATTAAGTAATTTAGAAGACATACAGATGTTTGAACAGAAAAATTATCAACCAATCTAATTTGTTCAAATATTCATGTAAAATGGAAACATTAGTAAGCTTTTTCTAATACAATTAAAACTCTATGTATTTTAAGTCTTTAACTTGCATCGAAATATCTGGAGTATTATTTCTTCTTTGATATTATCCATTTTTTTTTTTTTGGCTTTATTGTCTAGTCTTTTGATTTTTTTTTTCTTCTTTTTGTTTTCATTTTAGTTGGCTGCTTCTATAAAGGAAAGGTTGTGTGTGTGTGTGTGTGTGTGTGTGTGTGTGTGTGTTTGCTCTATTAAGGTATAATTAACACATTAAAATGTATATATTTAAGATATACACTGAATGTTTTGATATATGTATACATTGTACAATAATCACCACAATCAAACTAATTTACATATCCATTACTTCATATAGTTATCTTTTTTGTGTGGTTGAACCCTGTAATATCTTCCCTCCTAGTATCTTTCAACTATACAATATTGTTAACTATAGTCACTAAGCTGTACATTGGATCCCCATAGCTTACTCATCTTGCATAAGAGGAACTTTGTCCTTTGACCAATGTCTCTCCATTTCCCCACCCCACTACTCCTTGCAACTACCATTCTCCTCTCTGCTTCAATGAGTTTGACTGAAATTTTACATATTAGTGACATCATTTGTCTTTCTGTGTTTGGCTTATTTCGCTTAGCATTATGTCCTCTAGATTGTGTAAAATGGCAGGATTTTAAGAAAGATAGTCTCTTTTTAAAAGTTCAGTACATTTAAAGCATTCAAAGTTCAGTTTACTCTTTCCAATTTTTTAAAAAATTTAGCCTATTTTAAATTAATTGTTCTTAGTTTGTATAGACTAAATCAGTAAAAATAATTCAATCTATTCATTATTTTTGTATGAAGGCCATTAAAACTTTTATTTTCTCAGCAAATTGGGAGGATAATTTTTTTAAAAAATTTATAAAAAAGTGATTTTTAGCCAAAGTGTAAGTTCGTCACATGAGTTACCCCAGCATCCCAGAAAAAGAATGATTGGGTTTTAACAGCCTTTGAGATGCATGTTCCAGACAACACAATGTAATTGGTTCCAGTAAGTGAGTTCATTGAAGCATATCTGTGGAGATCCATTTGGTCAGTAAGTTGAGATCAAAAGATCTTCTCACCGAAGTCCACAGAGGTGTTCTGTTTTGTTTACTCTAATATAGCTAATATTTTACTTCTTGCTAGAAAATTGAGGATTTTTTTTTTTTTTTTGGTCTTTATCAACACCCTCAAACATTATTAGAGCTTTAAGAACTTAGGATATATCTGGGCTCAAGCAAAATACCAATAAAACAAGATTTAAATGCTAGAAGAATGACTCAATTTGTTTTATTTGCTCTTTTGATTTGTCAGTTTCTCCTGGCTTTTGAATAAAGTCTTTTCAGAAGTCTCACTGTGCTGAACATAAAAGGATTAGAGCTGGAATCCTATTTGGAAAGGAGCTCTGGTTAACTCAGCAGCTACCATGTAAAAATATTTGTAGGACTATGTTGTAGACAAAGGTGCAAGCCGGAGGTGGAGTGAGCCTTGACATACTAAAACCAGACAGGATTCAGGTCAGTAGCTAATTGAAATAAGGCAATCACCCAACTCTAGATGTCTGGCAAAGACCAATAATCCATTCTTTTAGGAGACGACAACACCTGGAACCTGTACAATTTTCACTTGGCAATTGGCATTTAGGTTCTGTACATGATGGCATAGTTAATATCGAATTTCACTCATGATAAATGCATATAAAATGGACAATATATATCAAATTACTATTTTGAAGAATGAGCAGTGAAAAATACAGTGGTGTAATTATTGAGATAAGAGCAACACATGAGTAAGTTCCACAGGGAAGTGGAGAAAATGTAGAAAGCAACAGTGTTGACAGATGGAGAAAAAAAAATTGGAGTTCAGGTCTGCTGAGGTTTTCGGAAGGAGGCATCATGGAGAAATAAAAAAGCCCTAAAACCTCCATAGGGTTTTTCTTTAGATTTCTGAGATACACGCACAGAAAAAAGGTGAGGCTCCTGAGGCAGAGAACAGCTTCTGAACTCATACACTGCTTGGAAACCCTGGAGATTTGACATAACCACAAAAGCAAGATCATGGTAAACACCAGGTACATGAGACTACATAAAGCTCATGCCCTAAGATTTAGGGTCAGTCTTCGGAAAAATGCAATCCATTAAGACTAAGCAGAAAGCTGAACTACTTCTACCATAATATAACTTAAAACCGGACTTTAATAAAAATAAGTTTATTCACTTGAAATTTAACTGCCTGCTCGAATAAAACTCAACATGTATTAGAGGAAGCTACAGTCTGCAGTCTCGGCACCTCTTTTGGTAATGAACTTTAACATGCACACAGACATGGATATCTGTTTACGTATTTCTGCGGCAACTTCCATCCTACAATAGCAGAGTTAAGTGGTTGTGACGCAGAATGGTCCCCAAGCCTAATCTTTACTATAAATTGCTGACCTTTGCTTTAGAAGAAGATAATATGGTTAAGAGTCTCTAGAACAGTACAAAATAAAATAAAATTGAAAAATTACCAGGTGCAGTCAGGAAATTGCACTGCTAATCAAGAGATAAAATAGTCAATGTTAGGAAACAGATGATTCAAATACTGGAGTTAACAGACAAGAATTTCAAAATCATTTTAATTAATATACCAGTGAAAATAGAGAAAAGATAGACAAATGGAAGAAAAGTAAAAATTCAATAGTGTTAGACTCAATCAAAAAGATATCAAATGGATATTGCAGAACTGAAGAATATATCTCATGTGTCATTAAGAAATAAACGATTGAACTTAATGATTGGATGCAGCAAGCAGAGTTAGTGAATTTACTGATTAGTGTGAATGTTTTAATGTTCTATTTAAATAAAAATTTTACTAAATTAAAATTTTAAATAGAAGTAGTGAGTACCTTGCTCAAAGTTACAAAATTCTATCTAGCAAAATCATGGTAGATAAAGACAGGACTTCTTTTTACTCCCTTAAACTGCTCTCATTATTTAATATAATTTAATATAATATAATTCAATATAAGTTCAAATGTTTTGTCTAATAGTAGATTAATTTTTATTTTCAAGGTGAAAAGTTCTCTAGATCAAGTTTTCAGAGGCATTTTAAGAGTATATTTAGAAAGGAAACATGGATATGTACTTTATTTAAAACAAATTTGTCAAGGTGGTTTGTATATTTCATTTTATTGTAATAACTGACACATTGGTCTTAGGCATACTCAATAATTTTTTAAATGTTTCATAGCTGTTTGAATTCTTGAAATGTAGGAACAAACTAATTTTGTCTGTACTGATTTGAAAGATATGTGTGTTTATTTGCTATTGTATTTGTTACCACAATAGAAAATGTTTAGCTCTTCTCTGAATGATTCTTTTTGAGATATTTAAAGTATTTATATATTTTGTTACCCTCTTAGGACTGCTTATCAGCTTCTGCTTGATATTCACAAAGTATCGTACAGTCAATACTGCTAGAGGGTATGTTTCCTTATAAGATCCATGAAATTCACTTTTTAAAAATTTTTTCAATTACAGTTGACATTCAGTATTATTTTATATTTGTTTCAGGTGTACAGCATAGTAGTTAGACATTTATATAATTTACAAAGTAATACCCTAGATTAGTCTAGTACCCACCTGGCACTATACATAGTCATTACAATATTATTGACTATGTTCTCTATACTGTACTTCACATCCCCATGACTATTTTGTTACTACCAATTTGTACTTTTTAATTTCTTCTCTTTTTTCACCCAACTTCACCTTCCATCTGGCAATCACTAGTTTGTTCTCTGTATCTATAAGTTTATTTTTTGTTGTTAATTTATTTAGTTCTTTAGATTCCACATGTAAGTGAAATCATATGATATTTGTCTTTCTCTGTCTGAATTATTTCACTTAGCATAATAACTTCCAGGTACATTAATGTTGTTTTAAATAGTAAGACTGCACTTATTTATGGTCAAGTAATATTTCCTCATATATATGTACCACCTGTTTTTGTTTTTTTTTTTAAATCTCATCATCTATTGATGTACACTTAGGTTGCTACCATGTCTTGGGTATTGTAGATAATGTTACAGTGAACATAGGGGTGCATATGCATATACTTTTTCAAATTAATATTTTGGATTTTTTCAGCTAGATATCCAGAAGTGAAATTGATGGATCATAAGGTAGTCATCTTTTTAATTTGTTGAAAAACCTCCAAACTGTTTTATATAGTGGTGGCATCAAGATGCAATCCCAGCAACAGTGCATGAGGATTTCCTTTCCTCCACATTCTTGACAACACCCTGTTTTTTTTTTTTTTTTAATTTATTGATGATAGCCATTCAGACAGGTGTAAGGTGATATTTTGTTGTGTTTTTAATTTTCATTTCTCCGATAACTAGTGACACCGAGCATTTTATCACATGTCTACTGGCCATCAGTATTTCCTCTTTGGAGGAATGCCTATTAAGTTTCTCTGTCCATTTTTAAATTGGATTGTTTATTTTTTTGGTGTTGATTTGTACATGTTTTTTTTTTTTTTATAAATTTTGGATATTAACCCCTTATCATCTTCAATATTGGCAAATATTTTCTCCTATTCAGTAGTTGTCTTTTTGTTTTGTTGATGGTTTAATTTTGTTTTGCAAAAACTTTTTGGTTTGATGTAGTTGCATTTATTATTATTATTATTTTTGTTTCCCTTGCCCAGGGAGATATATCAGAAAAAATATAACTAAGAGCAATGCCAGAGAATTTACTGCCTATGTTGTCTTCTAGGAGTTTTAAGGTTTCAGGTCTTGTATTTAAAACTTTAATCTATTTTGAGTTTATTCCTGTATATGGTATAAAAAGGTGGTCTAGTTTCTTTCTTTTCTTTTTTTCTTTTTTGCATGTATATGTTGTTTTCCCAACATAACTTATTGAAGAGACCGTCTTTCCCCCTTTGTATATTCCTGACCCCTTTGTCATAGATTAACTTATAGGCATGGGCTTATTTCTGGTTTTCTATTCTGTTCCATTAATCTATATATCTGTTTTTATGACAGTACCACTCTATTTTGACTACTATAGCCTTGTAGCATAATTCGATATCAAGTAGCATGATACCTCCAACTTTGTCCTTTTCCCTCAAGATTGCCATGGCTATTTGAGGTCTTTTGTGGCTCTTTTTATGAATTACTTGTTCTATTTCTTTAAAAATTCCATTGATATTTTAATAGGAATTATGTTGAATCTATAGATTGTTTTCAGTAGTATGGACATTTTGATGATGTTAATTTTTCCTATCCATGAGCATGGTATATATATATGTTTCCATATATTTGCATCTCCTTCAATTTCCTTCTTCAATGTCTTATAATTTTCTAAGCCTTTTACATCCCTGATTAAATTTATTCCTAGGTATTTTTGATGTAATTTTAAGTTGAATTAATTTCATAATATCTCTTTTTTATAGTTTATTATTGGTGTATAAAAAGCAACAAGAGCGTAGGGAAAAAATGGCATAGATGATAGAGGCTCTGTACATCCCTCTGGCAACCAAATCAAAGTTGTGACAGAAACAAGGGGAAGCAGCAAGGAAAAATCTCCTGGGATCAAGAGGAACAAGCCATACACTAGGGAGAAAATATTCAGAGTGAGGGCCAAGAAATCATCCTGCAATGGCAGAAGGTAAGAGGGGACAAGGATGCGAGGCTACCTGGTCTCGAGTGGCTGAGTGAGGAGGTTGTAGCAGCAGCAGACGCCTCTTAAAGGGGTCATGTCTATACATGAGCAGATTTTCACAGTGACAGACCTGCTCATTCTGAGCACCAGTGCCAATTCAGCTGCACACAGGGGTCACTATGGGCTTACAGGGAGACATTGTCGGAGTGAGGGTCAAGGTGAGACTCGCTCTGTACAGAAGTGCCAGTGGTACCTATTATTCCCTGTTGAGCCCTCCCTCTGACCAGTGCACGAGCACAGCTCAGCCATAACTGTGAGGTCATCAAACTGGATAACAGAGGGTGCCCTGCCCAGAGGATTCCCTGAAACCTCACCTCCCCTAATTCGCAGCCCCACCCAAACCACATCCAGGTATTGCCTCAGCGAGTCAGGTGCTCCCTGCTGAGCAGCACCTGACTCACACTGGAGGCAGCTGGCCACAGTTTCTGTTGTGGCCTTTTGAGGCAACTAAAAGCATAACATCTGTGGATTGCTTACTGAATCTTAACAGGTGGCTCTGGAGGGGTAGAGGCTTGGGTTAAATTTTGCCTGCAGCTGAACTCCTCTCTAGACTATATCACTGTACATCTATCACAAATCTACACTAATAAGACTGGGAGACTTAGGAGTTTTGCTTAGTACATAGAAATAGCCATGGAAGGGCAGCCAAAATGGGAAGACAAAGAAGCAGAACCCATATGAGAGAACAGAACAGAGATCTAGACATAATGGACTTAAGTAATCTAACAGATGCAGAGTTCAAACCACTGGTTATAAAGATATTCAATGAACTTTTGGGGAGTGTATGTAAATTCAGTGAGAACTTCAACAAAGAGATAAAAAAAAATAAAAATGGCAATGAAAATTATGAAGGGGACTAGTTTGAAATAAAGAACACATTACCTGAGATGAGAAGTATATTAAATGGAATAAGTAAAGGAAGAAACAAAGTGAATAAAGAAAAGGATCAGATGTGCTACCTAGAGGATGAGAAAGCCAAGGATACACAACCAGAATGGCAAGAGATAAGATGACAAGACTATAAAAATAATTTAAAAAGCATATGGGACACTATTAAGGGTCCAAATATCTGTCAGATCGGAGTAACTGAAGACAATCAAGATGTTGAACAGCTGTTTGAAGAAATAATGATGGAAAACTTCCCTAACCTGGTGAAAGAAATGGACATAAAACCCCAGGAAGCTCATAGAATTCCAAAAATCATGGATCCAAAGAGGCTCACACCAAGACGCATCATAATTAAAATGCTAAAGTTTAAATACAAAGAAAGAATATCAAAAACAGCAAGAGAAAAACAGATAGTTACTTATAAGGGAACACCCATAAGACTGACAGATGATTTCTCAAAAGAAACTATGCAGGACAGAGGGCTTGGCAAAAAAAAAAAAAAAAAAAAAAAAAAAAAATCAACAAGATAAGACCCAGGAGCTACATCCAAGAATATTTTATCCAACAAAGCTATCATTTAGAGTTGAAAGGCAGATAAAGACCTTCTCAGATGAAAATAAGCTAAAAGAATTTAGCTTACTTACCACCATGTCAGCATTACAGGAAATGTTGGAGGGACTTCTTTAAGAAGAAAAAATGTATCAAAAACAAGAATAAAGAATGGTAACAACTACATTTCTATCAATAAGTATCTTAAATAGAAAAGAGTTAAGGGTTCCAACCAAAAGATAGACTGGGTGAATGGATAAGAAAACAACACCCGTTGAATGTAATTCCATAGTGTAGTGGTTAGCACATCTGCTTTACACTCAGAAGGTCTTGGGTTCACGTCCCAGTGGAGCCACAGTCCACAGTCTACAGCTAGGCTACCCTAAACAAACCTGATGTCGGAAGCTAAGCAGAGCCAAGTCTGGTTAGTACTTGGTTGAGAGACCACCTAGGAAGACCAGATGCTATAGATGTAAATACTAATAATAAGAAGAAGAAGGAGGAGGAGGAGGAGGAGGAGAAGGAGGAAGAGGAGGAGGAGAAAGAAAACAAGACCTGGATTCTGAGAAAACATGGCAGAGTGAGAGATATACTCAGATCTCACCTCTTGAAACAACTAATAAACAGAATATCTAAAACTCAACACTCAAACTGTATACCAGTATGTCTGAGCATGGGATCTGCACATAAGAGCTACCACAGGTCAGAATGTAGGCTGTTGGGCGGTGGATTGAGACATAAAGAAACTGCCTCTCACAGCTGCTGAAGCTCCTTGCAGAAAGGGGGTGGGGTGAAAGTGCCACAACTTCTCTGATCAGCTTGGAAATGCCAAGACATTTCTACACAGCCAGCAGCAGGGATCAGTCGTCAGGGCATAAAGAAGAGAAGCGGGACTGGACAGCACAGAAACAACAGTTGATTTTTTACCAGCCCTGGTTGCAAAACCATGACTGAGCCACACAGCCCCCAGACCCCAACACAGAGGGGCACTAACCCTATACCCTCCAAGACCGATCACTGCAGATCTCCAGGGAAATCTGAGCAAATGCTACCAAAACTGTTGCTGACACTGACAGGGACTAAAACTGAGAGTAGCTAATGTTATTAAAATTGACAAGAAAATAAAAGACGTTAGATTTTATACAAAACATGGATGCAAGAGGCTTAAATGCCACCTACTTGAAATCAAAAGAAAGGCAACTTCTTTACCTTTATATAATAACCTTTATATAATAAACCTTTATATAATAAATCTGGTTCCTGGAAAAACCACAGAATAATCAATTAATTATTGATTAATAAAACAACAGAATTGATCAATAACTCTTTGATTAATGCTCAGGCAGAGAAATAGTCCATTAAACATCATGAGTAACCAGGTGACAAGGCATATCAGAAAGAAAGAGAAAAATCTCCAGAAAATAAGAATACAGACATAGAAATATGCAACTTATGTGACAGAGAATTCAGGATGGTACTTCTGAAAAAACTCAGTGAGATCCAAAACGAGTTATATGAACAATTTCAGAAATTGCAAAAACAGCTAGATGAGCAGAGCAAGGAGATTGAAACCCTCGAAAAGAACCAAATAAATCTTCCGGAGATAAAAAAAAAAAACACAGTAAGGAGCTAAAAAATTAAATAGCAAGCTTGGGAAATAGAGTTTACCAAATGAAGAAAAGAATCAGTGATATCAAAGACAGAAATCTAGAAATAAATCAGAAAGAAGAAGAGAGAAACCAAAGAATAAAACATAATGAAAGAGAAATTCAAGAACTATCTAATACCATCAGGTGAGGAAAAATAAGAATAATGGGCATTACTGAGGCAAGGAAAAGGAACAGAGACTAGAAAGCATTTTCAGACAAATAGTAGATGTGAATTTCTCAAATCTAAGGAATGAGCTGGAGCTTGGAATTGAAGAAGTCAACAGAACACAATCATCTCAACCCAAAAAGGCCTTCACAAAGACACATTATAATAAATTTATCAAAACATCAATGACAAAGAGAATTTTCAGGGCAGCCAGGGAGAAGAAAATGGTAACGTATAAAGGAAAACCCATTAGATTATCATTGGCCTTCTCAGTGCAGACCTTAAAAGCCAGAAAGTAATGGAATCAAATATTTAAACTATTAAGTGAAAGGAACTACCAGCCAAGAATAATGTATCTAGCTAAGCAATCCTTTAGATATGAAGGAGAAATTAAGACCTTTTCAGACATACAGAAATTGAGGGAATTCTCCACTGTAAGGACTGCATTACAGGAAATTCTGAAAGGGGTCAGCTCACCTAAAACAAAATAACAACAACAAAAAATACATAATTAGGTGTAAAGTGACCATCAGGCAAATAGAAGCAGAAGAGTGCAATCCTTACTAAGAACAGGGCATTATAAGTTTAAAAAATAATAAGAGATTTGCTATAGCAAGATTGTTTTGAACATTCAGCATACATAGGAACAAATTGAGATAACAATTACTTAAAAGAGGAGGATTTGAAGATTCAAATTCATAAAGGAGAAAGGAGATGAGGCACACACAGAAGAAAATGGAGATATTATATATATATATATATATACATATATATACACATACATATATATATAACTATCTTTCATATTTGTAATGGTAACCACACACCATAGAGTAAGAACTGAAGAATATAACATAAAACAAGAAGAATCAGAGACAAAATCCATAAAAGTCAAACAAAATAAAGAAAACAGAAATACAAGGACAAGGAAGCAATGGAAACACTGAGCTGCCAGAAAACAAAACATAAAATGGCTATAAGAAGACCTCGTTATTTCAATAATCACCCTAAATGTACATGGACTGAACTCACCAATAAAAAGAAACAGAGTTGCAGAATGGATCAAACACACACACACACACACACACACACACACACACACACACACACACACAAAACAGCAACCATATGCTGCTCAGGAGACACATCTCAGCTTCAAAGACAAATATAGACTCAAAGTGAAAAGGTGGAAAATGATATTTCGAGCAAATGGCATTCGGAGTAAAGCAGAAGTAATGGTACTAACATCAGATGAAATAGACTTCAAAACAAAAAAAGTAAAAAAAAAAAGATACTGAGGGACGCTTCATAATAATAAAGAGAATCATGCACCAAGAAGATATAACACTTATTAATAGCTATGATCCCGATCAGGGAGCCCAGAAATATGTAAAGCAATTACTAACAGAAATAAAGGGAGAAACAGACGAAAACAAAATACTATCATAGCAGGGGACCTAAATACCCCACTGTCAGATATTGAGAGATCATCCAAACAGAAAATCAATAAGGAAATAACATCTTTAAATGACACATTAGTCCAACTGAACATAATTGACATTTATAGAGCCCTCCATTCCAAAACAGCTGCTTATATATTCTTCTCTAGCGCACATAGAACATTCTCAAGGATTGACCACATACTGGGACACAGAAATAACCTCAGCAAATATAAAAGGGTTGAAATCATACCTATCATATTCTCTGATCATAATGCATTGACACTAGAGATCAACTGCAAAAGAAATCAGGAAGAACCACTAACATACAGAGATGAAACAACATGCTACTGAAGAATAATCGGATCAGATAAGAAATAAAAAGGGAGATCGAGAGCTACATAGAAACAAATGATAATAATAGTACAACATATCATTACAAGAAAATAAGAACAAAAATAAGAACGAGCCCAAATAAACAACCTAATGCTTCATCTTAAACAGTTAGAAAAGGAAGAACAAATGAGGCCTAAAGTCAGCAGAAGGAAAGAAATTGTCAAAATTAGAGCAGAATTAAATGAAATTGAAAACAAAAAACACAATAGAAAAAAATAAATGCAACAAATGGTGGTTCTTTGAGAAAATTAATAAAATTGGCAATCCCCTGACTAGACTCACTAAAGAAAAAAGAGAAATGACACAAATAAACAAAATCAGGGATAAAAGACAAGAAATTACTAGTGACATCACAGAAACACAAAATTTAATAATCTAGAAGAAATGAACCAGTACTTATAAAAATACAATCTTCCTAGACTGGATCTAGAAGATCTGGAAAATCTAAATAGGCCAAAGAGCAGTATGGAAATAAAATAAAAACAATCATTAAAAACCTATCAAAAAGTAAAAGTCCAGGACTAAATGGTTTCACCAATGAATTCTACCAAACATTCAAAGAAGATTTGATACTTATTCTCTTCAAACTCTTCCAAATAATCGAAGAGGAGACAATACTTTCCAACACACATTATGAGGCCAGTATTACTCTGATACCAAAACCTGGTAAGGATAACAGAAAAAAAGAGAACTACAGACCAATATCTCTCATAAACACTGATAAAAAAAAATCCTAAATAAGATACTAACGAACTGAATACAACACATATTAAAAAGATTATACACCATAGTCAAGTTTGCTTCATCCCTAGGGCACAGGAATGGTTCACCATACAAAAATCGATTAATGTGATACAGCACATAAATAATTTAAGAAATAAGAATCATACGATCAATTTAATAGATTCAGAAAGGGCCTTTGACAAGATACAGCATCCATTTATGATTAAAACACTTAACAAAATTGGTATAGAAGGCAAGTACTTTAACATAATAAAGGCCATATATAACAAACCCTTAGCCAACATGATACTGAACGGTGAAAAACTAAAAACTTTCTAAGATCAGGAACAAGACAGGGTTGTCCACTATTGCCACTGTTATTCAATGTAACAATGGAGGTCCTAGCTAGTGCAATTAGGCAAGAAAAAGATATAAAAGGCATCCAAATAGTAAATAAAGAAGTAAAACTCACTATTTGTGGATAACATGATTCTTTATATAGAAAATCCTAAGGACTCCACAAGAACACTGCTAGAAACAATAAGCAAACACAGTAAAGTTTCTGGATACAAAATCAACATTCAAAACCCATCGCATACTCTAATAATGAAGTGTCAGAAAGAGAAGTGGGAAAAAAATACTTCCTTTTGCAATTACAACAAAAAGAATAAAATAGCTAGGAATATTTCTAACAAAACATGTGAATGACCTATATAATGAAAACTATAAGACCCTATTAAAAGAAATCGAAGAAGATACAAAGAAATGGAAAGATATTCTGTGTTCTTGGAATGGAAGAATCATCATAGTTAAAATGACCATATTACCTAAAGCATTTTACAGATTTAATGCAATCCACATCAAAATTCCAACAGCATTTTTTAAAAAATAGAACAAAAAATCATCAGATTTGTACGGAAGCACAAGAGACCTGAATTGCAAAAGCAATCCTGAAAAAAAAAAAAAAAACAACTTCAAATTATACTACAAAGCAACAGTAATCAAAACAGCATGGTACTGGCAGAAAAATAGACACACTGACCAGTGGAACAGAATCGAGAGTCCAGAAATCAGACCATGTTTATATGGGCAAATGTTTTTCCACATAAAAGGCAAAAACATACAGTGGAGAAAGGAAAGCCTCTTCAATAAATGGTGCTGAGAAAACTGGAAAGCCACCTGCATAAGAAGGCAACTAGACTGTTGTCTATTACTACATACCAAAATTAACTTAAAATTGATTAAGGACCTGAATATAAGACCTGAAACAATAAAATGCATAGAAGAAAACATAGGAACTAAACTCAAGGACCTTAGACTTAAAGAGAATTTTATGAATTTGACTTCAAAGGCAGGTGAAATAAAAGCAAAAATAAATAAATGAGACTACATCGAACTAAAAAGCTTTTGCTCATCTAAAGAAATCATCAACAAATTAAAGAGACAAGCATCCGAATGGGAAAATATATTTGCAGGCAATGCCTTTGATAAGGGCCTAATATCCAAAATATACAAAGAACTCATACAACTCAATAACAACAACAACAACAACAACAACAACAACAACAACAAAAACAAAAACACCAAACAATCAAATGGAAAAATAGATAGTGGACCTGAACAGACACTTCTCCCTAGAGGACATACAAATGGCCAACAAATATATGAAAAGATGCTCAACGTCGCTCGCTAGTAGGAAAATCTAATCAAAATCACAAGGAGATACCATCTCAAACCTGTTAGCATAGCCATTAACAATAGACCAATAACAGATATTGGAGAGGATGCAAAGAAAAAGGAACCTTCATACACTGCTGGTGGGACTGAAAATTGGTACAGCCCCCATGGAAAACAATATGGAAGTTCTTCAAGAAACTAGGAATTGATCTATCATATGATCCCACAATCCCTCTACTGCGTTTTACCCCAAAAGACTTGAAAACCCATATCCCAAAAGATATTTATACATCAATGTTCATAGCAACATTATTCACGGTGACCAGGACATGGAAGCAACCAAAGTGTCCTAAGATTAATGATCAGATAAAGAAACTATGGTACTTATATACAATGGAATATTACTCAGCCATAAGAAGAGATGAAATACTACCTTTTGTGACAGCATGGATGGATCTCGAGATAATTATGGTAAGTGAAATAAGGCAAACAGAAAAAAATTGAAAATCACATGATATCACTTATATGTGGGATATAAATCTAAAAGCAACAAATGAACAGATTAAACTAACAGAGACTCATGGTCATGGTCAATAGACTAGTAATTACCAGAGGGTAGGATGGTGGAGGGGGGACATGGGAGATGGACGGGATTAAGGGTGTCACATACGTGGTGACAGGAAGAAATCTAACTCTGAGAGATGAATACACAGTGTAAATATATATACGCCTTACTATTAAAGTGTGCAGCTGGAACTTATTGGATTTTGTTAACTAATGTTAAATAAACAAAAAAAAAAACCCAAATAACTAAATAAATAGAATTAAAATCACAATATCTCAAATAAAAAATTAAAATTAAAATAATCAGTGAAAGTTAATTTAACATCTATTCCTGCTATGTCTAGGAGTCTTTAGTTGAACTAAACAATGAAAGAATTCCAGTAACATTGATTTTTTAAAAATTTAAATTATTGTTAATTTTGTTTTTTCTGATGTTCTCATTTATTATAATAATGAGTGCTTCAGAAACTAGGAGTTTTATAAGGGAATGAATTTATATGTGAAAAAATAATTTATATAGTATGACATGAAGATTCACAAAATTTAAGAGAAAACTTTAATTCACTGACTTTTAACGTTAGCAAAGGGGAGAAAAACTCAATATTTTCCATGAGTAACAAGGCAAATTTTATGGATATTGGAGTAAGAAAAAAACTGTAAAGTGAAGAAATGAAAATTTATTTTCACAATGGGGATAAGAATCTTTTTAAAGCAATTATAAATTTCTATATGGATGATAAGTATTGAAGAACAAAACATAGTTCTGTGCTTAACTTATAATGATGCTAACCCCAGCCACTGGACTGAGATCTCAGGAGATTTAACAACAACAACAAAAAATAAAAGCATGAGAGATATGACAACAAAAAGAAATGTAGGGGAATAACTTAACTTTTATATTAAAAATATTTAAAAATATCTGCATCATTTAAAACCCTCAAAGTGAAAAATTGGTGTACACTGATATACATAATAAAACTTCTGAGACAAATTTTATAGAATTAAAATCATAATTTTCTAAAAGAAGCTTTAACAAATATGTTTAGTGCACTAGTAGCTGCCCTAAAAATAATTCCAAAGTTGAACAAAAGTCAGGAAAGGCAAAATTTAAATGTATATCTTAATTGCTGTGTTCTCATTTTATGTCTTTTTCGAATGAGACAAAAGTAGCAAGTAACAATAAAATTGGAATAAATAAATAACAATGTAAAAAAATGTATCCTATTTGCTTTATAAGTTAGATGCACACAATCTACTCAGAATTAAAATAAATAGACTAAAATGATAATGTTACTAAGAGTTTTCAAGTGCATAGTAATGTTTAAGTACATAATATAAGCAGACAGAATGTGAGATAATAATGATTGATTTCGATATTAAGGGTATGAATCTAGAGAACTTGTTATGGATATATGTGTTTAAGAGATATCTTGTAAAGAATTAGCAAAATTAAAATATCTCTGTAGAAACTGAATAGACACTCCAGAATATACTTCATGTACATATTTTTACTTTAATCTAAAGCCATCACTATGATAAACATATGATGTTTTATTCTGGCTAATATGGTACCCATTCTTTTGGAAATTGCTCTTTTCCCTCCAGCTATTGATTACTCACATGTACCTACACTACAAAGTAGGTGGAAATGGGGCAGGTGCCAATAATGGGGTAGTTTCTGGTTGGGGAAGGCAGAGACAAAACCCTTTTTGTACTTGTTCACAATCTAGATTTACCCCTGAAAAGTGCTAACCATTCTCTTCAAATGGAGATAACACACATGAAGTGTAAAGAAATGAATACAAATTTGGAGAAACAGAAATAAATTGAGAGAAGAAATAGGATGACTGATGTGGTTTAACTTCAGGGTTTTCTCATCTGAAAACTAATCTTACTTGCTCTCTATTAGATAGCTTACATTATGTTGAAGTGAGATTCTGACATTTGTTAAAGAAAGAGTATGAATAGTGCCTAAAAGAGTCATAAGCATATATTTATTTTCATGCCAAATGGGCTACTTCTTTGCTTGTTAGCCCATTTCCTTTGTAGTATTTTCTGGCATTATTGGCTTGTTATTATTATTAATTATTAATTATTATTATTATTATTGGTTTCATGGATAATGGAAACATTTATGTTGTCTATATTTTCAAAGAGAGGAGCCAAATATTTGACAAGTAAGAGATTACTCCTACAAGTAGTCTGTGCCATAATATACAGTGTAAGTTATCCTCAGCACTAACGTCAGTAACCTTGATGTCTTGAGAAAGACAACTCTAAGAACTCAGATGAGATTTCCAAGAGAATATCTAGTAATTACTGTCCCATTCTGACTTTGAGCAGCTTAAAATACAGGTTGTGGTGTTAATTTTCAAAGGTATCAATCAACATTTATTTTAAATCAAAACTATGAACTATTTTTTATAGATTGGTATTCATAAACTATATCATCTTTTGAATCTAAGAGGACACATTACAGATAGATATCGAGAACCTATTTTGTTTCAAGTACTAAAGCATAGGAGACAGATCAATAGATATGGTAACTGTTTAATGTGCACTTAGCTGATGGGAGGAGAAAAAAGTGATACAGAAATAATTATTATATAATGTCATAATTTTCCCAACAAAAATATAGCTTGACCTCTCTAAGACTAGAAAGAGAGAGAGACCACTTCTATGGATTTCTGCACAAACCAAGCAGGCTATTTGTGTCAAGTGACTAAAGAAAATGGCAAGTTGAACATTGTCTCCTTTGATCTACCAAGGTTGATATACATTCCTTACTTTTTAAGATCAATTTCTTAGTTATCCACACTTCGAATTGAAAGATTATGATCTGTAGACTCAGAATTACATAGATTTGAATGAGAGATTTACTGCTTTTTACTATGACAGTTACTTAACTTTTCTAAGACTAAGTTTTCACATCTCCACTATAGGTAAAGGCTATTTTACCATGATGCTATGAGAAGCTTAACCTTAAATGCCTCTCACTTGAACGCGATCCTTCTTGTATATAATTTTTAAAAAATTGCAAAATCATGGCGGCACAAATTGTATAAATTTCAGGCCCCTCAAAATATGGAGCTTCAGGTCTATAATATTATCACTGTATTTACTCTGAAGATTAAATGAAAAACATAAGAAATGTCTTTAGTATATGACTTGAACAATAAGTTGTTAATATTAACTTATCCTCATCTCCATTTTAAAATAGATCTATTCCTCAGCAGTTATTAATACGTATCAATAGGATAATAAAATATGAGATGAATTTGTTTTCCAAAGCTGTCTAGACAAACAAATTAAAATAACTAATCTTAATTTTTAAGGCTATTTTCCTCACAGAAAGATAATTTGACTCAATTCTTTTCTGACCTTGTATGAAACATGCTTCATAACAAACATTTATCTCATTTCTCAGATTCTCTGAAAATATTCTTAATGTCAACTCTCTCACTCACTATTATCCTCATATCAGTTGTAAATTGCCTTCCAAATACATTTTTTTCCCTTGTGTTTATAAAGTATTCTGCTGGTCTTAGAATATGGTACGCTTAAACTCTGGCATTACATAACAAATAATGCTCAAAAATTTTTAGGTGGTTTGCAATTTTATGCATCTGATGCACACGTTTCAAAAACACAAAAGGACATATTCAGCAAATCTAGTGCTTGACAACTAGAATTATGATGGCATTTCTTACATGCATTAATGAACAGAAAAAAATTATCTTTAATACTAATCAAACACTGTGTATTTCCATCATATTTTTTATTTACATATTTCAGATCTCTATAGTATCCATGTGTTAAATTGGGATGATGTCTATGCCTTTAATCTGCACCCTGGGGAAAGAACAGTTATATATAACTAAACTTTGAATTCTAGAGTCTGCATTCTCTTCTGTCTTGTGATTGCTGTTACTTTTCCAACATTTCTTCTTTACTACTTGGTTTTCCTCAAGTTCCTCTAAACAACTGCAATTCCAATTCTAATCTGAAAAGAAATCAGAAACTATTACAATTATAAGTTTACTCAAAATTTATCTAAAGCAAATATGAACTTATCACTCAGGAGGTGGAATCTTTGCATATGTCCAATTCTAGAACATATTAGCATTAGTTTCCTAGTATGTATTTTGGTTACTGATACTTCACAGACTTGAGGTTAAAACTTAAAATGGGTATTCCTTAAGAGATCAAACGCAAACGCTGAGTCAGATGCAGTGATTGAATAGAACCATGTGTAGTTTCTTTGGAGAGATGGTGAGAATGTTCTTAGAGGGAAAATGGATATTGCTGACTAGATCAACCTGTTATAGAACTGATTAGATGTTCATCAAAACTGCTTCTCTCTCATATTTCTAATATACAGACTACATTCCAACCCCCTACACAAATAGTTATGGTTATTTTAGTGAGTTATTGCCAATGGAATGTGAATGGAAGTGCTCTGCATCACTTCAGATCTTGCCCATAAAAAACCTCATGTGTGATTCTCTACCTTCTTTTTTTTACTGGCTGGAACACTCATGCCCAAGAAAAGCCACAAAGTTGTGCCATATTTCAGATGGTACAGACTCCATCACCCTGAGATCTGAAATAACTCTAATGAGCATAACTTTGTCTGTCACCTTATCACCAAAAAGAACAGTTTTGATCCTCTGTGGGCCATCTATGCAAGTTGGCAATAAAGCCACTTACTGACAGCCACTGAGTTTGGTGGTTATTTTTTATAGTAGCCAATATTATTGTGCTCACATACACAGTTTTGTTTAATTATTTTTTCATATATTTTTCTTGTTAGGGATGTTTAGAATTGCATAGCATAAACTAAAATTTCAGAATCATTATTTACATCCTGTTTTGTGATTAAATTAGTAATTCTTATATTGTCATTCAATTTTTTTTCCACATCATACCTTAGGGAAAAAATAGACTTTGGAATAAAACAGATCTGGTTTTAAATTCGAACTCGAGTTATCTAAATAAATATTGCACTGATCTTTAATGTGATTTAACTTCTCTAAACTTCTAAAAGACCATTATGATTATTACTATTAGTAATAATACTAATTAGTCTTCTAAAAGACTAATATGAATATAATAGAATACAGATAGATGCTCCTCAATTTACCATGAGGTTACATCCCAATAATTCCATATTAAGTTGAAAATATCATAAGTTGGAAAGGTATTTAATACAGTTAACCTATCAAACATCATAGCTTAGCCTAGCCTACCTTAAATATGCTCAGAACACTTACATTAGCCTATAGTTGAGCAATTATCTTGAGTTTTATTGTGAGTAATTGCTTTCCGCTTCTTGTCATCACCACAAGAGACACAGTTGGGTGTTTGGAGACATGATAGGTTATGCAAACAAAAAACACAATGTCCAAAAAAAAATGCTGACAACACAGAATGATGTAAAGCATTGGTTATTTACCTTGTGATCATGTGGCTGACTAGGAAATGCATCTTGCTGTCATTTTTCAGCATCATGATATGGTACCCTATCACATATTGCTAGCTGGAGAAAGATAAAAATTCAAAATTCAAAGTAAGGTTTCTATTAAACGTGTATTGCCTCTACACTATTACAAGGTCAAAATATTGTAAGTTGAGTATCCGGTCAAGGTAGCACAGAAGGTAGATGCTGAGTTCGTCTCCTCTCATGATCACACCAAAATTATATCAAAACTACAGAATGATCATCACTGGGAGTCACCTGAGGTCTGCCTGAACAGAAGTCCTACAACTGGGAACATACATAAGTGGTCACCTCTAGACAGGTAGAAGGGGCAAAATGAGAAATTGCACAGTCCTGCAACTACATTTGACGGTTGAGAATTGTGACGGGTCTCTTGGCTGCAGAGGTCCCTGCCTCCCAAGTGGAATGAAGGGTTCTGGCTCCATGCTGGGCACCCTAACCCAGGGTTTTAATGCTGAGAAGAGAAGTCCTCACAACTTCTGGTTGTGAAAACTTGCGGAGATTGTGGCTGAGTGACACAGAGGGCTGTGAAATTTGCAGACTTTACTCTTAAAAGGCTCATGTCCAGACTTACTCATGACAGACTAACTTGTTCTGAATTCAAGAACTGGGAAGCTGCTCAAGAGTGCCAAGGACATGCAGGGAGGAACTAAATTGTTAGACTTTGTGGCAAGAACTGTAAGAGCGGCTTTCACCTAGACAGAAATGTTGGCGGAGTAATTGTTCCTTTGTTGAGCCCTCCACATTCCCAGCGTGCTGACACAGGTGGTCACCATATCTGAGCCTGGCTAACTCCATATCTGGTTAACACAAGTCACTATACTCAGGTGAATCTGAGATCCTGACTCTCCTTGTACACCCACCCAAAGTGCCTCTAGTGGCTTATTTCATACAAATGGCCTGTCTTGACTCAGGTACGAACTTTCTTAAAATCTCTCAAAGGCTACAAAACTCAGAGAAGTAGCATCTGGTCTTGGCATGCCCTGTACCTCTTGCTGTTCAGCAAATTGCTTGGTGACTCTTACTAGATCGCCCTTGAAGTGCACAGGCTGCAGCAGAACCTGGCTGTCAGGTAGGCGCATCCCAGGAGGCACTGGCACTGGCACACCCAGTGGCCTGCTTCAACTGGCACCAGAGCCAGAGCACCTCCCAGGGAAGGATCTGAGGAGGACACACCCAAAGGGCAGACTGTGCAGGTACTAGAGCATTGCTAAAATGAATCCTACTCCATAGGATTGGCCCCTCACTGTTCAATCCTCATAAACAATCAGTGGCCAAGGCTCAACTAGAACAGGAGGACAACCCACGCAGGGAATACACCTTGAGTACCTGGCTTAGGTGACCAGGGAAGACTGTGCCATTGGACCCCACGGGACACCTACTACATAAAGTCACTCTACTAAGATCGAGAGACTTAAGAGGCCTCCCTAATACACAGGAACAAACACAGGGAAGCAGTCAAAATGGGGGAGACAAAGAAACATGTCCTATGTAAAAGAACATAACAAAGCTCTAGGAAAAAAAAAAAACTGAACAAAATGAAGGCAAGCAATCTACCAGATGCAGAGTTCCAGACACTGTTTATAGGATGCTCAAGAAACTTAAGATAAGAGTAGATGAACTCAGTGGGAACTTTAACAAAGAGATAGAAAACATAAAAATGGAGATGAAGAACGTAAAAGGGAACTAGTCAAAAAATGAAGAATGCAATATCTGAGATGAAGAGTGTATTAGAGAGAATTAATAGATTGGATGAAGAAGATGATCAAATCAGTGGTTTAGAGGATAGAGTAGAGGAAGACACCCAATCAGACAGCAATGAAAAAACAGAATTTAAAAAAATGAGGATAGTTTAAGGGCCTCTAGGACAACATCCACATAATAGGGGTACCAGAATGGAAAGAGAGAATGCAAGTAATTAAAAACCTATTTGAACAAATAATGACAGAAAACTTCCCTAACCTGGTGAAGGAAATAGACATGGAACCCCAGGAAGCTCAGAGAGTCCTAAACAAGATAAACCCAAAGAGGCTTACACCAAGTCACATCATAATTTAATGCCAAAGGTTAAAGACAAAGAGAGAATCTTGTAAGAAGCAAGAGAAAAGCATATAAGGGAGCTCCCATAAGTTGGTCAGATGATTTCTCAACAGAAACTTTGCAGGCCAGAAGGGTTTGGTACAAAATATTCAAAGTGGTGAAAAGCAACGTCTTACATCTAAGATTACTCTATGATTACTCTACCCAGTGAAGCTATCATTTAGACTCAAAGGATAGATAAGGAGCTTCCCAGGCAAAAACAAAACAAACAAACAAACAAAAAGCTAAAGGAGTTCATCAACACCAAGCCAGAATAACAGGAAATGTTGGAGGGATACTTTAAGAAGAAGAAAAAAAATATGTATTAAAAATACAAATAAAAAATTGCAATAACTATATCTCTATCAACAAGTACTTCAAATGGAAAAAAAAAATTAAATGCTCCAATCAAAAGGTAGGATGGCTGAATGGATAAGTAAACAAGACCCTTACATGTGCTGTATACAAGAGACTCCCTTTAGGTTAAAAGACATTCGAAGTCTGAAAGTAAAGTATTAGTAAAAGGTATTTCAGGATGGACCTAGAGGGTATTGCAATGAGTGGCGTAAGACAAATGTAGAAAGGCAGATGCCATATAATTCACATACATGTGGAATATAAAGAACAAAATAAACAAAACAGAAACAAACTCAAAGATACAGAGAACGTTTTGAGGGTTACAACATGAGAGGGAAGTTATGAGTTTCAGTAAAAAAGAGAGAAGGGATTAAGTTCAAACTGGTAATTCCAAAATAGGAGATATAAAGTATAATGTAAGGAATATAGCCAATAATATTATAATATGTATGGTATCAGATAGATACTAGACTTATTGGGGTGATCGCTTTGTGAGTTTTATAGATATTTAATCACTATGTTATACACCTGAAACCAATATAATATTATATGTCAGGTATAATTTAAATATATACATATATATATATTATTTAAGAAAATAAAAAGTCTTGAAAATCAAGATTTGATGAACTTCCATGTTGGTGAACACTTCAAAGTGTCAAGTGGTTGGTGCACCCAGATAGGGCATGGGAGCTCTGTGTCCACCTCCTGCACTTTACCCTATGCGTCTTTTTCCATCTGGATGTTCCTGAGTTCTATCTGAATAATAAACTAGCAAGCATAAGTAAAATGTTAAAAAAAAAAAAAAAAGTATACGTTGAACTATTGTAAGTTGGGGACTGCCAGTACATGATATGAAGAGGTAGGCACATATGGCACAGGGACTCTGAAAATATAACTATTGGTTATACCACAGATAGAGTTCAAAGAACATTTTATTGGAAAAGCTGATTGTAGAGGCGGCTGAGTAATGTTCTGACTATGACGGGCAAGAAGATTGAAAAAATATTTATCTCAAAGTTTTTCTAAGTATTTTCATAAAATTATCTCATTTTAAGGTTTAAAGAAAACTAAGACAAATTAATATGCAGATTAGTACACCTGTGCACATTAAAAATTTCCATGAGGCCAAAGTGCAGTGCTAAATAAACCAAAATATTCTATTCTATACGGCTCCTGGGTTTTCAACCTGTGAACAGAAAATATCCCACGGGCAAATTTCGCTCCCAGTGATTAGAAAATCAAATGCAACTTTTAATCTTTAATCTTCCCACACCGCTGCTCATGTTAATGTTCTGTTTAGGAAATCCTACTGAGCCATTTTAGTGAACAAACACTCTGAAAAATCCTAGAGTGACAATTAATCATTGGAAAAGAGTCAGCTTAAGGAGAGAAGAAGGGACAGCTTTAATAGCAAGTGATTAAAAAGCATCATAATAAACAAGATTGTTATTAAATTTATTTCTCAACATAGCATGATTTTGCTTAGTATTTTAAAAAATTATCTAATAGCCAGTTATGCAGATTTGTTCATAGAATTTTGATATTTAGTTCTATTTATAAAAGTACATGGAGGGTATTTTTAAAAACGTAATTACTCTAATCAATAATATGCTTAACCAAAGAAAAACGGGATGTATATTTTGGAGTATTTAATTCATTTTAGAACTTTCATAGGATTGTCATCATTTTTCATCATGAAAACTTGAGAAATTATCTGTGATTTTAAAAATAAGCTTGGAGTAAAGAGAATTTCAGATCATATTTTGACAATTTCTTTAAAAGGAAAATAAAAGCAAAATACTGCTATTCTAAGAGTAATATTTATTTAAAGAATGAAAGAATTCACTGAAGTAAGCACTTAATCAGAAATCAAAGAACTTCAGAGACAGCGGAGTGGTTAACAATTACCTTATTTATCCCCCAATCACAGTTTAGAGGAGAGTAAACAATTAAAAATTTCCAGAACTCATATCTACATAAAAAAAAAAAGAAAAAAGAAGTGAAGGAAATAAATACTTTAATTTTTCTTAGTCCTATTTAGTGTAGTAGATAACCATTTGTTCAAAGCAATGATAACAACACTATATTGGGTGATTATAGCATATTGATAAGTAAAATGAATGGCAGAAATATTACATGGAATGGGAGGAAGAAATTGGAAAAACTTTATTACAAGTTACATTCTCTACCCATGAAGTAATACAGTGTTATTTGAAAGTAGACTTAGATCAGTTGTAAATGCATTTTGCAAACTAGAGTAACCATTAAAAAGAAGGAAAATCAATATACTGAAAAAGGAATGAATTGGAATCACATAAACTCTCAGATAAAATCAGAAAAGGCGAAAATTAAGAGATTAAAAGAAAAACAAATAATAAACACAACAAATAAAACATTATTATAAACATGGTAGATATTACTCCATCTATATCAGTAAGTTACTTTCAATGGAAAGAGTCTGAATATAATAACTAAAGTCAAAGATTGTCAGACTAAATTAAAAAGAAATACGGATCCAACTATATGCTGTCTAGAAGAAACTCACTTTAAATACAAAGACGTAGATTCATTTAAAAGAGAATTGAAGAAAAATATATCATGCTAACACCGTAGTAACCATTTTAATATTTTAAAATTAATTAATTTATTTTTTATGGTCTCATTGGCTAACAAAACCCAATAAGTTTCAACTGCACACTTTAACAGTAAGGCATATATATGTTTACATTGTGTGCTCATCTTCCAGAGTTAGATTTCTTCCTGTCATCACATATTTAACACCCTTAATCTCATCTACTTCCCTCATCTCCCCTCCACTCTATCTGGTAATCATAGTCTAGTGATCATGACCATGAGTCTCTGTTTGTTTATACTGTTCATTTGTTTAATTTAGGTTTATATCTCACATGTAAGTGATATGTGATTTTCAGCTTTTTCTGTCTGGCTTATTTCGCTTCCCATGATTATCTCGAGGTCCATCCATGTTGTCGCAAAAGGCAGTATTTCGTCTCTTTTTATGACTGAATGATGTTTCATTATATATATGTACCACAACCTCGTAGTACACTTCTGTTGCTTCCATGTCCTGGCCACCATGAATAATGTTGCTATCAACATCGGTGTGCAAATATCTTTTTGGATATGGGTTTTCAAGTCTTTGTGGGTAAAACCCAGTAGAGGGATTATAGGATCATATGGTAGATCAATTCCTAGTTTTTTGAGGAACCTCCATACTGTTTTCCATAGTGGTTATACCAATTTGCAGTCCCACCAGCAGTGTATGAGGGTTCTTTTTTCTCTGCAGCCTCTCCAACATATGTTATTACTTATCTTGTTGATTATAGGTTTTCTGATAGGTGTGAAGTGGTATCTCATTGTGATTTTGATTTACATTTTCCTAATACCTAGCGATGCTGAGAATCTTTTCATATATTTGTTGGCCATTTGTAGGTCCTAAGGAGAAGTGTCTGTTCAGGTCCTCTGCTCATTTTCTGATCGTATCATTTGTTTTTCTATTTTTATTGAGTCATATGAGTTCTTTGTATATTTTGGATATTAGGACCGTGCCAGAGGCATTGCTTGCAAATATCTTTTCCCATTTAGATGCTTGTCTCTTTATCTTGTTGATGATTTTTTTTTTTTACTGAGTAGAAGCTTTTTAGTTTGTTGTAGTCCCATTCGTTTGTTTTTGTTTTGCTTCCCTTGAATTTGAGATCAAATTCATAAAATCCTCTTTAAGTCCAACATCCTTAAGTTTAGTTTCTATGTTTTATTCTATGCATTTTATTGCTTCAGATCTTATATTTAAGTGCTTAATCCATTTTGTGTTAAATCTTATAGATGGCGATAGACAACACTCTAGGGTCATTCTTTTGCAGGTGGCTTTCCAGTTTTCACAGAACCATTTATTGAAGAGGCTTTCCTTTCTCAATTGTATGTTTTTGGCTTTATTTTCGGAGAAAATCATTTTCCATATAAATATGGGTTTACTTCTGGATTCTTGATTTTGTTTCACTGGTCTGTGTGTCTGTTTTTCTCCCAATACCATGCTGTTTTGATGACTATTGCTTTGTAGTATAATTTGAAGTCAGAACGATGCCTACAATCTCGTTCTTTTTTCTCAGGATGGCTTTGGCAGTTCGGGGTCTTTTGTGTTTCCATACAAATCTGATAATTTTTGTTCTATTTCTTTAAAAAATGCTAATAAGATTTTGATTAGGACTGCATTAAAACTGTATAATGCTTTAGATACTATGGTCGTTATAATTATGTTGATTCTTCCAATCCAAGAACACAAAATATCTTTCCATTTCTTTGTATCTTCTTCGATTTCTTTTAATAGGGTCTTGTAGTTTTCATTATATAGGTCATTCACATGTTTTGTTCGATCTATTCCTAGGAATTTTATTCTTTTTTTTTTTGCAATCACAACAAGGAACTCTATGGGTTTTCAACATTGATTTTATATCCAGAAACTTTACTGTGTTTACTTATTGTTTCTAGTAATGTTCTTGTGGAGTCATTAGGATTTTCTATATAGAGAATCATGTCATCCACAAATAGTGACAGTTTGACTTTTTCGCTTCCTATTTGGATGCCTTTTATATCTTTCTCTTGTCTGATTGCAATTGTTAGGACTTCCAATATATATTGAATAACAGCGGCAATAATAGACAGCCTTGCCTTGTTCCTGATCTTAGAGGGAAGGTTTTTAGTTTTTCACTGTTAAGTTTCATGTTGGCTGAGGATTTATCATATATGGCTTTTATTTTGGTAAGGTATTTTCCTTCTATATCGATATTGTTAAGTGTTTTGATCATAAATGAATGCTGTATCTTGTCAAAGGCTTTTTCTGCATCTATCAATATGATCATACAATTCTTATTTTTCAATTTGTTTATGTGGTGTATCACATTAATTGATTTGTGTATATTGAGCCATCCCTGTGCCCCTGGGATGAAGCTCACTTGATCGTGGTGTATAATCTTTAAAATGTTGCTGTATTCGGTTCATTAGTATCTTATTTAGAATTTTTACATCTGTGTTCATAAGAGATATTGGTCTGTAGTTTTCTTTTTCTCTGTTATCTTTACCAGGTTTTGATATCAGAGTAATATTGGCCTCATAAAATGAGTTGGGAAGTATTGCCTCTTCTTTGATTTTTTGGAAGAATTTGAGGAGAATAGATATTAAATCTTCTTTGGATGTTTGGTAAAATTCATTGGTGAAGTCATCTGGTCCTGGACTTTTACATTTTGCTAGGTATTTGAAATTGTTTCAATTTCATACTGCTGATTAGTCTATTTCAATTTTCCAGGTCTTCCTGATTCAGTCTAGGAAGGTTGTATTTTTATAAGTACTGGTCCATTTTTTTTAGGTTATTAAATTTGATGTTATATACTTTTTCATAGTATTCTTGTATGATCCTTTGTATATCTGCAGTGTCTGTCATAATTTCCCTACTTTCATACCTGATTTTGTTTATTTGTGACATTTCTCTTTTTTCTTCAGTAAGTCTAGCCAGAGGTTTGCCAATTTTATTAACCTTCTCAAAGGACAGGTCTTTGTTGCATTTATTTTTTCTGTTGTTTTTTGTTTGTTTTCAATTTCATTTATTTCTTCTCTAATTTTGATGATTTCTTTCCTTGTGCTGACTTTAGGCCTCATTTGTTCTTCCTTTTCTAGTTTTCTAAGATGGAGCGTTAGACTATTTATTTGGGCTCATTCTTATTTTTGGAGATAGCACTGTAATGATACAAACTTTCCTCTCCTGACCACTTTTGCTGTGTCCCAAAGATTTTGATATTGAAAATACCAAAGATTTTCATTATCATTTGTTTCTATATAGCTCTTGACCTCTCTTTTTATTTCTTCTCTGACCCAGTTATTCTTCAGTAGTAGCATGTTGTTTAATTTCCGGGTATTGGTGGTTCTTACCACTTTCTTTTTGCAATTGATCTCTAATTTCCAAGCATTTTGATTAGAGAATATGTTTGGTATGATTTCAACCCTCTTCTATCTGTTAAAGTTTCTCCGTGTCTCAGTATGTGGTCAATCCTTGAGAATAATCCATGTGTACTAGAGAAGAATGTATAACCAGCTCTTTTGGGATGAACGGTTCTGTAAATGTCAATTATTTCCAATTTGTCTAATGTGTCATTTAAGAATGTTATTTCCTTATTGATTTTGTGTTTGGATGATCTGTCCATATCTGGCAGTAGGTTCCCTACTACAATAATATTTTGTTCTGTTTCTCCATTAATTTCTGTTAGTAATTGCTATACATATTTTGGGGCTCTCTGATTGGGAACATCGATATTAATAAGTGTTTTGTCTTTTTGGTGCATGATTCCCTTTATTATTAAGAAGTGTCCCTCAGGATCTTTCTCTACCTTTTTTATTTTGAATTCTATTTTGTCTGATATTAGTACGGTTACTCCCACTTTTCTCTGAATGCCATTTGTTTGAAATACAATTTTCCACCCTTTCACTTTGGGTCTCCATTTGTCTTTGAAGCTGAGATGTGTCTCCTGGAAGCAGCGTATGATTGGGTTTTGTTTTTCGATCCAATCTGCAACTCTGTCCATTTTTATTGGTGATTTCAGCCCATTTACATTTAGGGTGATTATTGAAATAAAAGGTCTTCTTATAGACATTTTATCTTTTGTTTTCTGGTAACTCAGTGTTTCCATTGCTTTCTTGTCCTTGTGTTTCTCTTCTTTATATTGATTTGCTTTTGTGGGATTTCCCTCTGGTTTTTCTTGTTTTATGTTATAAACTTCAGTTCTGAATCTTTGGCATGTAGTTACCATTGTGAATATTTAAAGGTTAGTTATATATATACAGTCATCCATTTTCTTCTGTGCAGACCTTATCTCCATTCCTCTTTGCAAATTTGGTTCTTTGAATCCTCCCCTTTTCAGTCATTGTTCTCAACTTGTCCCTATGTATGCTGAACGTTCATTACTATCTTGCTATAACAAATCTCTTTTTATTGTTTAAGCTTATAATGCTCTGTTCTTAGTAAGGGTTGCACTCTTCTGCTTCTATTTGCCTGATAGTCACCTTACTCCTAATTATTATTATTTTTTGTCATTTTGTTTCAGATGAGCTGACCCCTTTCAGTATTTCCTATAGTGTAGGCCTTGTAGTGTAGAATTCCCTCAATTTTTGTGTGTCTGGAAATGTCTTTATTCCTCCTTCATATCTAAAGGAGAGCTCTGCTGGATATATTATTCTGGGTTTTGAGTTTCTTTCATTTAATAGTTTGAATATTTGATTCCATTCATTTCTGGTTTGTAAGGTCTATGTTGAGAAGTCTGATGATAATCTAATAGGTTTTCCTTTATAAATTGCCGTTTTCTTCTCCTTGGTTGCCCTGAGAATTCTGTCTTTGTCATTAATTTTTGATAATTTTGCTACAATGTGTCCTGGTGAAGGCCTTTTTGGGTTGAGATAATTGGGTGTTTTGTTGACTTTGAATTCCAAGCTCCAGCTCATTCCTTAGACTTGGGAAATTCTCATCTACTATTTATCCAAAAATGCTTTCTAATCCCTGCTTTTTTTCCTAACCTTTGAGAATGCTCATTATTGTTATGTTTCCTCTCCTGATAGTATCAGCTAGCTTGTATTTCTCTTTCATTCTTTTTCATTCTTCGGTTTGTCTCTTCTTCCTTCTGATTGATTTCTAGATTTCTGCCTTTGATATCACTGATCCTTTCCTCAATTTGGTCTACTTTATTTCCCAAGTTTGCTATTTCATTTTTCAGTTCTTGCAGTGTGTTTTTTAATCTCCAGAAGTTCTATTTGGTTCTTTATGAGAATTTCAATCTCCTTGCTCTGCTCATCTAGTTGTTTTTTCATTTCCTGCAGTTGTTGATATGACTCATTGGTTCTCACTGAGTTTTTTTCAGAAGTACTGTCCTGAATTTTTTGTCAGTTAAGTCGCATACTTCTATGCCTGTATGCTTACTTTCTGTAGATTTTTCTCTTTCTTTCTGAGATGTCTTGTTACCTTAGTTGTTCATGGTGTTTAATGGACTATTTCTCTGCCTGGGCATTAAGAGAAGTGTATTCTGCTGTTTTTCCAGAAAGAAGATATATCATACAAAGGTCTCTCTTTAATCTGTTGCAAAGACGATACTTTTCTTTTGGTTTCCAGTAGGTGGCATCTAAGCTTATTGGATCGCTGCTTTACATAAAGCCTTAATAATGACCTTTTATTTTCTCGTAGATATTTAATCGCACTTGCTACCCTCAGTCTCAATCCCTGACAGTGTTAGCAACAGTTTCGGTAACATTTGTTCAGATTGCCCTGGGGCTCCTTGTTGTTCCTTCTCTCAGGTTTGGTGCGGCGGGGGACCTCTGGGTTAGTGGTTGGGTCTGCAGCTCTGCCTTGATTTTGCAACCACAGCTGGTAAAAATCAACCGTTGATTTTCTGTCATTCCTACTTCTCTGCTTTCTGCCCCAATGACCATGTCCTGCTGCCTGCCGCATGGAGCTTATAGCATTCCCAGGTAGGGCTTTTCAGGGAACTCTCTGTACCTTCTCTCCTCTCCCTCCCCCTCCATGTAGCTTTGGCTGTCTCCCAGTCTACCTTCCAACACCCAGGGTTCTGACCTGTGATAGCTCTTATGAGCAGATCCCACTCTCAGACATGCTGCTGTTCAGTTTGGATGTTTTTTTGTTGAATTTTAGGTGTTCAGTTTATTGTTGTTTCGAGAGGAGAGATCTGGACTTGTCTCTCATTCCACCATGTTTCTTCAAGCTCCATAGTAATTTTTGACAAAAGAAAATTATCAGGGATAAAGAGGCATGTTATATAATGAATTGTAAAGAAGATCATTTCTTCAAGAATGTGTAATGATTAATGTTTATGCACTTGTAACAGCATCAAAATCATAAAGCAAAAATTGACAAAACTGCAAAGGGAAATTGATAAATCTACAATTATATTTAGAGATCTCAATAACTATCAAATATGAACAGATCCTATAGACAGTTAATTATTAAAAATGTAGTGGAACTAAATAGCCCTATTAATAAATTGGGTCTAATTGAAATTCGTAGAATACTTCATTCAACAATAATAATTAAGTTACATTTTTCTCAAGTTCACATGGAAGATTTACCAAGATTTACCACATTCTGGGCCATAAAACTGACTTAATAAGTTTAAAAGAACAGGAGGCACACGATGTCTACTTTCAGACCACAATTAAATTAATCTAGAAATTAATAACAGAAAGAGTTGGAAAACTCCAAAATACCTGGAGATTAAACAACATACTTCTCAATATCACAGAAGTCAAAGAAGAAGTCTCAAGAAAAATTTTAAAAATATTTTGAACTAAATATAAACAAAAATACAACTTATCAAATTTTGTAGGATACTTAGAAGGAAATATATAGTGTTGTATGTACATATGAAGGGGAAAAAAAGGTCTAAAATCAGTAATCCAAGCTTTTACCTGAGGGAACTAGAGGACAAAGATCAGTATAAATTTTAAACAAGTAGAAGAAAAAAATAATAATAATTAGAGCAGAAATCAATGAAATTGAAAATAAGAAATTAATTGAGGAAACCAATGATACCAAAAGCTGGTTCCTTGAAAGATTAATAAAATTGATAAACCTCTAGTTAAGCTAATCAAGACAAAAAGAAAGGGAGAGAGAGGAGACACAAATTACTAATAGGGGAAATAAAGGAGGATTATCACTACTGATGCTATGGACATTAGAAACTAACTAATAGAGGAATACTATGAAGGACTCTATGTCCACACATTTTATAACCTAGGTAATGGATCGATTATTTTAAAAACACAAATTACCAAAATTCAAAAAAGAAGAAATGCATAAATACATATATGTCTAGTAAATAAACTGAGTTCACTTTTAATGAACTTCCAAAAGAAAACAAACAAAAAGCATCATACCCTGGTGATTTCACCAAACATTTGAGGAAGAAACTATTCTCATTCTTTACAATCTCTTCTAGTAAATAGAACTAAAGAGAATACTTCCTAATTCATTTTATAGGACCAGAATTACACTGATATCAAAACAAAATAAAGGCATTACAAGAAGGAAGCACTATAGACCAATGTCTCTCTTAAAGATAAATGAAAAAATTCCCAACAAAATATTAGCAAATCAGTCCAAAAATGTATAAAAATAACCACCACAACCAAATGGGATTTATTCCAGGTGCAAAGCTGATTCAACATTTGGAACTCAATGTGTTTTATAACATAAACAGGTTGAAGAAGAAACATTATGTGATTACATCAATAAGTACCAGAAAATTAATTGGCAAAACCCCAACATTCATTTATTCCAAAACTCTCAGCAAATGAGAAATTGAAAATATTGAGAAGAAAAATAAAATTTTTTTTTATACATGGCATGATTTATGTAGAAAATTCCAAATTCACAAATAAGCAAAAAACCCAAAAAGACAAAATTAAAAAATAAAACTTCCTAGAAACAGTAAATTATTACAGCAAGGTTACAGAATATATGGTTCACTTTTAAAAGTTAATTTTTTCCTATATATTGCACTAAACAATTAGAATTTGAAATTAAAACCACCAAAAAAGAGAGAATTACTTAGGCATAAATCTAACAAAATACATACAATGTATGTATACAGAAAAGTACAGCACACCGGTGGGGGAAAATATCAAACAGATCTACAAAACAAAGTGATATTCCAATTTATGGATAAGAAAATTCAGTACTATTAAGATGTCAATTCTTCCCAGCTTAATCTATAAATTCAGTGTAGTCTGATCTATATTTGTTAATATCGACATACTGATTCTGTTTACGTGGAATATAAAAATATTTAGAATAGCTGACAGGCATTGAAGAACAACAAATTCTGACACTAAAAGACTACTAATACTCAACTTTACAACTTAGTATTAAATTCTAGTAATTTACCACACCTGTCTGTCAGAATAGCCATTATCAAAAAAGTTAAAAAAAAAAACAAAAAAAAAACAAGTGTTGGCAAGGATGTGGAGAAAAGGGAACCATTTTACACTATTGGTAGAATTTCAAATTGGTACAGTCACTATGAAAAACAGTCTGGAAGTTTCTCAAAAAATTTAAAATGGGAATACCTATCAACCCAGCAACTGCACTTCTGGTTATTTATCCAAAGAAAACCAAAACACTGAATTGTAAAAATATGTGCATCCTATGTTCACAGCAGAGCTGTTCACAGCAGAGCTGTTCACAATAGCCAAAATATGGAAGCAACCTAAATGCCCATCAACAGGCAATTAGATAAAAAAAGTTATGGTTCAAACATACAGTTGAATAATACTCAGTCCTAAAAAATAAAATCTTATCACTTGTAATGCCATGGATGGACTTAGAGGTTTTTATGCTGAATGAAATGAGTCAGAGAAAGATAAATACCTTATGCTTTCACTTATATGAGGAATCTAAGGAACAAAAAGAACAAACTAATCAATAAAAGACTTAAATACAGAGGACTATCTAGTGAAGGCCAGAAGGGAGGGAGATCGAGGGTTTGAGATAAAGGAGAGAAGTTAAAGAAGTACAAATTAGTAATTGATGGATGGTCACGGGGTTGGGAAGCATGGCATAGGGAATGCAAACAGCAGTAATGTAATGGCTAAGTGTAGAGCCAGAGGGAAGATAAGAGTGTTCAGGAAGATTGTCTCATAAACTATATTAATGTCTAACCAATGTACTGTATACTTGATACTAATAATAAAAAAAATGAAATGCTTAAAAAATTGTCCTTCCCAAAACAATAAATAATTTAAAGCTCCAGAATATCAAAGTGATATGTTTATTATTTCTGACAATAAAAGCACATATTTATGCTAGAATTACTACAAATTACCAGAGAATATCACTATGTCTCTTTTAATATATTAGTTTTCTGTTTCTGATGTAACATATTACCACAAACTTAGTAGGTTAAAATAACACAGGTTTATTACTTTACACTTTGGACTTCAGAAGTTCTAATTGGGTATCACTGGGCTACAATCAAGGGGTCAGTAGAAGTGTATCTCTTCTGGAGATCTTAGTAAAGATCTGTCCTCCTTCTTTTTCAAGCTTCTAGATGCCGACTACATTCTTTATCTCACGGCCCAATCCTCCATCTTCAAATCCAGCAGCATATTGTCTTCCAATTTCTCTCTTGCTGTGGTTTCTTTCTTTCTTCCTCCTTCTTATAATGACTCTTACGATTAATATTTTGGTCCCATCCAAATAATTTAGAATAATGTCCCCATATCAAGGTCCTTAATAATATCCTAAAAGTCCCTTTGCCATATAAAATTACTTATTCACAGGTTCTAGAGATTAAGAAATCTTTGGGGGTCATTAATTAGCCTACAGCATGTGTTTATTTAAAAGATTAATTTTCAGGTGGATTAATTTTTTCTTAAAAAAACTTCAAAAAAAGTCAAATTAAAAAAATAAGCTAAATTAAAAAAATATATTTAAACATTTAAGAAAAGAATTTGGACTTGAAAAATATTCTTACTAACCTAAAACACTTCAGTTTTAGGAGATTTAAATTAAACATGAAAACAGAAATATCATAAAACCTTAATTTTTAGGTATTTCTATTTAAAAATAAAAATAAATCACTTTAAAACACATTTATCTTGTTATTTGGAATAAAGTCATGAATTACATAAAAAATGAGAACAAATTCTCATACGCATTAGAATTTGAAAATAACATTTATATTATTTAAAAAGAGAAGATCGAAAAGAAAAAAGACATGTCAGACATTCATGTGTGATGACAAAGACGGTTTTCTAAAAAAAGTAATCATCTTCAGATTGTGTATATATATACATATATATATATGTATACACACACACACACACGCACACACACACTGATGCCATAAGAATGTAAAGGAGACTGAATTATTATGGAGGCAGTGAGATTTGTAGAGGTCACAGATTCCTGTTTCTGGCTTTAAAAAATAAATATAGCCCAGTAATTTCTGATTCTCTAAATCACTGTTGACTTCTGATGAATCATGGAAATCAGTGGTGGGGCTGGTATTAAACATTTACTCTTTCTTAGGTCTGTTCTAATGTTCAAGATGAGATAAAGTTACATTGTACAAAATACAAACACTTTAAAGAATTTAGTTTACTTTCTGAGCAAGATTATAGAACCTAAAAATGAGCTCATTATTTTTTGGCACATCGTAGAAGGAAAAACAAATACTTAGACCCAGGCTAGAGACTGAAATTAATGTCTTTGGAAGATAACACTAGACTGTACATTAACCTGAAGAGAATTTTCTACTGTAGACTGTAGTATACTGTCTCTAAAATGTCTATTGGCTAACAAGTACTGGTCTGTATACAAAATCACTTGGTAAGCTACTTAAAAACTTGATTTTATTTATATGAAATATCCAGAAGTCACAAATCCATAAACACAGAAAGTGGATTTTGATTGCCAGGGACTGGAGGTGTGGGGGATGGAGAATAGCTGCTTATTGGGTACTGGGTTTCCTCTGGGGTGATGAAAAGTACTGGAACTAGAGTGGTGGTGATGCTACAATGTTGTGGATGCCCTTGTACACTTATGGATAAAATAATAAACTTTATTTTATGTGTATTTCAGCTCGATTAAAAATGTAAAATGCAGTTCTCTGGCCATATCTGAAAAGTGAGTAAGGATAAATGCCCAGTAATGTGTATTTTGGGGTTGCACATTAAGAGATTTTGAAATACAGCTACTTTTGTAAATTATTACTTCTATATCCAATTCTGTACATTGATCAACAGTTTGGATAAAGGTATAGAGGATGTTCTGGTTATCTACTGCTATATAACAAATCACCCCCAAACTGACTTAAAACTATAACTATGAAAACTATTGTTCATATTTTCATAACTATGAAAACTATTGTTTTCATAATCAGAAGGTGGTTGGTATAGGGATCTTCCTGGAGCCTCAAAGCATCATTTCCCTGCTACCGCTCTACTAGATGAGGCCACAAAGGCATTCCAGTGTTCATGGGGAAGGGCAATACACTTCGGCTTTCCATAGAAGATCCAGTGGGATGGAAAATGGTGTTGCAGCCTTATTTGGAAAATATAACTTGCCAGAGGGCATGATTTTTCCTAAGGTTTACATTTGATGGAAGAGAATACTATACAATGCGATGTTCTTGAAAAACCTATTATAACAGAGGTTAGACTTACTATTCTAAGAGGAAAATATAAACTGATCTTAAGAAGCACTGTATTTTGCAGTTACCACTAAACTTTAGGTAACTGATCCATAACAGAATAAGAAAGTAAAAATAATGGAGTACTTACTTATTCATAAAGAACAATGAAAAAGTACTATAGATGTGATAGTTTAAAGCTGAATAATATTCTATTATATATATGTACCACAAATTCTTTAGCCAATTATCTGTTGGAGGACACTTTTGTTCCTTCCATGTCCTGGCCACTGTGAATAATACTGCTATGAACATCGGTGTGAAAATATCTTTTTGGATATGGGGTTTCAAGTCTTTGGGATAAATACCTAGTAGAGGAATTGTAGGATCATATGGTAGATCAATTCTTAGTTTTTTGAGGAGCCTCCATACTGTTTTCCGTAGTGGCTGTACCAATTTGCAGTCCCACCAGCAGTGTATGAGGGTTCCTTTTTCTCCTTATCCTCTCCAATATTTGTTATTACTTAACCTGTAGATTATAGTTATTCTAACAGGTGTAAAATGGTATCTCACTGTGACATTGATTTGCATTTCCCTAATAGCTAGCGATGTTGAGCATCTTTTCATATATTTCTTGGCCATTTGTGTGTCCTCAAGGGAGAAGTGTCTGTTCAGGTATTTTGTCCATTTTTTGACTGGATCATTTGTTTTTGTTGTTGTTGTTGTTGTTATCGAGTCGCATGATTTCTTTGTATATTTTAGATATTAGGCTCCTATCAAAAGTGGTGCTTGCAAATATATTTTCCCATTTGGATGCTTGTATCTTTACCTTGATGATTTCTTTTGCTGAGCAAAAGCTTTTTAGTTTTATAGAGTCCCATTTATTTATTCTACAAGCCAAAGTATTTAAGAGCTAGTATATCATTTTGTAATCTGTCTCTTCCTTTGATGCAGTAATACAAGGATACATGTGTTCTATTATCAAACCATCTGTTGGACTATTCTATAAAGGAATGTGTGGAACAAAGCCCTTTATCAAAAATTTTTGGTCGGAGTAATTAGATATAAGCTATTATTTCATTAAATAATTGAAATTTAGGGAATAGTTTGTTACTAAGGCATAACTTATCCTTTTCTGATAAAGATGGCATGATGATATCCAACTCTGAATGATGATAATGCCTCTCCTTCCTTCTTTGAAGATATCATAATTGGCATAGTTTATATTCTGGATCTGTGATATTATTTGGACAATGTTTTCAACAACTCTATTGTATTTTCTAAGAATATTTTTGCCTCAACTTTTATCAAAATGTTAGTACATACCTTCTCCTTTCCCATCTTAGATATCTCCTATCATTTCTTTATCTTCAGCTAATGACTTTACTTTCTATGTTGCTGAGAAAATAGAAGCTGTCGAAAGATAATGTAAGCCTAATACCTCTTGGTCAAACTGCATTTGTAGTATTCTAATCTGCCTTCTCTGCTGTTACTATACATGAAACCTTCATAATACTTTCAGAACAATTCCTATTATGTACTGAATCACATAATATGATCTTGACATAGAGACCTCACTTCATGAGGTCTCCAGAAAAAAAATTACTGCAGATTTCCTGCGCCATCCATTATTACTTCTCTAACAAATTATTTTTCATGAGCATAAAAAATATGCAGTTGTTTCTTCCGCCATAAAAAAAAAAAATTCTTTCAACTCCAAATTCCACCTTTATAATAACCCATTACTTGTATCATTTTCCAGAAAAAAAATCTCCTAAAGTTGTTGTTTTCAATCTTTGGATATAATTTTTCTTCCCTCTTTCTTTTTGTAATCCCCTATAATTAATTTTTAATACCTTCTCTTCTAAACTTTTATCTGAAAGTCACAAATTTCTTCCATGTTTCTAAATGAAATAGTCAATACAAATGTAAATTTTACTTGACAAATGAACAATGGTAGTTTCTTGATTTCTCCTCCTTGAAATGTTTTCTATATGTAGCTTTCAGAATACCACACTAGTGGTTTTTATCTTCTCTCAAGTACTCTTCTTTCTCAGGCTTCATTATCTAATAGTGTCTCTCCTTTATCTTGGCCTATCTATCTATCTATCTATCTATCTATCTATCTATCTACCTATCTATCTATCATCTATCTATCTAGTACCTCTGGGCAGAGTCTTTACAGCATCTGTTTTCTTCACTTACTTTTACTCATTTCCTGATCTCATTCATTCTGGGTACTGTTGGAGAAAAATGTTTAATGTCACATTAAATAAGGTAATGCAGATTTTATTCAGGCCAATTCTGATCAGTATAGGGACAACTGCATTGGGAGATTACAGTAGGAGAGAGAGATTGGGCTCCACTCTGAATAAAATATGGGCAAGTGAGAATTTATAGCTAAGAAACAAAGTGGAAGTCAAAGGATGGAAAATTACTAAGGGGAAACATCAGGAATAAGGAGAGTTCTGACTGAATCAAACTAACAGGATTCTTGCTGAAGACATACAAGGGTGATTAGATACCACGTGGGGGATGGTGGAAGGTAAGTAACCTCATTAGATATCATGAATGATCAGATATTAAAGGTGGTGGGTCTGTTTAAACTGACTTATCATGGTTCTTGATAAAACTAGATTTACAAAGAGTGCACAGATAGGCCTAGGAGAAGAATCATGAGCTTAACTAAATTTTGGTTAAGTGAAAATTATTTGTCAGCACTTAAAAACATCTATATATTTATGATTTCCAAATGTGTATCTTTAGATTGGACCTCTATTCTGAACTTTAGACATATATATTTAGCTACTTACCTGTTTTCATTTTAATTCTGTTACACATATAAATTCTACCATATTGTAGTACATCATATGAAAACAAAGCCACATGAGTTACAAGGGCAAAGGAGAAAAGAGCTCAAAGTTTTCACATTGGCTCTTAAATAATTTGGTCTGAAAATGAAACATATAATTTTCAGTAACAGACTTTCAGCAGAACTCAACATCTAATCTGTCTAAATTCAAGAGAGATGATAAAATGAGAGAGCGCATGGATATTTGGTGATGAGTAAATGTCTCAGCTGTACCATGCACATGTTGATAACTCTCATATCTCTATCCATGGGTCTCAATTCTTTATGAGATCTGCGGTGGTACTTCAAAATGCCTAGTGATATTTTCACATAGATGCGTTTTAACCATCTCAAACATAACAAAGGCAAAATAAAAATCGTGATGTCCCATCCCACTCAAATGAATTCCTCTTCCAGTCTACATTATCTCTGTCAGTTGCACATTTACTTGAACCACAAATCTGTGAGTTAGCTTTGTTTACTTTATTACCCTAACTTTTTATATCCCATTTGACATTCTGTATGCTTGACTCTACTTCCAAAATATATACTTCATCAATTTTTATTAACGGTATTTACAGCTTAGACTAAGCCACTATTAGGTTGTACTCAGACATCTGCAATAGCTTCTAACTTGTCTTCTTGTTTCTACTCTTAGTTTTCAAAAATTGATATTTCTTAGAGAAGGTAGTATCACTATAATAAAAATAAAAGCATATACTCTCATTTAAACCAATATGTGACCATTTTCCTTAGTACCAATGACCAAGAGTCTAACTCATTGCTAATTGCTGTTCATAAATATTAACATTAATTGTATGTTTATTCATAAAGTAAACCATTTGTACAACATTAATTTATTAAAAAGATATTTAGGTAGTTTAAAAATAGGAAAAAAATAACATTGCATCTTTTACAAATGGAACCATCTTCTAGTGATAAAAATTTCTGAAGATTCTAAGATGACAAATAATTCATTTATTCATTCAGCATAAAAGTATACTTTAAAAGCCAAATGATCTGGATACTTGATTAAATTATGGAAGATAAAAAGAATGCCAGGATATAAAGATAGAAACATGCATAATTTATTGTACATTTTTATAGACATTAAATTATGGTATGCATCATATAATTTAGCAGCAGTGAATACATGCTATGTGTGTGTTGAGCCTAAGGAAAAGAAAGGTCAAGGAAAGTTTATCAGAGCTAGTGACATTCGGAATGTATGAATTTGGTGAAATGCTTTCTAAACATAAACATATTCCAGATCAAAGAAACATGTAAGGAAACATATAAGACAATTTGTATATTTGAAAAATCTGCTAATGGTGTGATAAAGCTGGGGAATAGAAGATGAAGCCAGAGGAGATGTCTTTTATAGTATTACATATAGACTAAAAATAGAAAACTAAATACAATCTGAAAAGTTATTTGTCTGCTTGAACAATGTGAAATATCTATAAAGACAACTTCTAGATAGACAGCACTTAAATGAGAAACAATTCAATTCACATTTTTCATGCCCCTCAGCAAGAAATAAGATTTTCTTCCTCTGATTCACCTCTAGAATTTTGTGTATATTTCTTATGAAACTCATTTTTGTTCACCCTTATGTATGCATGTATAATAATATATGATTACTCTAGAATAACGAGCTCTGTAAGAACAAGAATTGATGTCTCTATGTCTGTTTCCAATAGTCTCTGGCCAATAATACTGGATGACTACTTGTCAAACAAATAAATGAATGTAAAGTATTTAAATATCTTCTAATAACTATACTGGCTAAATCCATTAAAATTGTGAAACAGAGTAATTTCTTTTTCTTTGTCATACTCTCTTCCTGTTTCCAGAGCTTGCTTTACCTTCTCTGGTGCTCTCTTACTTTTCCATTCCCAGTTCTACCCCTCACCTCAAAACATACATGTGCACCTCCTTATGCATGCATGGCCCACAAAGAAAATTATTAAATAGACAGGGGACAACCTAAGTTTATATGGCCATCAGTTTAGAAGTGATTAAAAGAGAAATTTCCGCTTGAATTTTTCATATCCCTTCCTAAAGTTTATTGGCAAAAGCTTCCAAAGAGTTTTTCCTTATAATAATGGATACCATTTTAACCCAAAATAATACTGTTGACATTGTGGCCTTTCAGAAACCAGCCAGCTAGATGATTGAAGGGAGGTATTTTAATATTAGGCAAGCATCTTAACATTCCTCAAATATAACCATAAAATTTACTAATTTAGTCTTATTACTATCATATTAGAGTTAAAAGCTATATAAAGTTACAAAAAGTAAAAGAGTAAAAAGTAAAGTTGTCAAGATTTAACCCATTTAAATCAAGAAGAACAAAACCAAGATTTAAGAAGTTTTTTGTAAGAAACTTTATCTATCAGGGACCAATAAGGAGACAGAAATCAACAGTAAATTTAATAAAAAATGTTTAGTATAATTTTTTTTTTTTTTTTTTTTTTTTTTTTGTTAGGCAACCTTTGGTTGACCTCACAGATTGCAAAGACAAGAACCTTGTCAGCTTACAATCCCTTCTTTTTTAATTTTTTATTTTTTATGCCTACAACATCTGGGCTTACTAGGTGGTCTCCCATCCAATTACTAACCAGGCTTGACCCTGCTTAGCTTCCCAGATCAGGTGGGATTGGACTTTTCAGTGTGGCATGGTCATAGACTTGGTTAGTATAATTTTTAACAGAATTAAAGTAACAAGAAATTGACTAGTAAGAGTTAAAGGAAACATTAAGAAATACAAGGATAGCAGATATATGGAGCAGATGTTATCCCTAAGGCTAAGATAGAGCACCCAAGGAGAAGCCACTCCCCATGCCCCCTGATCCACCCTCATTTCAGAGAATGTGGCAGTAGTTCACTAGGTAGTAGAAAAATCATTGAGATGCTCCTCTTGTGGACTTGTTAGAAGTATTTAATGCTGGGGGAAGTCGTCCACAGAAAAAAAGCCATGCCTCAGAACTTGTAAAGACACCATATAAGGTGCTGAGAGTCTGTTTAGTGAGAAAAGTCTTTCTGGTTGCATTACATTGTGAGGCTCCCAGGGAAGATATAGCCAGAAGCTGCTAGCTGCTGAACATTCCTGGCCTACATGTACTCCAGAAGTTTGGAAAATCACACTTTCTAGGAACTAGGTTCTGGAGACAACTTTGCCCTACAAGAATTTAGCTTGGGAGAAATCATACTCTACAGGAGTAGAGCACAAGAGAAAAAACTGAAACCTACAAGTCTATCAGGAGAGAATCTGCATGTATCCAAGAATTAAACGCTAAAAAAATTTAGTCCTTGCAGTGCTGGCAACTGGGAACCTGGTGAGCAAGACACATTGGAACTAAGAAGAAAACCACTTTCCTCCGTCATGTTTTCAGTACCTTCTATGGAAGAGCTTTAACATTGTTCCAGATGACAAAATAAAAGTATTTACAAATTCCACCTTCATTATCACAGAGCCAGCAAATAAGGATGAATTTGGAACTGAGAGGTAATAAATTGCTAATTTGACTGCTCATTTTGTATATACATTTTTCTACCTCCATTTGAACTTTTATACTAAGAGAGAACAATGCTGTATTTATGCCTAATGAGATATAACCATTCTTTTTATAACTGAAGTATTTATCACCTCTCCCCCAAATGAAAAGTCATGCAGTTCCTACTGTTATTTAGTTATCACTCTGACTATAGTGATTACTTCTTAAATTCTATAATGGTCTCAGTGTATATTCCAGCATTTTATTCAACATATACTTACAATGTTATCCAGCTATTCCATTCCTAGATATCCACCTAAGAAGAGAAATAAAAACGTATGTCCACCCGAAAGATTATAGCAACTGTAGTTTATGTAGTCATAAACTGGAATCAATCCAGATGCCTATTAACATGTAAATGATATATAAATTGTGGTATAGCCATATACCATGGGATACTATTTAGCAACAAAAAGAAAGAAGCTATTGATACATAGAACAATAAGGCCAGATCTCAAAATAATAATGCTGAGTGAAAGAAGCCAGACAGTGAAAATACATATGATATGACTCCATTTTATATGAAACTATTTGAAATGAAAACTAATGTATAGTCACAGAAAACAGATTAATGTTTTCCTAGAGATGGGTTTGAAAGGGTGGAGAGAAGAGTAGGAACCAAAAGGAGGGATTACAAAAGGGCATGAGGAAACTTTTGGAGTTAATAGATACGTTAATTCTCTTGATTATTGTGGTGGTTTTATATGTATATACATGTTAAAACTCATAAAATTATACACGGTATATATTGCAGTTTATCGTATGTCAATTGTACCTTAATAAAACTTTCAAAAATACTATTGACAGTAATACGAAAAGTCAAAATTGAATTCACCGATTACAGTGGAAGTTTCTTATGTGAGAAGACAAAAGTAGCATGGGATAGTGACTAAAAGGAAGAAGACAGAATGCTATTTGCAAGAGTCAAATCAACTAAAATTCTGCATGAAGACTATTTTTATCCTAAGAGCAATAGAGCATAAATGAATTTTATAGAACACCAGCATTACAAAGGACATGAAATATATATGTGCTAACAGGAAAATGGTGAATATCAAATACTTCACCTCTCCTTTTGACAAACAGGAAGCTGAAATATTTTTTACCAATACTATTCTGTAATAATGTTCTTTAGTAAAGTATAGTCTGTTTCTGTATATCAAGATATTTTTCTAATCATATCACTCTGATTGTGTTTTGTGCAATATTGTTATTGACAAAATATTTCTGACATAGGACTTAATGTAAGAGCAAAATCCATATTGATTATGAATCAGGGCAATGGACCAGCTAGCATAGTATTTTGAATTTTATTTATTCTAGGTTTTTATTTATTGCTTAAAGAAGTCACAAGGAAAAATAAACAGTTCACCACCTGAGTTAATTTGTGTTGATAAAGAGCACTGTGATAATAACCAGAAGTCAGAGTAGGTATGTTCTGGATAATGGGATAGAGGAAGAGTAGATAAGAAGGAATATGGTAACCAAATCTTTTTCAATAAGGGCCTTTAAAAATAGTTATTTTGCAGTGGTGGTGAATATTTAAAGCTCTTCTTCCATAATAAAAATGAATATTAGATGAAATCAAGTCTATAAAAATGCTATAAAATGTTTTATAAGAATTGTATTTATATGGCCCCAAATAAAGATTTGGACAACTATCTGCATTTTTCTTCAAATTAAACTTAAGTTAATTAAAAATATTACTTATATTAATATCTATTTAATTACAAGCAGAAAAACGATTATCATGAGATATTCAAGAAAAGTCTAAATAATGTACTGCATAATAATGTGCGCTTATGCATTTTATATATGGTTAGACTTAACTTCTAACGTTTCTTCTAATAACTTTTTAGTAGGAAAATAAGTACATAAAATGCAAAACAAAGTGTCACTCAGTTGATAGCTATAGAACTATTAGTTCTATGCATATATACTTTTCATACTTTCAATTTTTATATTTTCAATTTACATGCCTCTTTTGAAATGTTTCTGTGATACGTTAATAGACAATTCTTATAATTAGTGATTCTCAGTAGATATATATTATGAGTACAGACAGACCTCTAAAATTATATAGGTTCCTTGGAGAAACAGATGTCGAGATGGAATAAGAAGTACTAAGGTTTTATTAATAAAAATACTTGTGTGAGGGAAATATGGAGTAAGTCAGACAAGGCTGGAAGAACTCTCAAGCTGATGTAGGTTTGCCTTCAGTGAAAGAAGTAGAGAGAAATTTGGATGGAAGAGTTCAAAGAAGGTTCAACAAAGATGTCAGGTATTTCTTGAGCCACAGTCATCTAAGAGTAGTCATGTGTCTCCCAGAAATGTTTTCGCTTTAGCCCTCCTGCTGCATTTAGTTATTAGGTTGAGAAACTTATTGAAAGCATGGCCTAAGCAAACCAGAGCAATGAATGCTGAGTGCAGTATCTGGAGATCTTAATAAACTGGGTTCGCTACATTTGGAGGCCTTCATGTATACTTATTTACTTGGAAAACATGTACAAATATGTTCGCAGCACTTCTTGTTTCAGTTCTAATATGTGAACTTGAAAGTTCTCCTACCTTATGATAATAAAATGCTAGACAAACTGGAAATTAATTACTTTTATTGGGCTAGTTAGGTAAATAAAATTGAACAATTAAATATATAGTTGGCAGATGGTGAGAGCCAGGTTTCTCATTATTGAAGTAAGAGGGCAAAGACTAATATGGGGGAAGCCTGAATGAACCATACAGTAATAGATTAGAATTGGAGACATCAGTATGGATTCATGTTTAGTTTAATATAGATATGAAGATCTGTCTATGTATCTAGAAATAGATATTGATATGGATATAATCATGTATATGCACATGTATATGGGTTAGTATACACATATATATTTTCTTACTTTGTTAGTTAAGACTACCTAGAAGAAAGGGTAGTCTAATAGGAATAAGCAAAACTGTTTCTAATACTGCACTCCAGTAAAAGGAACAAGGACTCCCTGGGAAAATGGCTGATTTTAGGGATGTGCATGGGGAATTTTGTAATGCCAGAAAGTAAGGAAGTACTAAAACCAAGAACAACAAATGATGGCATATGTCAGAAAAGACAAAAGAGCTAAGACACTGAGCACCCAATGGCCAAATGTAGAATAATTTGAGAAAGAAAACAATTATTTATGTTCAACAAGAACACCGTGATCTCCTTGTCAGAGTCATTCTAGTTAAGGTGACAGCAATCACGAGCTGCTTTCTTTTTTGTTCCCTTAAATTTTAGTGTTTACCTTAATGAACTGGTCTTTTTTACATCTTGTTGATAAATAATTTCTATCCCTAGGTCAGAACAAAATTCTTCTGTATTCTGTCTATAAAATACTGTTTTGTTTTGTTTCATTTTACAACAAAGCTATGTATAAACATACAAAATTGAATAAAATGTTGTAATATTATTTTGAACAAATTTTTATCTGTTAGATCGATTAAAAAGACAGAAAGTTTTTATTTTACCTTCACTTATTCCTTCTTCAATGCTTTTTCTTAGTCAACGTAGATCCAGAATTCTAATCTATATTATTTTCCTTCTTTTTAAAAAACTACCTTTAACATTTCTTGCAAGGTGGATCTACTGGAAAGGAATTAGCTCAAGTTTTGTTTGTCCGAATAAATCTTTATTTCTCCCTTGCTTTTTAAGGATAATTTTTCAAGGTATGCAATTCTAAGTTGCTGGGTCTTTTTCTCTCAACACTATTTAGCTCCATTCTCTTCTTGTTTGCATGGTGTCTGAAGAAAAATTGGATGTAATTTCTATCTTTGTTTCTCTTTGAGTAAGTTAGTTTTTGTTGGTTGATTCTACCCTATCCCACCCCCCCCCACCCCACCCACCCCCATTTCTGGCTTCTTCCAGGATTTTTTTTTTTAATTTTTGATGTTTTGTAGTTTGAAGATAATATACTGAGGTGTACTTTTTTTTTTTTTTTTTTTTTTTTTTTTGGCTGTGTGGCAAGGGGACTGTTTATCCTGCCTGGGGTTCTCTGAGCTTCCTTGATCTGTGAATTGGTGTCAAACATTAACATGGGAAAATTCTCAGTCATTATTGCTTCAAAAATTTCTTCTCCTTTTTATTTTTTTTTTGGTCTCTTTCTTCTAGTAGTCCCATTATGCTTATGTCACACCTTCTATTTCTGTCCCACGGTCCCTGCATACTCTCTTCAGGTTTTTTCAGTCTTTGTTTTACTAATACTTTGTTCTGTATTAAAGGATACTTTATTTCACTTATAGTGTTTTCAATCTCTAGCATTTTTTTTTTTTGGTTCTTTTTAGTATTTTCATCTTGGTTTACATTGCCCATTTGATCTTGCATGTTGTATACTTTCTTTACCCATGAGAACTTTACTGTATTAATCTTAGCTGTTTTGTATTACTGGTTTGATAATTACAATGTCTTTGCCATGTCTTGTTCTGTTGTGATATTTGCAAACAGACTAAAACACTATTGTAGTAGGGGACCTAAATACCCCACCATCAGATATGGACAGATCATCCAAACACAAAATCAATAACAAAATAATGTCCTTAACTCATACATTAGACCAACTGAACAGAATTGACATTTCAGAGTGTTTCATCTCAAAATAGCTACTTATACATTCTTCTCCAGTGCACGAGGAACATTCTCGAGGATTGACCACATACTGAACACAGAGATAGTATCAACAAATATGGGGGTTAAAATCATACCAACCATATTCTTTGATCATAATGCTTTGAAACTAGAGATCGACTGTAAAAAGAAAACAGAAAGAACCACAAATAAGTTGAGATTAAACAACACGCTACTAAAGAATAACTGGATCAGAGGTGAAATAGAAAGAGTGATCAAGAGATACATAGAAATGAATGATAATGATGATACAACATATCAAAACTTTTGGGCAAAAGTGGTCATAAAAGGAAAGTTCTTATCATTACAGTCCTACCTCTAAAAACAAGAATGAACCCAAATAAATAACCTAATGCTTCATCTTAAAAAACTAGAAAAGGAAGAACAAATGAAGCTTAAAGTTGGCAGAAGGAAAGACATCATCAAAATTAGAGAAGAAATAAATAAAATAAAAAACAAAAAAAAATAGAAAAAATAAATGCAACGAAGAGCTGATTCTTTGAGAAGATTAATAAATTGCCAATCTCCTGGGTAGTCTCACTAAAGAAAAAAGAGAAAAGACACAAATAAACAAAATCAAGTATGAAAGTAGGGAAATTACAACAGATAGTGCAGCAATACAAAGGATCATACAAGAATACTATGAAAAAGTATACAACACCAAATTTAATAACCTAAAGGAAATAGACATGTATTTAAAAACATACAACCTTCGTAGAGTTTATCAAGAAGACTTGGAAAGTCTAAACAGACCAATCAGCAGTATGGAAATAAAAACAATCATCAAAAAACTACCAAAAAGTAAAAGTCCAGGACCAGATGGCTTCACTAGTGAATTCTACCAAAAATTCAAAGATTTAATATCTAGTCTCTTCCAACTGTTCCAACAAAATGAAGAGGAGGCAAGACTTCCTAACTCATTTTATGAGTCCAATATTCCCACGACACCAAAATCTTGTAAAGGTAACACACAGAAATAAAACTATAGACTGATATATCTTATGAACACAGATGCAAAAGTCCTAAATAAGATACTAGTGAACCAAATACAGCAACATATTAAAAAGATTATAGACCACAATCAAGTGGATTTCATCCCAAGGACACATGGATGGTTCAAAATAGTCAAATTGATTATGTGATACACCACATAAACAAATTAAAAAATAAGAATTAATGATCATATAAATTGATGCAGAAAAAGCCTTTGACAAGATATAGCATCATTTATGATCAAAATACTTAACAAAATTGATATATAAGGCAAGTACCTTAACATAATAAAGGCCATATATGATAAACTCACAGCTAACATAATATTTAATGGTGAAAAACTAAAAACTTTTCTTCTAATATCAGGAACAAGCAAGGCTGTCCATTATCACCACTGTTAGTCAATATAACATTGGAGGTCATAGCAAGTGTAATCAGGCAAGAGAAAGATATAAAAGGCATCCAAATAGGAAATGAAGAAGTCAGATTGTCATTATTTGCAGATGACATGATTCTCTATATAGAAAGCCCTAAAGACTCCACAAGAACACTACTAGAAATGATAAGCAAATACAAAGTTTCTGGATACAAAAATAACATTTGAAAATCCTTAGTGTTCCTATACTCTAATAATGAATTGTCAGAAAAAGAAATGGGAAAATAATTCCCTTTGCAATTGCAACAAAAAGGACCTATATAATGAAAACTACAAGACCCTATTAAAAGAAATCGAAGAAGGTACAAAGAAATGGAAAGATATTCCATGTTCTTGGATTGGAAGATAAACCATAGTTAAAATGACCTTATTACCTAAAGCATTATACAGATTTAATGCAATCTACATCAAAATTCCAACAGCATTTTTTAGATAAATGGAACAAAAAAGTCATCAAATTTGCATGGAAGCACAAAAGAACCCTAATCGCCAAAGCCATCCTGAGGAAAAAGAACAGGGCTGAAGGCATCACTCTGCCCAATTTCAAATTATACTACAAAGCAATGGTTACCAAAATGGCACAATACTGGCGGAAAAACAGACAGACCAGTGGAACAGAATCAAGAATCCAGAAGTAAACCCATACTTATATAGGCAAATAATTTTCAACAAAAAGCCAAAAACATACAGTGAAGAAAGGAAAGCCTCTTCAATAAATGGTGCTGGAAAAACTGCAAAGCCACCTCAAAAGAATAAAGCTAGAATGTTATCTATCACAACACACCAAAATTAAGTCAAAATGGATTAAGGACCTGAATATAGACCTGAAACAATAAAATGCATAGAAGGAAACATAGGAACAAAATTCAAGGACCTTGGATTTAAAGAGGATTTTATGAATTTGACCTCAAAGGCAAGAGAAGTAAAAGCAAAAATAAATAAATGGGATTACTAAACTAAAATGCTTCTGTTCAGCAAAAGAAACTGTCAACTAGGTAAACAGACAATCATCTGAATGGGAAAAGATATTTGCAAGCAACACCTCCGATAAGGGCCTAATATCCAAAATGTACAAAGAACTCATACAACTTAATAACAACAAAAAAATAAATGATCCAATAAAAAAATGCTCACAGGACTTGAACAGACTCTTCTCCCTAGAGGACATACACATGGCTAACAAATATATGAAAAGATGCTCAACATTGCTAGCTATTGGAGAAATGTAAGTCTAAACCACAATAAGAAACCATCTTACACCTGTTAGAATGGCTATAACCAATAGAACAATTAATAACATACATTAGAGAGGATGCCTAGAGAAAGGTAAAGCCACTATGGAAAACAGTATGAAGTTTCTTCAAAAAACTAAGAATTGACCTACTATATGATCCAGCAATCCCTCTATTGGGTATTTACCCAAAAGACTTGAAAACCCTTATCCAGAAAGATATTTGCACAGTGATGTGCATAGCAACGTTATTCAGGGTGGCCAGGACATGGGAGCAACCGAAGAGTCCTATGATAGATGATTGGATAAAGAACCTGTGGTATATACATAAAAATGGAATATTACTCAGCCACCAAAAGTGATAAAATACTGCCATTTGCAGCAACATGGATGGACCTTGAGATAATCATGCCAAGAAAAATAAGCCAGACAGTAAAGTTGAAAACCACATGATATCACTTATATGTGGAATATAAACCTAAAAGCAACAAACAAACAGGACAAACAGACTCATGGATGTGTACTAGTTGTTACCGGAAGATAGTGGGAGGAGGGGGAGGAAGGAGTTAGATGGGGTAAAAGGGATCAAATATATGATGACAAATGAAATTTAACTGTGGGTGGGAAACACACAATGCAATAATATATATATGCCTTACTGTTAAATTGTACACCTGAAACAGTGGATTTCATTAATTAATGTCAAAACAATCAAACAAACAAACAAACAAATAAATATTGTCAATGACTAAAAAAAAAACCTAAAGCATCACTTGAGCATTTGTAATTAATAATTTTTTCAAAGTCCTCTATTGTTTTCAAATGAACAATATTTAATTGCTTCTTTTCTGTGTTCTTTTTTCAATAATTGCCAAAATCTTTTGTAATTAATTTCTAGGATATAGTCATTAGAGAAATCCAACTGATTTTAAGAAAATTAAAGCATAAATTTAAAAACTCCCTTGTAAATCGGTAAATGATCATTATAGGATCCTTAGATTATTATAAACAGTGTTTTATATGGTTGCAATATTTTTAAAATCTAGTTGGTGAAGACAGAAAGAAATCTTGTTATATTAAATATTGATTTAGTAACAATTTTTATAGTTTAATTTTAATTTATAAAAACTTATTTTATATTTTGAAATTATAAAATCTACTTGACAGACTATTTCAGCTTATATAGACTCAATTATAAATTACTTGTGCACTGCAGCCAATAAAAGTAACTTTGTCTTTCCTATTGTTTCTAATTTAGTAAGAACTATTGTGTAATCTCAAATCATAATATTTATCTTCATCCAAAAATGTTTCGATTGAATGTTCAATAATATTAACAGTGTCAGATGTTTTCCCTTCAGTGAATAACTATCTGTAAGCTTTATGTTGACAAAAAAAAATAAAACCTTGTTTGAATTAAGGGAACTGATATTTTAAAATTGATTTTATTGTGGAAATAAAATTTAAAATGAAATCTATCCTCTTAACCCATTAAATGTAAAGTGCATTATTGTTGCCTATATGTACAATGTTGTACGGCTAAACTTAGAGCTCATTCATTCTGCTCAAATGATTTCTCCATCCCACAGCTCCTGACAAACATTATTTTATTATTTAATTCTATGAATTTCACTGTTTTAGATACCTCATGTAAGTGGAATAATGAAGTATTTATATTTCTGTGACTGGCTTATTTCATTTAATATACTGTTCTCAAGGTTCGTCCAGGTTGTTGCATATTGCAGAATTTTCTTTCTAAAAATTAAATAATATTTTACTATATGCATATACTACATTTTTTATCTATTCATTCATTGATGGACAGTTAGTTTTTTTCCACATCTTAACTTTTGTGAATACTGATGCAATATAAAAGCTCCTTATACATTATTCAACTAGTTCTCCTAGTGTTAAAATCATATGTAAGTATACAGTTACGATAAACCAATACATTAACATTCATACAATAATATATACTACAGATTTTGTTCTGATTTTTAATTTTCCACTAATGTACTTTTGTGGAGTAGTGGTCAAATATTTTGAATAATGTACATCAATTTGAGATTAATGTATTCTAATGATCAGACTGGGGTTTTATAATTTGGAGAATACCACAGAAGTGAAATGCCTGCCATTTCTATTGCCTAATACCAGGAGAAAATTATATTATCATGACTTTTTACTGCTGAAATTTACTTTGATAACTTGGTTATGGTAATGTCTGCTGAGTTTTTCCACTTTATTTTTCCCTCTTCAAATTATTTGCTAGTAGTTCATCATTAATTCCAACCTATATGCAAGTGAAGAAAATTTAAGCTCCACCTGCTGAAGGGCGGAGTGAAAAAGAGTTTAGACATATCCTAAAGTCACCACTGTAATTCATTTATATTTTAGAAGAGATATTTTGAGGGTATGCAAAATTCTAATCCTCCTTCAGTTTCTACCTATGTACTTCAGAATTCATCAGTGCATCTTGCCTACAATTATTGCTGTAGAAGTTCTCTTCTAGTAATGATGATTTTCCATTGAATTATTGTCCCTACATTTGTAATTTGGGCATATTCTATAAAAAAGATGTGCCTTTTCCCATTTATTTACTTGTTCATTCATTTATTTCATCAGCATCATTGACATTTAATACTGTGTGTTATATTATTTATTATTTATTTGTTTATTTATTTATTTACTTTTATTCTTGAGCCATTAGAAGATCTTTCAAGTTAGTGTCTGTGCTGTTTTGAAATGCCTGCAATTTTATTTTTAAGCACGTTCTTACCTTCTGAAACTACAAAAAGCTCTGGGCTCATCTTGTATTTTCTTTGTCTCAGCCTTAGAAGTAGATGTTTATAGAGCTTTGATTTCTTCTACTGGATAATGACGTTTGGACAGTAGGTGTGCTTGTTGTTACCAGAGTGTCATTGCTTCTAGTCTGTCTCAAGACAGAGCTGAGAAATATACTAAGTCTTGTATACAAAACACTATATTTAATTATGTGTCTATCCATCTGCAGATAAATTAAGAGAAACATGGGTTGATACTAATATGTTGTACTCTGATCCAGTAACACTGGGTTCATTCTAGCCCTGCTTCCTTCCTGTAAACTTATTTTTAACTTTTTTCTCAGATGGTGAGAAATCCAGCTCATAATATTTATACCTTTTTTCACTTATGTCTTCAATTCCAGTATACATGTAAGATTGTTTCTTAAATGCTAACCAATGCTCTTCAAAGAAAAGTAAAAAGAAAAACAACTAGAATATGATATTTATAAACACTTATCTTTTGTCTGTCATCTCATAGTATCCAGTCAAAAGATTGTTTTTAAAAGTTACTTAGATCAGCTACTTTATTCCCACATTTTGATGAGGTTTATCATACATTAGTAATGTCATTAAATTTATTTGTCACAGTCTACATTTCTTCCTATTATACCCCCAAATGATTTGGTTTTAATTTTTATGCAGTAAAGTTCAACTTTGTGCTGTACAGTTTCATGATTTTTGACAAAGATAGAATCAAATATAGAACTAGATTTATGTATCTACATCCACCTCCCAGAACAGTTACATCATCCTAAAAATTTCCTTGTGTGACACTTTTCTAGTTAACTACTCCCAACTCCTGTTCTAGCCTAATATTTTTAACTTTTTTAGAATGTCATATAAACAGGAACCCACAATATTTCTGTTGAATGCTAGGCAATTGTAAATAAAGCATATGTAAATATTGACAGACAGGCTTTTGTGTGAACATAGATCTTTATTTGTCTTAGGTAGATACCTAGGAGTAGAATTACAATATCTCATAATAAATATTTATAAGAAGCTGCCAACTTTTTTTTTCAAAGTGTTTGTACCAATTGTGTTTTCATGTATGAAAGTTCTAGTTTCTCTACATGATTGTCAGTACTTGGAATTGTCAGAGTGCTATTTTTAGATAGTTTTTTTTTTTACTGTTCTAGTGAATATGTAATGATATATTATTGTCAATTTACTTTGACTTTCAATGATGACTTAAATTTTTGAATATCTTTTTTAGTGCTCATGAGTCATTTAAATCTCTTCTTCCATGATGTGATAGTCAAAACTTTTTCTACTTTTCTTTTGTATTGTTGACTTTTAAGTTTTGATTATGTATTAAAAACGCATTTTACTAGAAATAAGTTTGAAAATATTTTCTCCCATTCTTTTACATCTCTTTTCAGAACCTTAATAGTGTCTGTTGAAAAACAGTTTTTAATTTTCACATTGCTAATTTTATAATTTATTTTCTACTGTATCTTATAGATTTCTGCTTTAAAAAAATCTTTGTTTAACCTGTGTTCATGAATATTTCCTACTGTATATTCTCTTTAAGTATTGTTATTTTAATGCTTACATTTAAGTCTAGGATACATTTTTAGTTAGTTTTTTATTATAGTGTGGGTAAACAATTAAGGTTAGTTTTTTTTACATAAAGTTATCTAATTTTCCCAGTGTAGTTGTCGAAAAAAATTATTTTCCTTTGGTACAATGTCAAATATCATCATCAGACAGATTGAAATTAATGCTGGAATCTATTCTTTTTTTAAAAATATCTGTCTAATAATTTACCTATAACACATTTTTTGACTGTAGTTTTTCAGTAATTCTTAATCTCAGATAATGTAAAAATTCCAACTTTGTTAATCTTCTTAAAATTTGATTTTACTATTTTAATTCCTGGCAATATGTAAATTTTGCAACATCAAATTTTCTGTTTAATAAATCATGTTGTAATTTTGATTTTCTTTTCATTTTATGTATTTATTTTTTATTTATATTTTATTTCAATTAGAGTTGACGTTCAATATTATAATATATTAGTTTTAGTTGTACAGCATAGTGGTTAGACACCTAAAATTTACAAAGCGATCTCCCAGATTAGTCTAGTATTCACCTGGCACTTCACATAGTTAATACAATATTATTGACTATACTTCCTATGGTATACTTCACACCCCCATGACTATTTTGTAACTATCAATTTGTATTTCTTAATCCCTTCACTGTTTTCACCCAGACCTCCAACCTCCTCCTATCTGGCAACCATTAGCTTGCTCTCCGCATCTGTGAGTATATTTCTGTTTTGTTTGTTAGTTTATTTTGTTCTTTAGATTTCACATATAAATGAGATATTATGTTTGTCTTTGTCTGACATCTCTTTAGCATAATATTCTCTAGGTTCATCTATGTTGTCATAGATGATAAGATTTCATTCTTTTTTTATGACTGAGAAATAGTCCATCATATATATGTACCAACTCTTTATCTAATTGTTTATTGTTGGGCATGTAGGTTGCTTCCATATCTTGACTATTGTAAGTAGTACTGCCATGAAAATAGGAGTGCACACATCTTTTGAATTAGTATTTTGGATTTCTTTGATAAAAACTCAGAAATGAAACTGTTAGGTTATATGGTAGTTCTACTTTTAATTTTTTGAGGAACCTCCAAACTGTTTTCCAAAGTGGCTATACCAGTGTGTAATCCCACCAACAATGCATGAGGGTTCCCTTTTCTCTACATCATCACCAATACTTGTTGCCTTTTAATTTATTGATCATAGTCATTCTGACATGTGTAAGATAATATCTCATTGTGGTTTTAACATTCATTCCTCTGATGATTAGTGACATTGAACATCTTTCATACATTTATTGGACATTTGTATGTCCTCTTTGGAGAAATGCCTATTAAGGTCCTCTGCTCATTTTTAATTTTTTTTTTTTTTTTTTTTTTTTATGTTTGGTTGTATCAGTTCGTTATAAATTTTGGGTACTAATCCCTTATTTGATATATCATTTCCATACATTTTCTCACATTTAATAGATTTTATTTTCATTTTCTTGAAGGTTTTCTTTGCTATGCTAATGCTTCTTAGTTTGCTGTAGTCCCATTTATTTTTTCTTTTGTTTCTCTTGCCCAAGGAGCTATATCAGAAAAAAAATATTATGAGAGAAATATCAAATGTTTTCTTCTAAAAGTTTTATGGTTTTAGGTCTTACATTTAGTTTTTAATTCATTTTGAGATTATTCTTACATATGGTGTTGTCACAGAGTTCTCTTAAAATTTCCTCTTATTTTTGTTTGTTTTTTTTTTTTGGCTGTTTTGCTGTCTCGGATGTTTTCTGTTAACTTGTCTTTTATAGCGCTGGTTGATCTTCTGCTTTATCTAATCTACTGTTGATTCCTTTGTTGTACTTTTCATTATGGTTTTTGTATATTTTATTTCTGATAGTTTCTTTTTTATGGTTATTATGTATTTTAATGCTCATTGTCTCTTTGTTGAAGTTTTCACTGAGATCATCTATTCATCTCTTAAGTTTATTGAGCATCATTATAACCAGTGTTTTGAACTCAGTATCTAGTAGGTTGCTTGCCTCCATTTCATTTAGTTCTATCTCTGAAATTTTTTCTCTTCTTTCATTTGGGACATATATCTTTGGCTGCCTCTCTGTATTTGTTTCCATTATTAGGTAAATTCGTTACATCTCCTATGCTTGGTAGGGCGGCCTGCTGCAGTACAGACCCTATAGGCTGACTGACTATGAGCACTGGCCACGCCCACAATATGTAAACTGCTATGTGGTGGGTAACCTCATGGAATTAGCTCCAGTTAGCTCTTGTGCCTTGCTAAGGCCACACTTTGGTTGTGCTACTTGTGGGCTAATTAGGTGGTACTCTGTTTTGGTTGCAAACTGGCCCCTGAATGTGTTGGTGCTGGTATCCCTTGGGAGGGTCTCCCATTCAGGCCAAGGTCAGCCACTGCTTATGACTAGCCTGGGAATACCTAGTAGAAGCTACGAATCTGGGGATATCAAGTCGGCCGCTGACTGTGCTGCACATGGAGGCACATGGGAGAGTCCATGCAGCAAACTAAGAACAGCTGTCACCCATACTGAACCTAGCATAACTCAGCAAAAGGCCTAGGTCATCCGAAGGCTTAAAACTGCCTGCTGGCTGCCCTTAATGCTCAGTCACTGAAAGAGTCTAGGGTGGTACTCAAGATGGGTGAGGTAGGGCTCCAGGGAGTCACCACATGGGGTGAAAGATATTCACCATATTAATGCAAAATCAGGTTTAGCATCACTGCTAAACTTAGAGCAATTCCACAAAATTCCCAGAGTACACTGTTTCCAGCTGCCTCTCTTCTCAGGCCCACGGACCCTGAGATTTGTCCAAAAAAGACTGTAGCTCTGGCCAGGGCTGGTTGCCTACTACCTTAAGTATCTCTGGTGGCACACAAGCTGAACCTATTGATTATTGCTGAAAAAGCTTTAAGTGAATGTAGAATGGGGTTGGTTGCCTAGCCACCAAAAGTGTCTTTGGCTATGTGGCAATGCATGAATTGAGTGTGGCAGGATTCTAGGGAATCACCAGGGTTTAGCAAGAAGAGTTTACCAGAGCAATGCATGCTCAGATTTATCCTTATGGGGGAGGGCTCAATACAGGGATAATGGTGGCTGTTTCTCCAGCCCTAACCCTGAAGCCACACTACTCAGTCTTTTCCTATATGTCTCTCTTGCCTTGTGAGTCATCGTCTGTCAACTGGAGCCCAGTGTGAGTAATTGGGAGCAAGTGATTCTGTGCACAATACCATTAAAAAGATATCGGAGTTTCCTGCAGCCTTCCATTCAATTCTAATGACAGAGTCCTTGTGAATTTTCACAGCCAGATTTTGCAGAGATACCTCTTCCTAGAACTGAAACCCTGGGCTTGTGAACCCTGGGATGGGGCTGGTGTCTCTTGCTCCTCCAGAGGACTTTTGCAACCGAGTTACCCCTCCTGATTCTCAGCCACCACATGTGGGTGTGTGGCCAGCCTGTTTAGCATCTCCACCCCTCCTACCAGTGTCTATGTGGCCTCTTCTTTATATCCTTAGTTAGAGGGGTTCTGTTCAGCTAGTCTTCAAATCATTATCCAGGTTGATCGTTTTCTGCTTTTGCACCCTTAATCATGACAGATTTATATCTTCCCTTCCCAAAGCGTTCATTCTATTGTTGGATACCAGAATTTTTATTTTCATTACAATAAATCTGTAGATAATTTGGGGGGGAAAAAATTCCTAACAATATTGAGGTTTTAAAACCATGAATGTTGTATATCTCTAATAATGCAGGTTTTATTTAATTTTTCTCAGTGACATATTATAGTTTTCAAAGTACATTTCCTGTGTATATTTTAAAAACATATCCTTAAGTATTTCATGCTTTTGATTATACTTTAAATTATATTTTATTAAATTTCAAGTTCTAACTTTATTTTCAGCAAATAGGAACATGATTAATTTTCCTGTGGTGAACTATGTACTCTTGCTAGACTCAATCATCTTAGTAGTAATATTATTTTCTCAGAAGAAGAGTTTTGATTTTTTTGTTTTTTATCTGTACACATTTCACCCCCCCTTTCTTACTAATATAAAACATCGAAAAGTCCTGAAAGTTACTATAATATTTTTTACTTGGTGTCAAAAACATCCATAATTTTTTTTAGTATTAACGTTTTATTTTAATTTTGTTGAAGTTGAGCATCTATTAGAAGCTTTTAGAAGTAAGATTTCTATCAAAGCCTTGAGAAAGAGTATTAAGACCTATAATGAACTATGTTACATTCACTTTATTGGCTTATATGTTATAAGCAAAAATTAGTCACAATAAACCTTCCATTTTAGTTACATTTATTATAAAAATATTCAACATAACAAATATATATAATATATATATTTTTAGTTTCTCCACATTACTCCTTAATAATATGCCCATTCCTAGGTGAATTTCTTCTATGGTCCATTAATTGTCTTAAAAAATATAAATGAATTTTCTCACCTAGGGAGTTGATATACCACCATTGTGGACAGGATACATAAAAAAGATCTTGCTCTGCCTCAGTCTAGAGAGTCAACCTTTAAGTTGTGAGAGAAAAATGCCCATCATGCACCACTACAGTGAAAGCAAATCCGACCAACAAAAATTCAGGAGTCTTAAGTTCTATAGTGGAGGGCTAGTTTTTGGTGGTCGGTCCTCCGAAAAGTATGATTTTCACACCTTTGCTATGACTGGCTATATGTATGATCTTAAATGTGATTAAGGTACAGACTGTGATTCTTCTACAACAGTAAATTCGGCTGAAGTTTTTATGGCTGTGCAAATCAGAAAACTCCTGTGTTGATACTGTTAAGATTCTATGACAATCACTGTGACTTGGAGTCACCACTCATGCTCTCAGACATTTCACAATATCACACAACAATTTAGTTTCATTAAATTGCCCAAGTAATATTAATGAAATTTTCTCGTTATTATTTAAATTATACGACTGTATATTTCTTGTTTATATCTTGACGCATTTACATATTATTTTCCAAATATACTATTTGAACATATATTATTTATATCCAATACAATTATTATTATAAACTTTATGAAATTAAATTTTTTATCTAATTTTTTATAAAAACTTTAATTTTTTTCTTGGTACCTTTTTTAAACAATCAAAATAATAAGCTTTTTCAGATATTATTCTACTATGTCAAAGTTGTCATTTTATCTTGAATTTTGTGTTTGAAAAGAAGTAGTGAGGAAACTGAGTAAGAAACTTAGATGTTTTTGCATATTGTTGATACATTAATGAAATGGTATTTTTTGTTATTTATATTATTCATTGAACATTACCAACAATTTATCTCTTGAAGTCATTTCGGCTCCTCCTTTTAATTAGAAAAGCAGCTGATTACTTGTTTTCAGGCTATTTCTAAAAATTAATTATCTAGAAAGTGCTCAAGCCAGAAAAAATTTCTTTATATAAAGTGATTTGCAATTACATTCTTGTTTTTTTATTTACTTATAAATGTTATGAAAGATATTTTATTATAGCTATTTTTTTCATTATTTGCATCAAAGGGAATCTCTGTTCCTATCATCTATTATCTATTATCTATCTACATATTATCTATCTGTCTGTCTGTCTGTCTGTCTATCTATCTATCTACTTATCATCTATCATAATCATCATCTACTTATCTATTAGTAATCTATCATTTATCTTATCTATCATCATCATCTATCTATCATGATTATCTATTATCTCTAAACTAATATAATGGATGTCTATGTGTTTACAAGCAAAACTGCAGTCTGGTTGGTTGTTTGTATTAATTCTATCATGCTTAGAAAGACAAACAAAATCCAACCTTAAGACCTAAAAATGTTTTTCTGTGTGATTGCCTGTGTGTGTGTGTGTGTGTGTGTGTGTGTGTGTCATATATAGGTCTACATGCATGTAAAAACAAAAGTTCTACTTAAGTTTCCTGATAGCTGACAAATATTCATAACATAACAATTAACAATACAATTAATTATCTTAACAAAAGAATAAGCATATATGAGCATTGAATAAACTTAATTCACTGGTGTGAATGCTCTAGCAAGTAGTGTCTAAAAACCTATTTGTTTTAAAGACTGCTTGTAAAACATTTTCTACAGACTTTAACAGAAATATATATGCTTTTTTAGTACCTGATGCATTTCTTGTTTTATGTCTTATTCAACTTTTATTGCAATTAATTTTAGTTCTTTCTGTTTCACTACTACAATTGAAGTTTTAGGTCAGAATTGTATTTTACCATTTCCACATTCTCAGATCATAAAGCTATTCTGAGAAATACTAGGTTCTTCAATGTTTATGAAATTAAACATAAAACTGCATTAAATAAATAAATTTACCTTAGAAAATAAAATTGTAAAGATATAATTAATAAATGCTTTTATTTATTGATTTCAAATATGAAATTCTGGACAAAGAGAATTTAATGGATAAACTATCTTATTGCTTGACTGCTTTAATATTAGTTTTAAGACTTTGGTCATAATGTATATATTTATAATTAAATTCAGAATTATCAAAATGTAAAAATTTATTGACCTTTAAGGAAAACAAATAAGTTTATTACTTTCTTCTAATAAAGACTTACTAAGTAAAAATTTGTCAAAGAGATAAACTCCCTCAAGGAATTTTAGTCAAAGGCTGACTAAATAACTTTAAGTAAGTTTAGTATAGACTGATCAAATCTACGTATACAAAGAAACCAAGTTGTATTAGATACTGTTTTTGCTTTTTAAGTACTAAATTAGAGTCATTGGAAGTCAGTCATTAGAAGTTACTCTTGCTATCATCATACTATTCCCAGAAGTCTCTGTATTTTCTTTTATGTTTGAAATTAATTCAATAATTAATATTATGGCAATTCCTGTCAACTGAGTGTGAGAAAATAGTATTCCATTGTGTAGATTTTATAGTTTACAAGAGTATAACTTTTAAAATTGCTAACTATTCTAGAGTGATAGGAATAGAACAACTGGTATGCAGTGAGGTATTTTTGACATTGATAGTGAAAGAGATTTCTCCAATTTATAAGTGAGGAAAGAGGTATAAGGCAAAAATATTTTTACTTTTAGAAGCTTAGATTTTACGGTCTGCACTGCAATGAACTCGATTTATGATTGATGAGGTAAAGTGTACAATTAAGCTGTCAGAAACAAGCTCAATGATGTTTTTGAACAAGATCTAAAGTTGTGAAGCAAAGTGTTCAACAAAAATAAACAGAGCAGCCCCTGTGCTGAATTTGTACTGTTCAATAAGATAAAACCTCTATGTACATGGAGCACACGATCTAATATAGTAAAAAGAAAAATAAATGCTTACATAAAAATAAAACATCATTTAAAAGCAATGTGATAATTACTCTAGTAGAAATGTGTGAAGATCTATAGAAGCATAGAGGAACTATTTCTATCAAAGTGTTTTTATGCTTGTATCTTAAATTTTTCTCTCTTCTCCCACCCTTTGTTAATCATTGAAGCTATAGTACCTCTAGAAGTAATAAATCTCTCTCCTTTTTTTAATTAATAGACCATTTCTTAGAAAAGTTGAAGTTTATAGGGATTATATTTCTTTTTTAAAGGAATTATAAGATGAAGTTAAGCCATAGCTGTTCAGGACAAGAAGTCTTATAGCAAGATGATCCTTTACAAAGTTCATTTTATTAAGAAATATTTTATTCTTTGAAATACTTTACAATTTCCAATCAAGATTGCCAAGTAGGGGAATACTGTGCTTAACTACTCTCATAACCACATCAAAGTTACAACTAAATTATGGAACAACCATCACTGGGTATTGCTTGAAGTCTACCTAAATAGAAATGCTATAACTAGGACATATAGAAGAAGCCACCTCAAGATTGGTAGGAGGGATGGAGTCATGGAATAGTTTAATTCCACACTCACGTGCAGAAAAAGAAAATTTATAAAAGTGAAAAAAAAAAAAAAAAGACTAAGGAAGCAATACTTATACCAGACAAAATAGCCTTTACAACAAATGTTTTAACAAGAGATGAAGAAGGACTCAGTAATCCCAATTCTGGGTATTTATCTGAAGAAACCCAAAATGCTACTTCAAAAGGACATGTGAATTCACATGTGCATTGCAGCATTATTTACAATAGCCAATATATGGAGACCATCTGTGTCAATGGATGAATGGATAAAGAAGAGGTGGTACATATATACAGTGGACTATTAGCCATAAAAAGAATAAAATCATGTCATCTGCAACAACATGGATAGACCTAGAGAATATTGTGCTGAGTGGAGTAAGTCAGACAGAGAAAGATAAATACCACATGATTTTACTTACATGTAGAAACTAAAGAACAAAGTAAACAAATAAAACAGAAACAAACTCTCTACGAGAACAGAGAACATTTTGATGATTACCAGAAGAAAGGAAGGTTGGTGAGTGTGTAAAAAGGGAATGGAATTAACAAGTACAAATTAGTAGCTACAAAATAGTCATAAGGATGTAAAATATAATATAAGGAATACAGTCAATAACATTGTAATAACTATGTATGGTGTCTGATGGTTACTTGGTTTATTGAGGTGATCACTTAGCAAGTTATATAAATGTCTAATCACTATGTTATACACCTAAAACTAATAATATTGGATGCCCATTGTAATAGGAATTTTTTAAAAAAAGAACATAAAAGAACATTTTATTCTTTATACAAAGAACTTTTAGAATTCTGTACTATTCATAAAACAGTAATAAAAATAAAGTTTTTGGGTGAAACATTTATGAATGAATAAACATATCAAGGCTTGAGATTCTGAAAATATATTATTTGTTGATTTAACAATACTCTTTTTCAAAGAGTTTGTTTTAAAGTACAAAAACACCAATAGTATAAACTAGAAGCAGATGAAAAAGCAAATATAAGACATAAAATATGTTCGAGAATGAGGTAGAAATTACATATTATAAAATGCTTTTTAAAAAATTGGTCTGCATAATTTTCTCTAAGTTTTTAGGTGGCCAATATAAAAGAGCCTTTGTTTTTGTTAATAAGTACAAATAATTTCAAGTCTAATGATTTTTTTCTTAACACCTTCCACACTTGTTCTAAGCTATTCTTTTTCCTTTTTGAAATTCACCACACATATAAAATTTAAAACAAAATTTAGTAAAGATTTTTCCTCAGTAATAAGACATAATTCTCAACATTTTGGATTAGCCTATGAGAGTGAAAATGTCCTAATATTTACCATTCAATTTGAATCCAAAAATATCTACAAGGGTAAACCAAATAATTGACAATCAGTTATTTAACCAAAAAAAAGTAGACCAAGGGACTGACAATCATTTTGATTTAAATTATCAAGAGTTCATGGGTAATCCCAGCATGCATTGGCAACCTATACTAAAATAATTTAAAGAATAGTACTTTAAAGTGAATTAATCTTATCTATTCTATGTTTTATAATATTATTGCTTCAAGTATATCTATGGAAAGACTGTATCGGTCAAGGTCAAGGCCAAAATTAGAAAACACTAAGTAGTTTAAATGGGAAGTAATTTAATACAGGGAATTATATTCTTAAAGTATCATTGCAGGAATTTTTAACTGAGCCTTTTGAATTACATGAGAACAAAAAACGCTAACCCATTGAGGATGTCTTAGATTCATTAGACACTAATGTACAACAACTGAAGTTACTGCTGAAGAAAGCTATGCTGAAATTCACAAAACACCACCATTGCTGCTGCAAATGCTGCAGAATACCTCTAGGAAAAACTGGAGAACAGACAATTATAGCCATGACCTAAAGAGCTGGGTTTTTGGGATTTTTTTTTTTTTGAATTTTGAAATCTTGTTTTATTTCCTTTCAGTGGTTATCCAAGTTATTAACAAAAGCCAGATGACTATGTTACTTATTTTTAAGGCCTGCGTTTAATTTATATTTATAATGTACATATAATGTTATAATTTTGAAGGCAATAAACAGGCAACCTTCATAATAAATCATAATAAATCCTCGGGTGAAATCTTTCTTTGTGAACTGAAATAATCAGCCACATTCCATACGATAGATATTTCATATAATATAGCTTGTTATTAGAGAAGATAGAAAAAATTATGGAAATCTATCCTAATTTTGAGTTCATAAAACGGACTTTGTAAGGTACGTAAATGTCGAATCACTATTGTACACCTGAAACATATTAAATATAATATACCAGCAATACTTAAAATTAAAAAAGGTTAGTTAACTTTCCTGGGTTTACATTGTCAATGAGTGGTAGAGATGGGACTTGAATCCAGATGTGTCACCTTTTAGCCTGGATTCTTTCCCACTTCTCTAGATTATAGGTCAGCAAACCATGCTCTGTGGGAACTTCCTTTTTTTTTTTTAATTTAATTTTATTATTGGTTTGAAGTATACAGTACATTCATTAGGCATTTATAAAGTTAATAAAATGATCTCCCTGATTGCTCTTTTCTCTCCTCTGGTTCTACACCTAGCCACTACATTAATGCTGACTACATTCCCTATGCTGTGCTCCCCAACCCCATGACCATCTATCAACTACTAATTTGTATATCTTTAACCCTTTAACCCTTTTTTCCAGGCTCCCTCACACCCTCCCCTCTGGTTGTCACCATATTGTCTTCTATATTTATGTCTGTTTTTGATTAGTTTTTTTTTTCTTTTTGTGTTTGAGATTACACATATAAGTGAAATCGTATGGTATTTATCTTTTTCTGTCTGACTATTTCACTCAGCATAATAACCTCTAGGTCCATCCATGTCATTGTGAATGATAGGATTTCATTTTTTTTTAAATGGCTGAGTATTTAGATGTCAGATCAAGAAACAACTATTTTGTTGTTTCTTTGTTTTTGACACTCTGCAATAGCTGAAGAATGGATAGTGGAAGTCTCTAGAAGAAATACATCATATTTTGACAGTCATGTTTAGCAACAGAAAATAGCTTATAGAAAAAAATAGACTCTGTATTCTGCTTTTCAAATCTCAAAACATGGAACCATAGCTTCAATGGAGCTTTGGGAATGTAGATTTTAGCTTCTTACAATGTCTATGTCTCCAGTTACAAGCTGGAAAGGATCAAGACTGAGTAAGGAGAGCCAGATTATCCAGCCCAAAGATGTTAGCTAGTCTCCCCTATGGATGTTAAGAAATGACTTAAAATGAATCATTGGATAAGCCAGATATTTCAGGGAACAATGACTCAGACTTTCTGCTCAAAAATCCAGCACAAGTGCGAATCATGTTTGTTCCAATAAAGATTTAGTTTTACTGATCTTTATTTAATTTTTAGGTAGACTTGACAAATAACTGAAAAAACAAATGTACCTTAGCTATCCATTTGCTAAAAGTCCAATGTAAAATGTTATCACTGAAACAAATTTTTGTTTGGAGTGTTGTTAGGAGTTCTACATGGGTCTTGGGCTTTGTCGTTGAAGTTCTGTGGCTGTGCATATGTATGTGTCTGAGTGTGTATGCTTTACTCTTTTTTTAATCTCTTGATTTACCTCCCATATATGATTCTAATATTTTATCTTCCAAGATCTTTATCTTTCTCCTCTTTGTCAAATACAAAGTACTATGGTGGAAAGATAATCAAACTTAATTAGAAAACTGAATCTGAAATTTAAGCTCTACCAATTAATAGCAATATGAGCATGCTCAAGAAAATTTAAGTTTACTGCAGCTCAATGTACTCATTTGTAAATCATAAGATAAAGCTTACTCGGAATATAATCTCAAAAGACAGCAGCTCTCATTAATTCTAAAGTCAGTTTGCAAATTTTGCAGAACTTCAAAATTATACACATCTTTTACTCTAAGACAAAATCTTATGGATTGAATCCAGCTCTCACACTGTAAATAAGAGTTTAAGATGAGGAGATTCCATTGTGGTGAAATGGATGCTAAGGAGTATTCCTCATAATAAACCACAGAAAATAATCTATGTGGACAGAACTGCCCTTATTAAGTAGCATCAGAATAAAAAGAAAAAGCATGACAAAGTACTAAACCAATACAAGAAGAAAAAGAAGGAAGACGAGAAGAGAAAGGAAAGGGATTTATGCTCTATGCTTAGAATATTCTAATAGAAACATACTTGCAATAAACAAGAACTTAAATTCAGGTGATAAAAGAATAAGAGAAAAAGGTATTTTGCTTAGGGGATATATGTGCATTGTATATGTATATATACATATATAAAATTTAAATAGTATAATTAGTAAATCAATTAATTAATGAGAAACAGCAAGAGCCACAAGAATACATTGACTGATTTTAAATAAAGGCTTGGATCATTAAAAATTAATACATAAATTATTAATTTAATAATTTATTAAATCAAATACTTAACCCTATAATACTTGAATTATTAATTCAATAATAAATAATTATTTTTTAAGAGGCTGGACATTTTGATTTATAAGACTGTCAGTAGAACCAATAGCACAGAACAGGCTGTGGAACTGGACTATCTGTATTATAATTTAGTTTTTATCTTTTATTAACTTTAACTTTGGTTAGTTTACAGAGCTTCTGTGGTTTTCTCATCTGTAAAATGGGATAAAATAGTACCTGCACCACAACACCATATTAAATGTAATAATACAGATAATGTGCAAAAGACAAGTGTATAATAAATTATTGATAAATATTTGTCTTATTATTTTTGTTATAGTCACTTGGCTCTGAATCCAACATATATCACTATTGTGATCATAATTAGATACAATGTTGGCATTGTTCAAACAATTATAGAGTAATTAAATGTTAATTTAGGAAATGTTCATGTTTTAATAAAAATTATGAATAACCAATTCAAATATTAACCAAAAAATTCTCATAAAATTTTGCATTGCTTAAGTAAAGGTATCATTCTAGTTATCTATAATCTATCCCAAATGTGTTAGCCACACTTTACATATATTAATAAACCATAGGCATCTATTAGTTAGGGAAACAAAAACATATCAAAGTAACATGATACGTCACATGAAATATGCATTTTTTATACAGTGTAATTTTCAAATTATTGATGCAATTATGTGTTTGATATTATATAACAATCGAAACTGTTAACGATCATAAAATATCTATTAGGGAGTAGACCTACAAAGAACTAATATTCTAAGTAATCATCGGTCACATACAATAATTTGACCCAGGATAATATTTAAAACCTCAAAATGAGTGATTAAACACTGAACTGAAAAATAAAATTAAAAGAGATTCATGGGGAATAAGGAAGAAATATATAGAGAGGGAGACAGAAAAACAGCAAGATATTTTTTAAATCATTAAAAAATTACATTATACATTATACTTATTTCCATTTTAAAAGCCAATAACAATAATGGATTTGTTTTTCAGGGTAATATGAATGACTTGTAAAATAACCATATGTAGACAGTATGTACATATGGTTATTTATGTTATATTTACATTATATGCCCTATTTCTACTAATTTGAAATGGGCGTCTTTATTTCTATTCTTTTGCAATAAGGAATCAAACATTTCATTGGAATGTTGATGATAAAACACTCTCCGTTCTTAACATGGTCAAAAGGAAGTGAAGAAATTAAGAAAAAGAGATAAATGGGCAAAAACTCATTGTTGCAAATGTTTCTATTTTTAAATCTATTTCAAATTAAAGTGTATTTACTTTCAGTGTGCCTACAAGGCCACACCCCCAAATTATCTGTTGAGATACCTGTATATTATGATTCTATAATATTTCTTATAGAGTCTGTGTTACATACATCCTTCTTAGCTATGCTACTAAATTTTGATCAATATATATATATGATCTACTTTAACTAGAATAGAGTATGCCTCTGATATCTGTCAGATACTAAATTGAACGGATTCTGAAAATCTGTAAATTGAATTACCACTTACAAGAAGAGTCACTTAATTTCAAGACTGTGTAAAGCAAATTCATGTTTGTTATAGAACATAAAAGAATTTTTTTTGTACATGTTGCCATAAATGATGAATGAGGACTAAAGAGTCAAAATTAAAAACTTTTATAGCAGATAAGTAAATTGTCAAGCTATGTTTATTTTTGTGCAAATTCACTCATTTATTTTCATGTTATTTTTTGAGTACCTCTTAGGGAAGAGGATGTATTCAATATGGAGGCAATGTTTAATGTATTATATATATTATAATGTATAATATATGAAATTCTAGTGCCATTTCATAAGGATATACTTTCCCAGGTGATGGACCAACTGTGAGCTACGTGTATGAATTTAGACTCAATTCAACAATTACATATTTTACTCAATTATTTCTTATTAATGTCTTTAATGAATAGTGCCAATGTATGAGTCATATGTTAAAAAGAGGAATGGGACAAAACTAGATATCAGAGTAGAGAGGCAAATGATTCCCAGTTGATGAAGAATGATGGTTCAGCATGCCTTTTGTCCTCACTTCTTTGTGGAACTCTTTCTGCCCTAGGACCTGGACTAATGCTAATTTTCCAATTTCCATGTGGCCAATCCTATGTCAAAAAGCATAACCATTGTTCTCATGTCGGACCAACCAGAGACCTTCCCTGAAAAGTAAACCTAACAAAGTGGGAAAAAGGAATTTTTTCTTTCCTCTTGCTATTTGAAAGAGAATCATCTGTGTTAGGAGAGAGTGATCACTATACAGATCAAACAAAAGCTGAGAGGAGAGCAGGAATAAATAATAAGATTTCTAGAAAAAGATTATGAAGCCATTGTGGTTCTCTTTTTACTTAAGCAGGTTTGGGTAACATCTCTGTTTCCAGCGCCTTAAAAAGTCAAGTTTGATAGTTTAAGAAGCAAACCTTGGTATGATATCAAAGGTAATTTGAGATCAAATATTGACAGGGATTGATAAAACAGGAAAGCACTGGGCTTAGAGGAAGCTCTTATTGAGTCCAGATAAATTCAGGTGGCCAGTTGGCTGTTGTGGATTGCCACCTCAAAATGCTACAGTTCCATTTCCAGTGATCATACCTCAGTGGTCTAAAAGCTCAGTTGTCTAATTCCCTCACCTGATTCTACTAGTTCAAATTATTCTGTATAGTCTCCATATCCTACTCTATGAGGTGCAGGTAATATATGTATTGCCCACTTTTTAAGTCAATGTTAAACCAATTTCTAATAAACTTATTTGCTCATTAAGTATTAATTCACCTTATTTTTGTGGTCTTGGAATTTTTTACACTAAGTTACTCAGTGAGTTTATTAGTATTAATTATCAAAAAGATGAGAATGTCAAATAGTTGATTTCCTTTGTGGGAGTCTACTGCAGGAAGGCACCCATGTGGTCAGGGTGAATAGTAGACTAGCCAATGGGATCATATTCACTGATCAACCATGTTGACCAAAGCAGTGACAAATGTTGAGCTAGATTATTCTGACCACCAAGAGAATTATTCTAGAACAAAACAAATGATTAAAAAAAAATGTTTACAGCATTTAAAAGATAAAGAATTCACCCTAAAATAAAACAAAACAAACAAAACAAAACAATTTCCCAGTGTTATTTTAGTTGGTTGGTTTTACATTTCTTCACAGCAATTATCATTGCCACAAGATGATGGAACAATGTAGCCCAAGTTCTGAAAAAAATAGGGGTTTCCCAGCAATACTTTATTGTTTGATGTGATTTTAATATGAACCATATGATACAGTGTAATAAAGCATCAATGAAACTTTTAAAGTATTTGGTAATTAAATCTAAATAAAAATCTCTCAGTGAAGTAACAACTTTGCTCGAAGTAGTCAGAATTAAATCTTTTTAAATGTAGAACTACATAATACCAAAAAGTTATGTGGTTAAAGAATAGAAGAAAAATGTATTAAATTAGACAGTGGAAAAATATAACTTATGTCAATAGAGAAATTGAAGGGAGGAGAATTAAAATAAAATATGAGTTTTGATATTTATATCAGGCATTAAATCCCTACTGCCTATAATAAAAACATTACATTTAAAACTATGACACTACTCTTAAAAGTTTTCATAATGTTTCTTTTTCTCTTTCTTACCTTATTATTTTAGAGAGTAAATCTTGTGTTGAAGAAATATATATTTAATTTTTTACTTTCAATATATCTTCACTTTTAACATAAATTTAAGTACGTATATATGTGTTTTGCATATATGTATATATATACATGTATCTATGTATCTATATTTATTTGCTATCAATTTATTTCTTCATTTACCTGACATTTTATCATTCTAGATATGATCCAGATATCTGCCTATCTACTATCTCTCTATTTCTCAATCTATTAACTCCTATCGTTTTAAATATTTAAACTTATTGTCATTCAATTTGTGCATATTTGGTTTAAAGATAATCACCCTAATATTTTCTTAAAATAGTTATACATATGTCAACAGTGATTAATTCAATATAGTGAGAATAGGATGAATATTGTTTACTTTTTATAATTCTTGATACGTAATTATTTTTAAATTTTAAATTTAAACTTTTTATTATTAAAATAATTTTGAATTTCACATGTAATTTTGAGAAGTAATACAGAGAGAGCTCATGTACTCATTACAGTTTTCTCCACTAATAACATCTTGGAAAACTATAGTATAATATGACAAGTAAGATATCAACATTGATGCTGTCAAGATACAGAATTTCTCCATCACCACAAGGATTTTCCCATAGTGCTCTTGTATAGCCACACCCACTCCTTCCCTCCCTAGTCCCTACTTAATTCCTGTAACCACTAATCTATTCTTCATTTCGATTCTTTTATCATGTTGAGAATGTTATGCAAATGGAGATATAGTACCTAAACTTTGGGGTTCTTGGCTTTTTTCACTCAGTATAATTCTTTGGAGATTCATCCCAGTTGTTACATGTACCAATAGTTCACTTCTTTATATTTCTGAATAGTATCTCATACTATGGATGCACTGTTTTCCATTATACATTTCCATTAGTAAAAGGTGATCTTGTCTCTATATATTATGAAGTGCAGTGTCAGAGAGTTTATTGTCTTTAATCCACTTTGAGTTTATTCTTGTATATAGTATAAAGGTGATCTAGTTTCACTTATTTTTGCATAAATCTGTCCAGTTTTCCCAACATGATTTATTGAATAGGCGATCTTTAGCCAATTGTAAACTCTTGCTTCCTTTGTCATAGATTAATTGCCCACATAGGTACAGGTTTATTTCTGGGCTCTCTATTCTGTTTCATTGATCTATGTTTCTGTTTTTATGTCAATACCATGCTGTTTTGATTACTATGGCCACGTATTATAGTTTACTATTAAGTAGCATGATACCTCCAACTTCGTTTTTCTTTCTCAAGATTGTTGTGTTTATTCAGGGTCTTTATGGTTCCCTATAAATTTTAAGATTATTTGTTTTAGTTATGTTAAATATGTCATTGGTATTTTGATAAAGATTGCATTGAATCCATAATTTGCTTTGGATAGTAGGGACATTTTAATGATGTTAATTCTTTCTATTCATGAATACAATATATGCTTTTAATTATTTGTATCTTCTTCAATGTCTATATTTAATGTCATAATTTTCTGAGTATAGGTCTTTCACCTTATTGGTTAAATTTATTTCTAGGTAATTTTTTTAATGCAATTGCAAACCGTATTGTTTTCTTAATTTCTCTTTCTAATAGCTTACATTTGGTATATAAAAATGTAACTGACTTACAAATACTAATTTTGTATCATGACAATTTACTAAATTTATTGATCTGTTCTCGTTGATTTTTTTGTGGAATCTTTGGGGTTCTCTATATATAGTATCATGTCATTTGTAAATAATGACAGTGTTAATTCTTTCCTTTCAATTTGGATGAATTTTATATCTTTTTCTTCTCTGATTGCTGTGGCTAGGATTTCCAATACTATGTTGAATAAAAGTGGTAAAAGTGGACATTCTTGTCATGTTCCTGATATTAAAGAAAACAATTTTATCTTTACCTCTTGAAAAGCTTGTTAGCTGTGGGATTGTCATATATTGCCTTTATTATGATGAGGTATGCCCCCTCTATTCCAACTTTGCTGAGAATTTTTATCATTACATTAGCCAATATTTGTATTATTGGGTGCATACATGTTTACTACTTATATCCTCTTGCTGAACTGACCACTTTATCATTATATAATGTCTTACTTTGTTTCTTATTTTAGCCTTTGTTTTAAAGTCTATTTTTTTCTGGTAGAAGTATTGCTACCCCAGCTTGTGTTTTGTTTCTATCTCTTCACTTTCAGTTTGTGTGTGTCTTTAGACCTGAAGCGGGTCTCCTAGAGAAAGCATATGCATGAGTCTTATTTTCTTATCCATTCTACTTCCCTATGCCTTTTGATTAGAACATTTAATCTGTTTACATTCAAAGTGATTATTAATAGGAACATAGTAATTGCCATTTTATTATTCATATTTATGTGTTTTTTTCCCCCTTCTTCTAAAAGAGGTCCCTTTAACATTTCTTGTAATACTGGTTTGGTGGTGATGAACTCCTTTAGCTTTTTCTTGTTTGAGAAGCCCTTTATCTGTTCTTCAATTATAAAAGTTAGCTTTGCTGGGTAGAGTAATCTTGGTCGTAGGTCTTTGCTTTTAATCACTTTGAATATTTTGTAACAATCCCTTCTGGTCTGCAAAGTTTCTGTTGAGAAATCAGCTTACAGTCTTATGGGGACCCCCTTGTAGAAAATAAACTACTTTTCTCTTGCTGCTTTTAAGATTCTTTCTTTGTCCTTAACATTTGGCATTTTAATTATGATGTGTCTTGGTTTTAGCCTGCTTGGGTTATTTTGTTTGGAACTCTCTGCACTTCTTAGACTTGTATGTCTATTTCCTTTACAATGTTAGGGGCATTTTTGGTCATTATTTCTTCAAATATGTTCTCAATTCCTTGTTCTCTCTTTTCCTTCTGGTACTCATTTGATGTTGTCCCAGAGGTTCCTTAAACTACCCTTTTTAAAATTATTTTCTTTTTTCTCTTTCTCCTCCCCATTCTTTTTGATCTTCTGATCTGGTGATTTTTGCTGCTTCATTTTCTAAATCACTGATTAAATCCTCAGCTTCATTCAATCTGCTGTTGATACCTCTAGTGTATTTTTCATTTCAGTTATTGTATTCTTATTTCTGACTTTCTAAAATGATTTACGTGTCCCTTTTAATGTTTACTATCTCTTTGTTGAAGTTTTCACTAAATTTCTTGAGCAGCCTTATAACCATTGCTTTGAGTACTGTATCTGGATGAAGTGAGTGGAACTTACCAGGCTAAAGAAAGTTCAAATTTGGCCTTGTTGGGGAAGGACACAACACAGGAACAATAGCAGCTTTCCCTCCAGCCCTCATTTTGAAGTCGCACAACTCAGTCTTTTTCTGTTTGTCTCTGGCACCTCCCTAGCTGCTGTTCTTCTACTGGAACCCAGAGTGAATGACTGGAGTAAGAGAGTCTTTGTGCTGGCCCTTTAACAGGATGTGCGATTTTCTAGCTGCCTTCAGTTTCACCCTGATGGGCAGAATTCCCGCCAATTTTCACAGCTAGTTGTGGTGGGGGCTGCTCTTTCTGGCACTCATGCTCAAAGCTAGGGAAACTGGTATGCTCTTCAGAGGGGATGTCTACAGTTGAAATACACTTCCCAATTCTAGACCACCACACTTGGGTGTGGAACCAACCCATTTAATGTCTCTGCTCCTCCTATCAGTCTCAAGGTGGCTTCACTTTCATATCCTTAGTTATAGGACTTCTGTTTATCTAGTACTTAAATGGTTCTCCAGGTTGATTTTCTATATTTTAATTACAGTTATACTGAGTTCATGGGAGGGGGCAAGCACAGCATCCATCTGTTCTGCCATCTTGATTGGACTATCTTAAGCTTTCTTTTTCAACCTCTTAATGGGATCTTTCACAGACCAACAGTTTTTTATTTAATTTAAATCCAATATCTCGAACTTTCTATTTGTGATTTATGCTTTTGGACCAAGTCTAAGAACTCTTTGCCTAGTACTAGATCTTGAAAAATATTTTCTATTTTTTCCTACAAGTTTTATAGTTTATGTTTTACATTTAAGTCCATTATTTGTTTTAAGGAAAATATTGAATTATATGTCAGTTTCTTTTTTTTTCATTTTTCTCTTTCTTTCTCTCTCTATTTTTTCCTCCCTTCCTTCTTCCTTACTTTATTTTTTCTTTATTTTTTTCCTTCCTTATGGTTATCCAATTGGTGTAGCATCATTTGCTGAAAAAGCTATCACTCTTCTATTGGTTTGCCTTTATAATGATATCAAAAATCACTTTGGCATGTTTATGTTGGTCTTTAGCTGTGTTCTCTATTTTATTCCATTGATCTATGGTGTCTATCCACCAATCCTACAGCTTTAAATACTATATAGTTTTATAATAGGTATTGAAATTAGGTATATAAATTTTTTCCATTTTATTCTTACTTTTTTTATTGTTGTAGCTATTGTAGTCCTTCTGCTTTTACATATAAATTTTAGTGAAAACTTGCCTATATAAAAAAATGTGCATTTTATAAGAATTGTTTTAACTCTATATATGATTTGGGGAGAATTGGCACCTTTGTTATATTGAGTCTTCCAATTCATGAATGATTAGATTTGTTCATTTGAATTTTCTTTGATGTCTTTCAACAATGTTTTATAGTTTTCAGAATAAATGTCCTGTGCATAGTTTGTTAGATTTAAACCTAAGTATTTCTCCTTTTTTTTTGAGCAATTGTAAGTATTACTGTATTTTTAATGTTGGTGTTTATGTTGTTATTGTTAGAATATAGAGAAACAAATTGATTTGTAAGTGCTTATCTTATATTGTGTAACTGTATTCAATTTATTTTAGTAGTCTTGGAAGGTGGTTTCTTTTTTGTTGTTGTTATTTTTGTTTTGTAGATTCACTGAGACTCTATAGTGTGGAACACTGTGAGAAATCTATTGGACTTGCAATATGGGTCTAAGTTGAAGCACATTTTGCATAAATATTGAACCTTCCAATGAAAGAATCCTCAAGTTAAATCCTGAACAAATGAATGTAACTTTTGAATCAACTAGTTTCAAAATTCTTTTTCAATAACATTTCTCATATTTTATTCAAGTCTTAATCTGGAAAAAATTCCATATATTAGTAGACATAAGCCATGGGTATTGTATCTAGAAAAAAGAGTCCTTTCTGATTTCCCTAACTTTGATGTAGCTGCTTCACAATATCTAGTCTTCTGCAAAAGACTTATCTACTTCACCTGAGTTTAGCATGTCCATTTCTTAGTGTTCATTCACATTTTATGAGGTGAGCACAGCAAGTAATTGTTGGTGCATTATTTCTGTGACTAACAACGCTTAAGACCAGAGTCTATAAATTTCAAATGGTATAGAACTATGAATGTCAGCACCACAAGTGAACTGCCTTGCAAAGCACTTCTTTTTCTATGTATTTTTACATTATTGTTCTTCCTCATACAGTTGTAGATATCTTGGACTATTAAGTTATCTGTAAGAAGTTAAAATTTTTCATGCATCAATGGATACTTAGGTTGGTGAGTCATTTACATTTAGCGAATTATGATATGGCTTTCTGAAACATGAAAAGGTGATGGCATAAGATTAGGGTCCATATGTTTGAAAATGATATTTTATTTAGTTAGAAAACATCAAGGGAATGAAGGGATATTAGACAAGAAACTGTGCTAACTATAGCAACTAATGGTAATGTTTAAATACAAAGAGATTATATATATTTAAATATAACATATTATATAAGAAGATACATATTTCAAACATTTCAACTATGTAAAAATTATATCACTTTGTCATTCATATAGAATTATCAAAGTTTCAGCTGTCATTTCCTGTGAGATCCAGATTATTCATCAAGAAGAAGGATGGTACTTCACCTCAGCAGTTTGTTTGGGCTGTGGTAATGGAAAAAAGCTCACCATCTGGAATTTATCCTGTGAGACATATTTATGGCCTTCGGCATAGAGGGACATAAATGTTCACATTTAAAATAAATACTTTTCATACTGTCATGCTCATTCCCTAAGTGGAGAAAACATAGCTTCTGTTTAAAAAGGCTCTCAAATGAGTTTGCCCTGGGATAATTTTCTTTACATTCAGGAAAATTCAATAAATATCAGGAAGTTTTATGCCAGGTTAAAGTTGATTAAATAACTTTGTAGTAGCACTGCCGTCATTTTTACCTCTTAACAAATAGCTTAAGGATTGAATTAATTATTATGCTTGTGTTTAGTAGGTAAAAATTGTTTCTCAGCAATATTAAAAACATCAAATCATTGACCAGTTCCAGACAATTTTTTTATTCTGTCTTCTGATTCGTTAGATAAGCTTAATTTCAATGCTGCAATATGGTCTCTAGGTTGCTACTGTCCTTTTTATATATAGTAGAATTTTGCTCTGTGTATTTTATGAATTCTTTACATAAGATATCGATATGTACTATTCACTTTTATTCATTGAGAGAGAGAGAGAGAGGAATCTATCTTTATCTTATATCTGAATAACATTAGACAAGGCACACAAGTTCTTTGAGTCTCCTTGCTTTATTTGTAAAATGATTATATCCCACAGAGTTTTTTTCAGCTCCAAATATATGTAAATTTATATTTATGGTTTGTTTATGTTGTCATATTATTATTTAATAATAGTATCTTAAAAGAAATTCTTTTTTTCTTCTCTTGATTGTCTCATATAATGTTTTTTTAAAAAATATATTAAGGATATGGCCAGTCAGAAGTTTTTAAAATTAAAAATGTTTCTTTGTGTGCTTGTGTTTATGCAGGCTTTAAAATTCTGCTCAAAAAGAATTATTTAAATGTATTTAATAAATAACACCATTTCTGAGACTACTTGACATGATACAACATAATTTTAAAATTATAAATTAAAATAGCTAAAGGAAATATAAATAAAAATAATGGTATTAAGAATATCAAATAATTTTTTTGTTGTTTTTGTTTTGAGAAATAATTGATATTTCTCACCGTATAAATTTAAGGTATACAGCATGATAGTTTTATTTACATATATTGTGAAATGATTTTCACAGTAGATTTAGTTAACATTCATCATCTTATATAGATACATAAAAAAAAATTTTGTGTTGAGACCTTTCAGAATCTACTCTCTTAATGTCTTTCATATATATCACACCGCAGTGTTAACTATAGTCACCAAATTATACATATCATCCCTGGTTCTTATATTTTTATAACTGGAAGTGTGTTCCTTTCAATCAGCTTCCTTTAATCACTCCTCCCCTACCTTTCATATCTCATAAAAGAGATCACAATCTGATCTCTTTTTTTTTTTTTACTGAGATTTTTGGTTTTGGTGTTGTTTTTTTATTTGTTTATTCTTGTATTCTACATATAAGTGAGATTATACAGTATTTATCTTTCTCTGCCTGACTTATTTCACTTAACATAATGTCTTTAAGTTTCACTTATGTTTTCGTAAATGATAAGATTTCCTCATTTCTTTTTATGGCTAAATAATGTCCCATTATATATACCTATCACAACTTCTTTATTCATGCATCAATGGATACTTAGGTTGTCTTAGCTATTGTAAATAGTGCTGTGAACATTGGGATGCAGATATATATATATATATATATATATATATATATATATATATATATTTAGTTTGAGTTGTGTTTCCTTTGGACATTTTCCTAGTGGTATAATTACTGGATCATATAGTAGTTCTATTTTTAAAAATTTTTGAGAAACTTCCATACCAAACAATTCTACCTCTGCCATACTTTTGTAACTCTATATCATAATTTTTTCTCTTTTTTTCTGTGTGTACTCTAAAACTGCCATGCATACAAAATTAGTGCCAGAAATCTTTTTGTGGGTAGATTAAAACTATTCAAATGACTCTATGGAATTTCTTAAATGGAGTACTTGGAGGTGGCATTTCAAAGATAGTCATGTCTATTTATTCATAAAGTATATGAAAGTTAGCAGACTATGCCACATCAAAATATATCACTTTGGTATATTGATTGCTTTGAGCCGTAGGCACTTGAAAAACAGCAAATGTTGAGAGAGGTTTTCTTTAACTCTCCTAATCTGCTTAAATTTGGGCAGATCTTCCCAAAAGAACCCTTTGTTATAGATCCCCTTCCTGAGAGTTTCATTAACCAGGGAAGATTAACTTTATCTCAGTATAGATTAGAATTCAACAATCAGCGAGAAAAACTGTTACAAAATATCATATTTTCCATCTATTTTTCTAAAGGACATTTATCTTTCCTAAAAATCATTTACTTTTTCCTAAGAGGTCCACATCTTTATCATTTTTTCCTATTTAGATGGTGTTTAAGTCTGAATTTTAAGTCACCTCTTGGAGTTACTCATTTTTCCCCAGATATCTCACATGTATAAATGTTAATAAATTTCTGTTTGTTTTTCTCTTATTAATCTGTCTTTTATTATGGGAGTCTCAGCCAAGACTTCAGATGTTGTAGCCGCCGGACCCTGAAAGACACACGGACCACCAGAACTCGGTGAGTGATAGGAAACACACTCTTTATTCAGCCAGCTGGATCTGCCAGGGGTATGCACACCCCAAATTAAGCAGCCCCCAAATGTAGAGGTATAGGGTTTTTAAGCCCCAAATCCCATTCTTCATTCTGTCTGAACACAAAGGTCTACTTTTTTCCTATTCACTACCTGTAAACCCACAGGTTGGATGTGCAAGCAGGGGTACAGAAGCAGAAAGCTTATTGTTAGAATGTTATGTTCCTATATGTGATAGCTTGTGTTCCCATGGAGATAGTCAAGCAATAATTTTCCCAGCTAGCACATTTCCCACTGGCCTTAGCAGAAAATCAAATCCTTGATTCTTTATGTGGAATTTGCTCATAGCCTCTATTTTGTAATACTAAAAGTTTAATAGAATTAATTATCTTCATTATACATGTAAACAAGAAATCGAGAAAACGTGGGCCAAAAGTTAACAAGAGGAGGAGGAGGATTAAAAGTCCAGCTACAGCAGATAGAAGGGTTGTTAGTCATGGTGACCAATTGAACATCCTATGAAACCAGTTATTTGGTTCTAGTCTCTGTCTTTCCTTGGCACCTAAATTTCTCTGTACTAGTTGTAAGCTCTCTCTAATTAGTACAGAATTATTGGCATAGAAGCAACAGGTTTCACCTAGAGCCATACATAAT